>NC_138773.1:152678977-153352946 GCF_965119305.1 Pelophylax lessonae
CCCCTTGATCCCATAACTCAGCCTCTTCCGGACTGTGCATCCACAGTGCGAGTGGTTGACTGCTTCAAATATTTGGGGATCCAGGTGTCTCCTGATCCTACCCAGTATATCACACTGAACCTCGTACCTCTGCTGCAAAGTTCCCTTGTCGGTGGCTGGGTGAGTCAATCTAATTAAGATGGTGTGGGCTCCTCAACTTCTTTATGTCTTGCACAACTCCCCAATCTGGATACCCAGGAAATGGTTGTATAGGATTGACTCCCAGTTCCGAGAACTGATCTGGTGCTAAAAAGTGGCTAGGATTAAATTGGCTACCCTGCAGATGGGCAAGGATAGTGGTGGCTTGGCAGTCCCCAACCCCAGAGTATATTTTCTAGCCTTCCAGGTTCAGCATATGGGGGGATGGGGTCTTTTGGATCCATTCGTTCCTATTGGGTCCCTACTGACTCGCCTCACCCTGTCCTTGTACACCTTGAAGCGGGGTTCTCCAATATGGGGACTCGGTTACCCACACTCGCCTTGATTCGCATGGTGTGGCACTGTGTCAAGGGGATGTTGCAGATCACGGGTTACCTTCCTCAGACTCCGATTTGGCATAATCGCAACTTTTCGGAACTGTTTCGTCTAGAGGGCGTGGAGATGTGGGAGGCCCATGGTGTATATTTTATAGCACAATTGTTCAGAGCTGGGGTACTGAAATATATTCAAGACTTACAGAGGGAGTTTGATGTTCCTAGGCACTGTTTCTTTCGCTACCTACAATTGAGACACGCGATGATGGCCCAGGCAGGCTTGGCTTCTTTGACACCCGACACTCACTGCCTGTTGGGTGAGGTGTTTCGGGTCTCGGACAAGAAGGGTATGATCTCACAGGTTTATGTCCTTCTGTTGGGATCCGTGCAGGACCCCTCTTCCCTCCCTGCTCGTGCGGGGTGGGAGGGGGGATCTTGGACCCATAGATGGGCAGACGTGGGATCTTTGCCTCTCATCAATCATCGATTTTGGATCGCCTCCAGGGTGCCGAGCAGGGGCCAGTGGATAACACAGGTCAATGCCTCTTTAATCAGGGAAAAGCCATACCAGCATCGAAATGCTCACAAGAAATTTGCCCCGTTATGGCAACCTTGGTTGGATGACCCGGCCTTGGCTCCCCCCAGTTGGTTATGGATCGGCTGCTCATTGGATAGGGTAGCATTTCTTGAGAAGGTCTAGCGTGCAGAGTCCTCCCTTCCTTTCCCCCTCCCCCCAACCTTTAAATTTTCTGCCACTGTTTTCCTTTTTTCCCTTCCCTTCTCCTTTGCACTTAGTACTTCAGGTGGGTTTTTGCTACTTTACGGAGGTGTGTGCTATATTGCTAGATGTTCATGGTCCTATTACTATTGGGAGGGAATAACTGTATGTTTTTATTTATCCTTCTCTTATGCACAGGGGCACATGCTCAGGTTTGTTTACTTGGCTGTAATTTTCACCTGAATGCAATGGTTTATGGATGACGTTTTCCTGTACTGTTGCTGTTATATCCTTTATATATTTGTATTTTTCCGAACACTGGTTCTGTAACTGATTATGTCTACCGTTCATGTTATTTATTCAGTGTACTGTTTATACTCAATAAATATTAAAAAAAATTCAGACCTTTGGTGATTAAATGCAAAAAAAATAAATGCTTTTTAGACACTTGGAGACCAAAATAGAGTCATTTTGACCCAAACAAGTGTTTCAGGCGGTTGGTGACCAAATACAGTTATTTTGACTAAAAGGGGCTTTTTAGACACTTGGAGACCAAAATAGAGTCATTTTGACCAAAAAAATGTTTTCAGATCACTGGTTACGAAATGCAATTATCTTGTCTAAAACCGGCTTTTTAAGACTCTTAAAGAAAAAAATACAGTCATTTTGGCTAAAAAAGTTTTTCAGACCTTTGGTGACCAAATGCAGTTATTTTGACTAAAAAAGGCTTTTTAGACACTTGGAGACCAAAATAGAGTCATTTTGAGCCAAACAAATGTTTCAGGCAATTGGTTACCAAATGCAATTATCTTGTCAAAAACCGGCTTTTTAAGACTCTAATAGACGAAAATACAATAATTTTGACTACATTTTTTTTTCAGACCTTTGGTGAAAATAACTGCATTTGTTCACCAAAGGTCTGAAAACCTTTTTAAGCCAAAATGACTATATTTTTGTATTTTAGAGTCTTAAAACACCGCTTTTAGACAAAGTAAAGTACTCTTGGTAACCAATGGCCTGAAAAAATGTTTTTGGTCAAAATGACTCTATTTAGGTCTCCAAGTGTCCAAAAAGCCCTTTTTAGTCAAAATAACTACGTTTGGTCACCAAAGGTCTGAAAAATTTTTTTAGCCAAAATGACTGTATTTTAGTCTTTTAGAGTCTTAAAAAGCCGGTTTTAGACAAGATAATCGCATTTCGTATGCAGTGATCTGAAAACATTTTTTTATTCAAAGTGACTCTATTTTGGTCTCCAAGTGTGTCTAAAAAGCCCCTTTGAGTCAAAATAACTGTATTTGGTCAAAAATGATTGTATTTTCGTCTATTAGAGTCTTAAAAAGCCGGTTTTGGACAAGATAATTGCATTTGGTAACCAATCGCCTGAAACATTTGTTTGGGTCAAAATGACTATTTTGGTCTCCAAGTGTCTAAAAAGCCTATTTTAGTCAAAATAAATGCATTTGTTCACCATAGGTCTGAAAACCTTTTTTTAGCCAAAATGACTGTATTTTTGTCTTTTAGAGGCTTAAAAAGCCGGTTTTAGACAAGATAATTGCATTTCGTAACCAGTGATCTGAAAACATTTTTTTGGTCAAAATGATTCTATTTTGGTCTCCAAGTGTCTAAAAAGCCTTTTTTAGTCAAAATAACTGCATTTGGTCACCAAAGGTCTGAAAATCTTTTTTAGCCAAAATGACTGTATTTTTGTCTTTTAGAGTCTTAAAACACTGCTTTTAGACAAGATAAACTACATTTGGTAACCAATGGCCTGAAAAAATGTTTTTGGTCAAAATGACTCTATTTAGGTCTCCAAGTGTCCAAAAAGCCCTTTTTAGTCAAAATAACTACGTTTGGTCACCAAAGGTCTGAAAAACTTTTGTAGCCAAAATGACTGTATTTTTGTCTTTTAGAGTCTTAAAAAGCCGGTTTTAGACAAGATAATTGCATTTCGTTACCAGTGATCTGAAAAAATTTTTTTAGTCAAAATGACTCTATTTTGGTCGCCATGTGTCTAAAAATCCCTTTTTAGTCAAAATAACTGCATTTGGTCACCGAAGGTTTGAAAAAAAATCTAGTAAAATGATTGTATTTTCGTCTATTAGAGTCTTAAAAAGCCGGTTTTGGACAAGATAATTGCATTTGGTAACCAATCGCCTGAAACATTTGTTTGGGTCAAAATGACTCTATTTTGGTCTCCAAGTGTCTAAAAAGCCTTTTTTAGTCAAAATAACTATATTTGGTCACCAAAGGTCTGAAATAAAAAATTAGTCAAAATGACTGTATTTTCATCTATTAGAGTCTTAAAAAGCCGGTTTTTGACAAGATAATTGCATTTGGTCACCAAAGGTCTGAAAAACTTTTTTAGCCAAAATGACTGTATTTTTGTCTTTTAGAGTCTTAAAACACTGCTTTTAGACAAGATAAACTACATTTGGTAACCAATGGCCTGAAAAAATGTTTTTGGTCAAAATGACTCTATTAAGGTCTCCAAGTGTCCAAAAAGCCCTTTTTAGTCAAAATAACTACGTTTGGTCACCAAAGGTCTGAAAAACTTTTTTAGCCAAAATGACTGTATTTTTGTATTTTAGAGTCTTAAAAAGCCGGTTTTAGACAAGATAATTGCATTTCGTTACCAGTGATCTGAAAAAATGTTTTTGGTCAAAATGACTCTATTTAGGTCTCCAAGTGTCTAAAAAGCCATTTTTAGTCAAAATATCTACGTTTGGTCACACAAGGTCTGAAAAACTTTTTTAACCAAAATGACTGTATTTTTGTCTTTTAGTCTTAAAAAGCCGGTTTTAGACAAGTTAATTGCATTTCGTTACCAGTGATCTGAAAACATTTTTTTGGTCAAAATGACTCTATTTTGGTCTCCAAGTGTCTAAAAAGACCCTTTTGGTCAAAATATCTGTATTTGGTCACCAAAGGTTTTAAACAAAAAATGTAGTTTAAATGATTGTATTTTCGTCTATTAGAGTCTTAAAAAGCCGGTTTTTGACAAGATAATTGCATTTGGTAACCAATCGCCTGAAACATTTGTTTGGGTCAAAATGACTCTATTTTGGTCTTCAAGTGTCTAAAAAGCCTTTATAAGTCAAAATAACTGCATTTGGTCACCAAAGGTCTGAAATAAAAAATTAGTCAAAATGACTGTATTTTTGTCTTTTAGAGTCTTAAAAAGCCGGTTTTAGACAAGATAATTGCATTTCGTATGCAGTGATCTGAAAACATTTTTTGATCAAAATGCATTTGTTCACCAAAGGTCTGAAAACCTTTTTTTAGCCAAAATAACTGTATTTTTGTCTTTTAGAGTCTTAAAAAACCGGTTTTAGACAAGATTATTGCATTTCGTATGCAGTGATCTGAAAACATTTTTTTGGTCAAAATGATTCTATTTTGGTCTCCAAGTGTCTAAAAAGCCTTTTTTAGTCAAAATAACTGCATTTGGTCACCAAAGGTCTGAAAATCTTTTTCAACCAAAATGACTGTATTTTTGTCTTTTAGAGTCTTAAAACACTGCTTTTAGACAAGATAAACTACATTTGGTAACCAATGGCCTGAAAAAATGTTTTTGGTCAAAATGACTCTATTTAGGTCTCCAAGTGTCCAAAAAGCCCTTTTTAGTCAAAATAACTACGTTTGGTCACCAAAGGTCTGAAAAACTTTTTTAGCCAAAATGACTGTATTTTTGTCTTTTAGAGTCTTAAAAAGCCGGTTTTAGACAAGATAATTGCATTTCGTTACCAGTGATCTGAAAAAAAATTTTTAGTCAAAATGACTCTATTTTGGTCTCCATGTGTCTAAAAATCCCTTTTTAGTCAAAATAACTGCATTTGGTCACCGAAGGTCTGAAAAAAAAATTTAGTCAAAATAATTGTATTTTCGTCTAATTAGAGTCTTAAAAAGCCGGTTTTGCACAAGATAATTGCATTTGTTAACCAATCGCCTGAAACATTTGTTTGGGTCAAAATGACTATTTTGGTCTCCAAGTGTCTAAAAAGCCTTTTTTAGTCAAAATAACTGCATTTGGTCACCAAAGGTCTGAAAAACTTTGTTAGGCAAAATGACTGTATTTTTGTCTTTTAGAGTCTTAAAAAGCCGGTTTTAGACAAGATAATTGCATTTCGTTACCAGTGATCTGAAAACATCTTTTTGGTCAAAATGACTCTATTTTGGTCTCCAAGTGTCTAAAAAGCCTTTTTTAGTCAAAATAACTATATTTGGACACCAAAAGTCTGAAATAAAAAATTAGTCAAAATGACTGTATTTTCGTCTATTATAGTCTTAAAAAGCCGGTTTTTGACAAGATAATTGCATTTGGTCACCAAAGGTCTGAAAAACTTTTTTAGCCAAAATGACTGTATTTTTGTCTTTTAGAGTCTTAAAACACTGCTTTTAGACAAGATAAACTACATTTGGTAACCAATGGCCTGAAAAAATGTTTTTGGTCAAAATGACTCTATTTAGGTCTCCAAGTGTCCAAAAAGCCCTTTTAAGTCAAAATAACTACGTTTGGTCACCAAAGGTCTGAAAAACCTTTTTAGCCAAAATGACTGTATTTTTGTCTTTTAGAGTCTTAAAAAGCCGGTTTTAGACAAGATAATTGCATTTCGTTACCAGTGATCTGAAAAAATGTTTTTGGTCAAAATGACTCTATTTAGGTCTCCAAGTGTCTAAAAAGCCATTTTTAGTCAAAATAACTACGTTTGGTCACACAAGGTCTGAAAAACTTTTTTTTAACCAAAATGACTGTATTTTTGTCTTTTAGTCTAAAAAAGCCGGTTTTAGACAAGTTAATTGCATTTCGTTACCAGTGATCTGAAAACATTTTTTTGGTCAAAATGACTCTATGTTGGTCTCCAAGTGTCTAAAAAGACCCTTTTTGTCAAAATATCTGTATTTGGTCACCAAAGGTTTTAAACAAAAAATGTAGTTTAAATGATTGTATTTTCGTCTATTAGAGTCTTAAAAAGCCGGTTTTTGACAAGATAATTGCATTTGGTAACCAATCGCCTGAAACATTTGTTTGGGTCAAAATGACTCTATTTTGGTCTTCAAGTGTCTAAAAAGCCTTTATTAGTCAAAATAACTGCATTTGGTCACCAAAGGTCTGAAATAAAAAATTAGTCAAAATGACTGTATTTTCTTCTATTAGAGTCTTAAAAGGCCGGTTTTTGACAAGATAAATGCATTTGTTCACCAAAGGTCTGAAAACCTTTTTTAGCCAAAATGACTGCATTTCTGTCTTTTAGAGTCTTAAAAAGCCGGTTTTAGACAAGATAATTGCATTTCGTAACCAGTGATCTGAAAACATTTTTTTGGTCAAAATGACTCCATTTTGGTCTCCAAGTGTCTAAATAGCCCCTTTTAGTCAAAATAACTATATTTGGTCACCAAAGGTCTGAAATATAAATTAGTCAAAATGACTGTATTTTCGTCTATTAGAGTCTTAAAAAGCCGGTTTTTGACAAGATAATTGCATTTGGTAACCAATCGCCTGAAACATTTGTTTGGGTCAAAACGACTCTATTTAGGTCTCCAAGTGTCTAAAAACCCTATTTTAGTCAAAATAAATGCATTTGTTCACCAAAGGTCTGAAAACCTTTTTTAGCCAAAATGACTATATTTTTGTATTTTAGAGTCTTAAAACACCGCTTTTAGACAAGGTAAAGAACTCTTGGTAACCAATGGCCTGAAAAAATGTTTTTGGTCAAAATGACTCTATTTAGGTCTCCAAGTGTCTAAAAAGCCCTTTTTAGTCCAAATAACTTCGTTTGGTCACCAAAGGTTTGAAAATCTTTTTTAGCCAAAATGACTGTATTTTTGTCTTTTAGAGTCATAAAAAGCCGGGTTTAGACAAGATAATTGCATTTCGTATGCAGTGATCTGAAAACATTTTTTGATCAAAATGATTCTATTTTGGTCTCCAAGTGTCTAAAAAGCCTTTTTTGGTCAAAATAACTGCATTTGGTCACAAAAGGTCTGAAAAACTTTTTTTTAGCCAAAATGACTATATTTTTGTATTTTAGAGTCTTAAAACACCGCTTTTAGACAAGGTAAAGAACTCTTGGTATCAAATGGCCTGAAAAAATGTTTTTGGTCAAAATGACTCTATTTAGGTCTCCAAGTGTCCAAAAAGCCCTTTTTAGTCAAAATAACTGCATTTGGTCACCGAAGGTTTGAAAAAAAATCTAGTAAAATGATTGTATTTTCGTCTATTAGAGTCTTAAAAAGCCGGTTTTTGACAAGATAATTGCATTTGGTAACCAATCGCCTGAAACATTTGTTTGGGTCAAAACGACTCTATTTAGGTCTCCAAGTGTCTAAAAACCCTATTTTAGTCAAAATAAATGCATTTGTTCACCAAAGGTCTGAAAACCTTTTTTAGCCAAAATGACTATATTTTTGTATTTTAGAGTCTTAAAACACCGCTTTTAGACAAGGTAAAGAACTCTTGGTAACCAATGGCCTGAAAAAATGTTTTTGGTCAAAATGACTCTATTTAGGTCTCCAAGTGTCTAAAAAGCCCTTTTTAGTCCAAATAACTTCGTTTGGTCACCAAAGGTTTGAAAATCTTTTTTAGCCAAAATGACTGTATTTTTGTCTTTTAGAGTCATAAAAAGCCGGGTTTAGACAAGATAATTGCATTTCGTATGCAGTGATCTGAAAACATTTTTTGATCAAAATGATTCTATTTTGGTCTCCAAGTGTCTAAAAAGCCTTTTTTGGTCAAAATAACTGCATTTGGTCACAAAAGGTCTGAAAAACTTTTTTTAGCCAAATGACTATATTTTTGTATTTTAGAGTCTTAAAACACCGCTTTTAGACAAGGTAAAGAACTCTTGGTAACAAATGGCCTGAAAAAATGTTTTTGGTCAAAATGACTCTATTTAGGTCTCCAAGTGTCCAAAAAGCCCTTTTTAGTCAAAATAACTACGTTTGGTCACCAAAGGTCTGAAAAACGTTTTTAGCCAAAATGACTGTATTTTTGTATTTTAGAGTCTTAAAAAGCCGGTTTTAGACAAGATAATTGCATTTCGTTACCAGTGATCTGGAAACATTTTTTTGATCAAAATGACTCTATTTTGGTCTCCATGTGTCTAAAAATCCCTTTTTAGTCAAAATAACTGCATTTGGTCAGCGAAGGTCTGAAAAAAGAATTTAGTCAAAATAATTGTATTTTCGTCTATTAGAGTCTTAAAAAGCCGGTTTTGGACACGATAATTGCATTTGGTAACCAATCGCCTGAAACATTTGTTTGGGTCAAAATGACTCTATTTTGGTCTCCAAGTGTCTAAAAAGCCTTTTTTAGTCAAAATAACTGCATGTGGTCACCAAAGGTCTGAAAAACTTTTTTAGCCAAAATGACTGTATTTTTGTCTTTTAGAGTCTTAAAAAGCCGGTTTTAGACAAGATAATTGCATTTCATTACCAGTGATCTGAAAACATTTTTTTGGTCAAAATGACTCTATTTTGGTCTCCACCTGTCTAAAAATACCTTTTTAGTCAAAATATCTGCATTTGGTCACCGAAGGTCTGAAAAACAAATTTAGTCAAAATAATTGTATTTTCGTCTAATTAGAGTCTTAAAAAGCCGGTTTTGGACAAGATAATTGCATTTGGTAACCAATCGCCTGAAACATTTGTTTGGGTCAAAATGACTCTATTTTGGTCTCCAAGTGTCTAAAAAGCCTTTTTTAGTCAAAATAACTGCATTTGGTCACCAAAGGTCTGAAAAACTTTGTTAGGCAAAATTACTGTATTTTTGTCTTTTAGAGTCTTAAAAAGCCGGTTTTAGAGTGGATAATTGCATTTCGTTACCAGTGATCTGAAAACATCTTTTTGGTCAAAATGACTCTATTTTGGTCTCCAAGTGTCTAAAAAGCCTTTTTTAGTCAAAATAACTATATTTGGTCACCAAAGGTCTGAAATAAAAAATTAGTCAAAATGCCGGTTTTAGACAAGATAATTGCATTTCGTTACCAGTGATCTGAAAACATTTTTTTGACGCCGTTGCCAGTTGGGTAACCTGTGCCTGTATTGCGGTGAAGCTGGACACTATGTGCGCTCCTGCCCGGCAAAATACCATAAGTTCATGCCGGCCTCACCATCTGTTGCCAGTTCCTCCCACCTAGACTTTCCTGTGTCATTACAGCTTCCAGAAGGACTCGTCCCAGTTACCGCAATCATTGACTTGGGAGCCTGCCGTTGTTTCATTGATCGCTCGTTCGCCCTGCAACATGGCGTACCTCTCCGGCTCAAGACTCAGGACCTCACCATCTTCCTGGCTGATGGCTCCCACATCAAATTCGGGCCCGTGACTGAAGAAACTTTTCCCCTTCCTATGGTCTCCTCCTCCGGCCATAAGGAACTGATTAGCCTGGATGTTATCACATCCTCCTTATTTCCCATTATCCTGGGATTACCGTGGTTGCAAGCACATAACCCGCAAGTCAATTGGATCACAGGCACCATCCAGTTCCCATCTCTTTACTGCAAGAATTCCTGTCTACCCGCTCCTCCTGAATTCCCCAAGACTCTGTTCTGTCTTGAATCCGAACCTGATGTATGTTCTGTGGTGCCCAAAGCATACCATGATTTCCTGGACGTATTCAGCAAATGGGGAGCAGAGACCTTGCCCCCCCACCATCCATATGACTGCCCCATCGACTTGCTCCCAGGAGCCGAAATCCCGTTCGGCCGGATTTACCCACTTTCTGAACGTGAGCTGGATGTCTTAAAGGACTATGTAAACGAAAGTCTGAAGAAGGGGTTCATCCGTCCCTCTACCTCTCCAGCAGGGGCAGGTATCTTCTTTGTAGAGAAGAAGGATCACACCCTCCGACCCTGCATCGATTATAGGGATTTAAATAAAGTTACTATTAAAAACCGTTATCCCCTTCCTCTAGTCCCCGAACTCTTTCAGAGACTCAGATCTGCCATCCTTTTTACTAAGCTGGATCTTCGTGGGGCGTACAACTTGGTGCGCATCCGAGAGGGCGACGAATGGAAGACTGCTTTCCGCACTAGATTCGGACATTTCGAATACCTGGTAATGCCATTTGGCCTTTGTAATGCTCCTGCCACGTTCCAACACTTTGTGAACGACATCTTCAGGGATTGGTTGGATATCTTCATCATCGTATACTTGGGTGACATCCTAATCTTCTCAACATCCCTGGAGCAGCATCGCGAGCATGTTCGAAATGTCCTCGGTCGCCTTTGCCAGCATGGTCTCTACGCCAAGGCCGAGAAGTGCGGTTTTGAGCAGAACAGTATCCCGTTTCTGGGGTTAATAATTTCCACAGAAGGAATAGAGATGGATCCTCAGAAGGTCTCTGCCATTCTGGACTGGCCACCTCCATCAGACAAAAAGGTAGTACAGCGCTTCGTTGGCTTCGCCAATTTTTATAGGAGGTTCATTAAGGGGTTCTCTAACATCATAGCCCCTATTACTAACCTTACTAAGAAGAATGTCCGCTTCAAGTGGACCCCAGAAGCTCAGTCCGCCTTCTTGGTTCTTAAAAAACATTTTACCTCTGCCCCTATCCTAAGTCACCCGGATCCTGCCTTACCCTATCTCCTGGAGGTAGACGCATCGGACGTTGCGGTCGGAGCAGTCATGTCCCAAAGACAGGGAACTAGAGACTTAACTCACCCAATAGCCTTCTTTTCCCGGAAACTCTCTCCCGCAGAGAAAAACTATGATGTCGGGGACCGGGAACTCCTGGCTATCAAAGCCGCTCTCGAAGAGTGGAGATATCTACTAGAAGGAGCATCACACCCGATTCTTATATTTACTGATCATAAGAACCTTGAGTACTTAAGATCTGCAAAGCGACTTAGACCCCGCCAGGCCCAATGGGCACTCTTCTTGTCAAACCGGATGCCCTGTCCCGGATGTTTGATAATACTAAAGAAGAGTTGGTACCTGACACTATCCTGTCAGAGAAAAACTTCCTGCTCACTAGCCTGAAATCCCATCTTGAGCAAGCCTCTGCCAAAATTTCCGGTCCACCTGGGATACCCCTGTCACGCAAGGATGGTTTGTTGTGGGCTAAGGACAAAATATTTGTCCCGGAGGGAGTCAGAGTTTCGGTTCTAGCTGCCTGCCATGACCACCCTCTGGCTGGCCATTTTGGTGTTCATAGGACCCTTGACCTCATGCAACGCACCTTCTGGTGGCTTGAGATGGGAAAAGACTGCAGAAGTTATGTGTCTTCCTGTGTTTCTTGCTCCAGGAGTAAAACCACCAGAAGTAAGGCGTGGGGTCTCCTCAGACCACTCCCAATCCCTGACCGGCCCTGGCAAACTATCGCCATGGACTTTATAGTGGAACTTCCACCTTTTGGCCGGGTGCTCCTCCATTTTTGTGGTTGTAGACCGGCTTACTAAGATGGCCCACTTTCTACCCCTCAAAGGTACCCCCTCTGCAAAAGAAACCGCAGAAATCTTCATTAGGGAGATCGTGCTTTTGGAGGGCCTTGTGTAAGCTACTAAAAATTGAATTATCTATGTCCTCAGCTTACCACCCGCAGACGAACAGGCAAACAGAGAGGACAAACCAGACCCTGGAACAATATCTCCAGTGCTTTACCACCTTCGTCCAGGACGACTGGGTAGCATTACTACCATTTGTGGAATTTGCCTTTAATAATTCACGACATTCCGTTACCAGGAAATCTCCCTTCTTTGCCAATTATGGTTTTCATCCTTCCTTTCTGCCCGACGTCCCATCTGATTCCGGAGTGCCCGCAGTTTAGATCACCATTGACTTCTTCACGAGTAACAACAAACTTCTGCAGGACATTTTGGCCAAGGCTCAGATAGCGTCCAAAAGAATCTTTGATGGGAAAAAGAGGGGAGAACTGATTCTCCAACCAGGTGACAAGGTCTTTTTATCCACAGCTAACCTGCGCTTGGCCTGCCCATCCAAGAAGTTGGCTTCCAGGTTTATCGGCCCATTCCCCGTTAAAATAAGACTCAATGCCGTGTCCTATGAGTTATCCTTACCTGATACCCTATGGATCCATCCACTGTTCCATGTCACTCTTTTTTAAAACCCGCGGTTCCCTACGCCTTCCCCGGCAGAAGCCCTGGACCTCCGGAACCAGTGATGGTGGATGGCGACATGGAGTACGAAGTTGAGGCTGTACTTGATTGCCGGAAAAGAGGTAACCAGCTTCAGTTCCTTATTAAATGGAAGGGTTATGTACCGGAAGAGAATTCCTGGGAACCTGAGAGTAACATTCATGCCGCAGACCTGATCCAGGCGTTTTTTCTTGCCCATCCTCAGAAAAGCAGTTTGTTGGGCACCCGGAGGTTGCCCTTAAGGGGGGGGCAATGTTAGGAATGCTTACTGAGCACACTGATGTGCTGTCATTAATCTGCAATCTAAAGGGTTAACCTAGAGCAGACTAATTGCAGTAATTGGCAAAGAGGCTGCCTTATTTAAACAGATCAGAAGCACTGTGTCTTTGCTGACTTGTCTGCAGCTCTTCCTGTGTTCCTGAAGCCTGCTTCCTGTTACCTGTTTGATATCCGTTTTGACCTTTGGCTTGTTCCTGACCTTGTTGACCTGCGGCCCGTCCTGACCCCCGGCTTGTTTGACCATTCTCTCGGATCTCCCTTGTCTGCTTATCTGCCTTCGGATCTTGACCGGCTTCTCCCTTGGTGGGGTGACCCTGAGGACTGCGACCTGGTATCCACACGCAGCAAAATCCATCCTCACCACTAGAGGCTCTGGTGAAAACCGGTGGATACTTAGATTCCGCACCTCAGGTTAGCCTGTGTCACTTACCTTGGGGGTTCCTGTCTAAGCACCGCCCTCTGGCACACGTGGGGCCTTCCTCTGCCATCAGGCTACCACTTGTATCCCTAACAGCCGCCTTCCTGCCTCTATGTCCGAAGCTATAGTTGTTTTCCTGCTGAAGCCCGGCAAGGATCCGCTTTTGGCGGATTCCTAAAGGCCCATATCTCTACTCACAACGGATGTTAAAATTCTAGCTAAGATACTGGCCAGTAGGCTGTCCTCTGTTGTCCAGGGGGTTGTCCATAGGGATCAATCGCGGTATATCCTGACCAGATCGACGGCACTTAATCTCCGCTGACTATTTCTTAACCTTCAGATCCCAGTAGACAACCCTGGGAACCGGGCAGTCTTTTCGCTAGATGCCGCTAAGGCATTCGATAGTGTTGAATGGGTGTACCTATGGGAAGTTCTCAAGCACTTTGGTGTGGGAGAGAACTTTCTGAACTGGGTGCGGGTACTGTACGCTGCCCCCATGGCCAGACTGAGGGTGAACGGGGAGCTTTCTGGACCCTTCTGTTTGCACAGGGGGACTAGACAGGGCTGCCCGCTATCTCCATTGCTGTTTGCCATGGCACTGGAGACCTTAGCGGTGCAGATTCGGTCCTCCCCTGACATAGTGGGGTTAAGAAGGGGCTCCCATGCAGACGTTATCTCACTCTATGCGGATGACACACTGCTCTACCTAGGTGATACAGGGGAATCCTTGTGGGCGGTAATGTCCCTTATTGACTATTTTGGGTCCCTGTCGGGATTTTCCATAAATTGGGATAAATCAGTTTTAATGCCCCTTGATCCCATAACTCAGCCTCTTCCGGACTGTGCATCCACAGTGCGAGTGGTTGACTCCTTCAAATATTTGGGGATCCAGGTGTCTCCTGATCCTACCCTGTATATCACACTGAACCTCGTACCTCTGCTGCAAAGTTCCCTTGTCGGTGGCTGGGCGAGTCAATCTAATTAAGATGGTGTGGGCTCCTCAACTTCTTTATGTCTTGCACAACTCCCCAATCTCGATACCCAGGAAATGGTTCTATAGGATTGACTCCCAGTTCCGAGAACTGATCTGGTGCAAAAAAGTGGCTAGGATTAAATTGGCTACCCTTCAGATGGGCAAGGATAGTGGTGGCTTGGCAGTCCCCAACCCCGGAGTATATTTTCTAGCCTTCCAGGTTCAGCATATGGGGGGCTGGGGTCTTTTGGATCCATTCGATCCTATTGGGTCCTTATTGGTCCCTACTGACTCGCCTCACCCTGTCCTTGTACACCTTGAAGCGGGGTTCTCCAATATGGGGACTCGGTTACCCACACTCGCCTTGATTCGCATGGTGTGGCGCTGTGTCAAGGGGATGTTGCAGATCACGGGTTACCTTCCTCAGACTCCGATTTGGCATAATCGCAACTTTTCGGAACTGTTTCGTCTAGAGGGCGCGGAGATGTGGGAGGCCCATGGTGTATATTTTATAGCACAATTGTTCAGAGCTGGGGTACTCAAATATATTCAAGACTTACAGAGGGAGTTTGATGTTCCTAGGCACTGTTTCTTTCGCTACCTACAATTGAGACACGCGATGATGGCCCAGGCAGGCTTGGCTTCTTTGACACCCGACACTCACTGCCTGTTGGGTGAGGTGTTTCGGGTCTCGGACAAGAAGGGTATGATCTCACAGGTTTATGTCCTTCTGTTGGGATCCGTGCAGGACCCCTCTTCCCTCCCTGCTCGTGCGGGGTGGGAGGGGGGATCTTGGACCCATAGATGGGGAGACGTGGGATCTTTGCCTCTCATCGATCCCTTTGGTGTTGGTGTCGGCCTCCCATAAGATATCTCACTTATTTCTGTTTCACAGAGCATACAGAACACCGATGCAGCTGTACCGTTGGGGACGCAGATCTACTTCCCTTGTGCCCCAAATGTGAGAGAGACCAGGGTACACTTATACACATGATGTGGAGATGTCCCAAGCTGTTTCGCTACTGGGGGAAGGTAATTGACACGATCTCTAAAGTGTATAATTTTCAGCTACTAAGGGATCCTGTGGTCTGTCTGCTTGGTGCTCTGGAGGTGGACACTCTGACCCCAAATGCTCACGTTGCCGTGTTGCGATTGTTGTATATTGCTCGCAAATTAATTGCTAGATTTTGGATCGCCTCCAGGGTGCCAAGCAGGAGCCAGTGGATAACACAGGTCAATGCCTCTTTAATCAGGGAAAAGCTGACATACCAGCATCGAAATGCTCACAAGAAATTTGCCTCGTTATGACAACCTTGGTTGGATGACCCGGCCTTGGCTCCCCCAGTTGGTTATGGATCGGCTGCTCATTGGATAGGGTAGCATTTCTTGAGAAGGTCTAGCGTGCAGAGTCCTCCCATCCTTTCCCTTCCTTTCCCCCCTCCCCCCCTCCCTTTAAGTTTTCTGCCACTGATTTCCTTTTTTCCCTTCCCTTCTCCTTTGCACTTAGTACTTCAGGTGGGTTTTTGCTACTTTACGGCGGTGTGTGCTATATTGCTAGATGTTCATGGTCCTATTACTATTGGGAGGGAATAACTGTATGTTTTTATTTATCCTTCTCTTATGCACATGGGCACATGCTCAGGTTTGTTTACTTGGCTGTAATTTTCACCTGAATGCGATGGTTTATAGATGACGTTTTCCTGTACTGTTGCTGTTATATCCTTTATATATTTGTATTTTTCCGAACACTGGTTCTGTAACTGATTATGTCTACCGTTCATGTTATTTATTCAGTGTACTGTTTATACTCAATAAATATTAAAAAAAAATTCAGACCTTTGGTGATCAAATGCAAAAAAAAATGCTTTTTAGACACTTGGAGACCAAAATAGAGTCATTTTGACCCAAACAAATGTTTCAGGCGGTTGGTTACCAAATGCAATTATCTTGTCCAAAACCGGCTTTTTAAGACTCTAATAGACGAAAATACAGTCATTTTGACTAAATTTCTATTTCAGACCTTTGGTGACCAAATGCAGTTATTTTGACTAAAAAGGGCTTTTTAGACACTTGGAGACCAAAATAGAGTCATTTTGACCAAAAAATGTTTTCAGATCACTGGTTACGAAATGCAATTATCTTGTCTAAACCCGGCTTTTTAACCACTTTAATACAAGGCACTTCCCTCCCTTCCTGCCCAGGCCAATTTTCCCCTTTTAGCGCTGTTGCATTTTGAATGACAATTGCGCGGTCATGCAACACTGTACTTACACCAAATATATGTCATTTTCCCCCACAAATAGAGCTTTCTTTTGGTGGTATTTGATCACCTGTGTGATTTTTACTTTTTGCTAAACAAATAAAAAAAGACCGAAAAGTTTGAAAAAAAAAAGTTTTTTTGTTTATGTTATACAATTTTGTAAATAAATAAGTTTTTTCCTGCACTGATGAGCACTGATGAGACTGCACTGACAGGCACTGATGAGAAGGCACTGATGGGGTGGCACTGATGGGGTGGCACTGATGGGGTGGCACTGATAGGCGGCACTGATAGGCGGCACTGATATGTGGCACTGATAGACACTGATATGTGGCACTGATAGGTAGCACAGATATGCAGCATTGGTGGGCACTGATAGGCGGCACTGCTGGGCACTGATAGGCGGCATTGATGGACACTGATAGGTGGCACTGATGGGCACTGATAGGTGGCACTGACGGGCACTAATGGGCACTGATAGGCGGCCCTGGTGGGCACTGATGGGCACTGATGGGCGGCACTGATCGGCACTGATGGGCACTAATGGGCACTGATAGGCGGCACTGGTGGGCGACACTAAAGGATGGCAATGATGGGCACTTGTGGGCAGCACTGATAGGGAGGACACTGGTGGGCATCACTGATGGGGAGGGCAATGGGGGGCTCCCTGAGCCCTGATTGCCATCCCTGGTGGCCATAGTGGGCATCCCTGGGGTCATAGTGGGCATCCCTGGTGGATCTAGTGGCATCCCCCCCGAGGGTCTGCACTGGTAATCAATGATCTGATTACCAGTGCCGACCCCCCCCCTGTCAGGGGAGCCGCCAATCGGCGCTCCTTTACTCGTGCCTGTCAGGCACAAACTAAGGAAAGCCGATCAACGGCTGTTCCTGTTTACGATGTGACCAGCCGTGATTGGACACGGCTGGTCACATCGTCTCTTTACCGAGATCAGAGGTGCAGGGTGTCAGGCTGACACCTCGCATCACCGATCGCCGCTCTGCGCGCCCCTGGGGGCGCCCAGAGCTGTGTTATCCTGCCGACGTCATATGACGTCCGGTCAGGATAACACAACCACATTCCCGCCGTCATTTTGTAATAGGGCGGGCGGGAAGTGGTTATGACTCTAAAAGACAAAAATACAGTCATTTTGGCTAAAAAAGTTTTTCAAACCTTTGGTGACCAAATACAGTTATTTTGACTAAAAAAGGCTTTTTCGACACTTGGAGACCAAAATAGAGTCATTTTGACCAAAAACATTTTTTAAGGCCATTGGTTACCAAATGCAGTTATCTTGTCAAAATGCGGAGTTTTGAGACTCTAAAAGACAAAAATACAGTCATTTTGGCTAAAATAGTTTTTCAGACCTTTGGTGACCAAACGTAGTTATTTTGACCAAAAGGGGCTTTTTAGACACTTGGAGACCTAAATAGAGTCATTTTGACCAAAAACATTTTTTTGCAGGCCATTGGTTACCAAATGCAATTATCTTGTCCAAAACCGGCTTTTTAAGACTCTAAAAGACTACAATACAGTCATTTTGACTAAAATTTTTTTACAGACCTTTGGTGACCAAATGCAGTTATTTTGACTAAAAAAGGATTTTAAGACACTTGGAGACCAAAATAGAGTCATTTTGACCAGTTATCTTGTCTAAATGCGGCGTTTTAAGACTCTAAAAGACAAAAATACAGTCGTTTTGGCTAAAATCGTTTTTCAGACCTTTGGTGACCAAACGTAGTTATTTTGACTAAAAAGGGCTTTTTAGACACTTGGAGACCTAAATAGAGTCATTTTGACCAAAGACATGTTTTCAGGCCATTGTAGTTTATTTTGTCTAAAAGCGGTGTTTTAAGACTCTAAAAGACAAAAATACAGTCATTTTGGCTAAAAAAAAGGTTTTCAGACCTTTGGTGACCAAATGCATTTATTTTGACTAAAATAGGCTTTTTAGACACTTGGAGACCAAAAAAAGAGTAATTTTGACCAAAAACATGTTACCAAATGCTGTTATCTTGTCTAAAAGCGATGTTTTGAGACTCTAAAAGACAAAAATACTGTAATTTTGAGTAAAAAAGTTTTTCAGACCTTTGGTGACCAAACGCACTTATTTTGACTAAAAAAAGGCTTTTTAGACACTTTGAGACCAAAGTAGTCATTTTGACCCAAAGAGACCAAAGTAGTCATTTTGACCCAAACAAATGTTTTTTTTCAGGCCATTGGTTACCAAATGAAGTTATCTTGTCTTAATGCGGCGATTGGTTACCAAATGCGATTGGTTACACAAATGCAATTATCTTGTCCAAAACTGGCTTTTTAAGACTCTAAAAGACGAAAATACAGTCATTTTGACTAAATTTTTTTTACAGACCTTTGGTGACCAAATGCAGTTATTTTGACTAAAAAAGGCTTTTAAGACACTTGGAGACCAAATTTTGACCAAAAACATTTTTTTTCAGGCCATTGGTTACCAAATGCAGTTATCTTGTCTTAATGCGGCGTTTTGAGACTCTAAAAGACAAAAATACAGGCATCTTGGCTATAAAAAGTTTTTCAGACCTTTGGTGACCAAATGCAGTTATTTTGACTAAAAAATGCTTTTTAGACACTTGGAGACAATTTTGACCAAAAACATTTTTTCAGGCCTTTTCTTACGAAATGTAATTATCTTGTCTAAAACCGGCGTTTAAAGACTCTAAAAGACAAAAATACAGTAATTTTAGCTAAAAACGTATTTCAGACCTTTGGTGACCAAATGCAGTTATTTTGACTAAAACAGGCTTTGGAGACCTAAATAGAGTCATTTTGACCAAAAACATTTTTTTCAGGCCATTGGTTACCAAATGTAGTTTATCTTGTCTATAAAAGCGGTGTTTTAAGACTCTAAAAGTCAAAAATACAGTCATTTTGCCTAAAAAAGGTTTTCGGACCTTTGGTGACCAAATGCATTTATTTTGACTAAAATAGGCTTTTTAGACACTTGGAGACCAAAAATAGAGTCATTTTGACCAAAAACATGTTTTCAGGCCATTGGTTACCAAATGCAGTTATCTTGTCTAAAAGCGGCGTTTTGAGACTCTAAAAGACAAAAATACAGTCATTTTGGCTAAAAAAAGTTTTTCAGACCTTTGGTAACCAAATGCAGTTATTTTGACTAAAAAAGGCTTTTTCGACACTTGGGAGACCAAAAATTTTGACCAAAAACATGTTTTCAGGCCATTGGTTACCAAATGCAGTTATCTTGTCTAAAAGCGGCGTTTTGAGACTCTAAAAGACAAAAATAAAGTCATCTTGGCTAAAAAAGTTTTTCAGACCTTTGGTGACCAAATGCAGTTATTTTGACTAAAAAAGGCTTTTAAGACACTTGGAGACCAAAATAGGGTCATTTTGACCAAAAACATTTTTTTTCAGGCCATTGGTTACCAAATGCAGTTATCTTGTCTTAATGCGGCGTTTTGAGACTCTAAAAGACAAAAATACAGGCATCTTGGCTATAAAAAGTTTTTCAGACCTTTGGTGACCAAATGCAGTTATTTTGACTAAAAAATGCTTTTTAGACACTTGGAGACAATTTTGACCAAAAACATTTTTTCAGGCCTTTTCTTACGAAATGTAATTATCTTGTCTAAAACCGGCGTTTAAAGACTCTAAAAGACAAAAATACAGTAATTTTAGCTAAAAACGTATTTCAGACCTTTGGTGACCAAATGCAGTTATTTTGACTAAAACAGGTTTTGGAGACCTAAATAGAGTCATTTTGACCAAAAACATTTTTTCAGGCCATTGGTTACCAAATGTAGTTTATCTTGTCTAAAAGCGGTGTTTTAAGACTCTAAAAGTCAAAAATACACTCATTTTGGCTAAAAAAGGTTTTCGGACCTTTGGTGACCAAATGCATTTATTTTGACTAAAATAGGCTTTTTAGACACTTGGAGACCAAAAATAGAGTCATTTTGACCAAAAACATAGAAAAAATGAAACTTCCGCGCTATGGACTAAATGGATATATAAGTGAATGATAAATGAAAAAGGAGATGTGTATAAAATATATGTGGATCAAAAAATGTATATAAATATATCTAAAAATAGGCTGCAGCCTCCCTGGATGATAGTCCGGAGACTATACACTGGATTAAAAAGAAATAGGGATGATGGCGCTGCCTATATAATTTAGATATAAAAATATAATAAACTGTGAATTACAGTGCTAAAACAATATGTATATTCATATAATAATATATACCAAAAAACATCAATTAGGTGCAAGTGCACAGTGTAAAAGTGCCTTCAAAAAGTTAGAAAGTGACTAGTGCAATAGATAACAATAAATATTGTCTAATATTGTTAATATCAGCATGCAAATAATGTGCTAAAAAATATATGGTGCTATATGATATGAACTATTCCACTCATACCATGTAATGATATGGGGAATTTAAAGTGCCAACAGAGCCAAAAAGAAACCACGTTTATGAAATACAGATTGCAAGTCCAGTAAGGAAAGATCCAGTAAAAAAGTCTATATCATATACGGTGACTTCAAGAACAAAAAAGGGGGGTGACAACACTCTGAGAATCAACACTCAGGTGAAAGATGACCCCGTGGTGGGTGGTAAGGTGCTGGAATTCCTTTGGTAAAAATGCACACTTACCAGAGACACCCACCCCACACAGGGGTATAGAGCGGGTGTTTTAATGGGTCTGGCAACCTAGCGATATCCTCCTATCCCTGGATAGAGGGCGTGTGCCGAGGATCAGGCTGGTCCTGGAATGGATATGCCTTGGGATAATCCCCTGTATGCCTTCCTGACCTAGGTGTGTTCCGAGGGATCCACTCAACTCCACTCCCGATATTGTACCAGAAAATTAATGGTGGACATAGTGTAATTCCGTAATTTACTTTATTAAGCAAAGCAATGCAAAGGTACTCACATAAACAGGAAAAAAATCGAGCGTGACTGTATCAACCGAGCGCTTGCGGTCCAAGCCTCGTTCCTATGTGGGTTTACCGGAAATGACTCGACACGCCGTACGCGTTTCGTAGCTTGTACGTCCACGCTGCTGATGACGTACAAGCTACGAAACGCGTACGGCGTGTCGAGTCATTTCCGGTAAACCCACATAGGAACGAGGCTTGGACCGCAAGCGCTCGGTTGATACAGTCACGCTCGATTTTTTTCCTGTTTATGTGAGTACCTTTGCATTGCTTTGCTTAATAAAGTGAATTACGGAATTACACTATGTCCACCATTCATTTTCTGGTACAATATCGGGAGTGGAGTTGAGTGGATCCCTCGGAACACACCTAGGTCAGGAAGGCATACAGGGGATTATCCCAAGGCATATCCATTCCAGGACCAGCCTGATCCTCGGCACACGCCCTCTATCCAGGGATTGGAGGATATCGCTAGGTTGCCAGACCCATTAAAACACCCGCTCTATACCCCTGTGTGGGGTGGGTGTCTCTGGTAAGTGTGCATTTTTACCAAAGGAATTCCAGCACCTTACCACCCACCACGGGGTCATCTTTCACCTGAGTGTTGATTCTCAGAGTGTTGTCACCCCCCTTTTTTGTTCTTGAAGTCACCGTATATGATATAGACTTTTTTACTGGATCTTTCCTTACTGGACTTGCAATCTGTATTTCATAAACGTGGTTTCTTTTTGGCTCTGTTGGCACTTTAAATTCCCCATATCATTACATGGTATGAGTGGAATAGTTCATATCATATAGCACCATATATTTTTTAGCACATTATTTGCATGCTGATATTAACAATATTAGACAATATTTATTGTTATCTATTGCACTAGTCACTTTCTAACTTTTTGAAGGCACTTTTACACTGTGCACTTGCACCTAATAGATGTTTTTTGGTATATATTATTATATGAATATACATATTGTTTTAGCACTGTAATTCACAGTTTATTATATTTTTATATCTAAATTATATAGGCAGCGCCATCATCCCTATTTCTTTTTGACCAAAAACATGTTTTCAGGCCATTGGTTACCAAATGCAGTTATCTTCTGCTGGGTCAGCTCTTACCAACCCCGCTCCCGCTGGATACGCCTGAACCTATACAACTTGGGATCATACGGCCTGCTTTGTCCCCGGAGGAGAGACGCCGTCGCCAGTTGGGTAACCTGTGCCTGTATTGCGGTGAAGCTGGACACTATGTGTGCTCCTGCCCGGCAAAATACCATAAGTTCATGCCGGCCTCACCATCTGTTGCCAGTTCCTCCCACCTAGACTTTCCTGTGTCATTACAGCTTCCAGAAGGACTCGTCCCAGTTACCGCAATCATTGACTTGGGAGCCTGCCGTTGTTTCATTGATCGCTCGTTCGCCCTGCAACATGGCATACCTCTCCGGCTCAAGACTCAGGACCTCACCATCTTCCTGGCTGATGGCTCCCACATCAAATCCGGGCCCGTGACCGAAGAAACTTTTCCCCTTCCTATGGTCTCCTCCCCTGGCCATAAGGAACTGATTAGCCCGGATGTTATCACATCCTCCTTATTTCCCATTATCCTGGGATTACCGTGGTTGCAAGCACATAACCCGCAAGTCAATTGGATCACAGGCACCATCCAGTTCCCATCTCTTTACTGCAAGAATTCCTGTCTACCCGCTCCTCCTGAATTCCCCAAGACTCTGTTCTGTCTTGAATCCGAACCTGATGTATGTTCTGTGGTGCCCAAAGCATACCATGATTTCCTGGACGTATTCAGCAAATGGGGAGCAGAGACCTTGCCCCCCCCACCGTCCATATGACTGCCCCATCGACTTGCTCCCAGGAGCCGAAATCCCGTTCGGCCGGATTTACCCACTTTCTGAACGTGAGCTGGATGTCTTAAAGGACTATGTAAACGAAAGTCTGAAGAAGGGGTTCATCCGTCCCTCTACCTCTCCAGCAGGGGCAGGTATCTTCTTCGTAGAGAAGAAGGATCACACCCTCCGACCCTGCATCGATTATAGGGATTTAAATAAAGTTACTATTAAAAACCGTTATCCCCTTCCTCTAGTCCCCGAACTCTTTCAGAGACTCAGATCTGCCATCCTGTTTACTAAGCTGGATCTTCGTGGGGCGTACAATTTGGTGCGCATCCGAGAGGGCGACGAATGGAAGACTGCTTTCCGCACTAGATTCGGACATTTCGAATACCTGGTAATGCCATTTGGCCTTTGTAATGCTCCTGCCACGTTCCAACACTTTGTGAACGACATCTTCAGGGATTGGTTGGATATCTTCATCATCGTATACTTGGGTGACTTCCTAATCTTCTCAACATCCCTAGAGCAGCATCGCGAGCACGTTCGAAATGTCCTCGGTCGCCTTCGCCAGCATGGTCTCTACGCCAAGGCCGAGAAGTGCGGTTTTGAGCAGAACAGTATCCCATTTCTGGGGTTAATAATTTCCACAGAAGGAATAGAGATGGATCCTCAGAAGGACTCTGCCATTCTGGACTGGCCACCTCCATCAGACAAAAAGGTAGTACAGCGCTTCGTTGGCTTCGCCAATTTTTATAGGAGGTTCATTAAGGGGTTCTCTAACATCATAGCCCCTATTACTAACCTTACTAAGAAGAACGTCCGCTTCAAGTGGACCCCAGAAGCTCAGTCCGCCTTCTTGGTTCTTAAAAAACATTTTACCTCTGCCCCTATCCTAAGTCACCCGGATCCTGCCTTACCCTATCTCCTGGAGGTAGACGCATCGGACGTTGCGGTCGGAGCAGTCATGTCCCAAAGACAGGGAACTAGAGACTTAACTCACCCAATAGCCTTCTTTTCCCGGAAACTCTCTCCCGCAGAGAAAAACTATGATGTCGGGGACCGGGAACTCCTGGCTATCAAAGCCGCTCTCGAAGAGTGGAGATATCTACTAGAAGGAGCATCACACCCGATTCTTATATTTACCGATCATAAGAACCTTGAGTACTTAAGATCTGCAAAGCGACTTAGACCCCGCCAGGCCCGATGGGCACTCTTCTTCTCCAGATTCTTGTTCCATATCACCTATCGGCCCGGGTCGAAAAATGTCAAACCGGATGCCCTGTCCCGGATGTTTGATAATACTAAAGAAGAGTTGGTACCTGACACTATCCTGTCAGAGAAAAACTTCCTGCTCACTAGCCTGAAATCCCATCTTGAGCAAGCCTCTGCCAAAATTTCCGGTCCACCTGGGATACCCCTGTCACGCAAGGATGGTTTGTTGTGGGCTAAGGACAAAATATTTGTCCCGGAGGGAGTCAGAGTTTCGGTTCTAGCTGCCTGCCATGACCACCCTCTGGCTGGCCATTTTGGTGTTCATAGGACCCTTGACCTCATGCAACGCACCTTCTGGTGGCTTGAGATGGGAAAAGACTGCAGAAGTTATGTATCTTCCTTTGTTTCTTGCTCCAGGAGTAAAACCACCAGAAGTAAGGCGTGGGGTCTCCTCAGACCACTCCCAATCCCTGACCGGCCCTGGCAAACTATCGCCATGGACTTTATCGTGGAACTTCCACCTTCGGCCGGGTGCTCCGCCATTTTTGTGGTTGTAGACCGGCTTACTAAGATGGCCCACTTTCTACCCCTCAAAGGTACCCCCTCTGCAAAAGAAACCGCAGAAGTCTTCATTAGGGAGATCGTGCGAATCCACGGGGTACCCACGAACATTATCTTGGACAGAGGGGTACAGTTCACGTCCCGCTTTTGGAGGGCCTTGTGTAAGCTACTAAAAATTGAATTATCTATGTCCTCAGCTTACCACCCGCAGATGAACGGGCAAACAGAGAGGACAAACCAGACCCTGGAACAATATCTCCATTGCTTTACCACCTTCGTCCAGGACGACTGGGTAGCATTACTACCATTTGTGGAATTTGCCTTTAATAATTCACGACATTCCGTTACCGGGCAATCTCCCTTCTTTGCCAATTATGGTTTTCATCCTTCCTTTCTGCCCGACGTCCCATCTGATTCCGGAGTGCCCGCAGTTTAGATCACCATTGACTTCTTCACGAGTAACAACAAACTTCTGCAGGACACCTTGGCCAAGGCTCAGATAGCGTCCAAAAGAATCTTTGATGGGAAAAAGAGGGGAGAACTGATTCTCCAACCAGGTGACAAGGTCTTTTTATCCACAGCTAACCTGCGCTTGGCCTGCCCATCCAAGAAGTTGGCTTCCAGGTTTATCGGCCCATTCCCCGTTAAAATAAGACTCAATGCCGTGTCCTATGAGTTATCCTTACCTGATACCCTACGGATCCATCCACTGTTCCATGTCACTCTTTTTTAAAACCCGCGGTTCCCGACGCCTTCCCCGGCAGAAGCCCTGGACCTCCGGAACCAGTGATGGTGGATGGCGACATGGAGTACGAAGTTGAGGCTGTACTTGATTGCCGGAAAAGAGGTAACCAGCTTCAGTTCCTTATTAAATGGAAGGGTTATGGGCCGGAAGAGAATTCCTGGGAACCTGAGAGTAACATTCATGCCGCAGACCTGATCCAGGCGTTTTTTCTTGCCCATCCTCAGAAAAGCAGTTTGTTGGGCACCCGGAGGTTGCCCTTAAGGGGGGGCAATGTTAGGAATGCTTACTGAGCACACTGATGTGCTGTCATTAATCTGCAATCTAAATGGTTAACCTAGAGCAGACTAATTGCAGTAATTGGCAAAGAGGCTGCCTTATTTAAACAGATCAGAAGCACTGTGTCTTTGCTGACTTGTCTGCAGCTCTTCCTGTGTTCCTGAAGCCTGCTTCCTGTTACCTGTTTGATATCCGTTTTGACCTTTGGCTTGTTCCTGACCTTGTTGACCTGCGGTGAAGCTGGACACTATGTGTGCTCCTGCCCGGCAAAATACCATAAGTTCATGCCGGCCTCACCATCTGTTGCCAGTTCCTCCCACCTAGACTTTCCTGTGTCATTACAGCTTCCAGAAGGACTCGTCCCAGTTACCGCAATCATTGACTTGGGAGCCTGCCGTTGTTTCATTGATCGCTCGTTCGCCCTGCAACATGGCGTACCTCTCCGGCTCAAGACTCAGGACCTCACCATCTTCCTGGCTGATGGCTCCCACATCAAATCCGGGCCCGTGACCGAAGAAACTTTTCCCCTTCCTATGGTCTCCTCCCCTGGCCATAAGGAACTGATTAGCCCGGATGTTATCACATCCTCCTTATTTCCCATTATCCTGGGATTACCGTGGTTGCAAGCACATAACCCGCAAGTCAATTGGATCACAGGCACCATCCAGTTCCCATCTCTTTACTGCAAGAATTCCTGTCTACCCGCTCCTCCTGAATTCCCCAAGACTCTGTTCTGTCTTGAATCTGAACCTGATGTATGTTCTGTGGTGCCCAAAGCATACCATGATTTCCTGGACGTATTCAGCAAATGGGGGGATGAGACCTTGCCCCCCCACTGTCCATATGACTGCCCCATCGACTTGCTCCCAGGAGCCGAAATCCCGTTCGGCCGGATTTACCCACTTTCTGAACGTGAGCTGGACGTCTTAAAGGACTATGTAGACGAAAGTCTGAAGAAGGGGTTCATCCGTCCCTCTACCTCTCCTGCAGGGGCAGGTATCTTCTTCGTAGAGAAGAAGAATCACACCCTCCGACCCTGCATCGATTATAGGGATTTAAATAAAGTTATTATTAAAAACCGTTATCCCCTTCCTCTAGTCCCCGAACTCTTTCAGAGACTCAGATCTGCCATCCTGTTTACTAAGCTGGATCTTCGTGGGGTGTACAATTTGGTGCGCATCCGAGAGGGCGACGAATGGAAGACTGCTTTCCGCACTAGATTCGGACATTTCGAATACCTGGTAATGCCATTTGGCCTTTGTAATGCTCCTGCCACGTTCCAACACTTTGTGAACGACATCTTCAGGGATTGGTTGGATATCTTCATCATCGCATACTTGGATGACATCCTAATCTTCTCAACATCCCTAGAGCAGCATCGCGAGCACGTTCGAAATGTCCTCGGTCGCCTTCGCCAGCATGGTCTCTACGCCAAGGCACTTGGAGACCAAAAATAGAGTCATTTTGACCAAAAACATGATTTCAGGCCATTGGTTACCAAATGCAATTATCTTGTCCAAAACCGGCTTTTTAAGACTCTAAAAGACGAAAATACAGTCATTTTGACTAAATTTTTTTACAGACCTTTGGTGACCAAATGCAGTTATTTTGTCTAAAAAAGGCTTTTAAGACACTTGGAGACCAAAATAGAGTCATTTTGACCAAAAACATTTTTTCAGGCCATTGGTTATCAAATGCAGTTATCTTGTCTAAATGCGGCGTTTTGAGACTCTAAAAGACAAAAATACAGGCATTTTGGCTAAAAAAATTTCAGACCTTTGGTGACCAAATGCAGTTATTTTGACTAAAAAAGGCTTTTTAGACATTTGGAGACCAAAATAGAGTCATTTTGACCCAAACTAATGTTTTCAGATCACTGGTAACGAAATGCAATTATCTTGTCTAAAACCGGCTTTTAAGACTCTAAAAGACAAAAATACAGTCATTTTGGCTAAAAAAGTTTTTCAGACCTTTGGTGACCAAACGTGGTTATTTTGACTAAAAAGGGCTTTTTAGACACTTGGAGACCTAAATAGAGTCATTTTGACCAAAAACATTTTTTCAGGCCATTGCTTACCAAATGTAGTTTATCTTGTCTAAAAGCGGTGTTTTAAGACTCTAAAAGACAAAAATACAGTTATTTTGACTAAAAAAGGCTTTCCTGGTGCCTCCATGGCAGCATACTAGTGATAGAGCCCCGCCTCTACTCCTCCCTCAGGACTAGTGAGTAGCATAAAAGAAAGGCCCAGCCCCCTGTCCCATCATTCTCCTTTTTTTCCTCATACCTTCCTGACTGGTGAAGAATAAGCAGTATGTCCATACCTCTGCCTCCAGGCAGCTTTCCGCCGGGTTCAGCCTCTCCTGTGCGCAGTCCCGGTTCTTGGGTCGCTCAAAGCACTAATAAGGCCGGGAACCCCCTTCTGTGGATCTTTGGGGTACAATTTGCAGTGTTTCCTCATAGGAACGCATACTGCCACTGTCTATTTAAAAAATCTTTAAATGTTTGGCTTTGCAGGATTTTGCACAAGGACCGTCTTTTTTTTTTTTTTTGGATTCCCCTTTAGGTTTTCCAGTACTTGTTTGGTTGTTAGTGTGTTTGGGTTTGTTTTCATTTTTGTCTTCCCCTTTTCTTTTCCTCTTTTTCTTTCCCTTCTTGTCTTACCTTGTCAGCCTGTCCCTTTAAATTTTCTGTGAAGACATCCGATCCTGTGTAGATGGCTCCCAGTCCTGGGATTCCCCCTGCAGCGCCATGCAGATCGAGGCCGCCCCTTACTCCACAGAGTCTCGGCGTCTCTGCGGACCGCCTCGCAGGGCGGGGAGTAGGGCCGTGCACGAGGAACGCTCTGCGCATGCGCAGTGAGGTTGAGGCTCGGGCGGCCATCTTGGTTGTGGGAACCAGGTGTAATTTTGCCCTGAGTTCCCACAGAAGCTAAGGGGAGGGGTTTGGTGCTCTCTTAGGCTGCTCTGCCTATTAAAGGGCCATTCCACCTGCTGTCCACCTGAAAGACAGCATCTTTCCCTGCTCCTACAGACTTGTTAAAGCCCTTGGTAGGTAGCACTTTGTAATACTTTTTTTTTTTTTTCTCTCTCCGCCCTCATTCCCATTTATTCAGTTTTTATTTGTCTTCAATAAAACTTTTTTTTTTTCCTTCTTTTCTTCTCCCTTTTTCTATTTTCCTTCTTGCATTTTCCTCTCACAGCCGGTCCTTCTGCAACGCCCTACGATGAGCCACTCATCACGTAACCAAGATCCTCACAATAGGTATGGGACCACCTTTCTGTAAGTATTGAAGAAAGAAGGAAAAGAGTGCTTGTATGGACTAACAAGTGTCCTTTGTTCCAGCCCAACACACTCCAAAAGATCCGGGAAGTCTTCGAGGCACCGCGACCATGACAGTCCAGATCGCAGATCAAGATCTTCCCACTATAGATCCTCAGAAAGATCTAGGTCAAGATA
This sequence comes from Pelophylax lessonae, assembly GCF_965119305.1. Classification (NCBI taxonomy): domain Eukaryota; kingdom Metazoa; phylum Chordata; class Amphibia; order Anura; family Ranidae; genus Pelophylax; species Pelophylax lessonae. Next base: position 152,708,259 of record NC_138773.1, read on the forward strand.
CCGTCACTCTCCCTCTCCGCCATCACATTCATCAAGGAAGAAGTGCTGGTCTTGTGGCGCGGTACCCTTACCTAGAAAACTAGTTTGCCAGGACTGTTTTCGGGACTACGCAGCCAACCGGGAGTTGGAAAACCAACAAGTGGTGGATCTGCTAAAGCAGACAATGAAGGATTCCCTTTCGGAGTTGACATACATCTCTAGTACCCGCTCAGGCGGCTCCCTCTGCAGCTCAAGTTCCGGACAGGGATGATAGCGCTCCAGGCCCCTCGGGGCTAAACCCTTCATGCACTGTGGCTCCATTACTGGGAGAGGCGTCTTCAGGTCACCCTTCGGAAGAATCCACAGAGGAGTCGGACCCGTCAGGCTTTAACTATGCCTTAATCCCACCTTTTATTCAGGCAGTAAAAACAGCAATTGCCTGGGAGGATCCTGAAGAACCCACTCCTAAGTCGAAAACGTATTTTCCCTTCCTTAAGAGGAAACAAGTATTCTTTCCTCTTATGGGCGAGATAAGAGAAATTATCGAAGAGGAATGGAAGAAGAAGGATAAAAAGTTTTCATTGGGCCGTCTTAATAAACTCTACCCTCTAGCCGAGGCTGAAGCGCAATCATTAAGTGTCGGCCTGTATAGGCCCCAAAAATTAGCTCACATGGGTTTAACTGACAGCAAAGAACGTAGTATTCTGTGGCTGAAGGTACATTAGGCATTCACAGGATACAGAAGTAAGTGTCGGCCATAAAAGGCCCCAGAAATTAGCCCACATGGGTTTACCTGACACTCACCTTCGGCCACAGAATACTACGTTCTTAGCTGTCAGTTCAACCCATGGCTAATTTTTGGGGCTGATACAGGCCGACACTTACTTCTGTACCCTGTGAATGCCTAATATACCTTCAGCCACCAAATACTACGTTCTTAGCTGTCAGGCTAATTTTTGGGGACTTTTATGGCCGACACTTACTTCTGTATCCTGTGAATGCCTAATGTACCTTCAGCCACAGAATACTAAATACATTCATTTTGACAAAAAAAAATTCAGACCATTGGAGACCAAATGCAGTTATCTTGTCTAAAAACAGGCTTTTTAAGGCTCTAAAAGACAAAAATACAGTCATTTTGACTAAATATTTTTTTCAGACCTTTGGTGACCAAATGCAGTTATTCTGACTAACAAAAAGGCTTTTTAGACACTTGGATACCAAAATAGAGTCATTTTGACCAAAAAAATGTTTTCAGGCCATAGGAGCCCAAATGTCTAAAATCTTGCCTAAAACCGGCTTTTTAAGGCTCTACAAGACATAAATGTAGTCATTTTGACTACATTTTTTTTTTTCAGACGTTTGGTGACCAAATGCAGTTATTTTGACTAAAAAAAGGCTTTTTAGACACTTGGAGACCAAAATAGAGTCATTTTGACCAAAACATTTTTTTCAGGCCATTGGAGCCCAAATGGCCGATTTTAGACAAATCTTGTCTAAACCCAGCTTTTTAAGGCTCTAAAAGACAAAAATACAGTCATTTTGACTAAAATTGTTTTTCAGACCTTTGGTGACCAAATGCAGTTATTTTGACTAAAATAGGCTTTTTAGACACTTGGAGACCAAAATACAGTCATTTTGACCCCAAAAAATTTTCAGACCATTGGAGACAAAATACAGTAATCTTGTCTAAAACCGGCTTTTTAAGACTCTAAAAGACAAAAATAGTCATTTTGACTAAAAAAATTTTCAGACCTTTGGTGACCAAATGCAGTTATTTTGACTAAAAAAGGCTTTTAAGACACTTGGAGACCAAAATAGAGTCATTTTGACCAAAAACATATTCAGGCCTTTGGAGAGCAAAATGCAGCTATCTTGTCTAGTCTAAAACCGGCTTTTTAAAACTCTAAAAGACAAAAATACAGTCATTTTGACTAAAACATTTTTTTCCGCAGACAAAAATAAAAAAGCGGATGCACTTTCACGACTAACCGAGAAGGATTGTACCGAGGTTCCCTCAGTTCCTATAATACCACTTGAACGTATTATCGGTGTCATTCGCTCCCTGAAGGAAGAGATTTTGCACAGCATAGGACTGGACTCACCTCCACCACAACTAACTACTGACGCAGAAGGCTTCCTCTACTACAACGATAAATTATACATACCCCCTACTATGCGAACCAAGATCTTGGAATTGTCGCATGATGTACCTATGGCAGGACATATGGGTATGACTAAAACTTTCAATCTACTTACTAGGCAGTTTTGGTGGCCAGACATGAAGACAACTGTAAAAAAGTTCGTTTCATCTTGTGATATCTGTGCAAGGTCTAAAATTGACAACACGAAACCATCGGGGTTACTTTGTAGTTTACCGATACCCCAGGTTCCGTGGGAAGTGGTATCCTTAGACTTCATAGTGGAACTACCACCTTCCAAAGGATTCAACACCATCTTGGTGTCAGTGGACCATCTGACCAAGATGGCACATTTCACTCCTATCCGAAAACTTCCTTCATCCTAACAAACAGCGGAATTGCTTGTGAAACATGTCTTTAAGTTACATGGTATTCCAAAAACACTGCTGTCTGACCGTGGTTCACAATTCATCTCAAAGTTTTGGCTAGCTCTATGTCAGATACTACGAATAGAGCATAAACTTACCTCTCCCTACCACCCTCAGACCAACGGACAGACAGAGAGAGTTAACCAGTGCATTGAACAGTATCTGCGTTGCTATACTTCGTATCTACAGGACGATTGGGCAGATCTCCTCCTGCTAGCGGAATTCGCCTATAACAACGCGACTCATAGCACTACTAAACAAAGTCCATTTTACCTAAATTATGGGTTTCATCCCACACTCCTTCCTCCACGTATCTTGCCATCAAGTAATCCAGTGGCATCTGATTATCTTGCCCAGATAAAGGATTCTCTGGGATTACTCAACCCATAAAAGGCCCCAAAAAATAGCCCATATCAGTTTACCTGACAACTAAGAACGTAGTATTTGGTGGCTGGAGGTACATTAGGCATTCACACAGTATACAGAAGTAAGTGTCGGCCTGCATAGGCCCCAAAAAATAGCTCACATGGGTTTAACTGACAGCAAAGAACATAGTATTTAATGGCTGGAGGTACATTAGGCATTCACATGATACAGAAGTAAGTGTCGGCCTGTATAGGCCCCAAAAATTAGATCACGTGGGTTTAACTGACAGCAAAGAATGTAGTATTCTGTGGCTGAAGGTACATTAGGCATTCACAGGATACAGAAGTAAGTGTCAGCCATAAAAGGCCCCAGAAATTAGCCCACATGGGTTTACCTGAAACTCACCTTCAGCCACAGAATACTACGTTCTTAGCTGTCAGTTCAACCCATGGCTAATTTTTGGGGCCGATACAGGCCGACACTTACTTCTGTACCCTGTGAATGCCTAATGTACCTTCAGCCACCAAATACTACGTTCTTAGCTGTCAGGCTAATTTTTGGGGACTTTTATGGCCGACACTTACTTCTGTATCCTGTGAATGCCTAATGTACCTTCAGCCACAGAATACTAAATACATTCATTTTGACAAAAAAAATTCAGACCATTGGAGACCAAATGCAGTTATCTTGTCTAAAACCGGCTTTTAAAGACTCTAAAAGACAAAAATACAGTCATTTTGACTAAAAAATGTTGTCAGACCTTTGGTGACTAAATGCAGTTATTTTGACTAAAGAAGGCTTTTTAGACACTTGGAGACCAAAATAGAGTCATTTTGACCAAAAACAATTTTTTAGGCCATTGGAGCCCATTGGAGCCCTGACAGCTAAGAATGTAGTATTCTGGTGGTACATTAGGCATTCACAGTAGACAGAAGTAAGTGTCGGCCTTTATAGGCCCCAAACTTTAGCTCACATGGGTTTAACTGACAGCACAGAACCTAGTGTATTTGATGGCTGGAGGTAAATTAGGCTTTCACAGGATACAGAAGTAAGTGTCAGCCTGTATAGGCCCCAAAACTTAGCTCACGTGGGTTTAACTGACAGCAAAGAACATAGTGTATTTGATGGCTAGAGGTAAATTAGGCATTCACACAGGAGAAACAAAAAGAAAGCCAACGAATAACTTTAGGTGCCATCTTGCCATGGCCAAGTTCAAAGGGGTCAAGGGTGGCAGTGGTGATCGCCTACGGCCACATCACCCTGAACGCACCTGATCTTGTCTAATCTTGGAAGCTAAGCAGGGTTGGGCCTGGTTAGTACCTGGATGGGAGACCACCTGGGAATACCAGGTGCTGTAGGCTTTTGGCTTTTCCTTTATTCGTTGGCTTTCTTTTTATTTCTCCTGAGGTGCCATCTTGCCATGGCCAAGTTCAAAGGGGTCGAGGGTGGCATTTGTGATCGCCTACGGCGACATCACCCTGAAAGCGCCCGATCTCATTTGATCTCAGAAGATAAGCAGGGTCGGGCCTGGTTAGTAGCTGGATGGGAAACTGCCTGGGAATACCAGGTGCTGTAGGCTTTTGGCTTTTCCTTTATTCGTTGGCTTTCTTTTTGTTTCTCCTGAGGTGCCATCTTGCCATGGCCAAGTTCAAAGGGGTCGAGGGTGGCAGTGGTGATCACCTATGGCCACATAACTCTGAACGCGCCCAATCTCGTCTGATCTCAGAAGCTAAGCAGGGTCGTGCCTGGTTAGAACCTGGATGGGAAACCACCTGGGAATACCAGGTGCTGTAGGCTTTTGGCTTTTCCTTTATTCGTTGGCTTTCTTTTTGATTCCACTGAGGTGCCATCTTGCCATGGCCAAGTTCAAAGGGGTCGAGGGTGGCAGGGGTGATCGCCTACGGCCACATCACCCTGAACGCTACCTATCTCGTCTGATCTCGGAAGCTAAGCAGGGTCGGGCCTGGTTAGTACCTGGATTGGAGACCGCCTGGGAATACCAGGTGCTGTAAGGCTTTTGGCTTTTCCTTTTTTTTTTTATTTAAAATTTTGTAATATAACACTTGAGTATCAACAACAGAAAAGGTACAATTAAATACAGACATTATGCAAATTAGGTCACTCATAGTATGGGTAACCTGAACTGGGGAAGGGCAGGGCGGGGGGTCCAGGGTCAAAAGAGCATGGAAACTGATGGGGAATGTGAGAATGGGGAAGAGTTCTTGGGCGAGTCCTGGAACGTAAATGTATATTGATCCATAGAGGGGTCGGATTTGGGGAAGGAGTACTTGACGTAATTGTCCCATTTCTGTAGAAATGATTTCCGTGAGGATGGGGCTGAAAAAAACCTGTTGAGGCGGTCAATGGAAAGAAGTGTGGAAAGCTCTGATCTGACCCGGGAAACTAAGGGGGGAGTCGTGGAGATCCAATTAGTTAGGATTGTCCTTCTGGCCACCAGTAAACAGGTCAGGATCCACAGACGATGTGGCGAGGCAGGGGTGCTAGACCACTTTTGGAGGCGTTTGTCCCAGTAACCGAACAGGAGCAATATAGGGTCTTTGGGTATGTGCCACTTCGTCACTTGAAGGTCAGTACCTGGTCCCAGAATGTCGTGATATAGGGACAGGACCAGAACTTGTGGCAAAGAGAAGGTCTTTCCGCGGAACATAACGGACAATAATGAGCATCCCGAATCGTTTTGTTTAGAGGTACATTAGGCATTCACACAGTATACAGAAGTAAGTGTCGGCATGTATAGGCCCCAAAAATTAGCTCACATGGGTTTACCTGACAGCTAAGTATGTAGTATTTGGAGGCTGAAGGTACATTAGGCATTCACAGGATTCAGAAATAAGTGTCGGCCTGTATAGTCCCCAAAAATTAGCCCACATGGGTTTAACTGACACCTACTAACGTAGTATTCTGTGGCTGAAGGTACATTAGGCATTCACAGGATACAGAAGTAAGTGTCAGCCTGTATAGGCCCTAAAAATGAGCTCACATGGGTTTAACTGACAGCAAAGAACGTACTGTATTTGATGGCTGGAGGTACATTAGGCATTCACAGTATACAGAAGTTTTGGCCTGTATAGGCCCAAAAATTAGCTCACATGGGTTTAACTGACAGCAAAGAACGTAGTGTATTTGATGGCTGGAGGTACATTAGGCATTTCCAGTATACAGAAGTAAGTGTCGGCCTTTATAGACCCCAAAAATTAGCTCACATAGGTTTAACTGACAGCAAGGAACGTAGTATTTAAAGGATGGAAGTACATTAGGCATTCACAGGATACAGAAGTAAGTGTCGGCCTGTATAGGCCCTAAAAATTAGCTCACATGGGTTTAACTGACACCAAAGAACGTAGTGTATTTGATGGCTGGAGGTACAGCAGGCATTGACAGTATACAGAAGTAAGTGTCGGCCTGTTAAGGCCCCAAAACGTAGCTCACATGGGTTTAACTGACAGCACAGAATGTATTATTGGATGGCTAGAGGTACATCAGGCATTCACACAGTATACAGAAGTAAGTGTCGGCCTGTATAGGCCCCAAAAATTAGCTCCCATGGGTTTACCTGACTGCTAAGAACGTAGTATTCTGTGGCTAAAGGTACATTAGGCATTCACAGGATGCAGAAGTAAGTAGAAAATGTTATGTGCCGACCCTAAATGCCAGTAAGCCAAGAAAGGTCCTGCCACATCCCTAAGGACATATGAGAAAAAAGAGTATCAAGTGGTATTGGTGTTCCAATACACCAGACCCTAAATGAGCCCCGCAGGGAACTGTGTATTCTGAGGAAACACCCAACCTGGGACATTGTAGGCAGGAGTTACTTGGCATGAATAGATAAATAGAAGACCAATTTAAAATATAATGATTTTATTAATACATGTGTACAAAATTGTTAAAAAAGACACTGATGCAAAGGCATCAAAAGACAGTCAATATAGAAAATATGTGATACATAAAATTATGAACCATATCCTAGAGTAGTGGGGTCACCCAGGTCCAACATGTTTCGCAGACTCTGCAGACTCTGATTTAAAAAGGCTTTTTAGACACTTGGAGACCAAAATAGAGTAATTTTCACCAAAAATTTCTTTTCAGGCCATTGGAGCCCAAATGGCCAGTTTTAGACAAATCTTGTCTAAAACCGGCTTTTTAAGGCTCTAAAAGACAAAAATAAAGTAATTTTGACTAAAAAAATGTTCAGACCTTTGGTGACCAAATGCCGTTATTTTGACTAAAAAAGGATTTTTAGACACTTGGAGACCAAAATAGTCATTTTGACCAAAATAAATTTCAGGCCATTGGAGAGCAAAATGCAGTTATCTTGTCTAAAACTGGCTTTTTAAGACTCTAAAAGACAAAAATACAGTCATTTTGACTAAAAAAAAGTTTCAGACCTTTGATGATCAAATGCAGTTATTTTGACTAAAAAGGCTTTTTAGACACTTGAAGACCAACATAGAGTTATTTTAACCAAAAATTTTTTTCAGGCCATTGGAGCCAAATGTCTAAAATCTTGTCTAAAACCAGCTTTTTAAGGCTCTAAAAGACAAAAATTGACAGCTAAGAACGTAGTATTCTGTGGCTGAAGGTACATTAGGCATTTACAGGATAAAGAAGTAAGTGTCGGCCATAAAAGGCCCCAAGAATTAGCCCACATCAGTTTACCTGACAACTAAGAACGTAGTATTTGGTGGCTGGAGGTACATTAGGCATTCACACAGTATACAGAAGTAAGTTAAGGTGCTCCTAAGGAAACTCCAAACACTGATATCCCCGTGCAGGAAGTACTACCACCAAAGGTAAAGGTTGGCCTCTTACCACAATGATTTGACCCCCATGACAGAGATCAAAAACAGCATATTTCAACCTCCACTGGCAAATCCTGCACCGGCTCACTCTCTGATCACGTCCACTTCCTCACAGATAGTTATAACATGTAAAGAGGGAAACAACTGCCATAGTGTAGTACCATTAAACAACTTTATTGGACGCAATTCTCAAATTCACATTTGGCTGTAGTTTGTATGGCGTGTGTAAATTAGGGTGTCCTCGAGGCTCGATTCCTGCCGAAAAAATGGCCGCTGCGTCCCCTCCGTGGTCTCAGTGTGACGCACCGCAGGCTCCTCCTACGCGTTTCATCAGAGACTGACGTCGTCAGGGGGTGTGGCCTGTGGTGAACGTCCACAGTTTATGCGCTGATGGAGATGGATAGGCAGGGCAATAGACAGGTCCCGGATCCCGGAAGAAAGACACTTGCGTGTCAGCGACCGCAACCGGCATTTCACAAGAAGAGACATCCGGACTTAGAATGCGGTTCACGTGCGTACCAACATCCAGAACCAAACATTAACCGGATGCCACATTAAGAGTCAATCAAGACCAATATTAGCACTCATACAATATTCAGTGCAAAATAAATCTTATGCAGATGGATACAGCATATGTAAGCCCAATTGAGCTAAACACACAAGTATCCATTAGCTTTGCATGATTAGATGGTCACAATGGACCACAGTGGAAACCGGCGCCATCTCTCAGCAGAAATCAAAAATCGGGAGACTCCGACCACACAGCCAAATACAACACTAATACATAAAATATATATTAGCACTATTACCAATCATAAATCTAAAATACATAATCTTAAATAAAAACATATTAAAAAGGCCTCTCAAAAAGAAAATACAGATAAAAACACATGAACTCATTTGTTATAGGCTAAATGGTAACTAGTATACAGACAATCTACCTTCAAACTATGAATTATGAATTATTGATGAAGGAATTGATGTCCCAATCAATATTGAGCCCGTGAGGGGCACAGGATTTGAGGCGGTAAATCCAACTGGTCTCCAACTGGGAGACCCCTCTCGTCAGATTGCGACCCCTCCAATTACCCGGGGATTTATCAATCCCCATAAAAATAGTGCCACTAGGATCTTTATTATGGCAGAATAAATCTTTCTTCTCTAATAACACACAGCAGGAGTACAAGATTAAACCATTCATTACATGCTCTACACGCTATGTCGTGTATCTTTTGCGTTGCCCATGTGGTTTGGAATACGTGGGCCGCACGATACGCAAGCTGCATGTACGGTTAAACGAGCATGTGGCTAATATTATAAAAGCTTTCCCTAAACATAGCGTGTCGAGGCACTATGCTCTCTGCCATAATAAAGATCCTAGTGGCACTATTTTTATGGGGATTGATAAATTCCCGGGTAATTGGAGGGGTAGCAATCTGACGAGAGGGGTCGCCCAGTTGGAGACCAGTTGGATTTACCGCCTCAAATCCTATGCCCCTCACGGGCTCAATATTGATTGGGACATCAATTCCTTCATCAATAATTCATAATTCATAGTTTGAAGGTAGATTGCCTGTATACTAGTTACCATTTAGCCTATAACAAATGAGTTCATGTGTTTTTATCTGTATTTTCTTTTTGAGAGGCCTTTTTAATATGTTTTTATTTAAGATCATGTATTTTAGATTTATGATTGGTAATATTGCTAATATATCTTTTATGTATTAGTGTTGTATTTGGCGGTGTGGTCGGAGTCTCCCGATTTTTTTATTTCTGCTGAGAGATGGCGCCGGTTTCCACTGTGGTCCATTGTGACCATCTAATCATGCAAAGCTAATGGATACTTGTGTGTTTAGCTCAATTGGGCTTACATATGCTGTATCCATCTGCATAGGATTTATTTTGCAATGAATATTGTATGAGTGCTAATATTGGTCTTGATTGACTCTTAATGTGACATCCGGTTAATGTTTGGTTCCGGACGTTGGTACGCACGTGAACCGCATTCTAAGTCCGGATGTCTCTTCTTGTGAAATGCCGGTTGCGGTCGCTGACACGCAAGTGTCTTTCTTCCGGGATCCGGGACCTGTCTATTGCCCTGCCTATCCATCTCCGTCAGCGCATAAACTGTGGACGTTCACCGCAGGCCACACCCCCTGACGACGTCAGTCTCTGACGAAACGCGTAGGAGGAGCCTGCGGTGCATCACACTGAGACCACGGAGGGGACGCAGCGGCCATTTTTTCAGCAGGAATCGAGCCTCGAGGACACCCTAATTTACACACGCCATACAAACTACAGCCAAATGTGAGTTGCCACTTTGAGAATTGCGTCCAATAAAGTTGTTTAATGGTACTACACTATGGCAGTTGTTTCCCTCTTTACATGTTATAACTATCTGTGAGGAAGTGGACGTGATCAGAGAGTGAGCCGGTGCAGGATTTGCCAGTGGAGGTTGAAATATGCTGTTTTTGATCTCTGTCATGGGGGTCAAATCATTGTGGTAAGAGGCCAACCTTTACCTTTGGTGGTGGTACTTCCTGCACGGGGATATCGGTGTTTGGAGTGTCCTTAGGAGCACCTTAACTTACTTCTGTATACTGTGTGAATGCCTAATGTACCTCCAGCCACCAAATACTACGTTCTTAGTTGTCAGGTAAACTGATGTGGGCTAATTTTTGGGGCCTTTTATGGCCGACACTTAGTTCTTTATCCTGTTAATGCCTAATGTACCTTCAGCCACAGAATACTACGTACTTAGCTGTCAGGTAAACACATTTGGGCTAATTTTTGGGGCCTTTTATGGCCGACACTTACTTCTTTATCCTGTAAATGCCTAATGTACCTTCAGCCACAGAATACTACGTTCTTAGCTGTCAATTTTTGTCTTTTAGAGTCTTAAAAAGCCAGTTTTAGACAAGATAACTGCATTTTGCTCTCCAATGGCCTGAAATTTTTTTTTGGTCAAAATTACTATTTTGGTCTCCAAGTGTCTAGAAATCCTTTTTTAGTCAAAATAACGGCATTTGGTCACCAAAGGTCTGAACATTTTTTTAGTCAAAATGACTGTATTTTTGTCTTTTAGAGCCCTAAAAAGCCGGGTTTAGACAAGATTTGTCTAAAACTGGCCATTTGGGCTCCAATGGCCTGAAAAGATATTTTCGGTCAAAATTACTCTATTTTGGTCTCCAAGTGTCTTAAAATCCTTTTTAGTCAAAATAACTGCATTTGGTCACCAAAGGTCAGAAAAAAAATTTAGTCAAAATGACTATATTTTTGTCTTTTAGAGCCTTAAAAAGCCGGTTTTAGACAAGATTTTAGACATTTGGCTCCAATGGCCTGAAAAAAATATTTTGGTCAAAATGACTCTATTTTGGTCTCCAAGTGTCTAAAAACCATTTGTTAGTCAAAATAACGGCATTTGGTCAACAAAGGTCTGAAATTTTTTTTTGTCAAAATGACTGTATTTTTGTCTTTTAGAGCCTTAAAAAGCCGTTTTTAGACTTGATTTGTCTAAAACAGGCCATTTGGGCTCCAATGGCCTGAAAAAGTTTTTGGTCAAAATGACTCTATTTTGGTCTTCAAGTGTCTAAAAAGCCTTTTTAAGTCAGAGTCTGCAGAGTCGGCGAAACATGTTGGACCTGGGTGACCCCACTACTCTAGGATATGGTTCACAATTTTATTTATCACATATTTTCTATATTGACTGTCTTTTGATGCCTTTGCATCTGTGTCTTTTTTAACAATTTTGTACACATGTATTAATAAAATCATTATATATTAAATTGGTCTTCTATTTATCTATTCATGCCAAGTAACTCCTGCCTACAAAGTCCCAGGTTGGGTGTTTCCTCAGAATACACAGTTCCCTGTGGGGCTCATTTAGGCTCTGGTGTATTGGAACACCAATACCACTTGATACACTTTTTTCTCATATGTCCTTAGGGATGTGGCAGGACCTTTCTTGGCTTACTGGCATTTAGGGTCGGCACCTAACATTTTCTACTTGCTTCTGCATCCTGTGAATGCCTAATGTACCTTTAGCCACAGAATACTACGTTCTTAGCAGTCAGGTAAACCCATGTGAGCTAATTTTTGAGGCCTATACAGGCCGACACTTACTTCTGTATACTGTGTGAATGCCTGATGTACCTCTAGCCATCCAATAATACGTTCTTTGCTGTCAGTTAAACCCATGTGAGCTACGTTTTGGGGCCTAAACAGGCCGACCCTTCTGTATACTGTCAATGCCTGATGTACCTCCAGCCATCAAATACACTACGTTCTTTGGTGTCAGTTAAACCCATGTGAGCTAATTTTTGGGGCCTATACAGGCCGACACTTACTTCTGTATCCTGTGAATGCCTAATGTACTTCCATCCTTTAAATACTACGTTCCTTGCTGTCAGTTAAACCTATGTGAGCTAATTTTTGGGGTCTGTAAAGGCCGACACTTACTTCTGTATACTGGAAATGCTTAATGTACCTCCAGCCATCAAATACACTACGTTCTTTGCTGTCAGTTAAACCCATGTGAGCTAATTTTTGGTGCCTATACAGGCCGACACTTCTGTATACTGTGAATGCCTAATGTACCTCCAGCCATCAAATACAGTACGTTCTTTGCTGTCAGTTAAACCCATGTGAGCTCATTTTTTGGGCCTATACAGGCTGACACCTACTTCTGTATACTGTGAATGCCTAATGTACCTTCAGCCACAGAATACTACGTTATTAGCTGTCAGTTAAACCCATGTGGGCTAATTTTTGGGGACTATACAGGCCGACACTTACTTCTGTATCCTGTGAATGCCTAATGTACCTTCAGCCTCCAAATACTACATACTTAGCTGTCAGGTAAACCCATGTGAGTTAATTTTTGGGGCCTATACATGCCGACACTTACTTCTGTATACTGTGTGAATGCCTAATGTACTTCTAAACAAAACGATTCAGGATGCTCATAATTGTCCGTTATGTTCCGTGGAAAGACCTTCTCTTTGCCCATATAGGGTCCTGTCCCTATATCGTGACATTCTGGGACCAGGTACTGACCTTCATCGGGGAAGTGACGAAGTGGCACATACCCAAAGACCCTATATTGCTCCTGTCCGGTTACTGGGACAAACCCCTCCAAAAGTGGTCTAGCACCCCTGCCTCGCCACATCGTCTGTGGATCCTGACCTGTTTACTGGTGGCCAGATGGACAATCCTAACTAATTGGATCTCCACGACTCCCCCTTAGTTTCCCGGATCAGATCAGAGCTTTCCACACTTCTTTCCATTGACCGCCTCAACAGGTTTTTTTCAGCCCCATCCTCAGGGAAATCATTTCTACAGAAATGCTACAATTACGTCAAGTACTCCTTCCCCAAATCCGACCCCTCTATGGATCAATATACATTTACGTTCCTGGACTCGCCCAAGAACTCTTCCCCACTCTCACATTCCCCATCAGTTTCCATGCTTTTTTTACCCTGGACCCCCCTCCCCCCACCCTGCCCTTCCCCAGTTCAGGTTACCCATACTATGAGTGACCTAATTTGCATAATGTCTGTATTTAATTGTACCTTTTCTGTTGTTGATACTCACATGTTATATTACAAAAAAAAAAAAGGAAAAGCCAAAAGCCTCACAGCACCTGGTATTCCCAGGCGGTTTCCCATCCAGGTTCTAATCAGGCACGACCCTGCTTAGCTTCTGAGATCAGAGGAGATTGGGTGCGTTCAGGGTTATGTGGCCATAGGCGATCACCACTGCCACCCTCGACCCCTTTGAACTTGGCCATGGCAAGATGGCACCTCAGGAGAAACAAAAAGAAAGCCAACGAATAAAGGAAAAGCCAAAAGCCTACAGCACCTGGTATTCCCAGGCAGTCTCCCATCCAGCTACTAACCAGGCCCGACCCTGCTTAGCTTCTGAGATCAGATGAGATCAGCGCTTTCAGGGTGATGTGGCCGTAGGCGATCACAAATGCCACCCTCGACCCCTTTGAACTTGGCCATGGCAAGATGGCACCTGAAGTTATTCGTTGGCTTTCTTTTTGTTTCTCCTGTGTGAATGCCTAATTTACCTCTAGCCATCAAATACACTATGTTCTTTGCTGTCAGTTAAACCCATGTGAGCTACGTTTTGGGGCCTATACAGGCTGACACTTACTTCTGTATCCTGTGAAAGCCTAATGTACCTCCAGCCATCAAATACTACGTTCTGTGCTGTCAGTTAAACCCATGTGAGCTAATGTTTGGGGTCTATAAAGGCCGACACTTACTTCTGTCTGCTGTGAATGCCTAATGTACCACCAGAATACTACATTCTTAGCTGTCAGGTAAACCCATTTGGGCTAAATTTTGGGGCCTATACAGGCCGAAACTTACTTCTGTACCCTGTGAATGCCTAATGTACCTCCAGCCACCAAATACTACGTTCTTAGTTGTCAGGTAAACTGATGTGGGCTAATTTTTGGGGCCTTTTATGGCCGACACTTACTTCTTTATCCTGTGAATGCCTAATGTACCTTCAGCCACAGAATACTACGTTCTTAGCTGTCAGGTAAACCCATTTGGGCTACTTTTTTGGGGCCTTTGATGCCCGAAACGTACTTCTTTATCCTGTAAATGCCTAATGTACCTTCAGCCACAGAACACTATATTCTTAGCTGTCAGGTAAACCCATGTGGGCTATTTTTTGGGGCCTTTTATGGCCGACACTTACTTCTGTATCTAGTGAATGCGTAATGTACCTTCAGCCAAAGAATACTACGTTCTTAGCTGTCAAATTTTAGTCAAAATGACTGTATTTTTGTCTTTTAGAGTTTTAAAAAGCCGGTTTTAGACAACATAGCTGCATTTTGCTCTCCAAAGGCCTGAAAATGTTTTTGGTCAAAATGACTCTATTTTGGTCTCCAAGTGTCTTAAAAGCCTTTTTTAGTCAAAATAACTGCATTTGGTCACCAAAGGTCTGAAAAATATTTTTAGTCAAAATGACTATTTTTGTCTTTTAGAGTCTTAAAAAGCCGGTTTTAGACAAGATTACTGTATTTTGTCTCCAATGGTCTGCAAATTGTTTTTGGGTCAAAATGACTGTATTTTGGTCTCCAAGTGTCTAAAAAGCCTATTTTAGTCAAAATAACTGCATTTGGTCACCAAAGGTCTGAAAAACAATTTTAGTCAAAATGACTGTATTTTTGTCTTTTAGAGCCATAAAAAGCTGGGTTTAGACAAGATTTGTCTAAAATCGGCCATTTGGGCTCCAATGGCCTGAAAAAAATGTTTTGTCAAAATGACTCCCAAACGTCTGAAAAAAAAATGTAGTCAAAATGACTACATTTATGTCTTGTAGAGCCTTAAAAAGCCGGTTTTAGGCAAGATTTTAGACATTTGGCTCCAATGGCCTGAAAAAATGTTTTTGGTCAAAATGACTTTATTTTGGTCTCCAAGTGTCTAAAAAGCCTTTTTTAGTCAGAATAACTGCATTTGGTCATCAAAGGTCTGACATTTTTTTTCTCAAAATTACTCTATTTTTGTCTTTTTGAGCCTTAAAAAGCTGGTTTTACACAAGATTTTAGACATTTGGGCTCCTATGGCCTGAAAACATTTTTTTTGTCAAAATGACTCTATTTTGGTCTCCAATTGTCTAAAAAGCCTTTTTGTTAGTCAGAATAACGGCATTTGATCACCAAAGGTGTGAAAAAATATTTAGTCAAAATTACTGTATTTTTGTCTTTTAGAGCCTTAAAAAGCCTGTTTTTAGACAAGATAACTTTATTTGGGCTCCAATGGCCTGAAAAATTGTTTTTGGCCAAAATGACTCTATTTTGGTCTCCAACTGTCTAAAAAGCCTTCTTTAGTCAAAATAACTGCATTTAGTCACCAAAGGTCTGACAACATTTTTTAGTCAAAATGACTGTATTTTTGTCTTTTAGAGTCTTTAAAAGCTTGTTTTAGACAAGATAACTGCATTTGGTCTCCAATGGTCTGAAATTTTTTTGTCAAAATGAATGTATTTAGTATTCTGTGGCTGAAGGTACATTAGGCATTCACAGGATACAGAAGTAAGTGTCGGCCTGTATCGGCCCCAAAAATTAGCCATGGGTTGAACTGACAGCTAAGAACGTAGTATTCTGTGGCTGAAGGTGAGTGTCAGGTAAACCCATGTGGGCTAATTTCTGGGGCCTTTTATGGCTGACACTTACTTCTGTATCCTGTGAATGCCTAATGTACCTTCTGCCACAGAACACTACGTTCTTTGCTGTCAGTTAAACCCATGTGAGCTAATTTTTGGGGCCTATACAGGCCGACACTTACTTCTGTATCATGTGAATGCCTAATGTACCTCCAGCCATTAAATACTACGTTCTTTGCTGTCAGTTAAACCCATGTGAGCTAATTTTTGGGGCCTATACAGGCCGACACTTACTTCTGTATACTGTATGAATGCCTAATGTACCTCCAGCCACCAAATACTACGTTCTTAGTTGTCAGGTAAACTGATGTGGGCTATTTTTTGGGGCCTTTTATGGCCGACACTTACTTCTTTATCCAGTGAATGCCTAATGTACCTTCAGCCACAGAATACTACGTTCTTAGCTGTCAGGTAAACCCATGTGGGCTAATTTTTGGGGCCTTTTACGGCCGACACTTACTTCTGTATCCCGTGAATTCCTAATGTACCTTCAGCCACAGAATACTACATTCTTAGCTTTCTTTTTTTGTATTTATTGTTCTTTATTTCAATTTCAAGGAGAATTACAACACAAAGTATAATATATACCTCCAAGGCATAAACAAAAAGAGAACGAGAACCACAATACAAGCCCCCATCCTCTTCCCAGTACACAATGTGTTCACATTCAAAGAAATATCCATCATTTTCCAGGGTACCAATAGTGCCCGCAATAAGAAAGAGAAAAAAATTTGTTGACGAGGAAACAGTTTGTCCAGATCGCAAGGCTCTTACCCAATCTTCCTTTTCACTCTTCCCTCTCCCTTCCTCTCCAAACATCACTGCTGCCCCCTTTAATCTACCTCTGTATTGTGTCTTCCGAGAAGACAGCTATGGAGTTCATCTTTCCGTCTCCTACACTATTCTTTTCTCCTTTCCACTCTTTTCCCCTCCCTCCCTACCCTCCCCCCTTCCCTCACTCATACTATCAGACAAACATCCACTCACAAAATAAACAAAAAAAAAAAAAAAATTTTATAAATTTTTTCTCCTCCCCCTCTCCCCCTCTCCTCCCTCAACCAAGCCCTCCAAAACGCTGAACCTTTGTAGTCTAGTCCCCCAAGCTCATATTTTAGGGTGCTAAGTGGAGAAGTTGTTTCCCCTCATCCGAGGTCGTAAATAAGTTCCAGATACCCCATATCGCCTTATAGTGTTCGTATTTGTTTTGTGAGGAAAGTACTAAATCCTCCATTTTATTTATATGCTCTAATTTTCGTGCCCATTCAGATACTGAGGGGGGATTTGTCCTCCTCCAGTATTGCGGTATGCATGCTCTTGCAGCATTCATCATATGAGGTAATATCGATCTTTCATATTTCTTCCTTGATAGCCCCGATATCTGCAAGAGGCAAAAGGCTGCATCTCCCTCAATTCTATAATCCGTTATTTTCTGAATTATACCCCCTACTTCCGACCAGTATTTCTTTATATCTGGGCAATTCCAGAAAATATGGTACAACGTACCCTCTCCCTCCCCACATCTCCAGCACCTATCAGATTCCTGGGGATACCACTTATGTAATTTATCTGGTGTATTATACCATCTGGTTAAGATTTTATAATTTGTTTCCTGAATTTTAGTGCACTTTGTTGGCCCGAATGTTAACCTACATATTCTCTGTACCTGTGCTATTGTTATATCCCTATTTAAATCTGATTTCCACTTTTCCACCCAATTTAAATTTGGTTGTTCTATTGGGGTATTCATCATTTTTATATAGCATAGAGAGGACACGTCCACTACTCTCCCCCTTCTCACATAGCCTCTCAAAGTTTGTCAACGGTTTTACAAATTTCTCCGGCCTTGGGAGCGACTCCAAGAAATGTCGTACCTGGAGCGCCTCCCAAAGGGGGAGGCCAAATGGTCCATTCCTATCTGTTAAATTAGGGATCGAGGGCCAGCTCCTCTGATTCGCAAACGTTTTTACACTTACTTGTCCGGATTCTCTTAGTTTTTTGAAATACTGTCTATCCAGTCTTGGGGTAAAGTTTGGGTTCCCCAATATAGGATATAGAGGGGAATCTATTGTTGTTAACTTTTGCCTCAGGGATTGCTGATTACCTATCTTTATAGTATTTCCTATCAACGGGTGTGTTTTTAATGTCTTAGGGAGACTCTGATAGCACCATAACGCTCTCTTTAAGGACACTGCAGTCTGTGCCTGTTCTATTTGAACCCAAATTTTCATTTCCGAATGGTGCCACCAATCTATTATTCTATTTAGCTGTGTGGCATGATAGTATCTACGTAGATCTGGGATCGCAAGTCCTCCCATATGCTTAGGCAAAGTTAAGTTATTACGAGCTATGCGTGGCTTCTTCTTGGCCCAGATATATCTAGTAAACATTCCATGTATGGTTTTAAAGAAGCTATTCGATATTTTGATAGGCAGAGCTTGCATCAAATATAAATATTTTGGTAAGATGTTCATTTTTATTAGGTTCCCCCTCCCAAACCAAGACTGGAGTCCCCCCTCCCATTGGTCAAGAAGTCTCCTTGTCTCCTTGACCAGAGGGAGCCATTTCAGGTCGACTAACCATGACAGGTCTGCTGATATATATGTCCCTAAATATTTCACTGCCCCCAGATAAAGCCAAAGTTACTTTTTAGTCTCTTCATTTTTACTTCCGAGACCCCTATTCCCAGCGCTTCCGATTTCCCATAATTTATTTTGAGATTCGACATGTCCCCATACTGTTTAAATTCCTTTAGGAGCACCGGTAGTGAGATGTCTGGCTCTGTCAAGGTAAATAACAGATCATCCGTATAGGCTGCGATTTTATATTGCTCTTTGCCCTGGGAAACTCCTCTTATATCCGGATTCATGCGGATTTTACATAAGAAAGGTTCCAGTACTAGAGCGAAGAGCAATGGGGAAAGTGGACATCCTTGTCTTGTGCCGTTCTTTATATAAACAGGTTCTGAGAGTACCCCTCGCTGTCGGATTTGAATAGACTTTGGTGATTCTTTCCCTCATTACTTCTCCTACTCCTATATATCTGAGCACTGACTGCATAAAGGCCCACTCAACTCTATCGAAAGCCTTTTCTGCGCTGGTGCTCAGTATAACACAGGGGGTCCTTGCTTTATTAACTATGTGGATTAAATTGAGGACTCTCGTAGTATTGTCTTTCGCTTCTCTTGCCATCATGAATCCTACTTGATCTAAATGAATTACCCTCGAAAGGATCCTCGACATTCTAGTAGCTAATATTTTCGTGAAGATTTTTAAATCTGTATTTAACAGGGAGATAGGCCTATAACTTCCTCAATTTGCTGGGTCCTTACCCTTCTTCAGAATCAGCGTCAAGTAGGCTCCCCTCTGGACCTCTCTCATTAAATAGTCTTTCCATGTATGGTCCCAAAATTGGGGACAATACATGGAAGTACTGTGGTGTTAATCCATCCGGTCCTGGTGCTTTGCCTATCTTCATGTTTCTTATAGTCTGTTGTATTTCCTCTAACGAGATTTGTTTTTCCAGATCCTCTCGTTCTTCTCCCGATAGTTTAGGGAGACCTGTTTGTATCAAATACTCATCTATCTCTTTCTGTGTTTTCCCTGTCTCCGGTAAATTATACAACAGAGAATAAAAATTACTAAACTCATCAGAAATTTGTTTCGGTATCACCTTCTGATGTTACAATCTGTGGGATATAAGATCTTAATTTTTGGTTCTGAATAGATCTTGCTAAGGTCTTTCCACATTTGTTTCCTGATTCATAGGATACCTTTCTCGATATTTGTATTGCAGCCTTAGCTCTATATTGGAGTAGATCTGATATTTGTTTTCTTATGATAATTAGTTCCTCTAGTGTCTTATTTACCTTTTTTTGTTTATGCTCTATTTCTAATATTTTAAGTTTCTCTAATAATGTTGTTAATTGTTTATTTCTTTCTTTCTTTATTCTTGCTCCATGCTTAACTACTTGCCGCCCGCCCGCCGTCAATTGACGGCGGAGCGGTGCGACCATTATCCTGGGAAGACGTCATATGACGTGATCCCAGGAATGCAGGGCAGGCGCGCGATCGCGTGCGCGCCGCCCTGCACTGCCGGTGTCGGGGTGTCCCCGGGACACCCCCCGTCACCGGCAGGGGGGAAACAGCCAATGGGCGTTTCTGTTTCCCACGTGATCGGCTGTGTTCCAATGACACAGCCGATCACAATGGAGGCGCCCGGGAGATGACCGCGCATGCGCGATCGGGAGCGCGCAGCGCGGTCATGTCGGTGGCGCTGTGTTCCGTAGGAACACAGCTGTCACCGGCAGTAGTAAACAGTCACTGACAGTGACTGTTTACTATGTGATCGGCTGTGAATCCATTCACAGCCGATCACAAAATGTAAACAAAGAGCAGTAACTCACTGTTACTAGCTCTTCTCCCCTCATACAGTTTCCAGTATGAGGGGAGCAGAGCTAGAAACAGTGAGTTACTGCTCTGTGTACCTGTAAAAGTAAAATCACAGTAAAATCACACTAATAAAGGTCCCCACACAGTCCTCAGCGCCCCCCCCCCCAATGTCACCTGTCACCCAACAGTCACCTCATCAGTGCCCAGAAATTGACACCCATAACGTTCACATGTGAGCGCAGCGATCGCGGGCAGAATCACCGCGATTCTGCCCGCGATCCGGAAATCATTGCATATTGCGGGAAGCCTGTGAGTTGCCCGTTTTTTGCAATAGCACCCCATCAGTCATTGTCACCTGTCACCCCATCAGTCATCGTCACCTGTTTGCCATATACATGCAATCACTTACTGACCGCCTAACGACTATATGCGTCGGCCATTAAAAGCTAAATACTGGGGTTATGGCAGCAGATAGCCCCCATAACCCCGTTATTTTTTTGAAACGGCGGGCGGTCGGCTTTCAGATAAGGGTGGTCCCAGTGGCGGATTCGCCGCGGAATTACCCTTACGGTGCAGGGGAAGAGGTGACCCCCCCTCCTGCCGCGTCCCAGACGTTTTCCCAGCTTACCGGACCCGCCGGCAGCGGGGAAAACTATCCGGTCCCGGATCCTCAGAGACAGGAAGTCGAGTGAGGGCAAGATGGCCCTCACTCGACTCTATGGTCTTGGAGGACCGGAGCTACGTCAAAAGACGTTGCCTAGCAACCGGTTTAAAGGGCCACTTTTTTTTCCTCTTTCAACAATTTTTTTTTCTTTTTTAGTGCAGTTGTGAGGTGTGAGGTCTTTTTGACCCCAGATCTCACAATAAAGAGGACCTGTCATGCCTATTTCTATTACAAGGGATGTTTACATTCCTTGTAATAGGAATAAAAATGATCAAAACATTTTTTTTTTAAACTGTGTAAAAATAAAAAAATAATAAATAAAATAAATAGGAAAAAAAAGAAATTAAAGCGCCCTGTCCCCGTTAGCTCGCGCGCAGAAGCAAACGCATACGCAAGTCCCGCCCACATATGTAAACGGTGTTCAAACCATACATGTGAGGTATCACCGCGATCGTTAGAGCGAGAGCAACAATTCGAGCCCTAGACCTCCTCTGTAACTCTAAGCTAGTAACCTGCAGAAATTTTTAAAATGTTGCCTATGGGGATTTTTATCGCGGTAACATCGCGCAAACATCGCATGACGCCCAAAAAAGGTACAAGAGCTTCTTTGGGGCATCATGCGTTGTTTGTGTGATGTTACCTCGATTCGGCAGGCGGAAATCGCAGCAACATCGCACAGCGTTTGGGGTGCTATTGCAAATCACGGGCAACGCACAGGCGTCCCACGATTTGCAATGATTTCTGGATCGCGGGCGGAATCTCGGTGATTCTGCCCGCGATCGCTATGCTCACATGTGAATGTAGCCTAAAGTTCACCGGTCACCAGAGACTGCCATCAGTACCACCGTGCACCATCGCCCATCACCTGTCACCCATCAGTGACCATCGCCGGTCACCTGCCACCCCATCAATCACCGTCACCTGTTACCCCATCAGTCATCATCATCTGTCACCCTATCAATCATCATCACTTGTCACTCCATCAGTGATCGTCACCTGTCACCCCATCAATCATCGTCAATTGTCACCCCGTCAGTGATTGTCATCTGTCACCCCATCAATCATCGTCACCTGTCACCTCATCAATCATTGTCACCTGTCACCTCATCAATTATCGTCACCTGTCACCCCAACAGTCATCATCACCTGTAACCCCATCAGTCATCGTCACCTGTCACCCCATCAGTCATCGTCACCTGTCACCCCATCAGTCATTGTCACCTGTCACCCTATCAGTCATCGTCACCTGTTTGCCATATACATGCAATCACTTACTGACCGCCTAATGACTATATGCGTCGGCCATTAAAAGCTAAATACTGGGGTTATGGCAGCAGATAGCCCCCATAACCCCGGTATTTTTTGAAACGGCGGGCGGTCGGCTTTCAGATAAGGGTGGTCCCAGTGGCGGATTTTACCCTTACGGTGCAGGGGAAGAGGTGCCCCCCCTCCTGCCGCGTCCCAGACGTTTTCCCAGCTTACCGGACCCGCCGGCAGCGGGGAAAACTATCCGGTCCCGGATCCTCAGAGACAGGAAAACGAGTGAGGGCAAGATGGCCCTCACTCGACTCTATGGTCTTGGAGGACCAGAGCTACGTCAAAAGACGTTGCCTAGCAACCGGTTTAAAGGGCCACTTTTTTTTTTCTTTTTTTTTTCCTCTTTCAACAATTTTTTTTTCTTTTTTAGTGCAGTTGTGAGGTGTGAGGTCTTTTTGACCCCAGATCTCACAATAAAGAGGACCTGTCATGCCTATTTCTATTACAAGGGATGTTTACATTCCTTGTAATAGGAATAAAAATTATCAAAACATTTTTTTTTTAAACTGTGTAAAAATAAAAAATAATAAATAAAATAAATAGGAAAAAAAAGAAATTAAAGCGGTCTGTCCCCGTTAGCTCGCGCGCAGAAGCAAACGCATACGCAAGTCCCGCCCACATATGTAAACGGTGTTCAAACCATACATGTGAGGTATCGCCGCGATCGTTAGAGTGAGAGCAATAATCTGAGCCCTAGACCTCCTCTGTAACTCTAAGCTAGTAACCTGCAGAATTTTTCAAAATGTTGCCTATGGGGATTTTTAAGTACCAATGTTTGGCGCCATTCTGTGAGAATGCGCAATTTTGAAGCATGACATGTTGGGTATCTAATTACTCAGCCATACTCAGGAGGAGTAGTAGAATGTGTTTTGGGGTGTAGTTGCAAGTATACATGTGCTGTGTGAGAGAAATATCCTGTTAATACGGCAATTTGTAAAAAAAAAAAAAACCTCATTTTGCAAAGCATTGTGGGAAAAAATTACAACTTCAAAAAACTCACCATGCCCCTTATTAAATACCTTGGAATGTCTGCTTTCCAAAAAGGGGTCATTTGGGGGGTATTTGTACTTTCCTGACTTTTTAGTGTCTCAAGAAATGAGATAGGCCTTCAGTACATCAGGTGTGATCAAGTGTGATCAATTTTCAATGATTCGCACCATAGCTTGTGGACTCTATAACTTTCACAAAGACCAAATAATATACACTTATTTGGGTTTTTTTTACCAAAGATAAGTAGCAGTATAAATTTTGGCCAAAATTTGTGAAGAAAAATGACTAATTTGCAAAATTTTATGACAGAAACAAAGAGAAATTTGTTTTTTCACAATATTTTCAGTCTTTTTTTATTTATAGCACAAAAAATAAAAAACCCAGTATTTATCAAATAGCATCAAAAGAAATCTCTATTTGTTTAAAAAAAAGGACACAATTTTTGTATGGGTACAGTGTTGCATGACTGAGTAATTCTCAGTCAAAGTGTGAGAGCGCTGAAAGCTGAAAATCGGTCTGGGCAGGAAGGGGGTGAAAGTGCACTGTAGGCAAGTGGTTAATCAGAACTCCTCTTATCACTGATTTATGGGCTTCCCACAATATTCCTATAGAGCATCCTGGCTTATCGTTAACATCGAAATAGTCCCTAAGCTCCTTCTGTACCTCCACCCTCACCTCTTCTATCTGCAAAAGACTCTTGTTTAATTTCCAAGATCTCTGTTTTATTGAATTAATTGTTGTGACACTATAAATCATTGAGATCATTGCGTGATCTGACCATATTATGTTGTCTATATCAGTGCATTTAACCGCTTGGAGATGAGTGTGGGGGACCAGAAAGAAATCTATTCTCGAATAACTCCCATGTGAACTTGAATAAAATGTAAATTCCCTTTCCGTCGGGTGTTGAATACGCCATACATCTATCATTTGTTCCTTGTATAGAGTCCTCAGCATCCGTCTGCAAGCCATTGCAGAAATGGTCGATTTAGACCTAGAGGTATCGACCGTTGGAGACAGAGGCATATTAAAATAGCCTCCTAGCAATAATTGCCCTTGTGTAAATTTTCTAAGCGTGTTTAGTGTTTTAGCTACAAACCTATCCTGATGTTTATTAGGAGCGTATAAAGTGGCCAAGGTTAACTGGGTTTCCCCTATCTTTCCCTTTAAGAACAAGAATCTGCCAATATCATCGCTTAACTTCTCCTCCAACAGCCATGGAGTTTTCCAATCTATTAGTATCGATACCCCTCGAGATTTTGTTTGCATATTAGTCGCGTGGTGTGTATATAAAAATTTCTATATCAACCCCCCCCCCCACCCTCTTATTTGTGCTGTGAGTAAAATATCACCCAGTTTTCTAAAAAACAAAAAAAACAAAAGGAAAGAAAAAAAAAATAATATTTTCCCAGGATCAACCCCCCCCCCATGTTTGTGCTGTGAGTAAAATATCACCCAGTTTTCTAAAAAAAAAAAAAAATCCAATTAATTCTAAGTCAACCATCGACCCCCCCTCTTATTTGTGCTATGAGTGAAATACCACCCAATTTATCCAAACAAAAAAAAAATTCCCCTTTTTTCTCCCCCCCCCCCTTCCCTCCTCCCTAAGAGACACGTTTATTGGTGAGGGTATTTTCTACCAAGGGATGCTCCGGCCTTCCCAGCTCAGTGCGAATCCCATGAATTTTATTCCTTCCCATTATTAAACCAGTTCACTAAAGGGGAAGAGGTGGTAAAAAAATCGCAAAAAGCGTATTTTGATTGGTTTGCGCAAAAGTTATCGCGTTTACTAACAAAGGGAAAGATTTTTGGCATTTTTGTTGTTTTTTTTTAATGCGTAATGGCGGCGATCTGCGATTTTTTTTGTGGTACTGCAAAATTGCGGTGGACAGATCGGACCCTTGACTGACATTTTTGACACTTTTGGGGTTACCAGTGACATTTCTACAGTAATCAGTGCTATACATATGCACTGTTACTGTAAAATTACACTGGCAGTGAAGGGGTTAACTTTTTTTGAGAGGGAGGGGCTGTGTGTGTCCCTAGGGGCGTGATTCTAACTGTGATTGGCTGTGCCTTGAGCTGTAGGAACAGTGATCAACGGTCCTACATAGTAGAACCGTATGATCACTGTTTCTACACAGGGGAGAATGACAGGTGGCTTGTTTACATCAGCCGCCTGACTTTCTCCCTCTGCAGCGACGATCGCCGAGTGACCGGTGGACATCGGGTCCGCCGGTCACACGCGCAGGGGGGTCCGTGACCACGCGGGAGCGCACCTCCGAGGGCGTGCGCTCGCTCCCTAGACCCTCACAGACTAGTGACGTAGATCAACGTCACTTTGCCTGTGAGGGGCTGACTGCCGACGTAAATAGTCGTGCGGCAGTCGGCAAGTGGTTAAGGCTCTAAAAGACAAAAATACAGTCACTTTGACTAAATTTTTTTTAGACCTTTGGTGACAACATTCAGTTATTTTGACTAAAAAAGGCTTTTTAGACACTTGGAGACCAAAATTGAGTCATTTTGACCAGAAAAAATGTTTCAGGCCATTGGAGCCCAAATGGCCGGTTTTAGACAACTCTTGTCTAAAACCGGCTTTTTAAGGCTCCAAAAGACAAAAATACAGTCAT
Organism: Pelophylax lessonae; assembly: GCF_965119305.1. Taxonomy (NCBI): domain Eukaryota; kingdom Metazoa; phylum Chordata; class Amphibia; order Anura; family Ranidae; genus Pelophylax; species Pelophylax lessonae. The sequence continues at coordinate 152,734,166 of NC_138773.1, forward strand.
TTTGACTAAAAAAAATTTCAGACCTTTGGTGACCAAATGCAGTTATTTTGACTTAAAAAAAGCTTTTTAGACACTTGGAGACAAAAATAGAGTCATTTTGAACAAAACATTTTTTTCAGGCCATTGGAGCCCAAATGGCCGGTTTTAGACAAATCGTGTCTAAACCCCGGCTTTTTAAAGCTCTAAAAGACAAAAATAGTCATTTTGACAAAAAAAATTTCAGACCTTTATTGACCAAATGCAGTTATTTTGACTAAAATAGTCTTTTTGGAAACTTGGAGACCAAAATACAGTCATTTTGACCCGAAAAAATTTTCAGACCATTGGAGACAAAATGCAGTAATCTTGTCTAAAACCGGATTTTTAAGACTCTAAAAGACAAAAATTGGGTCATTTTGACTAAAAAAAATTTCAGACCTTTGGTGGCCAAATGCACTTATTTTGACTAAAAAAAGGCTTTTTAGACACTTGGAAACCAAAATAGAGTCATTTTGACCAAAAAAATTTTCAGGCCATTGGAGAGCAAAATGCAGTTATCTTGTCTAAAACCGGCTTTTTAAGACTCTAAAATACAAAAATACAGCCCTTTTGACTAAAAGTTTTTTTTCATTCACAGAATACAGAAGTAAGTGTCGGCCGTAAAATGAAATGCAGGTGAGGAGAAAGACCAGCGCTATGGATACATTCTCAGAGACTTTATTGCATAAAAATAGGTTGCAGCCACCAACCAACCCCTAAAACATTAGGGGTCAAGTATCATATGGGGGGAAGGTAGTTGGAAACGGTGCTACCTTTTATATATAAAGTAAAACCAACAGTGTATCCAGACCGTGGGGTAACTTTTAAGATATGTGCAAAATAAAGTGCCAGTGCAAAGAATATGTGTCGGCCGTAAAAGGCCCCAAAAATTAGCCCACATGGGTTTACCTAACAGCTAAGAACGTAGTATTTGGTGGCTGAAGGTACATTAGGCATTCACAGGATACAGAAGTAAGTGTCGGCCATAAAAGGCCCTAAAAATTAGCCCACATGGGTTTACCTAACAACTAAGAACGTAGTATTTGGTGGCTGAAGGTATATTAGGCATTCACAGGGTACAGAAGTAAGTGTCTGTAGAGGGCCCAAAAATTAGCCCACATGGGTTTAATTGATAGTTAAGAATGTAGTATTCTGTGGCTGAAGGTACATTAGGCATTCACGGGATACAGAAGCAAGTGTCGGCCGTAAAAGGCCCCAAAAATTAGCCCACGTCAGTTTACCTGACAATAAGAACGTAGTATTTGGTGGCTGGAGGTACATTAGGCATTCACACAGTATACAGAAGTAAGTGTCGGCCTGTATAGGCCCCAAAAAATAGCTCACATGGGTTTAACTGACAGCAAAGAACATAGAATTTGATGGCTAGAGGTACATTAGGCATTCACACAGTATACAGAAGTAAGTGTCGGCATGTATAGGCCCCAAAAATTAGCTCGCATGGGTTTACCTGACAGTTAAGAATGTAGTATTTGGTGGCTGAAGGTACATTAGGCATTCACAGGATACAGAAGTATCTGTCGGCCTGTATAGTCCCCAAAAATTAGCCCACATGGGTTTTACTGACAGCTAAGAACGTAGTATTCTGTGGCTGAAGGTACATTAGGCATTCACACAGTATACAGAAGTAAGTGTCAGAATGTATAGGCCCCAAAAATTAGCTCACATGGGTTTACCTGACAGCTAAGTATGTAGTATTTGGAGGCTAAAGGTACATTAGGCATTCACAGGATACAGACGTAAGTGTCGGCCTGTATAGTCCCCAAAAACTAGCCCACATGGGTTTAACTGACAGCTAAGATCGTAGTATTCTGTGGCTGAAGGTACATTAGGCATTCACAGTATACAGAAGTGTCGGCCTGTAAAGGCCCCAAAAATTAGCTCACATGGGTTTAACTGACAGCAAAGAACCTAGTGTATTTGATGGCTGGAGGTACATTAGGCATTTCCAGTATACAGAAGTAAGTGTCGGCCTGTATAGGCCCCAAAAATTAGCTCACATGGGTTTAACTGACAGCAGAGAACGTAGTATTTGATGGCTGGAGGTATCTGGTTCTAGCTAAGATACTGGCCACTAGGCTGTCCTCTGTTGTCCAGGGGGGTTGTCCATAGGGATCAATCGGGGTTTATCCTGACCAGATCGACGGCACTTAATCTCCGCCGACTATTTCTGAACCTTCAGATCCCAGTAGACAACCCTGGGAACCGGGCAGTCTTTTCGCTAGATGCCGCTAAGGCATTCGATAGTGTTGAATGGGTGTACCTATGGGAAGTTCTCAAACGCTTTGGTGTGGGAGAGAACTTTCTGAACTGGGTGCGGGTACTGTACGCTGCCCCCACGGCCAGACTGAGGGTGAAAGGGGAGCTTTCTGGACCCTTCTGTTTGCACAGGGGGACTAGACAGGGATGCCCACTATCTCCATTGCTGTTTGCCATGGCACTGGAGACCTTAGCGGCGCGGATTCGGTCCTCCCCTGACATAGTGGGGTTCAGAAGGGGCTCCCATGCAGACGTTATCTCACTCTATGCGGATGACACACTGCTCTACCTAGGTGATACAGGGGAATCCTTGCGGGCGGTAATGTCCCTTATTGACTATTTTGGGTCCCTGTCGGGATTTTCCATAAATTGGGATAAATCAGTTTTAATGCCCCTTGATCCCATAACTCAGCCTCTTCCGGACTGTGCATCCACAGTGCGAGTGGTTGACTGCTTCAAATATTTGGGGATCCAGGTGTCTCCTGATCCTACCCAGTATATCACACTGAACCTCGTACCTCTGCTGCAAAGTTCCCTTGTCGGTGGCTGGGCGAGTCAATCTAATTAAGATGGTGTGGGCTCCTCAACTTCTTTATGTCTTGCACAACTCCCCAATCTGGATACCCAGGAAATGGTTCTATAGGATTGACTCCCAGTTCCGTGAACTGATCTGATGCAAAAAAGTGGCTAAGATTAAATTGGCTACACTTCAGATGGGCAAGGATAGTGGTGGCTTGGCAGTCCCCAACCCCAGAGTATATTTTCTAGCCTTCCAGGTTCAGCATATGGGGGGCTGGGGTCTTTTGGATCCATTCGATCCTATTGGGTCCTTATTGGTCCCTACTGACTCGCCTCACCCTTTCCTTGTACACCTTGAAGCTGGGTTCTCCAATATGGGGACTCGGTTACCCACACTCGCCTTGATTCGCATGGTGTGGCGCTGTGTCAAGGGGATGTTGCAGATCACGGGTTACCTTCCTCAGACTCCGATTTGGCATAATCGCAACTTTTCGGAACTGTTTCGTCTAGAGGGCGCGGAGATGTGGGAGGCCCATGGTGTATATTTTATAGCACAATTGTTCAGAGCTGGGGTACTCAAATATATTCAAGACTTACAGAGGGAGTTTGATGTTCCTAGGCACTGTTTCTTTCGCTACCTACAATTGAGACACGCGATGATGGCCCAGGCAGGCTTGGCTTCTTTGACACCCGACACTCACTGCCTGTTGGGTGAGGTGTTTCGGGTCTCGGACAAGAAGGGTATGATCTCACAGGTTTATGTCCTTCTGTTGGGATCCGTGCAGGACCCCTCTTCCCTCCCTGCTCGTGCGGGGTGGGAGGGGGGATCTTGGACCCATAGATGGGCAGACGTGGGATCTTTGCCTCTCATCGATCATCGATTTTGGATCACCTCCAGGGTGCCGAGCAGGGGCCAGTGGATAACACAGGTCAATGCCTCTTTAATCAGGGAAAAGCCATACCAGCATCGAAATGCTCACAAGAAATTTGCCTCGTTATGGCAACCTTGGTTGGATGACCCGGCCTTGGCTCCCCCCAGTTGGTTATGGATCGGCTGCTCATTGGATAGGGTAGCATTTCTTGAGAAGGTCTAGCGTGCAGAGTCCTCCCATCCTTTCCCTTCCTTTCCCCCCTCCCCCCTCCCTTTAAGTTTTCTGCCACTGTTTTCCTTTTTCCCTTCCCTTCTCCTTTGCACTTAGTACTTCAGGTAGGTTTTTGCTACTTTACGGAGGTGTGTGCTATATTGCTAGATGTTCATGGTCCTATTACTATTGGGAGGAAATAACTGTATGTTTTTATTTATCCTTCTCTTATGCACATGGGCACATGCTCAGGTTTGTTTACTTGGCTGTAATTTTCACCTGAATGCAATGGTTTATGGATGACGTTTTCCTGTACTGTTGCTGTTATATCCTTTATATATTTGTATTTTTCCAAACACTGGTTCGATATAACAATAGCACAGGTACAGAGAATATGTAGGTTAACATCCGGGCCAACAAAGTGCACTAAAATTCAGGAAACAAATTATAAGATCTTAACCAGATGGTATAATACACCAGATAAATTACATAAGTGGTATCCCCAGGAATCTGATAGGTGCTGGAGATGTGGGGAGGGAGAGGGTACGTTGTACCATATTTTCTGGAATTGCCCAGATATAAAGAAATACTGGTTGAAGTAGGGGGTATAATTCAGAAAATAACGGATTATAGAATTGAGGGAGATGCAGCCTTTTGCCTCTTGCAGATATCAGGGCTATCAAGGAAGAAATATGAAAGATCGATATTACCTCATATGATAAATGCTGCAAGAGCATGCATACCGCAATACTGGAGGAGGACAAATCCCCCCTCAGTATCTGGATGGGCACGGAAATTAGAGCATATAAATAAAATGGAGGATTTAGTACTTTCCTCACAAAACAAATACGAACAATATAAGGCGATATGGGGTATCTGGAACTTATTTACGACCTCGGATGAGGGGAAACAACTCCTCCACTTAGCACCCTAAAATATGAGCTTGGGGGACTAGACTACAAAGGTTCAGCGTTTTGAAGGCCCTGGTTGAGGGAGGAGAGGGGGAGGGGGGGAGGAGAAAAAATTTATAAAAAATGTTTTTTTTTTTGTGAGTGGATGTTTGTCTGATAGTATGAGTGAGGGAAGGGGGGAGGGTAGGGAGGGAGGGGAAAAGAGTGGAAAGGAGAAAAGAATAGTGTAGGAGACAGAAAGATGAACTCCATAGCTGTCTTCTCGGAAGACACAATACAGAGGTAGATTAAAGGGGGCAGCAGTGATGTTTGGAGAGGAAGGGAGAGGGAAGAGTGAAAAGGAAGATTGGGTAAGAGCCTTGCGATCTGGACAAACTGTTTCCTCGTCAAGGAATTTTTTTCTCTTTCTTATTGCGGGCACTATTGGTACCCTGGAAAATGATGAATATTTCTTTGAATGTGAACACATTGTGTACTGGGAAGAGGATGGGGGCTTGTATTGTGGTTCTCGTTCTCTTTTTGTTTATGCCTTGGAGGTATATATTATACTTTGTGTTGTAATTATCCTTGAAATTGAAATAAAGAACAATAAATAAAAAAAAAAAAGAAAGCTAAGAACGTAGTATTCTGTGGCTGAAGGTACATTAGGCATTCACTGGATAAAGAAGTAAGTGTCGGCCATAAAAGGCCCCAAAAAATAGCCCATATCAGTTTACCTGACAACTAAGAACGTAGTATTTGGTGGCTGGAGGTACATTAGGCATTCACACAGTATACAGAAGTAAGTGTCGGCCTGCATAGGCCCCAAAAATTAGCTCACATGGGTTTAACTGACAGCAAAGAACATAGTATTTAATGGCTGGAGGTACATTAGGCATTCACATGATACAGAAGTAAGTGTCGGCCTGTATAGGCCCCAAAAATTAGATCACATGGGTTTAACTGACAGCAAAGAACGTAGTATTCTGTGGCTGAAGGTACATTAGGCATTCACAGGATACAGAAGTAAGTGTCAGCCATAAAAGGATCCAGAAATTAGCCCACATGGGTTTACCTGAAACTCACCTTCAGCCACAGAATACTACGTTCTTAGCTGTCAGTTCAACCCATGGCTAATTTTTGGGGCCGATACAGGCCGACACTTACTTCTGTACCCTGTGAATGCCTAATGTACCTTCAGCCACCAAATACTACGTTCTTAGCTGTCAGGCTAATTTTTGGGGACTTTTATGGCCGAAACTTACTTCTGTATCCTGTGATTGCCTAATGTACCTTCAGCCACAGAATACTAAATACATTCATTTTGACAAAAAAAATTCAGACCATTGGAGACCAAATGCAGTTATCTTGTCTAAAACCGGCTTTTAAAGACTCTAAAAGACAAAAATACAGTCATTTTGACTAAAAAATGTTGTCAGACCTTTGGTGACTAAATGCAGTTATTTTGACTAAAGAAGGCTTTTTAGACACTTGGAGACCAAAATAGAGTCATTTTGACCAAAAACAATTTTTCAGGCCATTGGAGCCCATTGGAGCCCTGACAGCTAAGAATGTAGTATTCTGGTGGTACATTAGGCATTCACAGTAGACAGAAGTAAGTGTCGGCCTTTATAGGCCTCAAACTTTAGCTCACATGGGTTTAACTGACAGAACAGAACCTAGTGTATTTGATGGCTGAAGGTAAATTAGGCTTTCACAGGATACAGAAGTAAGTGTCAGCCTGTATAGGCCCCAAAACTTAGCTCACATGGGTTTAACTGACAGCAAAGAACATAGTGTATTTGATGGCTAGAGGTAAATTAGGCATTCACACAGGAGAAACAAAAAGAAAGCCAACGAATAACTTTAGGTGCCATCTTGCCATGGCCAAGTTCAAAGGGGTCAAGGGTGGCAGTGGTGATCGCCTACGGCCACATCACCCTGAACGCACCTGATCTTGTCTAATCTTGGAAGCTAAGCAGGGTTGGGCCTGGTTAGTACCTGGATGGGAGACCGCCTGGGAATACCAGGTGCTGTAGGCTTTTGGCTTTTCCTTTATTCGTTGGCTTTCTTTTTATTTCTCCTGAGGTGTCATCTTGCCATGGCCAAGTTCAAAGGGGTCGAGGGTGGCATTTGTGATCGCCTACGGCGACATCACCCTGAAAGCGCCCGATCTCATTTGATCTCAGAAGATAAGCAGGGTCGGGCCTGGTTAGTAGCTGGATGGGAAACTGCCTGGGAATACCAGGTGCTGTAGGCTTTTGGCTTTTCCTTTATTCGTTGGCTTTCTTTTTGTTTCTCCTGAGGTGCCATCTTGCCATGGCCAAGTTCAAAGGGGTCGAGGATTCCTAAAGGCCCATATCTCTACTCACAACGGATGTTAAAATTCTAGCTAAGATACTGGCCACTAGGCTGTCCTCTGTTGTCCAGGGGGTCGTCCATAGGGATCAATCGGGGTTTATCCTGACCAGATCGATGGCACTTAATCTCCACCGACTATTTCTGAACCTTCAGATCCCAGTAGACAACCCTGGGAACCGGGCAGTCTTTTCGCTAGATGCCGCTAAGGCATTCGATAGTGTTGAATGGGTGTACCTATGGGAAGTTCTCAAACGCATTGGTGTAGGAGAGAACTTTCTGAACTGGGTGCGGGTACTGTACGCTGCCCCCACGGCCAGACTGAGGGTGAAAGGGGAGCTTTCTAGACCCTTCTGTTTGCACAGGGGGACTAGACAGGGCTGCCCACTATCTCCATTGCTGTTTGCCATGGCACTGGAGACCTTAGCGGCGCGGATTCGGTCCTCCCCTGACATAGTGGGGTTCAGAAGGGGCTCCCATGCAGACGTTATCTCACTCTATGCGGATGACACACTGCTCTACCTAGGTGATACAGGGGAATCCTTGCGGGCGGTAATGTCCCTTATTGACTATTTTGGGTCCCTGTCGGGATTTTCCATAAATTGGGATAAATCAGTTTTAATGCCCCTTGATCCCATAACTCAGCCTCTTCCGCACTGTGCATCCACAGTGCGAGTGGTTGACTGCTTCAAATATTTGGGGATCCAGGTGTCTCCTGATCCTACCCAGTATATCACACTGAACCTCGTACCTCTGCTGCAAAGTTCCCTTGTCGGTGGCTGGGCGAGTCAATCTAATTAAGATGGTGTGGGCTCCTCAACTTCTTTATGTCTTGCACAACTCCCCAATCTGGATACCCAGGAAATGGTTGTATAGGATTGACTCCCAGTTCCGAGAACTGATCTGGTGCAAAAAAGTGGCTAGGATTAAATTGGCTACCCTTCAGATGGGCAAGGATAGTGGTGGCTTGGCAGTCCCCAACCCCAGAGTATATTTTCTAACCTTCCAGGTTCAGCATATGGGGGGCTGGGATCTTTTGGATCCATTCGTTCCTATTGGGTCCCTACTGACTCGCCTCACCCTGTCCTTGTACACCTTGAAGCGGGGTTCTCCAATATGGGGACTCGGTTACCCACACTCGCCTTGATTCGCATGGTGTGGTGCTGTGTCAAGGGGATGTTGCAGATCACGGGTTACATTCCTCAGGCTCCGATTTGGCATAATCGCAACTTTTCGGAACTGTTTCGTCTAGAGGGTGCGGAGATGTGGGAGGCCCATGGTGTATATTTTATAGCACAATTGTTCAGAGCTGGGGTACTGAAATATATTCAAGACTTACAATGGCCCAGGCAGGCTTGGCTTCTTTGACACCCGACACTCACTGCCTGTTGGGTGAGGTGTTTCGGGTCTCGGACAAGAAGGGTATGATCTCAAAGGTTTATGTCCTTCTGTTGGGATCCGTGCAGGACCCCTCTTCCCTCCCTGCTCGTGCGGGGTGGGAGGGGGGATCTTGGACCCATAGATGGGCAGACGTGGGATCTTTGCCTCTCATCAATCATCGATTTTGGATCGCCTCCAGGGTGCTGAGCAGGGGCCAGTGGATAACACAGGTCAATGCCTCTTTAATCAGGGAAAAGCCATACCAGCATCGAAATGCTCACAAGAAATTTGCCTCGTTATGGCAACCTTGTTTGGATGACCCGGCCTTGGCTCCCCCCAGTTGGTTATGTATCGGCTGCTCATTGGATAGGGTAGCATTTCTTGAGAAGGTCTAGCATGCAGAGTCCTCCCTTCCTTTCCCCCTCCCCCCAACCTTTAAATTTTCTGCCACTGTTTTCCTTTTTTCCCTTCCCTTCTCCTTTGCACTTAGTACTTCAGGTGGGTTTTTGCTACTTTACGGAGGTGTGTACTATATTGCTAGATGTTCATGGTCCTATTACTATTGGGAGGGAATAGCTGTATGTTTTTATTTATCCTTCTCTTATGCACAGGGGCACATGCTCAGGTTTGTTTACTTGGCTGTAATTTTCACCTGAATGCAATGGTTTATGGATGACGTTTTCCTGTACTGTTGCTGTTATATCCTTTATATATTTGTATTTTGTATTTGTATTTGTAACACTGGTTCTGTAACTGATTATGTCTACCATTCATGTTATTTATTCAGTGTACTGTTTATACTCAATAAATATAAAAAAAACTCAGACCTTTGGTGATTAAATGCAAAAAAATAAATGCTTTTTAGACACTTGGAGACCAAAATAGAGTCATTTTGACCCAAACAAATGTTTCAGGCGGTTGGTTACCAAATGTAATTATCTTGTCCAAGACCGGCTTTTTAAGACTAATAGACGAAAATACAATCATTTTGACTAAATTTTTTTTCAGACCTTCGGTGACCAAATGCAGTTATTTTGACTAAAATGGGCTTTTTGGACACTTGGAGATCTAAATAGAGTCATTTTGACCAAAAACATTTTTTCAGGCCATTGGTTACCAAATGTAGTTTATCTTGTCTAAAAGCAGTGTTTTAAGACTCTAATAGACAAAAATACAGTCATTTTGGCTAAAAAAAGGTTTTCAGACCTTTGGTGAACAAATGCATTTATTTTGACAAAAATAGGCTTTTTAGACACTTGGAGACCAAAATAGTCATTTTTTTACCCAAACAAATGTTTTAGGCGATTGGTTACCAAATGCAATTATCTAGTCCAAGACCGGCTTTTTAAGACTCTAATAGACGAAAATACAATCATTTTGACTACATTTTTTTTTCAGACCTTTGGTGACCAAATACAGTTATTTTGACTAAAAGGGGCTATTTAGACACTTGGAGACCAAAATAGAGTCATTTTGACCAAAAAAATGTTTTCAGATCACTGGTAACGAAATGCAATTATCTTGTCTAAAACCGGCTTTTTAAGACTCTAAAAGACAAAAATACAGTCATTTTGGCTAAAAAAAGTTTTTCAAACCTTTGGTGACCAAACGTAGTTATTTTGCCTAAAAAGGGCTTTTTAGACACTTGGAGACCTAAATAGAGTCATTTTGACCAAAAAAATTTTTTCAGGCAATTGGTTACCAAGAGTAATTTATCTTGTCTTAAAGAGGTGTTTTAAGACTCTAAAATACAAAAATATAGTCATTTTGGCTAAAAAAAAATTCAGACCTTTGGTGAACAAATGCATTTATTTTGACTAAAATAGGGTTTTTAGACACTTGGAGACCTAAATAGAGTCATTTTGACCCAAACAAATGTTTCAGGCGATTGGTTACCAAATGCAATTATCTTGTCAAAAACCGGCTTTTTAAGACTTTAATAGACGAAAATACAGTCATTTTGACTAAATTTTTATTTCAGACCTTTGGTGACGAAATATAGTTGTTTTGACTAAAAAGGGCTTTTTAGACACTTGGAGACCAAAATAGAGTCATTTTGACCAAAAAAATGTTTTCAGATCACTGGTTACGAAATGCAATTATCTTGTCTAAAACCGGCTTTTTAAGACTCTAAAAGACAGAAATACAGTCATTTTGGCTAAAAATGTTTTTCAGACCTTTGGTGACCAAATGCAGTTATTTTGACTAATAAAGGCTTTTTAGACACTTGGAGACCAAAATAGAGTCATTTTGACCCAAACAAATGTTTCAGGCGATTGGTTACCAAATGCAATTATCTTGTCAAAAACCGGCTTTTTAAGACTCTAATAGACGAATCATTTAACCTTCCTAGCGGTATTCCCGAGTGTGACTCGGGGTAAGATTTTAGTGCCAAAAGCGGTAACCCCGAGTCACACTCGGGGTAGCGCTAAGAAGATCGCTGGATGCTGGAGGAGGTTTTACTTACCTTTTCTCCGGGATCCAGCGAAGACTGCGAGCGGTGTGCGGCGGCGGAGCTCTCTCCCGATCGTCTGCGAGCCCCGGCTTCCGTCTCCGGCGACGTGACGTCCGCCGGGGGGTGGAACCGGCGGCAAATTCGAATGTAAAATGCACCAAACACACTGATATCGTTCAAAATAAAATAAAATCCCATTACATTGCCCCCCAGTGCCCTTTCCTGCAGTTTTACTGTACTTTTTATGTAAATATATGTATATATATATATATATATATATACATATATATACAGTATATATATATATACACATATACATATATATATATATATATATATATATATACACACACATATTATATATATATATATATATATATATATACACATAATTCTTGTGAATGAGCAGCCCAAACCAACTGTATACATTATATATATATATATATATATATATATATATATATATATACGTATATATATATATATATATATATATATAATATGTATACATAATATATGTATACATATATATATATATATATATATATATATATATATATATATATATATATTATGTATAATAAATGTATACAGTTGGTTTGGGCTGCTCATTCACAAGAATTACATGCTTTCAGCACCTAAAATAATGGTACCGCTTTCAGCACCTAAAATCCAAAAGAATCATACCGCCAGGGAGGTTAAACTACATTTTTTTTCAGACCTTTGGTGACCAAATACAGATATTTTGACCAAAAGGGTCTTTTTAGACACTTGGAGATCAAAATAGAGTCATTTTGACCAAAAAATGTTTTCAGATCACTGGAAACGAAATGCAATTATCTTGTCTAAAACCGGCTTTTTAAGACTCTAAAAGACAAAAATACAGTCATTTTGGATAAAAAAAGTTTTTCAGAATTGGGGTACCAACCGTAGTTATTTTGACTAAAAAGGGCTTTTTAGACACTTGGAGACCAAAATAGAGTCATCTTAACCCAAACCAATGTTTCAGGCGATTGGTTACCAAATGCAATTATCTTGTCCAAAACCGGCTTTTTAAGACTCTAATAGACGAAAATACAATCATTTTGACTACATTTTTTTTCAGACCTTTGGTGACCAAATGCAGTTATTTTGACTAAAAGGGGCTTTTTAGGCACTTGGAGACCAAAATAAAGTCCTTTTGACCAAAAAAATGTTTTCAAATCACTGGTTACGAAATGCAATTATCTTGTCTAAAACCGGCTTTTTAAGACTCTAAAAGACAAAAATAGTCATTTTGGCTAAAAAAGTTTTTCAGACCTTTGGTGACCAAATGCAGTTATTTTGACTAAAAAAGGCTTTTTAGACACTTGGAGACCATAATAGAGTCATTTTTACCAAAAAAATGTTTTCAGATCACTGGTAACGAAATGCAATTATCTTGTCTAAAACCGGCTTTTTAAGACTCTAAAAGACATAAATACAGTCATATTGACTAAAAAAGGTTTTCAGACCTTTGGTGACAAAATGCATTTGTTTTGACTAAAATAAGCTTTTTAGACACTTGGAGACCAAAATAGAGTCATTTTGACCCAAACAAATGTTTCAGGCGATTTGGTACCAAATGCAATTATCTTGTCCAAAACCGGCTTTTTAAGACTCTAATAGACGAAAATACAATCATTTTGACTAAATTTTTTTTTCAGACCTTTGGTGACCAAATGCAGTTATTTTGACTAAAAGGGGCTTTTTAGGCACTTGGAGACCTAAATAGAGTCATTTTGACCAAAAACATTTTTTCAGGCCATTGGTTACCAAATGTAGTTTATCTTGTCTAAAAGCAGTGTTTTAAGACTCTAAAAGACAGAAATACCGTCATATTGGCTAAAAAAAGGTTTTCAGACCTTTGGTGACCAAATGCAGTTATTTTGACTAAAAAGGGCTTTTTAGACACTTGGAGACCAGAAATAGAGTCATTTTGACCAAATTTTTTTTTCAGATAACTGGTTACGAAATGCAATTATCTTGTCTAAAACCGGCTTTTTAAGACTCTAAAAGACAGAAATACAGTCATATTGGCTAACAAAGGTTTTCAGACCTTTGGTGACCAAATGCAGTTATTTTCACCAAAGGTCTGAAAAAAAAATGTAGTCAAAATGATTGTATTTTCGTTTATTAGAGTCTTAAAAAGCCGGTTTTGATCAAGATAATAGAAGACCAATTTAATATATAATGATTTTATTAATACATGTGTACAAAATTGTTAAAAAAGACACAGATGCAAGGGCATCAAAAGACAGTCAATATAGAAAATATGTGATCAATAAAATTATGAACCATATCCTAGAGTAGTGGGGTCACCCAGGTCCAACATGTTTCTCCGACTCTGCAGACTCTGACTTAAAAAGGCTTTTTAGACACTTGAAGACCAAAATAGAGTCATTTTGACCAAAAACTTTTTCAGGCCATTGGAGCCCAAATGGCCTGTTTTAGACAAATCAAGTCTAAAAACGGCTTTTTAAGGCTCTAACAGACAAAAATACAGTCATTTTTACAAAAAAGAAATTTCAGACCTTTGGTGACCAAATGCCGTTATTTTGACTAACAAAAGGTTTTTAGACACTTGGAGACCAAAATAGAGTCATTTAGACCAAAACATTTTTTTCAGGCCATTGGAGCCAAATGTCTAAAATCTGGTCTAAAACCAACTTTTTAAGGCTCTAAAAGACAAAAATATAGTCATTTTGACTAAATTTTTTTTCTGACCTTTGGTGACCAAATGCCATTATTTTGACTAAAAAAGGATTTTTAGACACTTGGAGACCAAAATAGTCATTTTGACCAAAAAAAAATTTCAGGCCATTGGAGAGCAAAATGCAGTTATCTTGTCTAAAACTGGCTTTTTAAGACTCTAAAAGACAAAAATACAGTCATTTTGACTAAAAAAGTTTCTCAGACCTTTGGTGACCAAATGCAGTTATTTTGACTAAAAAAGGCTTTTTAGACACTTGGAGACCAAAATAGTTATTTTAACAAAAAAAATTTTCAGGCCATTGGAGCCAAATGTCTAAAATCTTGTCTAAAACCGGCTTTTTAAGGCTCTAAAAGACAAAAATTTACAGCGAAGAACGTAGTAAGTGTCGGCCATAAAAGGCCCCAAAAATTAGCCCAAATGGGTTTACCTGACAGCTAAGAACGTAGTATTCTGTGGCTGAAGGTACATTAGGCATTAACAGGATAAAGAAGTAAGTGCTGGCCATAAAAGGCCCCAAAAATTAGCCCACATCAGTTTACCTGACAACTAAGAACTTAGTATTTGTTGGCTGGAGGTACATTAGGCATTCACACAGTATACAGAAGTTAGTGTCGGACTGTATAGGCCCCAAAAATTTGCTCACATGGGTTTAACTGACAGCAAAGAACGTAGTGTATTTGATGGCTGGTGGTACATTAGGCATTCACAGTAGACAGAAGTAAGTGTCGGCCTTTATAGGCCCCAAACATTAGCTCACATGGGTTTAACTGACAGCACAGAACGTAGTATTTTATGGCTGGAGGTAAATTAGGCTTTCACAGGATACAGAAGTAAGTGTCAGCCTGTATAGGCCCAAAAACTTAGCTCACATGGGTTTAACTGACAGCAAAGAACATAGTGTATTTGATGGCTAGAGGTAAATTAGGCATTCACACAGGAGAAACAAAAAGAAAGCCAACGAATAACTTGAGGTGCCATCTTGCCATGGCCAAGTTCAAAGGGTGGCAGTGGTGATCGCCTACGGCCACATCACCCTGAACGCACCCGATCTTGTCTAATCTCGGAAGCTAAGCAGGGTCGGGCCTGGTTAGTACCTGGATGGGAGACCGCCTGGGAATACCAGGTGCTGTAGGCTTTTGGCTTTTCCTTTATTCGTTGGCTTTCTTTTTGTTTCTCCTGAGGTGCCATCTTGCCATGGCCAAGTTCAAAGGGGTCGAGGGTGGCATTTGTCATCACCTATGGCCACGTCACCCTAAAAGCGCCCAATCTCATTTGATCTCAGAAGCTAAGCAGGGTCGGGCCTGGTTAGTAGCTGGATGGGAAACTGCCTGGGAATACCAGGTGCTGTAGGCTTTTGGCTTTTCCTTTATTCGTTGGCTTTCTTTTTGTTTCTCCTGAGGCGCCATCTAGCCATGGCCAAATTCACAGGGGTCGAGGGTGGCAGTGGTGATCGCCTATGGCCACATAACCCTTTAACGCGCCCAATCTCGTCTGATCTCAGAAGCTAAGCAGGGTCGTGCCTGGTTAGAACCTGGATGGGAAACCGCCTGGGAATACCAGGTGCTGTAGGCTTTTGGCTTTTCCTTTATTTGTTGGCTTTCTTTTTGTTTCTCCTGAGGTGCCATCTTGCCATGGCCAGTTCAGAAAGTTCTCTCCCACACCAATGCGTTTGAGAACTTCCCATAGGTGCACCCATTCAACACTATCGAATGCCTTAGCGGCATCTAGCGAAAAGACTGCCCGGTTCCCAGGGTTGTCTACTGGGATCTGAAGGTTCAGAAATAGTCGGCGGAGATTAAGTGCCGTCGATTTGGTCAGGATAAACCCCGATTGATCCCTATGGACAACCCCCTGGACAACAGAGGACAGCCTAGTGGCCAGTATCTTAGCTAGAATTTTAACATCCGTTGTGAGTAGAGATATGGGCCTTTAGGAATCCGCCAAAAGCGGATCCTTGCCGGGCTTCAGCAGGAAAACAACTATAGCTTCGGACATAGAGGCAGGAAGGTGGCTGTTAGGGATACAAGAGGTAGCCTGATGGCAGAGGAAGGCCCCACGTGTGCCAGAGGGCGGTGCTTAGACGGGAACCCCCAAGGTAAGTGACACATGCTAACCTGAGGTGCGGAATCTAAGTATCCACCGGTTTTCACCAGAGCCTCTAGTGGTGAGGATGGATTTTGCTGCGTGTGGATACCAGGTCGCAGTCCTCAGGGTCACCCCACCAAGGGAGAAGCCGGTCAAGATCCGAAGGCAGATAAGCAGACAAGGGAGATCCGAGAGAATGGTCAAACAAGCCAGGGGTCAGGACGGGCAGCAGGTCAACAAGGTCAGGAACAAGCCAAAGGTCAAAATGGATATCAAACAGGTAACAGGAAGCAGGCTTCAGGAACACAGGAAGAGCTGCAGACAAGTCAGCAAAGACACAGTGCTTCTGAGCTGTTTAAATAAGGCAGCCTCTTTGCCAATTACTGCAATTAGTCTGCTCTAGGTTAACCCTTTAGATTGCAGATTCATGACAGCACATCAGTGTGCTCAGGAAGCATTCCTAACATTACCCCCCCCCCTTAAGAGCAACCTCCGGGTGCCCAACAAACTGCTTTTCTGAGGATGGGAAAGAAAAAACGCCTGGATCAGGTCTGCGGCATGAATGTTACTCTCAGGTTCCCAGGAATTCTCTTCCGGCCCATAACCCTTCTATTTAATAAGGAACTGAAGCTGGTTACCTCTTTTCCGGCAATCAAGTACAGCCTCAATTTCGTACTCCATGTCGCCATCCACCATCACTGGTTCCGGAGGTCCAGGGCTTCTGCCGGGGAAGGCGTCGGGAACCGTGGGTTTTAAAAAAGAGTGACATGGAACACAGGATGGATCCATAGGGTATCAGGTAAGGATAACTCATAGGACACGGCATTGAGTCTTATTTTAACGGGGAATGGGCCGATAAACCTGGAAGCCAACTTCTTGGATGGGCAGGCCAAGCGCAGGTTAGCTGTGGATAAAAAGACCTGGTCACCTGGTTGGAGAACAGTTCTCCCCTCTTTTTCCCATCAAAGATTCTTTTGGACGCTATCTGAGCCTTGGCCAAGGTGTCCTGCATAAGTTTGTTATTACTCGTGAAGAAGTCAATGGTGACCTGAACTGCGGGCACTCTGGAATCGGATGGGACGTCGGGCAGAAAGAAAGGATGAAAACCATAATTGGCAAAGAAGGGAGATTGCCCGGTAACGGAATGTCGTGAATTATTAAAGGCAAATTCCGCAAATGGTAGTAATGCTACCCAGTCGTCCTGGACGAAGGTGGTAAAGCACCGGAGATATTGTTCCAGGGTCTGGTTTGTCCTCTCTGTTTGCCGGTTCGTCTGCGGGTGGTAAGCTGAGGACATAGATAATTCAATTTTTAGTAGCTTACACAAGGCCCTCCAAAAGCGGGACGTGAACTGTACCCCTCTGTCTGAGATAATGTTTGTGGGTACCCTGTTGAGTTGCACGATCTCCCTAATGAAGACTTCTGCAGTTTCTTTTGCAGAGGGGGTACCTTTGAGGGGTAGAAAGTGGGCCATCTTAGTAAGCCGGTCTACAACCACAAAAATGGCAGAGCACCCGGCCGAAGGTGGAAGTTCCAGGATAAAGTCCATGGCGATAGTTTGCCAGGGAAAGTCAGGGATTGGGAGTGGTCTGAGGAGACCCCACGCCTTACTTCTGGTAGTTTTACTTCTGGAGCAAGAAACACAGGAAGACACATAACTTCTGCAGTCTTTTCCCATCTCAGGCCACCAGAAGGTGCATTGCATGAGGTCAAGGGTCCTATGAACACCAAAATGGCCAGCCAGAGGGTGGTCATGGCAGGCAGCTAGACCCGAAACTCTGACTCCCTCCGGGACAAATATTTTGTCCTTAGCCCACAACAAACCATCCTTGCGTGACAGGGGTATCCCAGGTGGACCGGAAATTTTGGCAGAGGCTTGCTCAAGATGGGATTTCAGGCTAGTGAGCAGGAAGTTTTTCTCTGACAGGATAGTGTCAGGTACCAACTCTTCTTTAGTATTATCAAACATCCGGGACAGGGAATCCGGTTTGACATTTTTCGACCCGGGCCGATAGGTGATATGGAACGAGAATCTGGAGAAGAAGAGTGCCCATCGGGCCTGGCGGGGTCTAAGTCGCTTTGCAGATCTTAAGTACTCAAGGTTCTTATGATCGGTAAATATAAGAATCGGGTGTGATGCTCCTTCTAGTAGATATCTCCACTCTTCGAGAGTGGCTTTGATAGCCAGGAGTTCCCGCTCCCCGACATCATAGTTTTTCTCCGCGGGAGAGAGTTTCCGGGAAAAGGTCTCCAAGTGTCTAAAAAGCCTTTTTTAGTCAAAATAACTGCATTTGGTCACCAAAGTTCTGAAAAACTTTTTTAGCCAAAATGACTGTATTTTTGTCTTTTAGAGTCTTAAAAAGCCGGTTTTAGACAAGATAATTGCATTTCGTAACCAGTGATCTGAAAACATTTTTTTGGTCAAAATGACTCTATTTTGGTCTTCAAGCGTCTAAAAAGCCCTTTTTAGTCAAAATAACTATATTTGGTCACCAAAGGTCTGAAATAAAAAATTAGTCAAAATGACTGTATTTTCGTCTATTAGAGTCTTAAAAAGCCGGTTTTTGACAAGATAATTGCATTTGGTAACCAATCGCCTGAAACATTTGTTTGGGTCAAAATGACTCTATTTTGGTCTCCAAGTGTCTAAAAAGCCTTTTTTAGTCAAAATAACTGCGTTTGGTCACCAAAGGTCTGAAAAACTTTTTTAGCCAAAATGACTGTATTTTTGTCTTTTAGAGTCTTAAAAAGCCGGTTTTAGACAAGATAATTGCATTTCGTTACCAGTGATCTGAAAACATTTTTTGGGTCAAAATGACTCTATTTTGGTCTCCATGTGTCTAAAAATCCCTTTTTAGTCAAAACAACTGCATTTGGTCACCGAAGGTCTGAAAAAAATTTAGTCAAAATGATTGTATTTTCGTCTATTAGAGTCTTAAAAAGCCGGTTTTGGACAAGATAATTGCATTTGGTAACCAAAGGTCTGAAAACCTTTTTTTGGCAAAATGACTGTATTTTTGTCTTTTAGAGTCTTAAAAAGCCGGTTTTAGACAAGATAATTGCATTTCGTTACCAGTGATCTGAAAACATTTTTTTGGTGAAAATGACTCTATTTTGGTCTCCAAGTGTCTAAAAAGCCTTTTTTAGTCAAAATAACTGCATTTATTCACCAAAGGTCTGAAAAACTTTTTGAAAGTTTTTAAAAAAAAAGTCATTTTGATCAAAAAAATGTTTTCAGATCACGTTTAACGAAATGCAATTATCTTGTCTAAAACCGGCTTTTTAAGACTCTAAAATACAAAAATACAGTCATTTTGGCTAAAAAAGTTTTTCAGACCTTTGGTGACCAAACGTAGTTATTTTGACTAAAAAGGGCTTTTTGGACACTTGGAGACCTAAATGGAGTCATTTTGACCAAAAACATTTTTTCAGGCCATTTGTTACCAAATGTAGTTTATCTTGTCTAAAAGCAGTGTTTTAAGACTCTTAAAGACAAAAATACAGTCATTTTGGCTAAAAAAGTTTTTCAGACCTTTGGTGACCAAATGCAGTTATTTTGACCAAAAAAGGCTTTTTAGACACTTGGAGACCAAAATAGAATCATTTTGATCAAAAAATGTTTTCAGATCACTGCATACGAAATGCAATTATCTTGTCTAAAACCGGCTTTTTAAGACTCTAAAAGACAAAAATACAGTCATTTTGACTAATTTTTTATTTCAGACCTTTGGTGACCAAATGCAGTTATTTTGACTTATAAAGGCTTTTTAGACACTTGAAGACCAAAATAGAGTCATTTTGACCCAAACAAATGTTTCAGGCGATTGGTTACCAAATGCAATTATCTTGTCAAAAACCGGCTTTTTAAGACTCTAATAGACGAAAATACAATCATTTAAACTACATTTTTTGTTTAAAACCTTTGGTGACCAAATACAGATATTTTGACCAAAAGGGTCTTTTTAGACACTTGGAGACCAAAATAGAGTCATTTTAACCAAAAAAATGTTTTCAGATCACTGGTAACGAAATGCAATTAACTTGTCTAAAACCGGCTTTTTAAGACTAAAAGACAAAAATACAGTCATTTTGGTTAAAAAAGTTTTTCAGACCTTGTGTGACCAAACGTAGATATTTTGACTAAAAATGGCTTTTTAGACACTTGGAGACCTAAATAGAGTCATTTTGACCAAAAACATTTTTTCAGATCACTGGTAACGAAATGCAATTATCTTGTCTAAAACCGGCTTTTTAAGACTCTAAAATACAAAAATACAGTCATTTTGGCTAAAAAAGTTTTGTAGACCTTTGGTGACCAAACGTAGTTATTTTGACTAAAAAGGGCTTTTTGGACACTTGGAGACCTAAATAGAGTCATTTTGACCAAAAACATTTTTTCAGGCCATTGGTTACCAAATGTAGTTTATCTTGTCTAAAAGCAGTGTTTTAAGACTCTAAAAGACAAAAATACAGTCATTTTGGCTAAAAAAGTTTTTCAGACCTTTGGTGACCAAATGCAATTATATTGTCAAAAACCGGCTTTTTAAGACTCTAATAGATGAAAATACAGTCATTTTGACTAATTTTTTATTTCAGACCTTTGGTGACCAAATATAGTTATTTTGACTAAAAAAGGCTTTTTAGACACTTGGAGACCAAAATAGAGTCATTTTGACCCAAACAAATGTTTCAGGCGATTGGTTACCAAATGCAATTATCTTGTCCAAAACCGGCTTTTTAAGACTCTAATAGACGAAAATACAATCATTTTACTAGATTTTTTTTCAAACCTTCGGTGACCAAATGCAGTTATTTTGACTAAAAAGGGATTTTTAGACACATGGAGACCAAAATAGAGTCATTTTGACTAAAAAAATTTTTTCAGATCACTGGTAACGAAATGCAATTATCTTGTCTAAAACCGGCTTTTTAAGACTCTAAAAGACAAAAATACAGTCATTTTGGCTACAAAAGTTTTTCAGACCTTTGGTGACCAAACGTAGTTATTTTGACTAAAAAGGGCTTTTTGGACACTTGGAGACCTAAATAGAGTCATTTTGACCAAAAACATTTTTTCAGGCCATTTATTACCAAATGTAGTTTATCTTGTCTAAAAGCAGTGTTTTAAGACTCTAAAAGACAAAAATACAGTCATTTTGGCAAAAAAAGATTTTCAGACCTTTGGTGACCAAATGCAGTTATTTTGACTAAAAAAGGCTTTTTAGACACTTGGAGACCAAAATAGAATCATTTTGACCAAAAAAATGTTTTCAGATCACTGGTTACGAAATGCAATTATCTTGTCTAAAACCGGCTTTTTAAGCCTCTAAAAGACAAAAATACAATCATTTTTGACCAAATACAGTTATTTTGACTCAAAGGGGCTTTTTAGACACACTTGGAGACCAAAATAGAGTCACTTTGACTAAAAAAATGTTTTCAGATCACTGCATACGAAATGCGATTATCTTGTCTAAAACCGGCTTTTTAAGACTCTAAAAGACTAAAATACAGTCATTTTGACCAAAAACATTTTTTCAGGCCATTGGTTACCAAGAGTACTTTACTTTGTCTAAAAGCGGTGTTTTAAGACTCTAAAATACAAAAATATAGTCATTTTGGCTTAAAAAGGTTTTCAGACCTTTGGTGAACAAATGCAGTTATTTTCACCAAAGGTCTGAAAAAAAATGTAGTCAAAATTATTGTATTTTCGTCTATTAGAGTCTTAAAAAGCCGGTTTTTGACAAGATAATTGCATTTGGTAACCAGTGATCTGAAAACATTTTTTTGGTCAAAATGACTCTATTTTGGTCTTCAAGCGTCTAAAAAGCCCTTTTTAGTCAAAATAACTATATTTGGTCACCAAAGGTCTGAAATAAAAAATTAGTCAAAATGACTGTATTTACGTCTATTAGAGTCTTAAAAAGCCGGTTTTTGACAAGATAATTGCATTTGGTAACCAATCGCCTGAAACATTTGTTTGGGTCAAAATGACTCTATTTTGGTCTCCAAGTGTCTAAAAAGCCTTTTTTAGTCAAAATAACTGCGTTTGGTCACCAAAGGTCTGAAAAACTTTTTTAGCCAAAATGACTGTATTTTTGTCTTTTAGAGTCTTAAAAAGCCGGTTTTAGACAAGATAATTGCATTTCGTTACCAGTGATCTGAAAACATTTTTTTGGTCAAAATGACTCTATTTTGGTCTCCATGTGTCTAAAAATCCCTTTTTAGTCAAAATAACTGCATTTGGTCAGCGAAGGTCTGAAAAAAAAATTTAGTCAAAATAATTGTATTTTCGTCTATTAGAGTCTTAAAAAGCCGGTTTTTGACAAGATAATTGCATTTGGTAACCAATCGCCTGAAACATTTGTTTGGGTCAAAATGACTCTATTTTGGTCTCCAAGTGTCTAAAAAGCCTTTTTTAGTCAAAATAACTGCGTTTGGTCACCAAAGGTCTGAAAAACTTTTTTAGCCAAAATGACTGTATTTTTGTCTTTTAGAGTCTTAAAAAGCCGGTTTTAGACAAGATAATTGCATTTCGTTACCAGTGATCTGAAAACATTTTTTTGGTCAAAATGACTCTATGTTGGTCTCATGTGTCTAAAAATCCCTTTTTAGTCAAAATAACTGCATTTGGTAAGCGAAGGTCTGAAAAAAATGTAGTCAAAATAATTGTATTTTCGTCTATTAGAGTCTTAAAAAGCCGGTTTTGGACAAGATAATTGCATTTGGTAACCAATCGCCTGAAACAATTGTTTGGATCAAAATGACTCTATTTTGGTCTCCAAGTGTCTAAAAAGCCTTTTTAGTCAAAATAACTGCATTTGGTCACCAAAGGTCTGAAAAACTTTTTTAGCCAAAATGACTGTATTTTTGTCTTTAAGAGTCTTAAAAAGCCGGTTTTAGACAAGATAATTGCATTTCGTTACCAGTGATCTGAAAACATTTTTTTGGTCAAAATGACTCTATTTTGGTCTCCATGTGTCTAAAAATCCCTTTTTAGTCAAAATAACTGCATTTGGTCACCGAAGGTCTGAAAAAAATTTAGTCAAAATTATTGTATTTTCGTCTATTAGAGTCTTAAAAAGCCGGTTTTGGACAAGATAATTGCATTTGGTAACCAATCGCCTGAAACAATTGTTTGGGTCAAAATGACTCTATTTTGGTCTCCAAGTGTCTAAAAAGCGTTTTTTAGTCAAAATAACTGCATTTGGTCACCAAAGGTCTGAAAAACTTTTTTAGCCAAAATGACTGTATTTTTGTCTTTTAGAGTCTTAAAAAGCCGGTTTTAGACAAGATAATTGCATTTCGTTACCAGTGATCTGAAAACATTTTTTTGGTCAAAATGACTCTATGTTGGTCTCCATGTGTCTAAAAATCCCTTTTTAGTCAAAATAACTGCATTTGGTAAGCGAAGGTCTGAAAAAAAATGTAGTCAAAATAATTGTATTTTCGTCTATTAGAGTCTTAAAAAGCCGGTTTTGGACAAGATAATTGCATTTGGTAACCAATCGCCTGAAACAATTGTTTGGGTCAAAATGACTCTATTTTGGTCTCCAAGTGTCTAAAAAGCCTTTTTTAGTCAAAATAACTGCATTTGGTCACCAAAGGTCTGAAAAACTTTTTTAGCCAAAATGACTGTATTTTTGTCTTTTAGAGTCTTAAAAAGCCGGTTTTAGACAAGATAATTGCATTTCGTTACCAGTGATCTGAAAACATTTTTTGGTCAAAATGACTCTATTTTGGTCTCCATGTGTCTAAAAATCCCTTTTTAGTCAAAATAACTGCATTTGGTCACCGAAGGTCTGAAAAAAAATTTAGTCAAAATGATTGTATTTTTGTCTATTAGAGTCTTAAAAAGCCGGTTTTGGACAAGATAATTGCATTTGGTAACCAATCGCCTGAAACATTTGTTTAGGTCAAAATGACTCTATATTGGTCTCCAAGTGTCTAAAAAGCATTTTTAGTCAAAATAACTGCATTTGGTCACCAAAGGTCTGAAAAACTTTTTTTGGCAAAATAACTGTATTTTTGTCTTTTAGAGTCTTAAAAAGCCGGTTTTAGACAAGATAATTGCATTTCGTTACCAGTGATCTGAAAACATTTTTTTGGTCAAAATGACTCTATTTTGGTCTCCATGTGTCTAAAAATCCCTTTTTAGTCAAAATAACTGCATTTGGTCACCGAAGGTCTGAAAAAAATTTAGTCAAAATGATTGTATTTTCGTCTATTAGAGTCTTAAAAAGCCGGTTTTGGACAAGATAATTGCATTTGGTAACCAAAGGTCTGAAAACCTTTTTTTGGCAAAATGACTGTATTTTTGTCTTTTAGAGTCTTAAAAAGCTGGTTTTAGACAAGATAATTGCATTTCGTTACCAGTGATCTGAAAACATTTTTTTGGTCAAAATGACTCTATTTTGGTCTCCAAGTGTCTAAAAAGCCTTTTTTAGTCAAAATAACTGCATTTATTCACCAAAGGTCTGAAAAACTTTTTGAAAGTTTTTCAAAAAAAAGTCATTTTGATCAAAAAAATGTTTCCAGATCACTTTTAACGAAATGCAATTATCTTGTCTAAAACCGGCTTTTTAAGACTCTAAAATACAAAAATACAGTAATTTTGGCTAAAAAAGTTTTTCAGACCTTTGGTGACCAAACGTAGTTATTTTGACTAAAAAGGGCTTTTTGGACACTTGGAGACCTAAATAGAGTCATTTTGACCAAAAACATTTTTTCAGGCCATTTGTTACCAAATGTAGTTTATCTTGTCTAAAAGCAGTGTTTTAAGACTCTAAAAGACAAAAATACAGTCATTTTGGCTAAAAAAGTTTTTCAGACCTTTGGTGACCAAATGCAGTTATTTTGACCAAAAAAGGCTTTTTAGACACTTGGAGACCAAAATAGAATAATTTTGATCAAAAAATGTTTTCAGATCACTGCATACGAAATGCAATTATCTTGTCTAAAACCGGCTTTTTAAGACTCTAAAAGACAAAAATACAGTCATTTTGACTAATTTTTTATTTCAGACCTTTGGTGACCAAATGCAGTTATTTTGACTTATAAAGGCTTTTTAGACACTTGAAGACCAAAATAGAGTCATTTTGACCCAAACAAATGTTTCAGGCGATTGGTTACCAAATGCAATTATCTTGTCAAAAACCGGCTTTTTAAGACTCTAATAGACGAAAATACAATCATTTAAACTACATTTTTTGTTTAAAACCTTTGGTGACCAAATACAGATATTTTGACCAAAAGGGTCTTTTTAGACACTTGGAGACCAAAATAGAGTCATTTTAACCAAAAAAATGTTTTCAGATCACTGGTAACGAAATGCAATTAACTTGTCTAAAACCGGCTTTTTAAGACTAAAAGACAAAAATACAGTCATTTTGGTTAAAAAAGTTTTTCAGACCTTGTGTGACCAAACGTAGATATTTTGACTAAAAATGGCTTTTTAGACACTTGGAGACCTAAATAGAGTCATTTTGACCAAAAACATTTTTTCAGATCACTGGTAACGAAATGCAATTATCTTGTCTAAAACCGGCTTTTTAAGACTCTAAAATACAAAAATACAGTCATTTTGGCTAAAAAAGTTTTTTAGACCTTTGGTGACCAAACGTAGTTATTTTGACTAAAAAGGGCTTTTTGGACACTTGGAGACCTAAATAGAGTCATTTTGACCAAAAACATTTTTTCAGGCCATTGGTTACCAAATGTAGTTTATCTTGTCTAAAAGCAGTGTTTTAAGACTCTAAAAGACAAAAATACAGTCATTTTGGCTAAAAAAGTTTTTCAGACCTTTGGTGACCAAATGCAATTATCTTGTCAAAAACCGGCTTTTTAAGACTCTAATAGATGAAAATACAGTCATTTTGACTAATTTTTTATTTCAGACCTTTGGTGACCAAATATAGTTATTTTGACTAAAAAAGGCTTTTTAGACACTTGGAGACCAAAATAGAGTCATTTTGACCCAAACAAATGTTTCAGGCGATTGGTTACCAAATGCAATTATCTTGTCCAAAACCGGCTTTTTAAGACTCTAATAGACGAAAATACAATCATTTTACTAGATTTTTTTTCAAACCTTCGGTGACCAAATGCAGTTATTTTGACTAAAAAGGGATTTTTAGACACATGGAGACCAAAATAGAGTCATTTTGACTAAAAAAATTTTTTCAGATCACTGGTAACGAAATGCAATTATCTTGTCTAAAACCGGCTTTTTAAGACTCTAAAAGACAAAAATACAGTCATTTTGGCTACAAAAGTTTTTCAGACCTTTGGTGACCAAACGTAGTTATTTTGACTAAAAAGGGCTTTTTGGACACTTGGAGACCTAAATAGAGTCATTTTGACCAAAAACATTTTTTCAGGCCATTGGTTACCAAATGTAGTTTATCTTGTCTAAAAGCAGTGTTTTAAGACTCTAAAAGACAAAAATACAGTCATTTTGGCTAAAAAAGATTTTCAGACCTTTGGTGACCAAATGCAGTTATTTTGACTAAAAAAGGCTTTTTAGACACTTGGAGACCAAAATAGAATCATTTTGACCAAAAAAATGTTTTCAGATCACTGGTTACGAAATGCAATTATCTTGTCTAAAACCGGCTTTTTAAGCCTCTAAAAGACAAAAATACAGTCATTTTGGCTAAAAAAAGGTTTTCAGACCTATGGTGAACAAATGCATTTATTTTGACTAAAATAGGCTTTTTAGACACTTGGAGACCAAAATAGTCATTTTGACCCAAACAAATGTTTCAGGCGATTGGTTACCAAATGCAATTATCTTGTCCAAAACCGGATTTTTAAGACTCTAATAGACGAAAATACAATCATTTTTGACCAAATACAGTTATTTTGACTCAAAGGGGCTTTTTAGACACACTTGGAGACCAAAATAGAGTCACTTTGACTAAAAAAATGTTTTCAGATCACTGCATACGAAATGCGATTATCTTGTCTAAAACCGGCTTTTTAAGACTCTAAAAGACTAAAATACAGTCATTTTGGCTAAAAAAGTTTTTCAGACCTTTGGTGACCAAACGTAGTTATTTTGACTAAAAAGGGCTTTTTGGACACTTGGAGACCTAAATAGAGTCATTTTGACCAAAAACATTTTTTCAGGCCATTGGTTACCAAGAGTACTTTACTTTGTCTAAAAGCGGTGTTTTAAAACTGTAAAATACAAAAATATAGTCATTTTGGCTTAAAAAGGTTTTCCGACCTTTGGTGAACAAATGCAGTTATTTTCACCAAAGGTCTGAAAAAAAAATGTAGTCAAAATTATTGTATTTTCGTCTATTAGAGTCTTAAAAAGCCGGTTTTTGACAAGTTAATTGCATTTGGTAACCAATCGCCTGAAACATTTGTTTGGCTCAAAATGACTCTATTTTGGTCTCCAAGTGTCTAAAAAGCCTTTTTAAGTCAAAATAACTGCATTTGGTCACCAAAGGTCTGAAAAACTTTTTTAGCCAAAATGACTGTATTTTTTTCTTTAAGAGTCTTAAAAAGCCGGTTTTAGACAAGATAATTGCATTTCGTAACCAGTGATCTGAAAACATTTTTTTGGTCAAAATGACTCTATTTTGGTCTCCAAGTGTCTAAAAAGCCCCTTTTAGTCAAAATAACTGTATTTGGTCACCAACCGCCTGAAACACTTGTTTGGGTCAAAATGACTCTATTTTGGTCTTCAAGTGTCTAAAAAGCCTTTATTAGTCAAAATAACTGCATTTGGTCACCAAAGGTCTAAAATAAAAAAATAGTCAAAATGACTGTATTTTCGTCTATTAGAGTCTTAAAAAGCCGGTTTTTGACAAGATAAATGCATTTGTTCTCCAAAGGTCTGAAAAACTTTTTTTAGCCAAAATGATTGCATTTCTGTCTTTTAGAGTCTTAAAAAGCCGGTTTTAGACAAGATAATTGCATTTCGTAACCAGTGATCTGAAAACATTTTTTTGGTCAAAATGACTCTATTTTGGTCTCCAAGTGTCTAAAAAGCCCCTTTTAGTCAAAATAACTGTATTTGGTCACCAACCGCCTGAAACACTTGTTTGGGTCAAAATGACTCTATTTTGGTCTCCAAGTGTCTAAAAAGCATTTATTTTTTTGCATTTAATCACCAAAGGTCTGAATTTTTTTTAATATTTATTGAGTATAAACAGTACACTGAATAAATAACATGAACGGTAGACATAATCAGTTACAGAACCAGTGTTTGGAAAAATACAAATATATAAAGGATATAACAGCAACAGTACAGGAAAACGTCATCCATAAACCATTGCATTCAGGTGAAAATTACAGCCAAGTAAACAAACCTGAGCATGTGCCCCTGTGCATAAGAGAAGGATAAATAAAAACATACAGTTATTCCCTCCCAATAGTAATAGGACCATGAACATCTAGCAATATAGCACACACCTCCGTAAAGTAGCAAAAACCCACCTGAAGTACTAAGTGCAAAGGAGAAGGGAAGGGAAAAAAGGAAAACAGTGGCAGAAAATTTAAAGGTTGGGGGGAGGGGGAAAGGAAGGGAGGACTCTGCACGCTAGACCTTCTCAAGAAATGCTACCCTATCCAATGAGCAGCCGATCCATAACCAACTGGGGGGAGCCAAGGCCGGGTCATCCAACCAAGGTTGCCATAATGGGGCAAATTTCTTGTGAGCATTTCGATGCTGGTATGGCTTTTCCCTGATTAAAGAGGCATTGACCTGTGTTATCCACTGGCCCCTGCTCGGCACCCTGGAGGCGATCCAAAATCGATGATTGATGAGAGGCAAAGATCCCACGTCTGCCCATCTATGGGTCCAAGATCCCCCCTCCCACCCCGCACGAGCAGGGAGGGAAGAGGGGTCCTGCACGGATCCCAACAGAAGGACATAAACCTGTGAGATCATACCCTTCTTGTCCGAGACCCGAAACACCTCACCCAACAGGCAGTGAGTGTCGGGTGTCAAAGAAGCCAAGCCTGCCTGGGCCATCATCGCGTGTCTCAATTGTAGGTAGCGAAAGAAACAGTGCCTAGGAACATCAAACTCCCTCTGTAAGTCTTGAATATATTTCAGTACCCCAGCTCTGAACAATTGTGCTATAAAATATACACCATGGGCCTCCCACATCTCCACGCTCTCTAGACGAAACAGTTCCGAAAAGTTGCGATTATGCCTAATCGGAGTCTGAGGAAGGTAACCCGTGATCTGCAACATCCCCTTGACACAGTGCCACACCATGCGAATCAAGGCGAGTGTGGGTAACCGAGTCCCCATATTGGAGAACCCCGCTTCAAGGTGTACAAGGACAGGGTGAGGCGAGTCAGTAGGGACCCAATAGGAACGAATGGATCCAAAAGACCCCATCCCCCCATATGCTGAACCTGGAAGGCTAGAAAATATACTCTGGGGTTGGGGACTGCCAAGCCACCACTATCCTTGCCCATCTGCAGGGTAGCCAATTTAATCCTAGCCACTTTTTAGCACCAGATCAGTTCTCGGAACTGGGAGTCAATCCTATACAACCATTTCCTGGGTATCCAGATTGGGGAGTTGTGCAAGACATAAAGAAGTTGAGGAGCCCACACCATCTTAATTAGATTGACTCGCCCAGCCACCGACAAGGGAACTTTGCAGCAGAGGTATGAGGTTCAGTGTGATATACTGGGTAGGATCAGGAGACACCTGGATCCCCAAATATTTGAAGCAGTCAACCACTCGCACTGTGGATGCACAGTCCGGAAGAGGCTGAGTTATGGGATCAAGGGGCATTAAAACTGATTTATCCCAATTTATGGAAAATCCCGACAGGGACCCAAAATAGTCAATAAGGGACATTACCGCCCGCAAGGATTCCCCTGTATCACCTAGGTAGAGCAGTGTGTCATCCGCATAGAGTGAGATAACGTCTGCATGGGAGCCCCTTCTGAACCCCACTATGTCAGGGGAGGACCGAATCCGCGCCGCTAAGGTCTCCAGTGCCATGGCAAACAGCAATGGAGATAGTGGGCAGCCCTGTCTAGTCACCCTGTGCAAACAGAAGGGTCCAGAAAGCTCCCCTTTCACCCTCAGTCTGGCCATGGGGGCAGCGTACAGTACCCGCACCCAGTTCAGAAAGTTCTCTCCCACACCAATGCGTTTGAGAACTTCCCATAGGTACACCCATTCAACACTATCGAATGCCTTAGCGGCATCTAGCGAAAAGACTGCCCGGTTCCCAGGGTTGTCTACTGGGATCTGAAGGTTCAGAAATAGTCGGCGGAGATTAAGTGCCGTCGATTTGGTCAGGATAAACCCCGATTGATCCCTATGGACAACCCCCTGGACAACAGAGGACAGCCTAGTGGCCAGTATCTTAGCTAGAATTTTAACATCCGTTGTGAGTAGAGATATGGGCCTTTAGGAATCCGCCAAAAGCGGATCCTTGCCGGGCTTCAGCAGGAAAACAACTATAGCTTTGGACATAGAGGCAGGAAGGTGGCTGTTAGGGATACAAGAGGTAGCCTGATGGCAGAGGAAGGCCCCACGTGTGCCAGAGGGCGGTGCTTAGACGGGAACCCCCAAGGTAAGTGACACAGGCTAACCTGAGGTGCGGAATCTAAGTATCCACCGGTTTTCACCAGAGCCTCTAGTGGTGAGGATGGATTTTGCTGCGTGTGGATACCAGGTCGCAGTCCTCAGGGTCGCCCCACCAAGGGAGAAGCCGGTCATGATCCGAAGGCAGATAAGCAGACAAGGGAGATCCGAGAGAATGGTCAAACAAGCCGGGGGTTAGGACGGGCAGCAGGTCAACAAGGTCAGGAACAAGCCAAAGGTCAAAACGGATATCAAACAGGTAACAGGAAGCAGGCTTCAGGAACACAGGAAGAGCTGCAGACAAGTCAGCAAAGACACAGTGCTTCTGAGCTGTTTAAATAAGGCAGACTGTTTGCCAATTACTGCAATTAGTCTGCTCTAGGTTAATCCTTTAGATTGCAGATTCATGACAGCACATCAGTGTGCTCAGGAAGCATTCCTAACAGCGGCCAATACGGAAGGCTTCGTTATATACCCGCAGCAGCACGGGCACCAACTGTTCAGCGTATCGGCTGTAAACCTCCGACGGGATACCATCAGCCCCCGGAGATTTACCAGGCTTAGTAGATTTCAAGGCCGCATAAAGTTCATTTTCCGTAAGGGGGGCCCCAAGCACAGCCACGTCCCAGGCAGACAGAGAAGGCAAATCGCAGGAAGCCAAAAAAATCGGCAATTTCTCGTGAGTCAGCCGAGATCTTAGAGGAGTAAAGATCAGCATAAAACTTCCCAAATACTCTCCGTATGTCAGCCGTGGCGTGCCAGAGCACCCCCCGAGGATCCTTAATCTGGGGTATAAATGCCGCAGGCTGCTGCGAGCGAACCAGCATGGCCAACATATGACCCGTGTTTTCTCCCTTCTAAAAATACCTCTGCTGCAAGAATAAGCGCTTGTTTTCAGCCTTTTGAATCGAGACCGACTTGGCCATAGATTGGGCAGCCAGCCACGACCTCTGAGTATCATCTGATGGGTCCCTAACATAAGTTTCCTCCGCTCTAGTCACTGCGTCCAACACAGTATTCTCCCATTGCCTGGTGTCCGTTTTAATGGCATTAACCGTACGTATACACTGACCTCCCATGAATGCCTTAGCCGCATCCCACACCACCCCCACCTCTGCGGATTCCAAATTGTCAGCAAAAAAGGATGTTAGTTTGGGTGGCAGGGGATCAGGACTAGGAAAGAGCGTCAGCCAGAATGCATTGAGTTTCCAAAGGGATTTCCCCGCCACGACCACCAGAGGCAGTAGCGAACCATTACCCAGCCCCAGATCTATCCTAGACAATCCCGAGTGTGACGCCGAGAAGCACGAAAACTTTCGTACCTCAGGGTGGCCCATCCTCTAGACATCTGTCAGTCCGAGTTCACCCACCAACCGAGCAAGGGGCGTAGCCCCCCGGCCAGCATAGGTCCACCGGAGTGAGAGGAAAACCTATCCCAGGCAGTAAAGTCCCCCAACATCAGCGGGGGCACATCAGGAAGTTGAGCAATATGTGGCACGATAAGTTTAAGTACCCCTGCAGAATACGGGGGGGGCACAAGTACACACCTAAGGCTTGCTAGTTGGCAGGATAAAACAAACCGGCCCTCAGGGTCAATCACAGACTTTGAGCATAGAAACCGTACCCCCTTCTTAATCAAAATACACACCCCTCTCGAATAAGTGGAGTAAACAGAGTGGAACTGGTGACTAAATACGCTAGGAGCTAGACACGGGGAAGTGGAAGGAGACATATGGGTCTCCTGCAGGCAAACCACATCTGCCTGCAGGCGTTTGATGGTGCGGAGCACCGCCGTCCTCTTTACCGGGTTGCTGAGGCCCCGCACATTCCAGGACATCACACAAATATTATCAGCCATAGTCAAAATGTAGCCATACACGGAGCGTCAGGCAACCCGGCCAGGGAGGTGAAAGAGGGCACCCAGAAAAGGTGAACCCACTACACCCCATCAGCACAGCCCAGCTATATAGAGAGAGCAACAGGAGTAGTCGCCCAGCCCACACAGTACCGGTGCAGCCCCAGCATAGAGAACAGTCAATAGGAACATCCACAGCATAGGGTAAAATAATAGCAGTAGAGCGACAAAGTACATGCAGGAAAAGCAAAAATCTAACCAAAGTCCAGGACCAGAAAAAAGGCAAAAAGGGGGGAACAAAAAGGCAATACACGTCTGCCACGTGTGGGGGAAGGGACGAGTCAATAGGGCATGTCCAGTCACGACCAAGGGGGGGGGAACCGAAGAGGGACCACCGATGCCAGTGTAGTCTCCTCAAAATTAGCAACCATGTGAGAGGTAGCAACCATTACTGCAGCAGAAGAGCTCCCATCATAACAGGAAAAGTGTGTGTAACATCAAGTGCCAGGTATAGGCAGGAGAACCGAAAGGATCCATGACCGGCCGAAAGAGTACAAAAGTTCCAAAAAGTAGAAACGATCCTCAAAGGTCTTCTCGCCTGGGGGAAGTGGCCGCCCGCAGGGCCCCACCATTAGCATCCAGCCATTGAACAGCAGCAGAAGGCTTGTCAAAGAACAACACCTCATCCCGGGCCACCACCCAGAGCCTGGAAGGGTACAGCATAGCGTATTGAAAAAAGCGTAAAAAAGCCCTTTTTAGTCAAAATAACTACGTTTGGTCACCAAAGGTCTGAAAAACTTTTTTAGCCAAAATGACTGTATTTTTGTATTTTAGAGTCTTAAAAAGCCGGTTTTAGACAAGATAATTGCATTTCGTTAAAAGTGATCTGGAAACATTTTTTTGATCAAAATGACTTTTTTTTGAAAAACTTTCAAAAAGTTTTTCAGACCTTTGGTGAATAAATGCAGTTATTTTGACTAAAAAAGGCTTTTTAGACACTTGGAGACCAAAATAGAGTCATTTTGACCAAAAAAATGTTTTCAGATCACTGGTAACGAAATGCAATTATCTTGTCTAAAACCGGCTTTTTAAGACTCTAAAAGACAAAAATACAGTCATTTTGCCAAAAAAAGTTTTCAGACCTTTGGTTACCAAATTCAATTATCTTGTCCAAAACCGGCTTTTTAAGACTCTAATAGACGAAAATACAATCATTTTGACTAAATTTTTTTTCAGACCTTCAGTGACCAAATGCAGTTATTTTGACTAAAAAGGGATTTTTAGACACATGGAGACCAAAATAGAGTCATTTTGACCAAAAAAATGTTTTCAGATCACTGGTAACGAAATGCAATTATCTTGTCTAAAACCGGCTTTTTAAGACTCTAAAAGACAAAAATACAGTTATTTTGCCAAAAAAAGTTTTTCAGACCTTTGGTGACCAAATGCAGTTATTTTGACTAAAAAAGGCTTTTTAGACACTTGGAGACCAATATAGAGTCATTTTGACCTAAACAAATGTTTCAGGCGATTGGTTACCAAATGCAATTATCTTGTCCAAAACCGGCTTTTTAAGACTCTAATAGACAAAAATACAATCATTTTGACTACATTTTTTTTCAGACCTTCGGTGACCAAATGCAGTTATTTTGACTAAAAAGGGATTTTTAGACACATGGAGACCAAAATAGAGTCATTTTGACCAAAAAAATGTTTTCAGATCACTGGTAACGAAATGCAATTATCTTGTCTAAAACCGGCTTTTTAAGACTCTAAAAGACAAAAATACAGTCATTTTGGCTAAAAAAGTTTTTCAGACCTTTGGTGACCAAATGCAGTTATTTTGACTAAAAAAGGCTTTTTAGACACTTGGAGACCAAAATAGAGTCATTTTGACCCAAACAATTGTTTCAGGCGATTGGTTACCAAATGCAATTATCTTGTCCAAAACCGGCTTTTTAAGACTCTAATAGACGAAAATACAATTATTTTGACTACATTTTTTTTTCAGACCTTCGCTTACCAAATGCAGTTATTTTGACTAAAAAGGGATTTTTAGACTGTACCCATACAAAAATTGTGTCCTTTTTTTTTACACAAATAGAGCTTTCTTTTGATGCTATTTGATAAATACTGGGTTTTTTATTTTTTGTGCTATAAATAAAAAAAGACTGAAAATATCGTGAAAAAACAAATTTTTCTTTGTTTCTGTCATAAAATTTTGCAAATTAGTCATTTTTCTTCACAAATTTTGGCCAAAATTTATACTGCTACTTATCTTTGGTAAAAAAAACCAAATAAGTGTATATTATTTGGTCTTTGTGAAAGTTATAGAGTCCACAAGCTATGGTGCGAATCATTGAAAATTGATCACACTTGATCACACCTGATGTACTGAAGGCCTATCTCATTTCTTGAGACACTAAAAAGTCAGGAAAGTACAAATACCCCCCAAATGACCCCTTTTTGGAAAGTAGACATTCCAAGGTATTTAATAAGGGGCATGGTGAGTTTTTTGAAGTTGTAATTTTTTCCCACAATGCTTTGCAAAATGAGTTTTTTTTTTTACAAATTGCCTTATTAACAGGTTATTTCTCTCACACAGCACATGTATACTTGCAACTACACCCCAAAACACATTCTACTACTCCTCCTGAGTATGGCGATACCACATGTGTGAGACTTTTTCACAGCCTGGCCACATACAGAGGCCTAACATCCAAGTAGTACCGTTCGGCATTCTAGGAGCACAAATTACACATATCATTTCCTGACAACCTATCGCACTTTTGAAGGCCCTGGAGCACCAGGACAATGGAAACCCCCATAAAATGACCCCATTTTGGAAAGCAAACAGCCCAACGTATAATTTTTGAGGCATAATGAGTCTTTTGAATGTCATTTTTTTCCACAAGTTTTTGGAAAATGTGGAAAGAAAATGAAAACACGTTTTTTTACACAAAGCTGTCCATTTATGCAATATTTCTAACACATAGCATGTACATAGCAAAAATTGCACCCCAAAATACATTCTGCTATTCCTCCTGAGTATGGCGATACCACATGTGTAACACTTTTTCACAGCCTGGCCACAAACATAGGCCTAACATCCAAGTAGCCCTTTTCACAAAGTTGTCCATTTATCCACTTTAAGACTGGGCCTATTTTTGACACTTGGTGTTTACAAGCTAAAATCATTTTTTTTGCTAGAAAACTACTTGGAACCCCCAAACATTATATATTTTTTTTAGCAAAGACCCTAGAGAATAAAATGGAGATCGTTGCAATATTTTTTATCACACCATATTTGCGCAGCAGTCTTCCAAATGCGATTTTTTTGAAAAAAATTCACTTTTTTGAACTAAAAAATAAGAAAACAGTAAATATAGCCCAATTTTTTTCCATAATGTGAAAGATAATGTTACGCCGAGTAATTAGATACCCAACATGTCATGCTTCAAAATTGCGCATTCTCACAGAATGGCGCCAAACATTGGTACTTAAAAATCCCCATAGGCAACATTTTGAAAATTTCTGCAGGTTACTAGCTTAGAGTTACAGAGGAGGTCTAGGGCTCAAATTATTGCTCTCACTCTAACGATCGCGGCGATACCTCACATGTATGGTTTGAATACCGTTTACATATGTGGGCAGGACTTGCGTATGCGTTTGCTTCTGCGGCGACAGACCGCTTTAATTTCTTTTTTTCCTATTTATTTTATTTATTATTTTTTTATTTTTATACAGTTTAAAAAAAAAATGTTTTGATAATTTTTATTCCTATTACAAGGAATGTAAACATCCCTTGTAATAGAAATAGGCATGACAGGTCCTCTTTATTGTGAGATCTGGGGTCAAAAAGACCTCACACCTCACAACTGCACTAAAAAAGAAAAAAAAAATTGTTGAAAGAGGAAAAAAAAAAAAAAAAAAAAAAGTGGCCCTTTAAACCGGTTGCTAGGCAATGTCTTTTGACGTAGCTCCGGTCCTCCAAGACCATAGAGTCGAGTGAGGGCCATCTTGCCCTCACTCGACTTCCTGTCTCTGAGGATCCGGGACCGGATAGTTTTACCCGCTGCCGGCGGGTCCGCAAATGGTGGCCTGGCTGAGGACTGACCACCACGTCCACCCCTGCCTCTAGACACCCTAGAAGCTGTGCCCCTTTCCGCAGCAGGGCCACGTATGCCTTTTCTTGGTCTACCTGGCATATTTGTCACTGAGGCGTTGGCAACTCTGTGCGGTGAAAAATGCACACTGCTATGCGACCCACAGTTGTCGCTGAATACAGCACAGCAGATGCGTGTCACGCACAGTTGCAAAGCCTTTTGCACAGTGGACCTAACGCTTTCAAGAACAGGCGTTAAGTTGTCACTGAGGCAATGTATTTTGCTGACTAGCAAGCACGTATACCTGCTGTAGATATATCAGCACTGTGGAACGTGCTCACTACACAGAACCCTCACACTTTCACTTTCACTTTCCCTACAGAAACTAGATTATTACATCTAACTACTGTGGTACAAAGTTCCCTAACTACACTAGATATCCCTTTCCTCATTTCTAACTCAAAAAACCAGCACAATCGCTGTATTTCTAACTACACTGACTGGCTGTAAGCTGAATGCAATTCTGCTATATGGAGCTTTAGAAGCACTCGCCTATGCAGAAAACATAGTGTAGCAAAGCAGGAGTAAGAGAAATGCTTCCACTCTCTTCAACAGACTCTGTATCACTGTGCTAGGGGTTAGGCGGGGCTATCTTATATACTGTGGGCGTATTCACTTCTGATTGGAACCTGGTCTCCGTAGTCACTCCAATCACGTTCCCAGAAGACTCCTGCCCCCTCATTGGCTTTTGCTGATGTTTCTGGGCCAATCACGTTCTTTTAAAGCCCAGTTCCTGTACCAGTGCATTTTGGGCGGTTCTGGTGGCTGAATTCGAAACTTTTACCGCAAAAAGTTTGGAATTCGGCCGAATTTCGAACACCCAATGTTCGGGTCGAACCGATGGTCGACCCAAACCGTTCGATCATCTATACGGGTTAGTACCTGGATGGGAGACCAGCTGGGAATACCAGGTGCTGTAGGCTTTTGGCTTTTCCTTTATTCGTTGGCTTTTTTTTGTTTCTCCTGAGGTGCCATCTTGCCATGGCCAAGTTCAAAGGGGTCGATGGTGGCAGTGGTGATCGCCTACGGCCACATCACCCTGAACACACCTGGTCCTGTCTGATCTCGGAAGCTAAGCAGGGTCAGGCCTGGTTAGTACCTGGATGGGAGACCAGCTGGGAATACCAGGTGCTGTGGCTTTTGGCTTTTCCTTTATTCGTTGGCTTTCAAGATAACAGCATGTGGTAACCAATAGCCTGAAAAAATGTTTTTGGTCAAAATGACTATTTTCGTCTTTTAGAGTCTTAAAACGCTTGTTTTAGACAAGATAACTGCATTTGGTCTCCAATGGCCTGAAAAATTTTTTTGGTCAAAATGACTCTAATTTGGTCTCCAAGTGTCTAAAAAGCCTTTATTCCTCAAAATAACTGCATTTGGTCATTAAGGTCTGAAAATTGTTTTTAGTCAAAATGACTATATTTTCGCCTTTTAGAGTCTTAAAAAGCCGGTTTTAGACAAGATAACTGCATTTGGTAAACCAATGGCCTGAAAAAATTTTTTTGGTCAAAGTTAAATTATTTTGGTCTCCAAGTGTCTAAAAAGCATTTTTTAGTCAAATTAACTACATTTGGTCATCAAAGGTCTGACTTTTTTTTGTCAAAATTTTCATCTTTTCGTCTTTTAGAGTCTTAAACAGCCGCTTTTTAGACAAGATAACTGCATGTGGTAACCAATAGCCTGACAAAATTTTTTTGGGTCAAAATGACTCTATTTTGGTTTTCAAGTGTCTAAAAAGCCTACAAGCCTTTTAAGACTCTAAAAGACAAAAATACAGTCATTTTGACTAAATTTTTTTCAGGGGGGCGTGGCCAAGCTGCGGGTGTGAGCGGACGTGCATGCTGTGAGCTCCGCTGTTGATCCTGGTAGTTATCCTGTGTAACTCCTTATCCTGCTCCGATTTCTACCGTCACTCGGTGCCCTGTGTTCCCTGGAGTGCGGTGATCACCCGGTGAGTCCTCCATCTTCTCGCTGTGATGTCTAAGAAGGGTAAAGAGGGAAATCCGCACAGGCCGGCCCGATCCAAGATGGCGGCGCCTCGCAGCGCGCAGCACAGAAGGCCACATATCTGGAGGCTGCTCAAAAGCTTTTTGCTAAGCCTGCTGCCCGGGACCCCCAAACTCTATCTGAGGACCATCGATCCGGCTCACCGGGGTCGCATGCAGACACGGATGACACTGTTCCCTTTAAGGATCTCTCCCGCCAGATTGCTGATTGGGAGGCAGCAGATGCAGACCAGGCCCTGAGGCAATCATCTCCTACCCCGGCACAGAACCCACGTTGCAGGACATTATGGCTGTGGTTACCACCTGTACCACCTCAATTACGGCCCTGACAGCGGAGTTAAAGGGGGTCAAGGCTGAGATATCGTTCATGAGACATGATATGCAGAAATTGAGGGAGAGGACAGCGGCAGTGGAAGGCAGGGTCAGCTCCCTGGAGGATGACATGGCGCCTTTGCAAAGGAAAGTGAAACATACTGCCCTGCTCTCAGCCCAGCAAGCTGCTCGTCTGGATGACTTGGAGAATAGGATGAGACAGAGTAATATCAGAGCAATTGGGATCCCTGAGCGGGCGGAAGGTAAAGATCCTGTGGCTTTCATTGAACAATGGCTGCTCTCTACTTTTGGGCAAGAATCCTTTACTTCCATGTTTTCGGTGGAACGTGCTCATAGGGTGCCTATGCAACCTCTTCCTCCTGGAGCCCCCCCCCCCCCGCGCACTTTCATCTTCAAATTCCTCAATTACTAAAGCCAGGGGAATGCAGGGGAGGCTCAAGATTGACAACTCAAGGATCTCCCTGTTCCCCGATTACTCTGTGGTGGTGCAGAAACAGCGTGCGAAATTCGTAGAGGTCAAGAGGAGATTGCGGGACTTGAATGTTCAATACGCTATGCTGTACCCTTCCAGGCTCTGGGTGGTGGCCCGGGATGAGGTGTTGTTCTTTGACAAGCCTTCTGCTGCTGTTCAATGGCTGGATGCAAATGGTGGGGCCCTGCGGGCGGCCACTTCCCCCAGGCGAGAAGACCTTTGAGGATCGTTTCTACTTTTTGGAACTTTTGTACTCTTTCGGCCGGTCATGGATCCTTTCGGTTCTCCTGCCTATACCTGGCACTTGATGTTACACACACTTTTCCTGTTATGATGGGAGCTCTTCTGCTGCACTAATGGTTGCTACTCACATGGTTGCTAATTTTGAGGAGACTACACTGGCATCGGTGGTCCCTCTTCGGTTTCCCCCCCCCTTGGTCGTGACTGGACATGCCCTATTGACTCGTCCCTTCCCCCACACGTGGCAGACGTGTATTGCCTTTTTGTTCCCCCCTTTTTGCCTTTTTTCTGGTCCTGGACTTTGGTTCGATTTTTGCTTTTCCTGCATGTACTTTGTCGCTCTACTGCTATTATTTTACCCTATGCTGTGGATGTTCCTATTGACTGTTCTCTATGCTGGGGCTGCACCGGTACTGTGTGAGCTGGGCGACTACTCCTGTTGCTCTCTCTATATAGCTGGGCTGTGCTGATGGGGTGTAGTGGGTTCACCTTTTCTGGGTGCCCTCTTTCACCTCCCTGGCCGGGTTGCCTGACGCTCTGTGTATGGCTACATTTTGACTATGGCTGATAATATTTGTGTGATGTCCTGGAATGTGCGGGGCCTCAGCAACCCGGTAAAGAGGACGGCGGTGCTCCGCACCATCAAACGCCTGCAGGCAGATGTGGTTTGCCTGCAGGAGACCCATATGTCTCCTTCCACTTCCCCGTGTCTAGCTCCTAGCGTATTTAGTCACCAGTTCCACTCTGTTTACTCCACTTATTCGAGAGGGGTGTGTATTTTGATTAAGAAGGGGGTACGGTTTCTATGCTCAAAGTCTGTGATTGACCCTGAGGGCCGGTTTGTTTTATCCTGCCAACTAGCAAGCCTTAGGTGTGTACTTGTGCCCCCCCCCCCCGTATTCTGCAGGGGTACTTAAACTTATCGTGCCACATATTGCTCAACTTCCTGATGTGCCCCCGCTGATGTTGGGGGACTTTACTGCCTGGGATAGGTTTTCCTCTCACTCCGGTGGACCTATGCTGGCCGGGGGGCTACGCCCCTTGCTCGGTTGGTGGGTGAACTCGGACTGACAGATGTCTGGAGGATGGGCCACCCTGAGGTACGAAAGTTTTCGTGCTTCTCGGCGTCACACTCGGGATTGTCTAGGATAGATCTGGGGCTGGGTAATGGTTCGCTACTGCCTCTGGTGGTCGTGGCGGGGAAATCCCTTTGGAAACTCAATGCATTCTGGCTGACGCTCTTTCCTAGTCCTGATCCCCTGCCACCCAAACTAACATCCTTTTTTTCTGACAATTTGGAATCCGCAGGGGTGGGGGTGGTGTGGGATGCGGCTAAGGCATTCATGGGAGGTCAGTTTATACGTACGGTTAATGCCATTAAAACGGACACCAGGCAATGGGAGAATACTGTGTTGGACGCAGTGACTAGAGCGGAGGAAACTTATGTTAGGGACCCGTCAGATGATACTCAGAGGTCGTGGCTGGCTGCCCAATCTATGGCCAAGTCGGTCTCGATTCAAAAGGCTGAAAACAAGCGCTTATTCTTGCAGCAGAGGTATTTTTAGAAGGGAGAAAACACGGGTCATATGTTGGCCATGCTGGTTCGCTCGCAGCAGCCTGCGGCAATTATACCCCAGATTAAGGATCCTCAGGGGGTGCTCTGGCACACCACGGCTGACATACGGAGAGTACTTGGGAAGTTTTATGCTGATCTTTACTCCTCTAAGATCTCGGCTGACTCACGAGAAATTGCCGATTTTTTTGGCTTCCTGCGATTTGCCTTCTCTGTCTGCCTGGGACGTGGCTGTGCTTGGGGCCCCCCTTACGGAAAATGAACTTTATGCGGCCTTGAAATCTACTAAGCCTGGTAAATCTCCGGGGGCTGATGGTATCCCGTCGGAGGTTTACAGCCGATACGCTGAACAGTTGGTGCCCGTGCTGCTGCGGGTATATAACGAAGCCTTCCGTATTGGCCGCTGTTAGGAATGCTTCCTGAGCACACTGATGTGCTGTCATGAATCTGCAATCTAAAGGGTTAACCTAGAGCAGACTAATTGCAGTAATTGGCAAACAGGCTGCCTTATTTAAACAGCTCAGAAGCACTGTGTCTTTGCTGACTTGTCTGCAGCTCTTCCTGTGTTCCTGAAGCCTGCTTCCTGTTACCTGTTTGATATCCGTTTTGACCTTTGGCTTGTTCCTGACCTTGTTGACCTGCTGCCCGTCCTGACCCCCGGCTTGTTTGACCATTCTCTCGGATCTCCCTTGTCTGCTTATCTGCCTTCGGATCATGACCGGCTTCTCCCTTGGTGGGGCGACCCTGAGGACTGCGACCTGGTATCCACACGCAGCAAAATCCATCCTCACCACTAGAGGCTCTGGTGAAAACCGGTGGATACTTAGATTCCGCACCTCAGGTTAGCCTGTGTCACTTACCTTGGGGGTTCCCGTCTAAGCACCGCCCTCTGGCACACGTGGGGCCTTCCTCTGCCATCAGGCTACCTCTTGTATCCCTAACAGCCACCTTCCTGCCTCTATGTCCGAAGCTATAGTTGTTTTCCTGCTGAAGCCCGGCAAGGATCCGCTTTTGGCGGATTCCTAAAGGCCCATATCTCTACTCACAATGGATGTTAAAATTCTAGCTAAGATACTGGCCACTAGGCTGTCCTCTGTTGTCCAGGGGGTTGTCCATAGGGATCAATCGGGGTTTATCCTGACCAAATCGACGGCACTTAATCTCCGCCGACTATTTCTGAACCTTCAGATCCCAGTAGACAACCCTGGGAACCGGGCAGTCTTTTCGCTAGATGCCGCTAAGGCATTCGATAGTGTTGAATGGGTGTACCTATGGGAAGTTCTCAAACGCATTGGTGTGGGAGAGAACTTTCTGAACTGGGTGCGGGTACTGTACGCTGCCCCCATGGCCAGACTGAGGGTGAAAGGGGAGCTTTCTGGACCCTTCTGTTTGCACAGGGGGACTAGACAGGGCTGCCCACTATCTCCATTGCTGTTTGCCATGGCACTGGAGACCTTAGCGGCGTGGATTCGGTCCTCCCCTGACATAGTGGGGTTCAGAAGGGGCTCCCATGCAGACGTTATCTCACTCTATGCGGATGACAAACTGCTCTACCTAGGTGATACAGGGGAATCCTTGCGGGCGGTAATGTCCCTTATTGACTATTTTGGATCCCTGTCGGGATTTTCCATAAATTGGGATAAATCAGTTTTAATGCCCCTTGATCCCATAACTCAGCCTCTTCCGGACTGTGCATCCACAGTGCGAGTGGTTGACTGCTTCAAATATTTGGGGATCCAGGTGTCTCCTGATCCTA
The DNA here is from genome assembly GCF_965119305.1 of Pelophylax lessonae. NCBI lineage: Eukaryota > Metazoa > Chordata > Amphibia > Anura > Ranidae > Pelophylax > Pelophylax lessonae. The sequence goes on from NC_138773.1 coordinate 152,776,934, forward strand.
CCCAGTATATCACACTGAACCTCGTACCTCTGCTGCAAAGTTCCCTTGTCGGTGGCTGGGCGAGTCAATCTAATTAAGATGGTGTGGGCTCCTCAACTTCTTTATGTCTTGCACAACTCCCCAATCTGGATACCCAGGAAATGGTTGCATAGGATTGACTCCCAGTTCCGAGAACTGATCTGGTGCTAAAAAGTGGCTAGGATTAAATTGGCTACCCTGCAGATGGACAAGGATAGTGGTGGCTTGGCAGTCCCCAACCCCAGAATATATTTTCTAGCCTTCCAGGTTCAGCATATGGGGGGATGGGGTCTTTTGGATCCATTCGTTCCTATTGGGTCCCTACTGACTCGCCTCACCCTGTCCTTGTACACCTTGAAGCGGGGTTCTCCAATATGGGGACTCGGTTACCCACACTTGCCTTGATTCGCATGGTGTGGCACTGTGTCAAGGGGATGTTGCAGATCACGGGTTACCTTCCTCAGACTCCGATTTGGCATAATCGCAACTTTTCGGAACTGTTTCGTCTAGAGGGCGCGGAGATGTGGGAGGCACATGGTGTATATTTTATAGCACAATTGTTCAGAGCTGGGGTACTGAAATATATTCAAGACTTACAGAGGGAGTTTGATGTTCCTAGGCACTGTTTCTTTCGCTACCTACAATTGAGACACGCGATGATGGCCCAGGCAGGCTTGGCTTCTTTGACACACGACACTCACTGCCTGTTGGGTGAGGTGTTTCGGGTCTCGGACAAGAAGGGTATGATCTCACAGGTTTATGTCCTTCTGTTGGGATCCGTGCAGGACCCCTCTTCCCTCCCTGCTCATGCGGGGTGGGAGGGGGGATCTTGGACCCATAGATGGGCAGACGTGGGATCTTTGCCTCTCATCAATCATCGATTTTGGATCGCCTCCAGGGTGCCGAGCAGGGGCCAGTGGATAACACAGGTCAATGCCTCTTTAATCAGGGAAAAGCCATACCAGCATCGAAATGCTCACAAGAAATTTGCCCCGTTATGGAAACCTTGGTTGGATGACCCGGCCTTGGCTCCCCCCAGTTGGTTATGGATCGCCTGCTCATTGGATAGGGTAGCATTTCTTGAGAAGGTCTAGCGTGCAGAGTCCTCCCTTCCTTTCCCCCTCCCCCCAACCTTTAAATTTTCTGCCACAGTTTTCCTTTTTTCCCTTCCCTTCTCCTTTGCACTTCAGGTGGATTTTTGCTACTTTACGGAGGTGTGTGCTATATTGCTAGATGTTCATGGTCCTATTACTATTGGGAGGGAATAACTGTATGTTTTTATTTATCCTTCTCTTATGCACATGGGCACATGCTCAGGTTTTTTTACTTGGCTGTAATTTTCACCTGAATGCAATGGTTTATGGATGACGTTTTCCTGTACTGTTGCTGTTATATCCTTTATATATTTGTATTTTTCCGAACACTGGTTCTGTAACTGATTATGTCTACCGTTCATGTTATTTATTCAGTGTACTGTTTATACTCAATAAATATTTAAAAAAAATTCAGACCTTTGGTGATTAAATGCAAAAAAATAAATGCTTTTTAGACACTTGGAGACCAAAATAGAGTCATTTTGACCCAAACAAATGTTTCAGGCGGTTGGTGACCAAATGCAGTTATTTTGACTAAAAAGGGCTTTTTAGACACATGGAGACAAAATTGAGTCATTTTGACCAAAAAAATGTTTTCAGATCACTGGTAACGAAATGCAATTATCTTGTCTAAAACCGGCTTTTTAAGACTCTAAAATACAAAAATACAGTCATTTTGGCTAAAAAAGTTTTTCAGACCTTTGGTGACCAAACGTAGTTATTTTGACTAAAAAGGGCTTTTTAGACACTTGGAGACCTAAATAGAGTCATTTTGACCAAAAACATTTTTTTAGGCCATTGGTTACCAAATGTAGTTTATCTTGTCTAAAAGCAGTGTTTTAAGACTCTAAAAGACAAAAATAGTCATTTTGACTAAATTTAACTAATGTTTTTCAGACCTTTGGTGACCAAATGCATTTATTTTGACTAAAATAGTCTTTTTAGACACTTGGAGACCAAAATAGAGTCATTTTGACCCAAACAAATGTTTCAGGCGATTGGTTACCAAATGCAATTATCATGTCCAAAACCGGCTTTTTAAGACTCTAATAGACGAAAATACAGTCATTTTGACTAAATTTTTATTTCAGACCTTTGGTGACCAAATGCAGTTTTTTTTTACTAAAAAGGGCTTTTTAGACACTTGGAGACCAAAATAGAGTCATTTTGACCAAAAAAAATGTTTTCAGATCACTGGTTACGAAATGCAATTATCTTGTCTAAAACCGGCTTTTTAAGACTATAAAAGACAAAAATACAGTCATTTTGGCTAAAAAGAGGTTTCCAGACCTTTGGTGAACAAATGCATTTATTTTGACTAAAATAGGCTTTTTAGACACTTGGAGACCAAAATAGTCATTTTGACCCAAACAAATGTTTCAGGCGATTGGTTACCAAATGCAATTATCTTGTCCAAAACCGGCTTTTTAAGACTCTAATAGACGAAAATACAATCATTTTTGACCAAATACAGTTATTTTGACTAAAAGGGGCTTTTTAGACACACTTGGAGACCAAAATAGAGTCACTTTGACCAAAAAAATGTTTTCAGATCACTGCATACGAAATGCGATTATCTTGTCTAAAACCGGCTTTTTAAGACTCTAAAAGACTAAAATACAGTCATTTTGGCTAAAAAAGTTTTTCAGACCTTTGGTGACCAAACGTAGTTATTTTGACTAAAAAGGGCTCTTTGGACACTTGGAGACCTAAATAGATTCATTTTGACCAAAAACATTTTTTCAGGCCATTGGTTGTCCAAAACCGGCTTTTTAAGACTCTATTAGACGAAAATACAATCATTTTGACTAAATTTTTTTTTCAAACCTTCGGTGACCAAATGCAGTTATTTTGTTTAAAAAGGGATTTTTAGACACATGGAGACCAAAATAGAGTCATTTTGACCAAAAAAATGTTTTCAGATCACTGGTAACGAAATGCAATTATCTTGTCTAAAAGCAGTGTTTTAAGACTCTAAAAGACAAAAATACAGTCATTTTGGCTAAAAAAGTTTTTCAGACCTTTGGTGACCAAATGCAGTTATTTTGACTAAAAAAAGGCTTTTTAGACACTTGGAGACCAAAATAGAATCATTTTGACCAAAAAAATGTTTTCAGATCACTGCATACGAAATGCAATTATCTTGTCTAAAACCGGATTTTTAAGACTCTAATAGACAAACATACAGTCATTATGGCTAAATAAAGGTTTTCAGACCTTTGGTGAAAAAATGCATTTATTTTGACTAAAATAAGCTTTTTAGACACTTGGAGATCAAAATAGAGTCATTTTGACCAAAAAATGTTTTTAGATCACTGGTAACAAAATGCAATTAACTTGTCTAAAACAAGCTTTTTAAGACTAATAGACAAAAACACAGTCATTTTGGCTAAAAAAAAGTTTTTCAGACCTTGTGTGACCAAACGTAGTTATTTTGACTAAAAAGGGCTTTTAAGACACTTGGAGACCTAAATAGAGTCATTTTGACCAAAAACATTTTTTCAGGCCATTGGTTACCAAGAGTAGTTTATCTTGTCTAAAAGCGGTGTTTTAAGACTCTAAAAGACAAAAATACAGTCATTTTGGCTAAAAAAAGGTTTTCAGACCTTTAGTGACAAAATGCCTTTATTTTGACTAAAATAAGCTTTTTAGACAATTGGAGACCAAAATAAAGTCATTTTGACCCAAACAAATGTTTCATGCGATTGGTTACCAAATGCAATTTTCTTGTCCAAAACCGGCTTTTTAAGACTCTAATAGACGAAAATACAATAATTTAAACTACATTTTTTTCAGACCTTTGGTGACCAAATACAGTTATTTTGACTAAAAGGGGCTTTTTAGACACTTGGAGACCAAAATAGAGTCATTTTGACCAAAAAAATGTTTTCAGATCACTGGTAACGAAATGCAATTATCTTGTCTAAAAGCAGTGTTTTAAGACTCTAAAAGACAAAAATACAGTCATTTTGGCTAAAAAAGTTTTTCAGACCTTTGGTGACCAAATGCAGTTATTTTGACTAAAAAAGGCTTTTTAGACACTTGGAGACCAAAATAGAATCATTTTGACCAAAAAAATGTTTTCAGATCACTGCATACGAAATGCAATTATCTTGTCTAAAACCGGATTTTTAAGACTCTAATAGACAAACATACAGTCATTATGGCTAAATAAAGGTTTTCAGACCTTTGGTGAAAAATTGCATTTATTTTGACTAAAATAAGCTTTTTAGACACTTGGAGATCAAAATAGAGTCATTTTGACCAAAAAATGTTTTTAGATCACTGGTAACAAAATGCAATTAACTTGTCTAAAACAAGCTTTTTAAGACTAATAGACAAAAACACAGTCATTTTGGCTAAAAAAAAGTTTTTCAGACCTTGTGTGACCAAACGTAGTTTTTTTGACTAAAAAGGGCTTTTAAGACACTTGGAGACCTAAATAGAGTCATTTTGACCAAAAACATTTTTTCAGGCCATTGGTTACCAAGAGTAGTTTATCTTGTCTAAAAGCGGTGTTTTAAGACTCTAAAAGACAAAAATACAGTCATTTTGGCTAAAAAAAGGTTTTCAGACCTTTAGTGACAAAATGCCTTTATTTTGACTAAAATAAGCTTTTTAGACACTTGGAGACCAAAATAAAGTCATTTTGACCCAAACAAATGTTTCATGCGATTCGTTACCAAATGCAATTTTCTTGTCCAAAACCGGCTTTTTAAGACTCTAATAGACGAAAATACAATAATTTAAACTACATTTTTTTCAGACCTTTGGTGACCAAATACAGTTATTTTGACTAAAAGGGGCTTTTTAGACACTTGGAGACCAAAATAGAGTCATTTTGACCAAAAAATGTTTTCAGATCACTGGTTACGAAATGCAATTATCTTGTCTAAAACCGGATTTTTAAGACTCTTAAAGACAAAAATACAGTCATTTTGGCTAAAAAAGTTTTTCAGACCTTTGGTGACCAAATGCAGTTATTTTGACTAAAAAAGGCTTTTTAGACACTTGGAGACCAAAATAGAGTCATTTTGAGCCAAACAAATGTTTCAGGCGATTGGTTACCAAATGCAATTATCTTGTCAAAAACCGGCTTTTTAAGACTCTAATAGACGAAAATACAATAATTTTGACTACATTTTTTTTCAGACCTTTGGTGAAAATAACTGCATTTGTTCACCAAAGGTCTGAAAACCTTTTTAAGCCAAAATGACTATATTTTTGTATTTTAGAGTCTTAAAACACCGCTTTTAGACAAAGTAAAGTACTCTTGGTAACCAATGGCCTGAAAAAATGTTTTTGGTCAAAATGACTCTATTTAGGTCTCCAAGTGTCTAAAAAGCCCTGTTTAGTCAAAATAACTTCGTTTGGTCACCAAAGGTTTGAAAAACTTTTTTAGCCCAAATGACTGTATTTTTGTCTTTTAGAGTCTTAAAAAGGCGGTTTTAATTCCATTTAATTCCATTTCGTATGCAGTGATCTGAAAACATTTTTTTGGTCAAAATGATTCTATTTTGGTCTCCAAGTGTCTAAAAAGCCTTTTTTAGTCAAAATAACTGCATTTGGTCACCAAAGGTCTGAAAATCTTTTTTAGCCAAAATGACTGTATTTTTGTCTTTTAGAGTATTAAAACACTGCTTTTAGACAAGATAAACTACATTTGGTAACCAATGGCCTGAAAAAATGTTTTTGGTCAAAATGACTTTATTTAGGTCTCCAAGTGTCCAAAAAGCCCTTTTTAGTCAAAATAACTACGTTTGGTCACCAAAAGTCTGAAAAACTTTCTTAGCCAAAATGACTGTATTTTTGTCTTTTAGAGTCTTAAAAAGCTGGTTTTAGACAAGATAATTGCATTTCGTTACCAGTGATCTGAAAAAAATGTTTTAGTCAAAATGACTCTATTTTGGTCTCCATGTGTCTAAAAATCCCTTTTTAGTCAAAATAACTGCATTTGGTCACCGAAGGTTTGAAAAAAAATCTAGTCAAAATGATTGTATTTTCGTCTATTAGAGTCTTAAAAAGCCGGTTTTGGACAAGATAATTGCATTTGGTAACCAATCGCCTGAAACATTTGTTTGGGTCAAAATGACTCTATTTTGGTCTCCAAGTGTCTAAAAAGCCTTTTTTAGTCAAAATAACTATATTTGGTCACCAAAGGTCTGAAATAAAAAATTAGTCAAAATGACTGTATTTTCATCTATAAGAGTCTTAAAAAGCCGGTTTTTGACAAGATAATTGCATTTGGTCACCAAAGGTCTGAAAAACTTTTTTAGCCAAAATGACTGTATTTTTGTCTTTTAGAGTCTTAAAACACTGCTTTTAGACAAGATAAACTACATTTGGTAACCAATGGCCTGAAAAAATGTTTTTGGTCAAAATTACTCTATTTAGGTCTCCAAGTGTCCAAAAAGCCCTTTTTAGTCAAAATAACTACGTTTGGTCACCAAAAGTCTGAAAAACTTTTTTAGCCAAAATGACTGTATTTTTGTCTTTTAGAGTCTTAAAAAGCCAGTTTTAGACAAGATAATTGCATTTCGTTACCAGTGATCTGAAAAAATGTTTTTGGTCAAAATGACTCTATTTAGGTCTCCAAGTGTCTAAAAAGCCATTTTTAGTCAAAATAACTACGTTTGGTCAGACAAGGTCTGAAAAACTTTTTTTAACCAAAATGACTGTATTTTTGTCTTTTAGTCTTAAAATGCCGGTTTTAGACAAGTTAATTGCATTTCGTTACCAGTGATCTGAAAACATTTTTTTGGTCAAAATGACTCTATTTTGGTCTCCAAGTGTCTTAAAAGACCCTTTTGGTCAAAATATCTGTATTTGGTCACCAAAGGTTTTAAACAAAAAATGTAGTTTAAATGATTGTATTTTCATCTTTTAGAGTCTTAAAAAGCCGGTTTTAGACAAGATAATTGCATTTCGTATGCAGTAATCTGAAAACATTTTTTGATCAAAATGATTCTATTTTGGTCTCCATGTGTCTAAAAATCCCTTTTTAGTCAAAATAACTGCATTTGGTCAGCGAAGGTCTGAAAAAAGAATTTAGTCAAAATAATTGTATTTTCGTCTATTAGAGTCTTAAAAAGCCGGTTTTGGACAAGATAATTGCATTTGGTAACCAATCGCCTGAAACATTTGTTTTTGGTCAAAATGACTCTATTTTGGTCTCCAAGTGTCTAAAAAGCCTTTTTTAGTCAAAATAACTGCATTTGGTCACCAAAGGTCTGAAAAACTTTTTTAGCCAAAATGACTGTATTTTTGTCTTTTAGAGTCTTAAAAAGCCGGTTTTAGACAAGATAATTGCATTTCATTACCAGTGATCTGAAAACATTTTTTTGGTCAAAATGACTCTATTTTGGTCTCTATGTGTCTAAAAATCCTTTTTTAGTCAAAATATCTGCATTTGGTCACCGAAGGTCTGAAAAACAAATTTAGTCAAAATAATTGTATTTTCCTCTAATTAGAGTCTTAAAAAGCCGGTTTTGGACAAGATAATTGCATTTGGTAACCAATCGCCTGAAACATTTGTTTGGGTCAAAATGACTCTATTTTGATCTCCAAGTGTCTAAAAAGCCTTTTTTAGTCAAAATTACTGCATTTGGTCACCAAAGGTCTGAAAGACTTTTTTAGCCAAAATGACTGTATTTTTGTCTTTTAGAGTCTTAAAAAGCCGGTTTTAGACAAGATAATTGCATTTCATTACCAGTGATCTGAAAACATTTTTTTGGTCAAAATGACTCTATTTTGGTCTCCATGTGTCTAAAAATCCCTTTTCAGTCAAAATAACTGCATTTGGTCACCGAAGGTTTGAAAAAAAAATCTAGTCAAAATGATTGTATTTTCGTCTATTAGAGTCTTAAAAAGCCGGTTTTGGACAAGATAATTGCATTTGGTAACCGATCGCCTGAAACATTTGTTTGGGTCAAAATGACTCTATTTTGGTCTCCAAGTGTCTAAAAAGCCTTTTTTAGTCAAAATAACTATATTTGGTCACCAAAGGTCTGAAATAAAAAATTAGTCAAAATGACTGTATTTTCATCTATAAGAGTCTTAAAAAGCCGGTTTTTGACAAGATAATTGCATTTGGTCACCAAAGGTCTGAAAAACTTTTTTAGCCAAAATGACTGTATTTTTGTCTTTTAGAGTCTTAAAACACTGCTTTTAGACAAGATAAACTACATTTGGTAACCAATGGCCTGAAAAAATGTTTTTGGTCAAAATTACTCTATTTAGGTCTCCAAGTGTCCAAAAAGCCCTTTTTAGTCAAAATAACTACGTTTGGTCACCAAAGGTCTGAAAAACTTTTTTAGCCAAAATGACTGTATTTTTGTCTTTTAGAGTCTTAAAAAGCCAGTTTTAGACAAGATAATTGCATTTCGTTACCAGTGATCTGAAAAAATGTTTTTGGTCAAAATGACTCTATTTTGGTCTCCAAGTGTCTTAAAAGACCCTTTTGGTCAAAATATCTGTATTTGGTCACCAAAGGTTTTAAACAAAAAATGTAGTTTAAATGATTGTATTTTCGTCTTTTAGAGTCTTAAAAAGCCGGTTTTAGACAAGATAATTGCATTTCGTATGCAGTGATCTGAAAACATTTTTTGATCAAAATGATTCTATTTTGGTCTCCAAGTGTCTAAAAAGCCTTTTTTGGTCAAAATAACTGCATTTGGTCACCAAAGGTCTGAAAAACTTTTTTAGCCAAAATGACTTGTATTTTTGTCTTTTAGAGTCTTAAAACACTGCTTTTAGACAAGATAAACTACATTTGGTAACAAATGGCCTGAAAAAATGTTTTTGGTCAAAATGACTCTATTTAGGTCTCCAAGTGTCCAAAAAGCCCTTTTTAGTCAAAATAACTACGTTTGGTCACCAAAGGTCTGAAAAACTTTTTTTAGCCAAAATGACTGTATTTTTGTATTTTAGAGTCTTAAAAAGCCGGTTTTAGACAAGATAATTGCATTTCGTTAACAGTGATCTGGAAACATTTTTTTGATCAAAATGACTCTATTTTGGTCTCCATGTGTCTAAAAATCCCTTTTTAGTCAAAATAACTGCATTTGGTCAGCGAAGGTCTGAAAAAAGAATTTAGTCAAAATAATTGTATTTTCGTCTATTAGAGTCGTAAAAAGCCGGTTTTAGACAAGATAATTGCATTTCATTACCAGTGATCTGAAAACATTTTTTTGGTCAAAATGACTCTATTTTGGTCTCCATGTGTCTAAAAATCCCTTTTTAGTCAAAATATCTGCATTTGGTCACCGAAGGTCTGAAAAACAAATTTAGTCAAAATAATTGTATTTTCCTCTAATTAGAGTCTTAAAAAGCCGGTTTTGGACAAGATAATTGCATTTGATAACCAATCGCCTGAAACATTTGTTTGGGTCAAAATGACTCTATTTTGATCTCCAAGTGTCTAAAAAGCCTTTTTTAGTCAAAATTACTGCATTTGGTCACCAAAGGTCTGAAAGACTTTTTTAGCCAAAATGACTGTATTTTTGTCTTTTAGAGTCTTAAAAAGCCGGTTTTAGACAAGATAATTGCATTTCATTACCAGTGATCTGAAAACATTTTTTTAGTCAAAATGACTCTATTTTGGTCTCCATGTGTCTAAAAATCCCTTTTCAGTCAAAATAACTGCATTTGGTCACCGAAGGACTGAAAAAAAGAAATTAGTCAAAATGATTTGTATTTTTGTCTTTTAGAGTCTTAAAAAGCCGGTTTTGGACAAGATAATTGCATTTCGTTACCAGTGATCTTAAAACATCTTTTTGGTCAAAATGACTCTATTTAGGTCTCTAAGTGTCTAAAAAGCCTTTTTTAGTCAAAATAACTATATTTGGTCACCAAAGGTCTGAAGTAAAAAATTAGTCAACATGACTGTATTTTCGTGTATTAGAGTCTTAAAAAGCCGGTTTTTGACAAGATAATTGCATTTGGTAACCAATTGCCTAAAACATTTGTTTGGGTCAAAACGACTCTATTTAGGTCTCCAAGTGTCTAAAAACCCTATTTTAGTCAAAATAAATGCATTTGTTCACCAAAGGTCTGAAAACCTTTTTTAGCCAAAATGACTATATTTTTGAATTTTAGAGTCTTACAACACCGCTTTTAGACAAGGTAAAGTACTTTTGGTAACCAATGGCCTGAAAAAATGTTTTTGGTCAAAATGACTCTATTTAGGTCTCCAAGTGTCTAAAAAGCCCTTTTTAGTCAAAATAACTACGTTTGGTCACCAAAGGTCTGAAAAACTTTTTTAGCCAAAATGACTGTATTTTTGTCTTTTAGAGTCTTAAAAAGCCGGTTTTCGACAAGATAATTGCATTTCGTTACCAGTGATCTTAAAACATTTTGTTTGGTCAAAATGACTCTATTTTAGTCTCCAAGTGTCTAAAAAGACCCTTTTGGTCAAAATATCTGTATTTGGTCACCAAAGGTTTTAAAAAAAAATGTAGTTTAAATGATTGTATTTTCGTCTATTAGAGTCTTAAAAAGCCGGTTTTTGACAAGATAATTGCATTTGGTAACCAATCGCCTGAAAAATTTTTGTTTGGGTCAAAATGACTTTTTTGGTCTCCAAGTGTCTAAAAAGCCTATTTGAGTCAAAATAACTGCATTTGGTCACCAAAGGTCTGTGAAAAACTTTTTTAGCCATGATTGCATTTTTTTTTTAGAGTCTTAAAAGGCCGGTTTTAGACCAGATAATTGCATTTGGTAACCAAAGGTCTGAAAACCTTTTTTTTTTGCACTAAAAAGGGCTTTTTGGACACTTGGAGACCTAAATAGAGTAATTTTGACCAAAAACATTTTTTCAGGCCATTGGTTACCAAATGCAATTATCTTGTCCAAAACCGGCTTTTTAAGACTCTAATAGACGAAAATACAATCATTTTGACTAAATTTTTATTTCAAACCTTTGGTGACCAAATGCAGTTTTTTTTTACTAAAAAGGGCTTTTTAGACACATGGAGACCAAAATAGAGTCATTTTGACCAAAAAAATGTTTTCAGATCACTGGTAACGAAATGCAATTATCTTGTCTAAAACCGGCTTTTTAAGACTCTAATAGACGAAAATACAATAATTTTTGACCAAATACAGTTATTTTGACTAAAAGGGGCTTTTTAGACACACTTGGAGACCAAAATAGAGTCATTTTGACCAAAAAAATGTTTTCAGATCACTGCATACGAAATACGATTATCTTGTCTAAAACCGGCTTTTTAAGACTCTAAAAGACTAAAACACAGTCATTTTGGCTAAAAAAGTTTTTCAGACCTTTGGTGACCAAACGTAGTTATTTTGACTAAAAAGGGCTTTTTGGACACTTGGAGACCTAAATAGAGTAATTTTGACCAAAAACATTTTTTCAGGCCATTGGTTACCAAATGCAATTATCTTGTCCAAAACCGGCTTTTTAAGACTCTAATAGACGAAAATACAATCATTTTGACTAAATTTTTTTTTCAAACCTTCGGTGACCAAATGCAGTTATTTTTACTAAAAAGGGATTTTTAGACACATGGAGACCAAAACAGAGTCATTTTGACCAAAAAAATGTTTTCAGATCACTGGTAACGAAATGCAATTATCTTGTCTAAAAGCAGTGTTTTAAGACTCTAAAAGACAAAAATACAGTCATTTTGGCTAAAAAAGTTTTTCAGACCTTTGGTGACCAAATGCAGTTATTTTGACTAAAAAAGGCTTTTTAGACACTTGGAGACCAAAATAGAATCATTTTGACCAAAAAAATGTTTTCAGATCACTGCATACGAAATGCAATTATCTTGTTTAAATCCGGATTTTTAAGACTCTAAAAGACAAAAATAAGTCATTATGGCTAAATAAAGGTTTTCAGACCTTTGGTGACAAAATGCATTTATTTGGACTAAAATAAGCTTTTTAGACACTTGGAGATCAAAATACAGTCATTTTGACCAAAAAATGTTTTTAGATAACTGGTAACAAAATGCAATTAACTTGTCTAAAACAAGCTTTTTAAGACTAATAGACAAAAACACAGTCATTTTGGCTAAAAAAAGTTTTTCAGACCTTGTGTGACCAAACGTAGTTATTTTGACTAAAAAGGGCTTTTAAGACACTTGGAGACCTAAATAGAGTCATTTTGACCAAAAACATTTTTTCAGGCCATTGGTTATCAAGAGTAGTTTATCTTGTCTAAAAGCGGTGTTTTAAGACTCTAAAAGACAAAAATACAGTCATTTTGGCTAAAAAAAAGGTTTTCAGACCTTTAGTGAAAAAATGCCTTTATTTTGACTAAAATAAGCTTTTTAGACACTTGGAGACCAAAATAGAGTTATTTTGACCCAAACAAATGTTTCATGCGATTGGTTACCAAATGCAATTATCTTGTCTAAAACCGACTTTTTAAGACTCTTAAAGATAAAATACAGTCATTTTGGCTACATTTTTTTTTCAGACCTTTGGTGACCAAATGCAGTTATTTTGACTAAAAATGGCTTTTTAGACACTTGGAGACCAAAATAGAGTCATTTTGAGCCAAACAAATATTTCAGGCGATTGGTTACCAAATGCAATTATCTTTTCAAAAACCGGCTTTTTAAGACTATAATAGACGAAAATACAATAATTTTGACTACATTTTTTTTTCAGACCTTTGGTGAACATAACTGCATTTGTTCACCAAAGGTCTGAAAACCTTTTTAAGCCAAAATGACTATATTTTTGAATTTTAGAGTCTTAAAACACCGCTTTTAGACAAGGTAAAGTACTCTTGGTAACCAATGGCCTGAAAAAATGTTTTTGGTCAAAATTACTCTATTTAGGTCTCCAAGTGTCTAAAAAGCCCTTTTTAGTCAAAATAACTTCGTTTGGTCACCAAAGGTTTGAAAAACTTTTTTAGCCAAAATGACTTTTTTTTTTTTTGTCTTTTAGAGTCTTAAAAAGGCGGTTTTAGACAAGATAATTCCATTTCGTTACCAGTGATCTGAAAACATTTTTTTGGTCAAAATGACTCTATTTTGGTCTCCAAGTGTCTAAAAAGCCTTTTTTAGTCAAAATAACTATATTTGGTCACCAAAGGTCTGAAATAAAAAATTAGTCAAAATGCCGGTTTTAGACAAGATAATTGCATTTCGTTACCAGTGATCTGAAAACATTTTTTTGGTCAAAATGACTCTATTTTGGTCTCCAAGTGTCTAAAAAGCCCCTTTTAGTCAAAATAACTGTATTTGGTCACCAAAGGTGTGAAAAAAAAATGTAGTCAAAATGATTGTGTTTTCGTCTATTAGAGTCTTAAAAAGCCGGTTTTGGACAAGATAATTGCATTTGGTAACCAATCGCCTGAAACATTTGTTTGTGTCAAAATGACTATTTTGGTCTCCAATTGTCTAAAAAGCCTATTTTAGTCAAAATAAATGCATTTGTTCACCAAAGGTCTGAAAACCTTTTTTAGCCAAAATGACTGTATTTTTGTCTTTTAGAGTCTTAAAAAGCCAGTTTTAGACAAGATAATTGCATTTCGTATGCAGTGATCTGAAAACATTTTTTTGGTCAAAATGATTCTATTTTGGTCTCCAAGTGTCTAAAAAGCCCCTTTTAGTCAAAATAACTGTATTTGGTCACCAAAGGTCTGAAAAAAAAATTAGTCAAAATGATTGTATTTTCGTCTATTAGAGTCTTAAAAAGCCGGTTTTGGACAAGATAATTGCATTTGGTCACCAAAGGTCTGAAAAACTTTTTTAGCCAAAATGACTGTATTTTTGTCTTTTAGAGTCTTAAAACACTGCTTTTAGACAAGATAAACTACATTTGGTAACCAATGGCCTGAAAAAATGTTTTTGGTCAAAATGACTCTATTTAGGTCTCCAAGTGTCTAAAAAGCCATTTTTAGTCAAAATAACTACGTTTGGTCACACAAGGTCTGAAAAACAAATGTTTCAGGCGATTGGTTACCAAATGCAATTATCTTGTCCAAAACCGGCTTTTTAAGACTCTAATAGACGAAAATACAGTCATTTTGGCTAAAAAAGTTTTTCAGACCTTCGGTGACCAAATGCAGTTATTTTGACTAAAAAGGGATTTTTAGACACATGGAGACCAAAATAGAGTCATTTTGACCAAAAAAATGTTTTCAGATCACTGGTAACGAAATGCAATTATCTTGTCTAAAACCGGCTTTTTAAGACTCTAAAAGACAAAAATACAGTCATTTTGGCTAAAAAAGTTTTTCAGACCTTTGGTGACCAAATGCAGTTATTTTGACTAAAAAAGGCTTTTTAGACACTTGGAGACCAAAATAGAGTCATTTTGACCCAAACAAATGTTTCAGGCGATTGGTTACCAAATGCAATTATCTTGTCCAAAACCGGCTTTTTAAGACTCTAATAGACGAAAATACAATTATTTTGACTACATTTTTTTTTCAGACCTTCGCTTACCAAATGCAGTTATTTTGACTAAAAAGGGATTTTTAGACACATGGAGACCAAAATAGAGTCATTTTGACCAAAAAAATGTTTTCAGATCACTGGTAACGAAATGCAATTATCTTGTCTAAAACCGGCTTTTTAAGACTCTAAAAGACAAAAATACAGTCATTTTGGCTGAAAAAGTTTTTCAGAACTTTGGTGACCAAATGCAGTTATTTTGACTAAAAAAGGCTTTTTAGACACTTGGAGACCAAAATAGAGTCATTTTGACCCAAACAAATGTTTCAGGCGATTGGTTACCAAATGCAATTATCTTGTCCAAAACCGGCTTTTTAAGACTCTAATAGACGAAAATACAATTATTTTGACTAAATTTTTTTTCAGACCTTCGCTGACCAAATGCAGTTATTTTGACTAAAAAGGGATTTTTAGACACATGGAGACCAAAATAGAGTCATTTTGACCAAAAAAATGTTTTCAGATCACTGGTAACGAAATGCAATTATCTTGTCTAAAACACACTTTTTAAGACTCTAAAATACAAAAATATAGTCATTTTGGCTAAAAAAGGTTTTCAAACCTTTGGTGAACAAATGCATTTATTTTGACAAAATAGGGTTTTTAGACATTTGGAGACCTAAATAGAGTCGTTTTGACCCAAACAAATGTTTCAGGCGATTGGTTACCAAATGCAATTATCTTGTCAAAAACCGGATTTTTAAGACTCTAATAGACGAAAATACAGTCATTTTGACTTATTTTTTATTTCAGACCTTTGGTGACCAAATATAGTTATTTTGACTAAAAAAGGCTTTTTAGACACTTGGAGACCAAAATAGAGTCATTTTGACCAAAAAGATGTTTTCAGATCACTGGTAACGAAATGCAATTATCTTGTCTAAAACCGGCTTTTTAAGACTCTAAAAGACAAAAATACAGTCATTTTGGCTAAAAAAGTTTTTCAGACCTTTGGTGACCAAATGCAGTTATTTTGACTAAAAAAGGCTTTTCCAAAAAAATGTTTTCAGATCACTGGTAACGAAATGCAATTATCTTGTCTAAAACCGGCTTTTTAAGACTCTAAAAGACAAAAATACAGTCATTTTGCCAAAAAAAGGTTTTCAGACCTTTGGTTACCAAATTCAATTATCTTGTCCAAAACCGGCTTTTTAAGACTCTAATAGACGAAAATACAATCATTTTGACTAAATTTTTTTTCAGACCTTCGGTGACCAAATGCAGTTATTTTGACTAAAAAGGGATTTTTAGACACATGGAGACCAAAATAGAGTCATTTTGACCAAAAAAATGTTTTCAGATCACTGGTAACGAAATGCAATTATCTTGTCTAAAACCGGCTTTTTAAGACTCTAAAAGACAAAAATACAGTTATTTTGCCAAAAAAAGTTTTTCAGACCTTTGGTGACCAAATGCAGTTATTTTGACTAAAAAAGGCTTTTTAGACACTTGGAGACCAATATAGAGTCATTTTGACCTAAACAAATGTTTCAGGCGATTGGTTACCAAATGCAATTATCTTGTCCAAAACCGGCTTTTTAAGACTCTAATAGACAAAAATACAATCATTTTGACTAAATTTTTTTTCAGACCTTCGGTGACCAAATGCAGTTATTTTGACTAAAAAGGGATTTTTAGACACATGGAGACCAAAATAGAGTCATTTTGACCAAAAAAATGTTTTCAGATCACTGGTAACGAAATGCAATTATCTTGTCTAAAACCGGCTTTTTAAGACTCTAAAAGACAAAAATACAGTCATTTTGGCTAAAAAAGTTTTTCAGACCTTTGGTGACCAAATGCAGTTATTTTGACTAAAAAAGGCTTTTTAGACACTTGGAGACCAAAATAGAGTCATTTTGACCCAAACAATTGTTTCAGGCGATTGGTTACCAAATGCAATTATCTTGTCCAAAACCGGCTTTTTAAGACTCTAATAGACGAAAATACAATTATTTTGACTACATTTTTTTTTCAGACCTTCGCTTACCAAATGCAGTTATTTTGACTAAAAAGGGATTTTTAGACTGTACCCATACAAAAATTGTGTCCTTTTTTTTTACACAAATAGAGCTTTCTTTTGATGCTATTTGATAAATACTGGGTTTTTTATTTTTTGTGCTATAAATAAAAAAAGACTGAAAATATCGTGAAAAAACAAATTTTTCTTTGTTTCTGTCATAAAATTTTGCAAATTAGTCATTTTTCTTCACAAATTTTGGCCAAAATTTATACTGCTACTTATCTTTGGTAAAAAAAACCAAATAAGTGTATATTATTTGGTCTTTGTGAAAGTTATAGAGTCCACAAGCTATGGTGCGAATCATTGAAAATTGATCACACTTGATCACACCTGATGTACTGAAGGCCTATCTCATTTCTTGAGACACTAAAAAGTCAGGAAAGTACAAATACCCCCCAAATGACCCCTTTTTGGAAAGTAGACATTCCAAGGTATTTAATAAGGGGCATGGTGAGTTTTTTGAAGTTGTAATTTTTTCCCACAATGCTTTGCAAAATGAGTTTTTTTTTTACAAATTGCCTTATTAACAGGTTATTTCTTTCACACAGCACATGTATACTTGCAACTACACCCCAAAACACATTCTACT
The DNA here is from genome assembly GCF_965119305.1 of Pelophylax lessonae. Taxonomy (NCBI): domain Eukaryota; kingdom Metazoa; phylum Chordata; class Amphibia; order Anura; family Ranidae; genus Pelophylax; species Pelophylax lessonae. Next base: position 152,794,091 of record NC_138773.1, read on the forward strand.
ACTCCTCCTGAGTATGGCGATACCACATGTGTGAGACTTTTTCACAGCCTGGCCACATACAGAGGCCTAACATCCAAGTAGTACCGTTCGGCATTCTAGGAGCACAAATTACACATATCATTTCCTGACAACCTATCGCACTTTTGAAGGCCCTGGAGCACCAGGACAATGGAAACCCCCATAAAATGACCCCATTTTGGAAAGCAAACAGCCCAACGTATAATTTTTGAGGCATAATGAGTCTTTTGAATGTCATTTTTTTCCACAAGTTTTTGGAAAATGTGGAAAGAAAATGAAAACACGTTTTTTTACACAAAGCTGTCCATTTATGCAATATTTCTAACACATAGCATGTACATAGCAAAAATTGCACCCCAAAATACATTCTGCTATTCCTCCTGAGTATGGCGATACCACATGTGTAACACTTTTTCACAGCCTGGCCACAAACATAGGCCTAACATCCAAGTAGCCCTTTTCACAAAGTTGTCCATTTATCCACTTTAAGACTGGGCCTATTTTTGACACTTGGTGTTTACAAGCTAAAATCATTTTTTTTGCTAGAAAACTACTTGGAACCCCCAAACATTATATATTTTTTTTAGCAAAGACCCTAGAGAATAAAATGGAGATCGTTGCAATATTTTTTATCACACCATATTTGCGCAGCAGTCTTCCAAATGCGATTTTTTTGAAAAAAATTCACTTTTTTGAACTAAAAAATAAGAAAACAGTAAATTTAGCCCAATTTTTTTCCATAATGTGAAAGATAATGTTACGCCGAGTAATTAGATACCCAACATGTCATGCTTCAAAATTGCGCATTCTCACAGAATGGCGCCAAACATTGGTACTTAAAAATCCCCATAGGCAACATTTTGAAAATTTCTGCAGGTTACTAGCTTAGAGTTACAGAGGAGGTCTAGGGCTCGAATTATTGCTCTCACTCTAACGATCGCGGCGATACCTCACATGTATGGTTTGAATACCGTTTACATATGTGGGCAGGACTTGCGTATGCGTTTGCTTCTGCGGCGACAGACCGCTTTAATTTCTTTTTTTCCTATTTATTTTATTTATTATTTTTTTATTTTTATACAGTTTAAAAAAAAATGTTTTGATAATTTTTATTCCTATTACAAGGAATGTAAACATCCCTTGTAATAGAAATAGGCATGACAGGTCCTCTTTATTGTGAGATCTGGGGTCAAAAAGACCTCACACCTCACAACTGCACTAAAAAAGAAAAAAAAAATTGTTGAAAGAGGAAAAAAAAAAAAAGAAAAAAAAAAGTGGCCCTTTAAACCGGTTGCTAGGCAATGTCTTTTGACGTAGCTCCGGTCCTCCAAGACCATAGAGTCGAGTGAGGGCCATCTTGCCCTCACTCGACTTCCTGTCTCTGAGGATCCGGGACCGGATAGTTTTACCCGCTGCCGGCGGGTCCGCAAATGGTGGCCTGGCTGAGGACTGACCACCACGTCCACCCCTGCCTCTAGACACCCTAGAAGCTGTGCCCCTTTCCGCAGCAGGGCCACGTATGCCTTTTCTTGGTCTACCTGGCATATTTGTCACTGAGGCGTTGGCAACTCTGTGCGGTGAAAAATGCACACTGCTATGCGACCCACAGTTGTCGCTGAATACAGCACAGCAGATGCGTGTCACGCACAGTTGCAAAGCCTTTTGCACAGTGGACCTAACGCTTTCAAGAACAGGCGTTAAGTTGTCACTGAGGCAATGTATTTTGCTGACTAGCAAGCACGTATACCTGCTGTAGATATATCAGCACTGTGGAACGTGCTCACTACACAGAACCCTCACACTTTCACTTTCACTTTCACTTTCACTTTCCCTACAGAAACTAGATTATTACATCTAACTACTGTGGTACAAAGTTCCCTAACTACACTAGATATCCCTTTCCTCATTTCTAACTCAAAAAACCAGCACAATCGCTGTATTTCTAACTACACTGACTGGCTGTAAGCTGAATGCAATTCTGCTATATGGAGCTTTAGAAGCACTCGCCTATGCAGAAAACATAGTGTAGCAAAGCAGGAGTAAGAGAAATGCTTCCACTCTCTTCAACAGACTCTGTATCACTGTGCTGTGGGCGTATTCACTTCTGATTGGAACCTGGTCTCCGTAGTCACTCCAATCACGTTCCCAGAAGACTCCTGCCCCCTCATTGGCTTTTGCTGATGTTTCTGGGCCAATCACGTTCTTTTAAAGCCCAGTTCCTGTACCAGTGCATTTTGGGCGGTTCTGGTGGCTGAATTCCGAACTTTTACCACAAAAAGTTCGGAATTCGGCCGAATTTCGAACACCCAATGTTCGGGTCGAACCGATGGTCGACCCAAACCATTCGATCATCTATACCGGTTAGTACCTGGATGGGAGACCAGCTGGGAATACCAGGTGCTGTAGGCTTTTGGCTTTTCCTTTATTCGTTGGCTTTTTTTTGTTTCTCCTGAGGTGCCATCTTGCCATGGCCAAGTTCAAAGGGGTCGATGGTGGCAGTGGTGATCGCCTACGGCCACATCACCCTGAACACGCCTGGTCCTGTCTGATCTCGGAAGCTAAGCAGGGTCAGGCCTGGTTAGTACCTGGATGGGAGACCAGCTGGGAATACCAGGTGCTGTAGGCTTTTGGCTTTTCCTTTATTCGTTGGCTTTCAAGATAACAGCATGTGGTAACCAATAGCCTGAAAAAATGTTTTTGGTCAAAATGACTATTTTCGTCTTTTAGAGTCTTAAAACGCTTGTTTTAGACAAGATAACTGCATTTGGTCTCCAATGGCCTGAAAAATTTTTTTGGTCAAAATGACTCTAATTTGGTCTCCAAGTGTCTAAAAAGCCTTTATTCCTCAAAATAACTGCATTTGGTCATTAAGGTCTGAAAATTGTTTTTAGTCAAAATGACTATATTTTCGCCTTTTAGAGTCTTAAAAAGCCGGTTTTAGACAAGATAACTGCATTTGGTAAACCAATGGCCTGAAAAAAATTTTTTGGTCAAAGTTAAATTATTTTGGTCTCCAAGTGTCTAAAAAGCATTTTTTAGTCAAATTAACTACATTTGGTCATCAAAGGTCTGACTTTTTTTTGTCAAAATTTTCATCTTTTCGTCTTTTAGAGTCTTAAACAGCCGCTTTTTAGATAAGATAACTGCATGTGGTAACCAATAGCCTGACAAAATTTTTTTGGGTCAAAATGACTCTATTTTGGTTTTCAAGTGTCTAAAAAGCCTACAAGCCTTTTAAGACTCTAAAAGACAAAAATACAGTCATTTTGACTAAATTTTTTTTCAGGGGGGCGTGGCCGAGCTGCGGGTGTGAGCGGACGTGCATGCTGTGAGCTCCGCTGTTGATCCTGGTAGTTATCCTGTGTAACTCCTTATCCTGCTCCGATTTCTACCGTCACTCGGTGCCCTGTGTTCCCTGGAGTGCGGTGATCACCCGGTGAGTCCTCCATCTTCTCGCTGTGATGTCTAAGAAGGGTAAAGAGGGAAATCCGCACAGGCCGGCCCGATCCAAGATGGCGGCGCCTCGCAGCGCGCAGCACAGAAGGCCACATATCTGGAGGCTGCTCAAAAGCTTTTTGCTAAGCCTGCTGCCCGGGACCCCCAAACTCTATCTGAGGACCATCGATCCGGCTCACCGGGGTCGCATGCAGACACGGATGACACTGTTCCCTTTAAGGATCTCTCCCGCCAGATTGCTGATTGGGAGGCAGCAGATGCAGACCAGGCCCTGAGGCAATCATCTCCTACCCCGGGCACAGAACCCACGTTGCAGGACATTATGGCTGTGGTTACCACCTGTACCACCTCAATTACGGCCCTGACAGCGGAGTTAAAGGGGGTCAAGGCTGAGATATCGTTCATGAGACATGATATGCAGAAATTGAGGGAGAGGACAGCGGCAGTGGAAGGCAGGGTCAGCTCCCTGGAGGATGACATGGCGCCTTTGCAAAGGAAAGTGAAACATACTGCCCTGCTCTCAGCCCAGCAAGCTGCTCGTCTGGATGACTTGGAGAATAGGATGAGACGGAGTAATATCAGAGCAATTGGGATCCCTGAGCGGGCGGAAGGTAAAGATCCTGTGGCTTTCATTGAACAATGGCTGCTCTCTACTTTTGGGCAAGAATCCTTTACTTCCATGTTTTCGGTGGAACGTGCTCATAGGGTGCCTATGCGACCTCTTCCTCCTGGAGCCCCCCCCCCCCGCGCACTTTCATCTTCAAATTCCTCAATTACTAAAGCCAGGGGAATGCAGGGTAGGCTCAAGATTGACAACTCAAGGATCTCCCTGTTCCCCGATTACTCTGTGGTGGTGCAGAAACAGCGTGCGAAATTCGTAGAGGTCAAGAGGAGATTGCGGGACTTGAATGTTCAATACGCTATGCTGTACCCTTCCAGGCTCTGGGTGGTGGCCCGGGATGAGGTGTTGTTCTTTGACAAGCCTTCTGCTGCTGTTCAATGGCTGGATGCTAATGGTGGGGCCCTGCGGGCGGCCACTTCCCCCAGGCGAGAAGACCTTTGAGGATCGTTTCTACTTTTTGGAACTTTTGTACTCTTTCGGCCGGTCATGGATCCTTTCGGTTCTCCTGCCTATACCTGGCACTTGATGTTACACACACTTTTCCTGTTATGATGGGAGCTCTTCTGCTGCACTAATGGTTGCTACCTCTCACATGGTTGCTAATTTTGAGGAGACTACACTGGCATCGGTGGTCCCTCTTCGGTTTCCCCCCCCCCCTTGGTCGTGACTGGACATGCCCTATTGACTCGTCCCTTCCCCCACACGTGGCAGACGTGTATTGCCTTTTTGTTCCCCCCTTTTTGCCTTTTTTCTGGTCCTGGACTTTGGTTCGATTTTTGCTTTTCCTGCATGTACTTTTTTCGCTCTACTGCTATTATTTTACCCTATGCTGTGGATGTTCCTATTGACTGTTCTCTATGCTGGGGCTGCACCGGTACTGTGTGAGCTGGGCGACTACTCCTGTTGCTCTCTCTATATAGCTGGGCTGTGCTGATGGGGTGTAGTGGGTTCACCTTTTCTGGGTGCCCTCTTTCACCTCCCTGGCCGGGTTGCCTGACGCTCCGTGTATGGCTACATTTTGACTATGGCTGATAATATTTGTGTGATGTCCTGGAATGTGCGGGGCCTCAGCAACCCGGTAAAGAGGACGGCGGTGCTCCGCACCATCAAACGCCTGCAGGCAGATGTGGTTTGCCTGCAGGAGACCCATATGTCTCCTTCCACTTCCCCGTGTCTAGCTCCTAGCGTATTTAGTCACCAGTTCCACTCTGTTTACTCCACTTATTTGAGAGGGGTGTGTATTTTGATTAAGAAGGGGGTACGGTTTCTATGCTCAAAGTCTGTGATTGACCCTGAGGGCCGGTTTGTTTTATCCTGCCAACTAGCAAGCCTTAGGTGTGTACTTGTGCCCCCCCCCGTATTCTGCAGGGGTACTTAAACTTATCGTGCCACATATTGCTCAACTTCCTGATGTGCCCCCGCTGATGTTGGGGGACTTTACTGCCTGGGATAGGTTTTCCTCTCACTCCGGTGGACCTATGCTGGCCGGGGGGCTACGCCCCTTGCTCGGTTGGTGGGTGAACTCGGACTGACAGATGTCTGGAGGATGGGCCACCCTGAGGTACGAAAGTTTTCGTGCTTCTCGGCGTCACACTCGGGATTGTCTAGGATAGATCTGGGGCTGGGTAATGGTTCGCTACTGCCTCTGGTGGTCGTGGCGGGGAAATCCCTTTGGAAACTCAATGCATTCTGGCTGACGCTCTTTCCTAGTCCTGATCCCCTGCCACCCAAACTAACATCCTTTTTTGCTGACAATTTGGAATCCGCAGGGGTGGGGGTGGTGTGGGATGCGGCTAAGGCATTCATGGGAGGTCAGTTTATACGTACGGTTAATGCCATTAAAACGGACACCAGGCAATGGGAGAATACTGTGTTGGACGCAGTGACTAGAGCGGAGGAAACTTATGTTAGGGACCCGTCAGATGATACTCAGAGGTCGTGGCTGGCTGCCCAATCTATGGCCAAGTCGGTCTCGATTCAAAAGGCTGAAAACAAGCGCTTATTCTTGCAGCAGAGGTATTTTTAGAAGGGAGAAAACACGGGTCATATGTTGGCCATGCTGGTTCGCTCGCAGCAGCCTGCGGCATTTATACCCCAGATTAAGGATCCTCAGGGGGTGCTCTGGCACACCACGGCTGACATACGGAGAGTACTTGGGAAGTTTTATGCTGATCTTTACTCCTCTAAGATCTCGGCTGACTCACGAGAAATTGCCGATTTTTTTGGCTTCCTGCGATTTGCCTTCTCTGTCTGCCTGGGACGTGGCTGTGCTTGGGGCCCCCCTTACGGAAAATGAACTTTATGCGGCCTTGAAATCTACTAAGCCTGGTAAATCTCCGGGGGCTGATGGTATCCCGTCGGAGGTTTACAGCCGATACGCTGAACAGTTGGTGCCCGTGCTGCTGCGGGTATATAACGAAGCCTTCCGTATTGGCCGCTGTTAGGAATGCTTGCTGAGCACACTGATGTGCTGTCATGAATCTGCAATCTAAAGGGTTAACCTAGAGCAGACTAATTGCAGTAATTGGCAAACAGGCTGCCTTATTTAAACAGCTCAGAAGCACTGTGTCTTTGCTGACTTGTCTGCAGCTCTTCCTGTGTTCCTGAAGCCTGCTTCCTGTTACCTGTTTGATATCCGTTTTGACCTTTGGCTTGTTCCTGACCTTGTTGACCTGCTGCCCGTCCTGACCCCCGGCTTGTTTGACCATTCTCTCGGATCTCCCTTGTCTGCTTATCTGCCTTCGGATCATGACCGGCTTCTCCCTTGGTGGGGCGACCCTGAGGACTGCGACCTGGTATCCACACGCAGCAAAATCCATCCTCACCACTAGAGGCTCTGGTGAAAACCGGTGGATACTTAGATTCCGCACCTCAGGTTAGCCTGTGTCACTTACCTTGGGGGTTCCCGTCTAAGCACCGCCCTCTGGCACACGTGGGGCCTTCCTCTGCCATCAGGCTACCTCTTGTATCCCTAACAGCCACCTTCCTGCCTCTATGTCCGAAGCTATAGTTGTTTTCCTGCTGAAGCCCGGCAAGGATCCGCTTTTGGCGGATTCCTAAAGGCCCATATCTCTACTCACAATGGATGTTAAAATTCTAGCTAAGATACTGGCCACTAGGCTGTCCTCTGTTGTCCAGGGGGTTGTCCATAGGGATCAATCGGGGTTTATCCTGACCAAATCGACGGCACTTAATCTCCGCCGACTATTTCTGAACCTTCAGATCCCAGTAGACAACCCTGGGAACCGGGCAGTCTTTTCGCTAGATGCCGCTAAGGCATTCGATAGTGTTGAATGGGTGTACCTATGGGAAGTTCTCAAACGCATTGGTGTGGGAGAGAACTTTCTGAACTGGGTGCGGGTACTGTACGCTGCCCCCATGGCCAGACTGAGGGTGAAAGGGGAGCTTTCTGGACCCTTCTGTTTGCACAGGGGGACTAGACAGGGCTGCCCACTATCTCCATTGCTGTTTGCCATGGCACTGGAGACCTTAGCGGCGCGGATTCGGTCCTCCCCTGACATAGTGGGGTTCAGAAGGGGCTCCCATGCAGACGTTATCTCACTCTATGCGGATGACAAACTGCTCTACCTAGGTGATACAGGGGAATCCTTGCGGGCGGTAATGTCCCTTATTGACTATTTTGGGTCCCTGTCGGGATTTTCCATAAATTGGGATAAATCAGTTTTAATGCCCCTTGATCCCATAACTCAGCCTCTTCCGGACTGTGCATCCACAGTGCGAGTGGTTGACTGCTTCAAATATTTGGGGATCCAGGTGTCTCCTGATCCTACCCAGTATATCACACTGAACCTCGTACCTCTGCTGCAAAGTTCCCTTGTCGGTGGCTGGGCAAGTCAATCTAATTAAGATGGTGTGGGCTCCTCAACTTCTTTATGTCTTGCACAACTCCCCAATCTGGATACCCAGGAAATGGTTGCATAGGATTGACTCCCAGTTCCGAGAACTGATCTGGTGCTAAAAAGTGGCTAGGATTAAATTGGCTACCCTGCAGATAGACAAGGATAGTGGTGGCTTGGCAGTCCCCAACCCCAGAATATATTTTCTAGCCTTCCAGGTTCAGCATATGGGGGGATGGGGTCTTTTGGATCCATTCGTTCCTATTGGGTCCCTACTGACTCGCCTCACCCTGTCCTTGTACACCTTGAAGCGGGGTTCTCCAATATGGGGACTCGGTTACCCACACTTGCCTTGATTCGCATGGTGTGGCACTGTGTCAAGGGGATGTTGCAGATCACGGGTTACCTTCCTCAGACTCCGATTTGGCATAATCGCAACTTTTCGGAACTGTTTCGTCTAGAGGGCGCGGAGATGTGGGAGGCACATGGTGTATATTTTATAGCACAATTGTTCAGAGCTGGGGTACTGAAATATATTCAAGACTTACAGAGGGAGTTTGATGTTCCTAGGCACTGTTTCTTTCGCTACCTACAATTGAGACACGCAATGATGGCCCAGGCAGGCTTGGCTTCTTTGACACCCGACACTCACTGCCTGTTGGGTGAGGTGTTTCGGGTCTCGGACAAGAAGGGTATGATCTCACAGGTTTATGTCCTTCTGTTGGGATCCGTGCAGGACCCCTCTTCCCTCCCTGCTCGTGCGGGGTGGGAGGGGGGATCTTGGACCCATAGATGGGCAGATGTGGGATCTTTGCCTCTCATCAATCATCGATTTTGGATCGCCTCCAGGGTGCCGAGCAGGGGCCAGTGGATAACACAGGTCAATGCCTCTTTAATCAGGGAAAAGCCATACCAGCATCGAAATGCTCACAAGAAATTTGCCCCGTTATGGCAACCTTGGTTGGATGACCCGGCCTTGGCTCCCCCCAGTTGGTTATGGATCGCCTGCTCATTGGATAGGGTAGCATTTCTTGAGAAGGTCTAGCGTGCAGAGTCCTCCCTTCCTTTCCCCCTCCCCCCAACCTTTAAATTTTCTGCCACAGTTTTCCTTTTTTCCCTTCCCTTCTCCTTTGCACTTAGTACTTCAGGTGGGTTCTTGCTACTTTACGGAGGTGTGTGCTATATTGCTAGATGTTCATGGTCCTATTACTATTGGGAGGGAATAACTGTATGTTTTTATTTATCCTTCTCTTATGCACATGGGCACATGCTCAGGTTTTTTTACTTGGCTGTAATTTTCACCTGAATGCAATGGTTTATGGATGACGTTTTCCTGTACTGTTGCTGTTATATCCTTTATATATTTGTATTTTTCCGAACACTGGTTCTGTAACTGATTATGTCTACCGTTCATGTTATTTATTCAGTGTACTGTTTATACTCAATAAATATTTAAAAAAAATTCAGACCTTTGGTGATTAAATGCAAAAAAATAAATGCTTTTTAGACACTTGGAGACCAAAATAGAGTCATTTTGACCCAAACAAATGTTTCAGGCGGTTGGTGACCAAATGCAGTTATTTTGACTAAAAAGGGCTTTTTAGACACATGGAGACAAAATTGAGTCATTTTGACCAAAAAAATGTTTTCAGATCACTGGTAACGAAATGCAATTATCTTGTCTAAAACCGGCTTTTTAAGACTCTAAAATACAAAAATACAGTCATTTTGGCTAAAAAAGTTTTTCAGACCTTTGGTGACCAAACGTAGTTATTTTGACTAAAAAGGGCTTTTTAGACACTTGGAGACCTAAATAGAGTCATTTTGACCAAAAACATTTTTTTAGGCCATTGGTTACCAAATGTAGTTTATCTTGTCTAAAAGCAGTGTTTTAAGACTCTAAAAGACAAAAATAGTCATTTTGACTAAATTTAACTAATGTTTTTCAGACCTTTGGTGACCAAATGCATTTATTTTGACTAAAATAGTCTTTTTAGACACTTGGAGACCAAAATAGAGTCATTTTGACCCAAACAAATGTTTCAGGCGATTGGTTACCAAATGCAATTATCATGTCCAAAACCGGCTTTTTAAGACTCTAATAGACGAAAATACAGTCATTTTGACTAAATTTTTATTTCAGACCTTTGGTGACCAAATGCAGTTTTTTTTACTAAAAAGGGCTTTTTAGACACTTGGAGACCAAAATAGAGTCATTTTGACCAAAAAAATGTTTTCAGATCACTGGTTACGAAATGCAATTATCTTGTCTAAAACCGGCTTTTTAAGACTATAAAAGACAAAAATACAGTCATTTTGGCTAAAAAGAGGTTTTCAGACCTTTGGTGAACAAATGCATTTATTTTGACTAAAATAGGCTTTTTAGACACTTGGAGACCAAAATAGTCATTTTGACCCAAACAAATGTTTCAGGCGATTGGTTACCAAATGCAATTATCTTGTCCAAAACCGGCTTTTTAAGACTCTAATAGACGAAAATACAATCATTTTTGACCAAATACAGTTATTTTGACTAAAAGGGGCTTTTTAGACACACTTGGAGACCAAAATAGAGTCACTTTGACCAAAAAAATGTTTTCAGATCACTGCATACGAAATGCGATTATCTTGTCTAAAACCGGCTTTTTAAGACTCTAAAAGACTAAAATACAGTCATTTTGGCTAAAAAAGTTTTTCAGACCTTTGGTGACCAAACGTAGTTATTTTGACTAAAAAGGGCTTTTTGGACATTTGGAGACCTAAATAGATTCATTTTGACCAAAAACATTTTTTCAGGCCATTGGTTACCAAATGCAATTATCTTGTCCAAAACCGGCTTTTTAAGACTCTATTAGACGAAAATACAATCATTTTGACTAAATTTTTTTTTCAAACCTTCGGTGACCAAATGCAGTTATTTTGTTTAAAAAGGGATTTTTAGACACATGGAGACCAAAATAGAGTCATTTTGACCAAAAAAATGTTTTCAGATCACTGGTAACGAAATGCAATTATCTTGTCTAAAAGCAGTGTTTTAAGACTCTAAAAGACAAAAATACAGTCATTTTGGCTAAAAAAGTTTTTCAGACCTTTGGTGACCAAATGCAGTTATTTTGACTAAAAAAGGCTTTTTAGACACTTGGAGACCAAAATAGAATCATTTTGACCAAAAAAATGTTTTCAGATCACTGCATACGAAATGCAATTATCTTGTCTAAAACCGGATTTTTAAGACTCTAATAGACAAACATGCAGTCATTATGGCTAAATAAAGGTTTTCAGACCTTTGGTGAAAAAATGCATTTATTTTGACTAAAATAAGCTTTTTAGACACTTGGAGATCAAAATAGAGTCATTTTGACCAAAAAATGTTTTTAGATCACTGGTAACAAAATGCAATTAACTTGTCTAAAACAAGCTTTTTAAGACTAATAGACAAAAACACAGTCATTTTGGCTAAAAAAAAGTTTTTCAGACCTTGTGTGACCAAACGTAGTTATTTTGACTAAAAAGGGCTTTTAAGACACTTGGAGACCTAAATAGAGTCATTTTGACCAAAAACATTTTTTCAGGCCATTGGTTACCAAGAGTAGTTTATCTTGTCTAAAAGCGGTGTTTTAAGACTCTAAAAGACAAAAATACAGTCATTTTGGCTAAAAAAAGGTTTTCAGACCTTTACTGACAAAATGCCTTTATTTTGACTAAAAAAAGCTTTTTAGACACTTGGAGACCAAAATAAAGTCATTTTGACCCAAACAAATGTTTCATGCGATTGGTTACCAAATGCAATTTTCTTGTCCAAAACCGGCTTTTTAAGACTCTAATCGACGAAAATACAATAATTTAAACTACATTTTTTTCCAGACCTTCGGTGACCAAATGCAGTTATTTTGACTAAAAAAGGCTTTTTAGACACTTGGAGACCAAAATAGAATCATTTTGACCAAAAAAATGTTTTCAGATCACTGCATACGAAATGCAATTATCTTGTCTAAAACCGGATTTTTAAGACTCTAATAGACAAACATGCAGTCATTATGGCTAAATAAAGGTTTTCAGACCTTTGGTGAAAAAATGCATTTATTTTGACTAAAATAAGCTTTTTAGACACTTGGAGATCAAAATAGAGTCATTTTGACCAAAAAATGTTTTTAGATCACTGGTAACAAAATGCAATTAACTTGTCTAAAACAAGCTTTTTAAGACTAATAGACAAAAACACAGTCATTTTGGCTAAAAAAAAGTTTTTCAGACCTTGTGTGACCAAACGTAGTTATTTTGACTAAAAAGGGCTTTTAAGACACTTGGAGACCTAAATAGAGTCATTTTGACCAAAAACATTTTTTCAGGCCATTGGTTACCAAGAGTAGTTTATCTTGTCTAAAAGCGGTGTTTTAAGACTCTAAAAGACAAAAATACAGTCATTTTGGCTAAAAAAAGGTTTTCAGACCTTTACTGACAAAATGCCTTTATTTTGACTAAAAAAAGCTTTTTAGACACTTGGAGACCAAAATAAAGTCATTTTGACCCAAACAAATGTTTCATGCGATTGGTTACCAAATGCAATTTTCTTGTCCAAAACCGGCTTTTTAAGACTCTAATCGACGAAAATACAATAATTTAAACTACATTTTTTTCAGACCTTTGGTGACCAAATACAGTTATTTTGACTAAAAGGGGCTTTTTAGACACTTGGAGACCAAAATAGAGTCATTTTGACCAAAAAATGTTTTCAGATCACTGGTTACGAAATGCAATTATCTTTTCTAAAACCGGATTTTTAAGACTCTTAAAGACAAAAATACAGTCATTTTGGCTAAAAAAGTTTTTCAGACCTTTGGTGACCAAATGCAGTTATTTTGACTAAAAAAGGCTTTTTAGACACTTGGAGACCAAAATAGAGTCATTTTGAGCCAAACAAATGTTTCAGGCGATTGGTTACCAAATGCAATTATCTTGTCAAAAACCGGCTTTTTAAGACTCTAATAGACGAAAATACAATAATTTTGACTACATTTTTTTTTCAGACCTTTGGTGAAAATAACTGCATTTGTTCACCAAAGGTCTGAAAACCTTTTTAAGCCAAAATGACTATATTTTTTTATTTTAGAGTCTTAAAACACCGCTTTTAGACAAAGTAAAGTACTCTTGGTAACCAATGGCCTGAAAAAATGTTTTTGGTCAAAATGACTCTATTTAGGTCTCCAAGTGTCTAAAAAGCCCTGTTTAGTCAAAATAACTTCGTTTGGTCACCAAAGGTTTGAAAAACTTTTTTAGCCCAAATGACTGTATTTTTGTCTTTTAGAGTCTTAAAAAGGCGGTTTTAATTCCATTTAATTCCATTTCGTATGCAGTGATCTGAAAACATTTTTTTGGTCAAAATGATTCTATTTTGGTCTCCAAGTGTCTAAAAAGCCTTTTTTAGTCAAAATAACTGCATTTGGTCACCAAAGGTCTGAAAATCTTTTTTAGCCAAAATGACTGTATTTTTGTCTTTTAGAGTCTTAAAACACTGCTTTTAGACAAGATAAACTACATTTGGTAACCAATGGCCTGAAAAAATGTTTTTGGTCAAAATGACTTTATTTAGGTCTCCAAGTGTCCAAAAAGCCCTTTTTAGTCAAAATAACTACGTTTGGTCACCAAAAGTCTGAAAAACTTTCTTAGCCAAAATGACTGTATTTTTGTCTTTTAGAGTCTTAAAAAGCCGGTTTTAGACAAGATAATTGCATTTCGTTACCAGTGATCTGAAAAAAATTTTTTAGTCAAAATGACTCTATTTTGGTCTCCATGTGTCTAAAAATCCCTTTTTAGTCAAAATAACTGCATTTGGTCACCGAAGGTTTGAAAAAAATTCTAGTCAAAATGATTGTATTTTCGTCTATTAGAGTCTTAAAAAGCCGGTTTTGGACAAGATAATTGCATTTGGTAACCAATCGCCTGAAACATTTGTTTGGGTCAAAATGACTCTATTTTGGTCTCCAAGTGTCTAAAAAGCCTTTTTTAGTCAAAATAACTATATTTGGTCACCAAAGGTCTGAAATAAAAAATTAGTCAAAATGACTGTATTTTCATCTATGAGTCTTAAAAAGCCGGTTTTTGACAAGATAATTGCATTTGGTCACCAAAGGTCTGAAAAACTTTTTTAGCCAAAATGACTGTATTTTTGTCTTTTAGAGTCTTAAAACACTGCTTTTAGACAAGATAAACTACATTTGGTAACCAATGGCCTGAAAAAATGTTTTTGGTCAAAATTACTCTATTTAGGTCTCCAAGTGTCCAAAAAGCCCTTTTTAGTCAAAATAACTACGTTTGGTCACCAAAGGTCTGAAAAACTTTTTTAGCCAAAATGACTGTATTTTTGTCTTTTAGAGTCTTAAAAAGCCAGTTTTAGACAAGATAATTGCATTTCGTTACCAGTGATGTGAAAAAATGTTTTTGGTCAAAATGACTCTATTTAGGTCTCCAAGTGTCTAAAAAGCCATTTTTAGTCAAAATAACTACGTTTGGTCACACAAGGTCTGAAAAACTTTTTTTTAACCAAAATGACTGTATTTTTGTCTTTTAGTCTTAAAATGACGGTTTTAGACCAGTTAATTGCATTTCGTTACCAGTGATCTGAAAACATTTTTTTTGGTCAAAATGACTCTATTTTGGTCTCCAAGTGTCTTAAAAGACCCTTTTGGTCAAAATATCTGTATTTGGTCACCAAAGGTTTTAAACAAAAAATGTAGTTTAAAATTATCACCCAGGAGTATATAGCTTAAGAGTCAACGAGACTGTTGAGAAAAAATGTGCGGGAATCTGTTTACCAAAGTATGAGGGGAAACCCCTATAGAATTGCACTACACCTGATCTCATTCCCAGACCTTTGTGAAAGCATCTGTATATTTTCATCTATGAGTTTACAGTTTAATGATTCAGGGGGATGGTTCTGAAAATTGTGCGGGACACTGCTTACTTATGGTAGAGGGGAAACCCCCCAGGACTTATTGCACAGGATTTCAATATCAGCCCTCCTTGGAAGTACTGCTAGATTATCTTTCATGAGTGTATAGCTTAAGAATTGTCGGGACTGTTTGGAAAAAATGTGTGGGACTCTGCTTACTTAGGGAGGGGGGAAACCCCCTAGAATCCTCCTTCATTGGATATAATATACCGGCCCTCTCTGAAAGCAAAGACATATTGTCATCTATGAGTATAAGGCTTAAGAGAAGGTGGGTTTGTGTTGAAAAGGTTCGGGACTCTGCCTGTTTGAATGAGAGGGGAAACCCCCCAGAATTCCTATATGACCAATCTCAAATACTAGCTTTCTTAGAAAGCACTGCTACAGTATTTATTTACGAGTGTATGCTTAGGAGCCAGTTGAACGGCCCTGGAAAAAGTGCGAGACTCTACTCACTTGGGTGAGTGCGGAGGCCCCTCAGATCTTGCTTGCGCGCATTGAGAGATGTGCGGGAGTCTGAGTGCTTGAGTGAGAGGGGAAACCACCAGGGTTTTCATACGTTTGATTTCAACAAACTGCTTCCCCTGGTAGCACAGCTATATTATCATGCGTGAGTCTATAGCTTAAGAACTAGGGAGACCGTCGTGCAAAAAGTGTGGGACCTCTCTTACCTGAATCACTGAATGATATATATGATATTTAGTTCATACTGAGACATAAGAGGAAGCTACACTGAGGGCTTATTCCCCAGAGCCGAATCCACAATGAGAGGTAAACCGGCAAAGGAAGTGGCAGGGAAACCTCCAAAAACTACAGCAAGCCCAGGAACAATTAAAAAATACATGACATCTGAGGGAAAAGATCAAAACACACAGCAAGAGGATCAACCGGTTGTTAGATCCAAACAAAATACAGAGGGAACCAAGAAAATTAAGAATCAAAAGCATATAGGAGTAAGTGGAGAAGAAAGCCTACAAGTGTCAAGAGAAAGCAGTATAACAATAGAGGATGGAGACATGAATAGAGAAGAGAAATTTAATGAAAAAGATTATCCACCATCAAAATCAGAAATGCGGGAAATGTTTGCCAGCCTTGAAAGATCCATCAAAGCCGAGATGGCTACCTTACACGCCGACTTTGGGCATATTCTGGGCAGAGTAGAAGAAATAGAAGAGAAGGTGGAGTCCCAAGGAAAAGAACTAAAAAATCTAAAAGAACAAATGAGAAAAATGAAAATGGAGCAGAGAAATATGTTATACAAAATCGAAGATCAGGAGAATAGAAATCGTAGAAAAAATCTGAGAATAAGAGGATTACCAGAGAAAGGGCCAACAGAAAAATTAGAAGAAACCCTGGAGAAGTTATTTAACCCTCTGCTGGGAAAGGCGACCACAGATAAAATTGAGTTTGAGAGAATTCATAGGTTGCGTAAACCAACCAATCTACCAAAAGAGAAAACAAGAGATGTGATTGCAAGATTCCATAAATACGAGACAAGGGCCAAGATCTGGGAGAAAATGAGAAGTAGACCGGAATTAAAATATGACGGGGAGGACATTCAGATTTTCCCAGACCTGGCAAAAGAGACAATTAACAGAGAACGCATTCTTAGACCAATGGTAGAAATATTAAAGAAAAAAGATATACAATACTTTTGGAACTTCCCTGCAGGTTTAGGAGTGAGAAGAGATGGGAGGACAGTACTACTTAGATACCCAGAGGAAACCAAAGACTTTTGTGAAGCAGTAAAAATCCCACTCATAGATATTCCAGGCTGGACAGACCAGGAGTGCCCAGAGGAAGAAGTTGATGAAGGAGAATTGAATCAGTGGAAACAGAAGAAAAAGATGAAAACAAAAGGATGAAAAGGGACTGGGGGGACCGGGGGGATTGGGGGAGGGGGGGAGGGCTGGCGGAAGAAGGGGAGGAGGGGAGGAGGAGCAAGTAAGAATAAAAAACAGGTGGCCCTATGGAGATCAGCGGGCCGTCACCATTAGACCCTACGGTAGGGAAGATGGGAGGGAACGGTGACCATTAGCAGAGCTCGACCTCGGCCACAAGTCGATTGGAAAGGGAGGAAGGAGAATCGACAACCCTGATGGAGGGACCGGGAATAGTTGGGGGAGGGGAGGGTAGGGGTGGGAAGAGGAAAGGGGAAGAAAGAGGGAAAAAGAAGTCAATAGATCAAAACGTCTCCTATAAGAAAATACAAGAATTAAGAGAACCCAAAAGACAAGAAAAATCAGATAAATGATTGTATTTTCATCTTTTAGAGTCTTAAAAAGCCGGTTTTAGACAAGATAATTGCATTTCGTATGCAGTGATCTGAAAACATTTTTTGATCAAAATGATTCTATTTTGGTCTCCAAGTGTCTAAAAAGCCTTTTTTGGTCAAAATAACTGCATTTGGTCACCAAAGGTCTGAAAAACTTTTTTAGCCAAAATGACTGTATTTTTGTCTTTTAGAGTCTTAAAACACTGCTTTTAGACAAGATAAACTACATTTGGTAACAAATGGCCTGAAAAAATGTTTTTGGTCAAAATGACTCTATTTAGGTCTCCAAGTGTCCAAAAAGCCCTTTTTAGTCAAAATAACTACGTTTGGTCACCAAAGGTCTGAAAAACTTTTTTTAGCCAAAATGACTGTATTTTTGTATTTTAGAGTCTTAAAAAGCCGGTTTTAGACAAGATAATTGCATTTCGTTAAAAGTGATCTGGAGAGAGGCAGCCAAGCCCTGATGGAGGGAGGAGCCTGCTAATGGAGCTGATCCCGACGGCCTGCTGAGTCTCTGAGCCACCGCCCAGAGAGATGTGAGGGAATGCTCTCTCACCTAGCCTCGATGCCTGCCTAGCTGGATCCCGCTGCCCCCCCACCCACCCCGCTACCCGGAGGCCCCGACCCGGTCCTGGTTGCCGACCCCCCCTGAGGCTTGGAGGAGGGAGAACGAGCACCCTGGGTCCCTCCGGGAGACTGGAATCGGCTGTGTATTGGAGAGGTGGCCGCCGAGTGCAGGAGCTGCTGAGAAGCTGGGAGAGCCGGCGTCCAGGATCAGGAGAGAAGGTTTGATTGGAGTGAACACCGTCGAGGGGCCAGTGCTGGAGGGATCCAGTCTGGAGAGACCCAGCAACATTGGATATCATAATCATCCCCACCATACCACTATACAAGGGACGCCACAGATTAGCCGAAGGGGACTGGTGAGAGGGGAAACCCCCCAGAATTTTCATATGAACGATATCAAAACAGTCTTTCTTAAAAATACTATCATCATTTTGGAGTGTATAAATTAAGAGCTAATGTGACTGTGATGGAAAAATGGTGTGGGACCCTGCTTGCTTGAGTGCGAGAGAAACCCCCAGAGAGGTTGTACGTTTATTTTTTAACATCAGCTCTTCTTAAAAAGCACTGTCTTATTATCATCTATGAGTATGTAGCTTAATAGAACAGAGGGACTAATCTGAAAAAAGTGCGGGACTATGCTTATTTAAGCGAGAGGGGAAATCCCCTAGAACCCCCCTGCGTTGGATCATAAAATCAACCTTCCTTGAAGCACTGTTAAATTATCACCCAGGAGTATATAGCTTAAAGAGTCAATGAGACTGTTGAGAAAAAATGTGCGGGACTCTGTTTACCAAAGTATGAGGGGAAACCCCTATAGAATTGCACTACATTTGATCTCATTCCTAGTCCTTCGTGAAAGTATCAGTATATTTTCATCTATGAGTTTATAGGTTAATGAGTCAGAGGGATGGTTCTGAAAATTGTGCGGGACGCTGCTTACTTATGGTAGAGGGGAAACCCCCCAGGATTCTATTCCACATGATCTCAATATCAGCCCTCCTTGAAAGTACTGCTGGATTATCTTTCATGAGTGTATAGCTTAAGAACTGTCGGGACTGTTTGGAAAAAATGTGTGGGACTCTGCTTACTTATATAACTTAAGAGCTAATGTGACTGTGATGGAAAAGTGGTGTGGGACCCTGCTTGCTTGAGTGCGAGGGAAACCCCCCAGAGAGGTTGTACGTTTATTTCTCAACATTAGCTCTTCTTAAAAAGCACTGTCTTATTATCATCTATGAGCATGCAGTTTAATAGAATAGAGGGACTTATTTGAAAATAGTGCGGGACTATGCTTATTTAAGCGAGAGGGGAAATCCCCTAGAACCCCCCTGCGTTGGATCCTAAAATCAGCCTTCCTTGAAGCACTGGGATGAGACGGAGTAATATCAGAGCAATTGGGATCCCTGAGCGGGCGGAAGGTAAAGATCCTGTGGCTTTCATTGAACAATGGCTGCTCTCTACTTTTGGGCAAGAATCCTTTACTTCCATGTTTTCGGTGGAACGTGCTCATAGGGTGCCTATGCGACCTCTTCCTCCTGGAGCCCCCCCCCCCCGCGCACTTTCATCTTCAAATTCCTCAATTACTAAAGCCAGGGGAATGCAGGGTAGGCTCAAGATTGACAACTCAAGGATCTCCCTGTTCCCCGATTACTCTGTGGTGGTGCAGAAACAGCGTGCGAAATTCGTAGAGGTCAAGAGGAGATTGCGGGACTTGAATGTTCAATACGCTATGCTGTACCCTTCCAGGCTCTGGGTGGTGGCCCGGGATGAGGTGTTGTTCTTTGACAAGCCTTCTGCTGCTGTTCAATGGCTGGATGCTAATGGTGGGGCCCTGCGGGCGGCCACTTCCCCCAGGCGAGAAGACCTTTGAGGATCGTTTCTACTTTTTGGAACTTTTGTACTCTTTCGGCCGGTCATGGATCCTTTCGGTTCTCCTGCCTATACCTGGCACTTGATGTTACACACACTTTTCCTGTTATGATGGGAGCTCTTCTGCTGCACTAATGGTTGCTACCTCTCACATGGTTGCTAATTTTGAGGAGACTACACTGGCATCGGTGGTCCCTCTTCGGTTTCCCCCCCCCCCTTGGTCGTGACTGGACATGCCCTATTGACTCGTCCCTTCCCCCACACGTGGCAGACGTGTATTGCCTTTTTGTTCCCCCCTTTTTGCCTTTTTTCTGGTCCTGGACTTTGGTTCGATTTTTGCTTTTCCTGCATGTACTTTTTTCGCTCTACTGCTATTATTTTACCCTATGCTGTGGATGTTCCTATTGACTGTTCTCTATGCTGGGGCTGCACCGGTACTGTGTGAGCTGGGCGACTACTCCTGTTGCTCTCTCTATATAGCTGGGCTGTGCTGATGGGGTGTAGTGGGTTCACCTTTTCTGGGTGCCCTCTTTCACCTCCCTGGCCGGGTTGCCTGACGCTCCGTGTATGGCTACATTTTGACTATGGCTGATAATATTTGTGTGATGTCCTGGAATGTGCGGGGCCTCAGCAACCCGGTAAAGAGGACGGCGGTGCTCCGCACCATCAAACGCCTGCAGGCAGATGTGGTTTGCCTGCAGGAGACCCATATGTCTCCTTCCACTTCCCCGTGTCTAGCTCCTAGCGTATTTAGTCACCAGTTCCACTCTGTTTACTCCACTTATTTGAGAGGGGTGTGTATTTTGATTAAGAAGGGGGTACGGTTTCTATGCTCAAAGTCTGTGATTGACCCTGAGGGCCGGTTTGTTTTATCCTGCCAACTAGCAAGCCTTAGGTGTGTACTTGTGCCCCCCCCCGTATTCTGCAGGGGTACTTAAACTTATCGTGCCACATATTGCTCAACTTCCTGATGTGCCCCCGCTGATGTTGGGGGACTTTACTGCCTGGGATAGGTTTTCCTCTCACTCCGGTGGACCTATGCTGGCCGGGGGGCTACGCCCCTTGCTCGGTTGGTGGGTGAACTCGGACTGACAGATGTCTGGAGGATGGGCCACCCTGAGGTACGAAAGTTTTCGTGCTTCTCGGCGTCACACTCGGGATTGTCTAGGATAGATCTGGGGCTGGGTAATGGTTCGCTACTGCCTCTGGTGGTCGTGGCGGGGAAATCCCTTTGGAAACTCAATGCATTCTGGCTGACGCTCTTTCCTAGTCCTGATCCCCTGCCACCCAAACTAACATCCTTTTTTGCTGACAATTTGGAATCCGCAGGGGTGGGGGTGGTGTGGGATGCGGCTAAGGCATTCATGGGAGGTCAGTTTATACGTACGGTTAATGCCATTAAAACAGACACCAGGCAATGGGAGAATACTGTGTTGGACGCAGTGACTAGAGCGGAGGAAACTTATGTTAGGGACCCGTCAGATGATACTCAGAGGTCGTGGCTGGCTGCCCAATCTATGGCCAAGTCGGTCTCGATTCAAAAGGCTGAAAACAAGCGCTTATTCTTGCAGCAGAGGTATTTTTAGAAGGGAGAAAACACGGGTCATATGTTGGCCATGCTGGTTCGCTCGCAGCAGCCTGCGGCATTTATACCCCAGATTAAGGATCCTCAGGGGGTGCTCTGGCACACCACGGCTGACATACGGAGAGTACTTGGGAAGTTTTATGCTGATCTTTACTCCTCTAAGATCTCGGCTGACTCACGAGAAATTGCCGATTTTTTTGGCTTCCTGCGATTTGCCTTCTCTGTCTGCCTGGGACGTGGCTGTGCTTGGGGCCCCCCTTACGGAAAATGAACTTTATGCGGCCTTGAAATCTACTAAGCCTGGTAAATCTCCGGGGGCTGATGGTATCCCGTCGGAGGTTTACAGCCGATACGCTGAACAGTTGGTGCCCGTGCTGCTGCGGGTATATAACGAAGCCTTCCGTATTGGCCGCTGTTAGGAATGCTTGCTGAGCACACTGATGTGCTGTCATGAATCTGCAATCTAAAGGGTTAACCTAGAGCAGACTAATTGCAGTAATTGGCAAACAGGCTGCCTTATTTAAACAGCTCAGCTCTTCCTGTGTTCCTGAAGCCTGCTTCCTGTTACCTGTTTGATATCCGTTTTGACCTTTGGCTTGTTCCTGACCTTGTTGACCTGCTGCCCGTCCTGACCCCCGGCTTGTTTGACCATTCTCTCGGATCTCCCTTGTCTGCTTATCTGCCTTCGGATCATGACCGGCTTCTCCCTTGGTGGGGCGACCCTGAGGACTGCGACCTGGTATCCACACGCAGCAAAATCCATCCTCACCACTAGAGGCTCTGGTGAAAACCGGTGGATACTTAGATTCCGCACCTCAGGTTAGCCTGTGTCACTTACCTTGGGGGTTCCCGTCTAAGCACCGCCCTCTGGCACACGTGGGGCCTTCCTCTGCCATCAGGCTACCTCTTGTATCCCTAACAGCCACCTTCCTGCCTCTATGTCCGAAGCTATAGTTGTTTTCCTGCTGAAGCCCGGCAAGGATCCGCTTTTGGCGGATTCCTAAAGGCCCATATCTCTACTCACAATGGATGTTAAAATTCTAGCTAAGATACTGGCCACTAGGCTGTCCTCTGTTGTCCAGGGGGTTGTCCATAGGGATCAATCGGGGTTTATCCTGACCAAATCGACGGCACTTAATCTCCGCCGACTATTTCTGAACCTTCAGATCCCAGTAGACAACCCTGGGAACCGGGCAGTCTTTTCGCTAGATGCCGCTAAGGCATTCGATAGTGTTGAATGGGTGTACCTATGGGAAGTTCTCAAACGCATTGGTGTGGGAGAGAACTTTCTGAACTGGGTGCGGGTACTGTACGCTGCCCCCATGGCCAGACTGAGGGTGAAAGGGGAGCTTTCTGGACCCTTCTGTTTGCACAGGGGGACTAGACAGGGCTGCCCACTATCTCCATTGCTGTTTGCCATGGCACTGGAGACCTTAGCGGCGCGGATTCGGTCCTCCCCTGACATAGTGGGGTTCAGAAGGGGCTCCCATGCAGACGTTATCTCACTCTATGCGGATGACAAACTGCTCTACCTAGGTGATACAGGGGAATCCTTGCGGGCGGTAATGTCCCTTATTGACTATTTTGGGTCCCTGTCGGGATTTTCCATAAATTGGGATAAATCAGTTTTAATGCCCCTTGATCCCATAACTCAGCCTCTTCCGGACTGTGCATCCACAGTGCGAGTGGTTGACTGCTTCAAATATTTGGGGATCCAGGTGTCTCCTGATCCTACCCAGTATATCACACTGAACCTCGTACCTCTGCTGCAAAGTTCCCTTGTCGGTGGCTGGGCAAGTCAATCTAATTAAGATGGTGTGGGCTCCTCAACTTCTTTATGTCTTGCACAACTCCCCAATCTGGATACCCAGGAAATGGTTGCATAGGATTGACTCCCAGTTCCGAGAACTGATCTGGTGCTAAAAAGTGGCTAGGATTAAATTGGCTACCCTGCAGATAGACAAGGATAGTGGTGGCTTGGCAGTCCCCAACCCCAGAATATATTTTCTAGCCTTCCAGGTTCAGCATATGGGGGGATGGGGTCTTTTGGATCCATTCGTTCCTATTGGGTCCCTACTGACTCGCCTCACCCTGTCCTTGTACACCTTGAAGCGGGGTTCTCCAATATGGGGACTCGGTTACCCACACTTGCCTTGATTCGCATGGTGTGGCACTGTGTCAAGGGGATGTTGCAGATCACGGGTTACCTTCCTCAGACTCCGATTTGGCATAATCGCAACTTTTCGGAACTGTTTCGTCTAGAGGGCGCGGAGATGTGGGAGGCACATGGTGTATATTTTATAGCACAATTGTTCAGAGCTGGGGTACTGAAATATATTCAAGACTTACAGAGGGAGTTTGATGTTCCTAGGCACTGTTTCTTTCGCTACCTACAATTGAGACACGCAATGATGGCCCAGGCAGGCTTGGCTTCTTTGACACCCGACACTCACTGCCTGTTGGGTGAGGTGTTTCGGGTCTCGGACAAGAAGGGTATGATCTCACAGGTTTATGTCCTTCTGTTGGGATCCGTGCAGGACCCCTCTTCCCTCCCTGCTCGTGCGGGGTGGGAGGGGGGATCTTGGACCCATAGATGGGCAGATGTGGGATCTTTGCCTCTCATCAATCATCGATTTTGGATCGCCTCCAGGGTGCCGAGCAGGGGCCAGTGGATAACACAGGTCAATGCCTCTTTAATCAGGGAAAAGCCATACCAGCATCGAAATGCTCACAAGAAATTTGCCCCGTTATGGCAACCTTGGTTGGATGACCCGGCCTTGGCTCCCCCCAGTTGGTTATGGATCGCCTGCTCATTGGATAGGGTAGCATTTCTTGAGAAGGTCTAGCGTGCAGAGTCCTCCCTTCCTTTCCCCCTCCCCCCAACCTTTAAATTTTCTGCCACAGTTTTCCTTTTTTCCCTTCCCTTCTCCTTTGCACTTAGTACTTCAGGTGGGTTCTTGCTACTTTACGGAGGTGTGTGCTATATTGCTAGATGTTCATGGTCCTATTACTATTGGGAGGGAATAACTGTATGTTTTTATTTATCCTTCTCTTATGCACATGGGCACATGCTCAGGTTTTTTTACTTGGCTGTAATTTTCACCTGAATGCAATGGTTTATGGATGACGTTTTCCTGTACTGTTGCTGTTATATCCTTTATATATTTGTATTTTTCCGAACACTGGTTCTGTAACTGATTATGTCTACCGTTCATGTTATTTATTCAGTGTACTGTTTATACTCAATAAATATTTAAAAAAAATTCAGACCTTTGGTGATTAAATGCAAAAAAATAAATGCTTTTTAGACACTTGGAGACCAAAATAGAGTCATTTTGACCCAAACAAATGTTTCAGGCGGTTGGTGACCAAATGCAGTTATTTTGACTAAAAAGGGCTTTTTAGACACATGGAGACAAAATTGAGTCATTTTGACCAAAAAAATGTTTTCAGATCACTGGTAACGAAATGCAATTATCTTGTCTAAAACCGGCTTTTTAAGACTCTAAAATACAAAAATACAGTCATTTTGGCTAAAAAAGTTTTTCAGACCTTTGGTGACCAAACGTAGTTATTTTGACTAAAAAGGGCTTTTTAGACACTTGGAGACCTAAATAGAGTCATTTTGACCAAAAACATTTTTTTAGGCCATTGGTTACCAAATGTAGTTTATCTTGTCTAAAAGCAGTGTTTTAAGACTCTAAAAGACAAAAATAGTCATTTTGACTAAATTTAACTAATGTTTTTCAGACCTTTGGTGACCAAATGCATTTATTTTGACTAAAATAGTCTTTTTAGACACTTGGAGACCAAAATAGAGTCATTTTGACCCAAACAAATGTTTCAGGCGATTGGTTACCAAATGCAATTATCATGTCCAAAACCGGCTTTTTAAGACTCTAATAGACGAAAATACAGTCATTTTGACTAAATTTTTATTTCAGACCTTTGGTGACCAAATGCAGTTTTTTTTACTAAAAAGGGCTTTTTAGACACTTGGAGACCAAAATAGAGTCATTTTGACCAAAAAAATGTTTTCAGATCACTGGTTACGAAATGCAATTATCTTGTCTAAAACCGGCTTTTTAAGACTATAAAAGACAAAAATACAGTCATTTTGGCTAAAAAGAGGTTTTCAGACCTTTGGTGAACAAATGCATTTATTTTGACTAAAATAGGCTTTTTAGACACTTGGAGACCAAAATAGTCATTTTGACCCAAACAAATGTTTCAGGCGATTGGTTACCAAATGCAATTATCTTGTCCAAAACCGGCTTTTTAAGACTCTAATAGACGAAAATACAATCATTTTTGACCAAATACAGTTATTTTGACTAAAAGGGGCTTTTTAGACACACTTGGAGACCAAAATAGAGTCACTTTGACCAAAAAAATGTTTTCAGATCACTGCATACGAAATGCGATTATCTTGTCTAAAACCGGCTTTTTAAGACTCTAAAAGACTAAAATACAGTCATTTTGGCTAAAAAAGTTTTTCAGACCTTTGGTGACCAAACGTAGTTATTTTGACTAAAAAGGGCTTTTTGGACATTTGGAGACCTAAATAGATTCATTTTGACCAAAAACATTTTTTCAGGCCATTGGTTACCAAATGCAATTATCTTGTCCAAAACCGGCTTTTTAAGACTCTATTAGACGAAAATACAATCATTTTGACTAAATTTTTTTTTCAAACCTTCGGTGACCAAATGCAGTTATTTTGTTTAAAAAGGGATTTTTAGACACATGGAGACCAAAATAGAGTCATTTTGACCAAAAAAATGTTTTCAGATCACTGGTAACAAAATGCAATTATCTTGTCTAAAAGCAGTGTTTTAAGACTCTAAAAGACAAAAATACAGTCATTTTGGCTAAAAAAGTTTTTCAGACCTTTGGTGACCAAATGCAGTTATTTTGACTAAAAAAGGCTTTTTAGACACTTGGAGACCAAAATAGAATCATTTTGACCAAAAAAATGTTTTCAGATCACTGCATACGAAATGCAATTATCTTGTCTAAAACCGGATTTTTAAGACTCTAATAGACAAACATGCAGTCATTATGGCTAAATAAAGGTTTTCAGACCTTTGGTGAAAAAATGCATTTATTTTGACTAAAATAAGCTTTTTAGACACTTGGAGATCAAAATAGAGTCATTTTGACCAAAAAATGTTTTTAGATCACTGGTAACAAAATGCAATTAACTTGTCTAAAACAAGCTTTTTAAGACTAATAGACAAAAACACAGTCATTTTGGCTAAAAAAAAGTTTTTCAGACCTTGTGTGACCAAACGTAGTTATTTTGACTAAAAAGGGCTTTTAAGACACTTGGAGACCTAAATAGAGTCATTTTGACCAAAAACATTTTTTCAGGCCATTGGTTACCAAGAGTAGTTTATCTTGTCTAAAAGCGGTGTTTTAAGACTCTAAAAGACAAAAATACAGTCATTTTGGCTAAAAAAAGGTTTTCAGACCTTTACTGACAAAATGCCTTTATTTTGACTAAAAAAAGCTTTTTAGACACTTGGAGACCAAAATAAAGTCATTTTGACCCAAACAAATGTTTCATGCGATTGGTTACCAAATGCAATTTTCTTGTCCAAAACCGGCTTTTTAAGACTCTAATCGACGAAAATACAATAATTTAAACTACATTTTTTTCCAGACCTTCGGTGACCAAATGCAGTTATTTTGACTAAAAAAGGCTTTTTAGACACTTGGAGACCAAAATAGAATCATTTTGACCAAAAAAATGTTTTCAGATCACTGCATACGAAATGCAATTATCTTGTCTAAAACCGGATTTTTAAGACTCTAATAGACAAACATGCAGTCATTATGGCTAAATAAAGGTTTTCAGACCTTTGGTGAAAAAATGCATTTATTTTGACTAAAATAAGCTTTTTAGACACTTGGAGATCAAAATAGAGTCATTTTGACCAAAAAATGTTTTTAGATCACTGGTAACAAAATGCAATTAACTTGTCTAAAACAAGCTTTTTAAGACTAATAGACAAAAACACAGTCATTTTGGCTAAAAAAAAGTTTTTCAGACCTTGTGTGACCAAACGTAGTTATTTTGACTAAAAAGGGCTTTTAAGACACTTGGAGACCTAAATAGAGTCATTTTGACCAAAAACATTTTTTCAGGCCATTGGTTACCAAGAGTAGTTTATCTTGTCTAAAAGCGGTGTTTTAAGACTCTAAAAGACAAAAATACAGTCATTTTGGCTAAAAAAAGGTTTTCAGACCTTTACTGACAAAATGCCTTTATTTTGACTAAAAAAAGCTTTTTAGACACTTGGAGACCAAAATAAAGTCATTTTGACCCAAACAAATGTTTCATGCGATTGGTTACCAAATGCAATTTTCTTGTCCAAAACCGGCTTTTTAAGACTCTAATCGACGAAAATACAATAATTTAAACTACATTTTTTTCAGACCTTTGGTGACCAAATACAGTTATTTTGACTAAAAGGGGCTTTTTAGACACTTGGAGACCAAAATAGAGTCATTTTGACCAAAAAATGTTTTCAGATCACTGGTTACGAAATGCAATTATCTTTTCTAAAACCGGATTTTTAAGACTCTTAAAGACAAAAATACAGTCATTTTGGCTAAAAAAGTTTTTCAGACCTTTGGTGACCAAATGCAGTTATTTTGACTAAAAAAGGCTTTTTAGACACTTGGAGACCAAAATAGAGTCATTTTGAGCCAAACAAATGTTTCAGGCGATTGGTTACCAAATGCAATTATCTTGTCAAAAACCGGCTTTTTAAGACTCTAATAGACGAAAATACAATAATTTTGACTACATTTTTTTTTCAGACCTTTGGTGAAAATAACTGCATTTGTTCACCAAAGGTCTGAAAACCTTTTTAAGCCAAAATGACTATATTTTTTTATTTTAGAGTCTTAAAACACCGCTTTTAGACAAAGTAAAGTACTCTTGGTAACCAATGGCCTGAAAAAATGTTTTTGGTCAAAATGACTCTATTTAGGTCTCCAAGTGTCTAAAAAGCCCTGTTTAGTCAAAATAACTTCGTTTGGTCACCAAAGGTTTGAAAAACTTTTTTAGCCCAAATGACTGTATTTTTGTCTTTTAGAGTCTTAAAAAGGCGGTTTTAATTCCATTTAATTCCATTTCGTATGCAGTGATCTGAAAACATTTTTTTGGTCAAAATGATTCTATTTTGGTCTCCAAGTGTCTAAAAAGCCTTTTTTAGTCAAAATAACTGCATTTGGTCACCAAAGGTCTGAAAATCTTTTTTAGCCAAAATGACTGTATTTTTGTCTTTTAGAGTCTTAAAACACTGCTTTTAGACAAGATAAACTACATTTGGTAACCAATGGCCTGAAAAAATGTTTTTGGTCAAAATGACTTTATTTAGGTCTCCAAGTGTCCAAAAAGCCCTTTTTAGTCAAAATAACTACGTTTGGTCACCAAAAGTCTGAAAAACTTTCTTAGCCAAAATGACTGTATTTTTGTCTTTTAGAGTCTTAAAAAGCCGGTTTTAGACAAGATAATTGCATTTCGTTACCAGTGATCTGAAAAAAATTTTTTAGTCAAAATGACTCTATTTTGGTCTCCATGTGTCTAAAAATCCCTTTTTAGTCAAAATAACTGCATTTGGTCACCGAAGGTTTGAAAAAAATTCTAGTCAAAATGATTGTATTTTCGTCTATTAGAGTCTTAAAAAGCCGGTTTTGGACAAGATAATTGCATTTGGTAACCAATCGCCTGAAACATTTGTTTGGGTCAAAATGACTCTATTTTGGTCTCCAAGTGTCTAAAAAGCCTTTTTTAGTCAAAATAACTATATTTGGTCACCAAAGGTCTGAAATAAAAAATTAGTCAAAATGACTGTATTTTCATCTATGAGTCTTAAAAAGCCGGTTTTTGACAAGATAATTGCATTTGGTCACCAAAGGTCTGAAAAACTTTTTTAGCCAAAATGACTGTATTTTTGTCTTTTAGAGTCTTAAAACACTGCTTTTAGACAAGATAAACTACATTTGGTAACCAATGGCCTGAAAAAATGTTTTTGGTCAAAATTACTCTATTTAGGTCTCCAAGTGTCCAAAAAGCCCTTTTTAGTCAAAATAACTACGTTTGGTCACCAAAGGTCTGAAAAACTTTTTTAGCCAAAATGACTGTATTTTTGTCTTTTAGAGTCTTAAAAAGCCAGTTTTAGACAAGATAATTGCATTTCGTTACCAGTGATGTGAAAAAATGTTTTTGGTCAAAATGACTCTATTTAGGTCTCCAAGTGTCTAAAAAGCCATTTTTAGTCAAAATAACTACGTTTGGTCACACAAGGTCTGAAAAACTTTTTTTTAACCAAAATGACTGTATTTTTGTCTTTTAGTCTTAAAATGCCGGTTTTAGACCAGTTAATTGCATTTCGTTACCAGTGATCTGAAAACATTTTTTTTGGTCAAAATGACTCTATTTTGGTCTCCAAGTGTCTTAAAAGACCCTTTTGGTCAAAATATCTGTATTTGGTCACCAAAGGTTTTAAACAAAAAATGTAGTTTAAATGATTGTATTTTCATCTTTTAGAGTCTTAAAAAGCCGGTTTTAGACAAGATAATTGCATTTCGTATGCAGTGATCTGAAAACATTTTTTGATCAAAATGATTCTATTTTGGTCTCCAAGTGTCTAAAAAGCCTTTTTTGGTCAAAATAACTGCATTTGGTCACCAAAGGTCTGAAAAACTTTTTTAGCCAAAATGACTGTATTTTTGTCTTTTAGAGTCTTAAAACACTGCTTTTAGACAAGATAAACTACATTTGGTAACAAATGGCCTGAAAAAATGTTTTTGGTCAAAATGACTCTATTTAGGTCTCCAAGTGTCCAAAAAGCCCTTTTTAGTCAAAATAACTACGTTTGGTCACCAAAGGTCTGAAAAACTTTTTTTAGCCAAAATGACTGTATTTTTGTATTTTAGAGTCTTAAAAAGCCGGTTTTAGACAAGATAATTGCATTTCGTTAAAAGTGATCTGGAGAGAGGCAGCCAAGCCCTGATGGAGGGAGGAGCCTGCTAATGGAGCTGATCCCGACGGCCTGCTGAGTCTCTGAGCCACCGCCCAGAGAGATGTGAGGGAATGCTCTCTCACCTAGCCTCGATGCCTGCCTAGCTGGATCCCGCTGCCTCCCCACCCACCCCGCTACCCGGAGGCCCCGACCCGGTCCTGGTTGCCGACCCCCCCTGAGGCTTGGAGGAGGGAGAACGAGCACCCTGGGTCCCTCCGGGAGACTGGAATCGGCTGTGTATTGGAGAGGTGGCCGCCGAGTGCAGGAGCTGCTGAGAAGCTGGGAGAGCCGGCGTCCAGGATCAGGAGAGAAGGTTTGATTGGAGTGAACACCGTCGAGGGGCCAGTGCTGGAGGGATCCAGTCTGGAGAGACCCAGCAACATTGGATATCATAATCATCCCCACCATACCACTATACAAGGGACGCCACAGATTAGCCGAAGGGGACTGGTGAGAGGGGAAACCCCCCAGAATTTTCATATGAACGATATCAAAACAGTCTTTCTTAAAAATACTATCATCATTTTGGAGTGTATAAATTAAGAGCTAATGTGACTGTGATGGAAAAATGGTGTGGGACCCTGCTTGCTTGAGTGCGAGAGAAACCCCCAGAGAGGTTGTACGTTTATTTTTTAACATCAGCTCTTCTTAAAAAGCACTGTCTTATTATCATCTATGAGTATGTAGCTTAATAGAACAGAGGGACTAATCTGAAAAAAGTGCGGGACTATGCTTATTTAAGCGAGAGGGGAAATCCCCTAGAACCCCCCTGCGTTGGATCATAAAATCAACCTTCCTTGAAGCACTGTTAAATTATCACCCAGGAGTATATAGCTTAAAGAGTCAATGAGACTGTTGAGAAAAAATGTGCGGGACTCTGTTTACCAAAGTATGAGGGGAAACCCCTATAGAATTGCACTACATTTGATCTCATTCCTAGTCCTTCGTGAAAGTATCAGTATATTTTCATCTATGAGTTTATAGGTTAATGAGTCAGAGGGATGGTTCTGAAAATTGTGCGGGACGCTGCTTACTTATGGTAGAGGGGAAACCCCCCAGGATTCTATTCCACATGATCTCAATATCAGCCCTCCTTGAAAGTACTGCTGGATTATCTTTCATGAGTGTATAGCTTAAGAACTGTCGGGACTGTTTGGAAAAAATGTGTGGGACTCTGCTTACTTATATAACTTAAGAGCTAATGTGACTGTGATGGAAAAGTGGTGTGGGACCCTGCTTGCTTGAGTGCGAGGGAAACCCCCCAGAGAGGTTGTACGTTTATTTCTCAACATTAGCTCTTCTTAAAAAGCACTGTCTTATTATCATCTATGAGCATGCAGTTTAATAGAATAGAGGGACTTATTTGAAAATAGTGCGGGACTATGCTTATTTAAGCGAGAGGGGAAATCCCCTAGAACCCCCCTGCGTTGGATCCTAAAATCAGCCTTCCTTGAAGCACTGTTAAATTATCACCCAGGAGTATATAGCTTAAGAGTCAACGAGACTGTTGAGAAAAAATGTGCGGGAATCTATTTACCAAAGTATGAGGGGAAACCCCTATAGAATTGCACTACACCTGATCTCATTCCCAGACCTTTGTGAAAGCATCTGTATATTTTCATCTATGAGTTTACAGTTTAATGATTCAGGGGGATGGTTCTGAAAATTGTGCGGGACACTGCTTACTTATGGTAGAGGGGAAACCCCCCAGGACTTATTGCACAGGATTTCAATATCAGCCCTCCTTGGAAGTACTGCTAGATTATCTTTCATGAGTGTATAGCTTAAGAATTGTCGGGACTGTTTGGAAAAAATGTGTGGGACTCTGCTTACTTAGGGAGGGGGGAAACCCCCTAGAATCCTCCTTCATTGGATATAATATACCGGCCCTCTCTGAAAGCAAAGACATATTGTCATCTATGAGTATAAGGCTTAAGAGAAGGTGGGTTTGTGTTGAAAAGGTTCGGGACTCTGCCTGTTTGAATGAGAGGGGAAACCCCCCAGAATTCCTATATGACCAATCTCAAATACTAGCTTTCTTAGAAAGCACTGCTACAGTATTTATTTACGAGTGTATGCTTAGGAGCCAGTTGAACGGCCCTGGAAAAAGTGCGAGACTCTACTCACTTGGGTGAGTGCGGAGGCCCCTCAGATCTTGCTTGCGCGCATTGAGAGATGTGCGGGAGTCTGAGTGCTTGAGTGAGAGGGGAAACCACCAGGGTTTTCATACGTTTGATTTCAACAAACTGCTTCCCCTGGTAGCACAGCTATATTATCATGCGTGAGTCTATAGCTTAAGAACTAGGGAGACCGTCGTGCAAAAAGTGTGGGACCTCTCTTACCTGAATCACTGAATGATATATATGATATTTAGTTCATACTGAGACATAAGAGGAAGCTACACTGAGGGCTTATTCCCCAGAGCCGAATCCACAATGAGAGGTAAACCGGCAAAGGAAGTGGCAGGGAAACCTCCAAAAACTACAGCAAGCCCAGGAACAATTAAAAAATACATGACATCTGAGGGAAAAGATCAAAACACACAGCAAGAGGATCAACCGGTTGTTAGATCCAAACAAAATACAGAGGGAACCAAGAAAATTAAGAATCAAAAGCATATAGGAGTAAGTGGAGAAGAAAGCCTACAAGTGTCAAGAGAAAGCAGTATAACAATAGAGGATGGAGACATGAATAGAGAAGAGAAATTTAATGAAAAAGATTATCCACCATCAAAATCAGAAATGCGGGAAATGTTTGCCAGCCTTGAAAGATCCATCAAAGCCGAGATGGCTACCTTACACGCCGACTTTGGGCATATTCTGGGCAGAGTAGAAGAAATAGAAGAGAAGGTGGAGTCCCAAGGAAAAGAACTAAAAAATCTAAAAGAACAAATGAGAAAAATGAAAATGGAGCAGAGAAATATGTTATACAAAATCGAAGATCAGGAGAATAGAAATCGTAGAAAAAATCTGAGAATAAGAGGATTACCAGAGAAAGGGCCAACAGAAAAATTAGAAGAAACCCTGGAGAAGTTATTTAACCCTCTGCTGGGAAAGGCGACCACAGATAAAATTGAGTTTGAGAGAATTCATAGGTTGCGTAAACCAACCAATCTACCAAAAGAGAAAACAAGAGATGTGATTGCAAGATTCCATAAATACGAGACAAGGGCCAAGATCTGGGAGAAAATGAGAAGTAGACCGGAATTAAAATATGACGGGGAGGACATTCAGATTTTCCCAGACCTGGCAAAAGAGACAATTAACAGAGAACGCATTCTTAGACCAATGGTAGAAATATTAAAGAAAAAAGATATACAATACTTTTGGAACTTCCCTGCAGGTTTAGGAGTGAGAAGAGATGGGAGGACAGTACTACTTAGATACCCAGAGGAAACCAAAGACTTTTGTGAAGCAGTAAAAATCCCACTCATAGATATTCCAGGCTGGACAGACCAGGAGTGCCCAGAGGAAGAAGTTGATGAAGGAGAATTGAATCAGTGGAAACAGAAGAAAAAGATGAAAACAAAAGGATGAAAAGGGACTGGGGGGACCGGGGGGATTGGGGGAGGGGGGGAGGGCTGGCGGAAGAAGGGGAGGAGGGGAGGAGGAGCAAGTAAGAATAAAAAACAGGTGGCCCTATGGAGATCAGCGGGCCGTCACCATTAGACCCTACGGTAGGGAAGATGGGAGGGAACGGTGACCATTAGCAGAGCTCGACCTCGGCCACAAGTCGATTGGAAAGGGAGGAAGGAGAATCGACAACCCTGATGGAGGGACCGGGAATAGTTGGGGGAGGGGAGGGTAGGGGTGGGAAGAGGAAAGGGGAAGAAAGAGGGAAAAAGAAGTCAATAGATCAAAACGTCTCCTATAAGAAAATACAAGAATTAAGAGAACCCAAAAGACAAGAAAAATCAGAGGGATTAATGCCATCTCTTAGGGATCCCTGGTGTTGGTTGAACAGTTTTTATGGCCACCTTAGAGTTGAAGAGATGATAGAGAAAGACAGTAATGAAGATTAAGAAACAATGGTTATAGTTAACATATTATCTTACAATGTCCGAGGTTTAAACTCTCCAGAAAAAAGGAAAAAAATTTTAAAAGAAATTAGTTATTTGAAGGCAGATCTGACATTCTTACAGGAGACTCATTTATCTCATGCAACTAATATTAGATTATATTCTAAGAGCCATCCTACCTGGTATTACGCGGACTCACCCGGGAGGAAGTCCAAGGGAGTAGCCATTGGCATCTCTAGGGACCTTGGATTTGCTCTCGAGTCGAGAATGGTAGACCCAGAGGGAAGATACCTCTTTTTAAGAGGAAAAATAGGAGATGAAGATTTGACCCTAGTAAATATATATAGCCCTAATGAGAGACAAGTAGACTTCCTAGGTAAAGTACTGGGAAAATTAATGGAGTTTAAAAAAGGAGGAGTCATACTGGCAGGGGACCTCAATCTCTGCCTCGACCCTAAAGTAGATACCACATCAAAAACCCTACGGATAAATAAAGTACAGGCAAAGAAAATAAAGGAAAAATTATTTACAAATCAACTGGCAGATATTTGGAGAATTCTCTATCCGAAAGATAGAGATTATACATGTTACTCAAGTGTACATGGAACATACTCAAGATTGGATTATATACTAATCGAACATAGGTGGATCGAAAGGGTAAGCGAGGCTGAGATTGGGGTCAAGACTTGGTCGGACCATACCCCCATTATGGTAAAAATAAAAATGGCGAAAGAGCGGCCTAGGATGGATGCTTGGAAAATAAATGAGGAGATTTTTGGAGATAAAAAGTGGGAAAAAGAAATAGTGAAAGAGTTGGAATTCTATTTTCAAATAAACGATACAAAAGATGCACCAAAAGACATGGTATGGGAAGCTCATAAGGCTTATATGAGGGGCATATTTATCTCAAAGGGGACCCAAAGGAAAAAAGAAAGAATAAAAGATAAGATTAGGCTAATGACAG
Source organism: Pelophylax lessonae (assembly GCF_965119305.1). Classification (NCBI taxonomy): domain Eukaryota; kingdom Metazoa; phylum Chordata; class Amphibia; order Anura; family Ranidae; genus Pelophylax; species Pelophylax lessonae. Next base: position 152,829,306 of record NC_138773.1, read on the forward strand.
AAGTACATCAATTAGAGCAAAAACATAAAAATACACAAGATATATTAATAAATAATTTACTTGAGGTGAAGAGAGAAGAATTGAAAGATCTACTAGAACAGGAAATAAAGCAGGAAATGAAAAGATGCATAAAAGAAAAATACATTGAAAGTAATAAGGTTGGGAAAAACCTAGCAAAAATCCTGAAAAAGAAGAAAGGAAAAAATTTTGTAGATAAAATTAAAAATAAAAATGGGGAAATAATTCAAACAACGACAGGAATAGCCAAAGAATTCCAAAACTACTACGCAAATCTGTATGCAGTAAAGAAAGGTGAGATACAGGGGAATGAAACAGAAAGGAGGGAGAAAATCAAAAAATACCTTGTAGACGCAGGATTGACAAAGATAGATGAGGAAAAGTTAACATTCCTAGAAAGACCAATCTCAGAACAAGAAATAGAGAGAGCTATTAAAGAAACGAGTCTAGGTAAAAGCCCAGGACCGGATGGGTTTACCATAGGTTATTATAAAAAATTTAAGGACATTTTAATCCCAAGATTTAAAGAATATATAAACGGAATAGGGACTCAGTACGAGATGAGTAGAGAGGCCCTGTCAGCATCAATCACAGTTATACGGAAAGAGGGAAAAGACCCGGTACTATGTTCTAGTTTTAGACCCATCTCCCTACTTAATGTTGATACTAAATTATTCACAAAAATTTTGGCCACTAGAATGAAGAACCTAATGGGGGAGTGGATACACAATGATCAAGTAGGATTCATCCCGGGGAGACAGGGACGGGACAATGGGATAAAAACTATACTGTTGATAGACCATATGGTAAAAAGCAGAGCTCCCAGTCTACTTCTGTCAATAGATGCGGAAAAAGCATTTGACAGGGTAGACTGGGAGTTCATGATAAACACCCTAGTGGAGTTGGGAATAAAACCTAGAATGTTAGCCTGGATCAAAACTTTGTATAATCAACCAACTGCAAAGGTAAAGGTCAATGGAACTTTGTCAGACTCGTTTAAAATGCTCAATGGAACAAGACAAGGATGTCCCTTGTCTCCGATGTTATTTGTCTTATCTTTGGAATCACTACTGGCAACTATTAGAAATAGTGTGGACATCGGGGGCATAAAGGTGGGACAAGTGGAGCATAAGGTATCTGCCTTTGCAGATGATATCCTGCTCTACATAAGTAATCCGAGGATTACTTTGCCCAACATAATTAAAATAATGAAACAATATGGAGAACTATCCAATTTAAAAATTAATCAAAAAAAATCAGAAATATTAAATATTAATATCCCTAAACAAGAAGAGGAGATGTTAAAAAAAGAATTTCAGTTTAACTGGAGAAAAGATGAGATTAAATACTTAGGGATAAAATTAACCCCAACTCCAGAAAAACTCTACAAAACAAATTTTCTAGAACTTCTGAATGAAGTAAGATCAGAATTAAATAGATTATCTCTGAGAATTTTTTCCTGGATAGGGAGAATAAATACGATAAAAATGATAATCCTGCCAAAAATTATATATAAATTCCAGATGATTCCGATTTCATTACCTCAAGTATTTTTTAAAACACTGAAAAGATTAATATCCCGCTTTATTTGGAAATACAAAAAGCCAAGGGTAAAGTACACTACACTATGTAAAGGTAAGGGACAAGGGGGACTAGCCCTACCCGACTTTAAAAATTATTATTTTGCAGCAATACTCACAAGGGTGATAGAATGGACAAAAAAAAATAATGATAGAAATTGGGTGGTAATAGAAAGCACGATGAGTGGTACACACCTAGCAAAAGTTATATGGATACCTGAGAGGTTTAGAAATCTGGACACTAACACGCATATAATCACAAGACATGCTATTAAGGTTTGGGATAATATACATAAAAAAGAAAATTGGAAACACAATTCACCACTGATCCCGTTACAGGGCACAAAATTTTTTGCACCAGGGGAAGAGAAGGAATTGGGTAAATGGATAGAAGAAGGAGAAGCACAATTAGGGGATATAGTAGAGAAGGGGAAAATTATAACCTTGGCGGAGCTGAAACAAAGGAAAGAAAACTGGAAGATAAATGAGTGGAGGTATATCCAACTAAAGCACTTCACATTGTCACTACCGCAGCCATTGAGAGATAAAAACGACCTCCGCCCTCTTGAGCAATTATGTCTTAAAGATAAGATAATAAACAATATTTCGAATGTGTATAAAATACTATTAACAATAACAAAAGAGAGAGGAATAACATTAAAAGAAAAATGGGAAAGAGACCTCGGCCCGTGTAGTAACAACAAACAGTGGGATAAGAGCCTTCAATTAGTACATAAATCCGCGATAGACACCAACACGGAGGAGATGAACTATAAATTGATCACAAGGTGGTACAACACTCCTGATAAGATGGCAAGAATTCAGGTAGAGAGTTCAAGACTTTGCTGGAGGGGATGTCAGATGGTAGGGACTATAGCCCATATATGGTGGGAGTGCCCAAAAATTAAAGTATTCTGGAGTGAAGTTATAGAATTAATAAGTAAAATTACTAAAATAGATATTCCCTTGGATCCTTGGAAATGCATGTTTCATGGAACCCATATGTCAGTGAAACAATATAAAAAAACATTACTCCCTCACTTATTAAACTCAGCTAAGAGCTTGATTCCCTTTAATTGGCAAAAAGAAGAGGCCCCCTCCAGGAAAGAATGGCTGTTAAAAGTAGAGAAAATAAGAAAGTTGGAGCAGCTGAGGACCTGGGAGGAGGAAGAACAGGGGAATGAAGAGGAGATTTGGGATGAGTGGCAAGAGTTTAAGGACACAAGGGAATACAGAGAAATAATAGGAGTCGAATGATAAGAAGAGACGGGGGGGGGGAGGGATAAGGAAGGGAGGGGGGGAAAAAAAAGGGATAAAAGGTAATATGTGTAAAATGTATATGAAAAAATTCTCCAGCGATTGGAGTGTTGTAAATAATTTTTTACCTGGAAAATTTAATAAAGAAATATAAAAACAAAAGTGATCTGGAAACATTTTTTTGATCAAAATGACTCTATTTTGGTCTCCATGTGTCTAAAAATCCCTTTTTAGTCAAAATAACTGCATTTGGTCAGCGAAGGTCTGAAAAAAGAATTTAGTCAAAATAATTGTATTTTCGTCTATTAGAGTCTTAAAAAGCCGGTTTTAGACAAGATAATTGCATTTGGTAACCAATCGCCTGAAACATTTGTTTTTGGTCAAAATGACTCTATTTTGGTCTCCAAGTGTCTAAAAAGCCTTTTGTAGTCAAAATAACTGCATTTGGTCACCAAAGGTCTGAAAAACTTTTTTAGCCAAAATGACTGTATTTTTGTCTTTTAGAGTCTTAAAAAGCCGGTTTTAGACAAGATAATTGCATTTCATTACCAGTGATCTGAAAACATTTTTTTGGTCAAAATGACTCTATTTTGGTCTCCATGTGTCTAAAAATCCCTTTTTAGTCAAAATATCTGCATTTGGTCACCGAAGGTCTGAAAAACAAATTTAGTAAAAATAATTGTATTTTCCTCTAATTAGAGTCTTAAAAAGGCGGTTTTGGACAAGATAATTGCATTTGGTAACCAATCGCCTGAAACATTTGTTTGGGTCAAAATGACTCTATTTTGATCTCCAAGTGTCTAAAAAGCCTTTATAGTCAAAATAACTGCATTTGGTCACCAAAGGTCTGAAAAACTTTTTTAGCCAAAATGACTGTATTTTTGTCTTTTAGAGTCTTAAAAAGCCGGTTTTAGACAAGATAATTGCATTTCATTACCAGTGATCTGAAAACATTTTTTTGGTCAAAATGACTCTATTTTGGTCTCCATGTGTCTAAAAATCCCTTTTTAGTCAAAATATCTGCATTTGGTCACCGAAGGTCTGAAAAACAAATTTAGTAAAAATAATTGTATTTTCCTCTAATTAGAGTCTTAAAAAGCCGGTTTTGGACAAGATAATTGCATTTGGTAACCAATCGCCTGAAACATTTTTTTGGTCAAAATGACTCTATTTTGGTCTCCATGTGTCTAAAAATCCCTTTTCAGTCAAAATAACTGCATTTGGTCACCGAAGGACTGAAAAAAAGAAATTAGTCAACATGACTGTATTTTCGTGTATTAGAGTCTTTAAAAGCCGGTTTTTGACAAGATAATTGCATTTGGTAACCAATTGCCTGAAACATTTGTTTGGGTCAAAACGACTCTATTTAGGTCTCCAAGTGTCTAAAAACCCTATTTTAGTCAAAATAAATGCATTTGTTCACCAAAGGTCTGAAAACCTTTTTTAGCCAAAATGACTATATTTTTGTATTTTAGAGTCTTAAAACACCGCTTTTAGACAAGGTAAAGTACTCTTGGTAACCAATGGCCTGAAAAAATGTTTTTGGTCAAAATGACTCTATTTAGGTCTCCAAGTGTCTAAAAAGCCCTTTTTAGTCAAAATAACTACGTTTGGTCACCAAAGGTCTGAAAAACTTTTTTAGCCAAAATGAATGTATTTTTGTCTTTTAGAGTCTTAAAAAGCCGGTTTTCGACAAGATAATTGCATTTCGTTACCAGTGATCTGAAAACATTTTGTTTGGTCAAAATGACTCTATTTTAGTCTCCAAGTGTCTAAAAAGACCCTTTTGGTCAAAATATCTGTATTTGGTCACCAAAGGTTTTAAAAAAAAATGTAGTTTAAATGATTGTATTTTCGTCTATTAGAGTCTTAAAAAGCCGGTTTTTGACAAGATAATTGCATTTGGTAACCAATCGCCTGAAACATTTGTTTGGGTCAAAATGACTTTTTTGGTCTCCAAGTGTCTAAAAAGCCTATTTTAGTCAAAATAACTACATTTGGTCACCAAAGGTCTGTGAAAAACTTTTTTAGCCATGATTGCATTTTTTTTTTAGAGTCTTAAAAGGCCGGTTTTAGACAAGATAATTGCATTTGGTAACCAAAGGTCTGAAAACCTTTTTTTTTACAAAATGACTGTATTTTTGTCTTTTAGAGTCTTAAAAAGCCGGTTTTAGACAAGATAATTGCATTTCGTTACCAGTGATCTGAAAACATTTTTTTGGTCAAAATGACTCTATTTTGGTCTCCAAGTGTCTAAAAAGCCTTTTTTAGTCAAAATAACTGCATTTGGTCACCAAAGGTCTGAAAAACTTTTTTAGCCAAAATGACTGTATTTTTGTCTTTTAGAGTCTTAAAAAGCCGGTTTTAGACAAGATAATTGCATTTCGTTACCAGTGATCTGAAAACATCTTTTTGGTCAAAATGACTCGATTTTGGTCTCCAAGTGTCTAAAAAGCCTTTTTTAGTCAAAATAACTATATTTGGTCACCAAAGGTCTGAAATAAAAAATAAGTCAAAATGACTGTATTTTCGTCTATTAGAGTCTTAAAAATCCTGTTTTTGACAAGATTTGGTAACCAATCGCCTGAAACATTTGTTTGGGTCAAAACGACTCTATTTAGGTCTCCAAATGTCTAAAAACCCTATTTTGTCAAAATAAATGCATTTGTTCACCAAAGGTTTGAAAACCTTTTTTAGCCAAAATGACTATATTTTTGTATTTTAGAGTCTTAAAAAGTGTGTTTTAGACAAGATAATTGCATTTCGTTACCAGTGATCTGAAAACATTTTTTTGGTCAAAATGACTCTATTTTGGTCTCCATGTGTCTAAAAATCCCTTTTTAGTCAAAATAACTGCATTTGGTCAGCGAAGGTCTGAAAAAAAATTTAGTCAAAATAATTGTATTTTCGTCTATTAGAGTCTTAAAAAGCCGGTTTTGGACAAGATAATTGCATTTGGTAACCAATCGCCTGAAACATTTGTTTGGGTCAAAATGACTCTTTTTTGGTCTCCAAGTGTCTAAAAAGCCTTTTTTAGTCAAAATAACTGCATTTGGTCACCAAAGTTCTGAAAAACTTTTTCAGCCAAAATGACTGTATTTTTGTCTTTTAGAGTCTTAAAAAGCATGTTTTAGACAAGATAATTGCATTTCGTAACCAGTGATCTGAAAACATTTTTTTGGTCAAAATGACTCTATTTTGGTCTCCATGTGTCTAAAAAGCCCTTTTTAGTCAAAATAACTATATTTGGTCACCAAAGGTCTGAAATAAAAAATTAGTCAAAATGACGGTATTTTCGTCTATTAGAGTCTTAAAAAGCCGGTTTTGGACAAGATAATTGCATTTGGTATCCAATCGCCTGAAACATTTGTTTGGGTCAAAATGACTCTATTTTGGTCTCCAAGTGTCTAAAAAGCCTTTTTTAGTCAAAATAACTGCGTTTGGTCACCAAAGGTCTGAAAAACTTTTTTAGCCAAAATGACTGTATTTTTGTCTTTTAGAATCTTAAAAAGCCGGTTTTAGACAAAATAATTGCATTTGGTAACCAATCGCCTGAAACATTTGTTTGGGTCAAAATGACTCTATTTTGGTCTCCAAGTGTCTAAAAAGCCTTTTTAGTCAAAATAACTTTATTTGGTCACCAAAGTTCTGAAAAACTTTTTTAGCCAAAATGACTGTATTTTTGTCTTATAGAGTCTTAAAAAGCCGGTTTTAGACAGGATAATTGCATTTCGTAACCAGTGATCTGAAAACATCTTTTTGGTCAAAATGACTCGATTTTGGTCTCCAAGTGTCTAAAAAGCCTTTTTTAGTCAAAATAACTATATTTGGTCACCAAAGGTCTGAAATAAAAAATAAGTCAAAATGACTGTATTTTCGTCTATTAGAGTCTTAAAAATCCTGTTTTTGACAAGATTTGGTAACCAATCGCCTGAAACATTTGTTTGGGTCAAAACGACTCTATTTAGGTCTCCAAATGTCTAAAAACCCTATTTTGTCAAAATAAATGCATTTGTTCACCAAAGGTTTGAAAACCTTTTTTAGCCAAAATGACTATATTTTTGTATTTTAGAGTCTTAAAAAGTGTGTTTTAGACAAGATAATTGCATTTCGTTACCAGTGATCTGAAAACATTTTTTTGGTCAAAATGACTCTATTTTGGTCTCCATGTGTCTAAAAATCCCTTTTTAGTCAAAATAACTGCATTTGGTCAGCGAAGGTCTGAAAAAAAATTTAGTCAAAATAATTGTATTTTCGTCTATTAGAGTCTTAAAAAGCCGGTTTTGGACAAGATAATTGCATTTGGTAACCAATCGCCTGAAACATTTGTTTGGGTCAAAATGACTCTTTTTTGGTCTCCAAGTGTCTAAAAAGCCTTTTTTAGTCAAAATAACTGCATTTGGTCACCAAAGTTCTGAAAAACTTTTTCAGCCAAAATGACTGTATTTTTGTCTTTTAGAGTCTTAAAAAGCATGTTTTAGACAAGATAATTGCATTTCGTAACCAGTGATCTGAAAACATTTTTTTGGTCAAAATGACTCTATTTTGGTCTCCATGTGTCTAAAAAGCCCTTTTTAGTCAAAATAACTATATTTGGTCACCAAAGGTCTGAAATAAAAAATTAGTCAAAATGACGGTATTTTCGTCTATTAGAGTCTTAAAAAGCCGGTTTTGGACAAGATAATTGCATTTGGTATCCAATCGCCTGAAACATTTGTTTGGGTCAAAATGACTCTATTTTGGTCTCCAAGTGTCTAAAAAGCCTTTTTTAGTCAAAATAACTGCGTTTGGTCACCAAAGGTCTGAAAAACTTTTTTAGCCAAAATGACTGTATTTTTGTCTTTTAGAATCTTAAAAAGCCGGTTTTAGACAAAATAATTGCATTTGGTAACCAATCGCCTGAAACATTTGTTTGGGTCAAAATGACTCTATTTTGGTCTCCAAGTGTCTAAAAAGCCTTTTTAGTCAAAATAACTTTATTTGGTCACCAAAGTTCTGAAAAACTTTTTTAGCCAAAATGACTGTATTTTTGTCTTATAGAGTCTTAAAAAGCCGGTTTTAGACAGGATAATTGCATTTCGTAACCAGTGATCTGAAAACATTTTTTTGTTCAAAATGACTCTATTTTGGTCTCCAAGTGTCTAAAAATCCCTTTTTAGTCCAAATAACTGCATTTGGTAAGCGAAGGTCTGAAAAAAAAATGTAGACAAAATAATTGCATTTTCGTCTATTAGAGTCTTAAAAAGCCGGTTTTGGACAAGATAATTGCATTTGGTAACCAATCGCCTGAAACAATTGTTTGGGTCAAAATGACTCTATTTTGGTCTCCAAGTGTCTAAAAATCCTTTTTTAGTCAAAATAACTGCATTTGGTCACCAAAGGTCTGAAAAACTTTTTTAGCCAAAATGACTGCATTTTTTTTTCTTTTAGAGTCTTAAAAAGCCGGTTTTAGACAAGATAATTGCATTTCGTTACCAGTGATCTGAAAACATTTTTTTGGTCAAAATGACTCTATTTTGGTCTCCATGTGTCTAAAAATCCCTTTTTAGTCAAAATAACTGAATTTGGTCACCGAAGGTCTGAAAAACTTTTTTAGCCAAAATGACTGTATTTTCGTCTATTAGAGTCTTAAAAAGCCGGTTTTGGACAAGATAATTGCATTTGGTAACCAATCGCCTGAAACATTTGTTTTTCAGACCTTGTGTGACCAAACGTAGTTATTTTGACTAAAAATGGCTTTTTAGACACTTGGAGACCTAAATAGAGTCATTTTGACCAAAAACATTTTTTCAGGCCATTGGTTACCAAATGCAGTTATCTTGTCTAAAAGCGGCGTTTTGAGACTCTAAAAGACAAAAATACAGGCATCTTGGCTATAAAAAGTTTTTCAGACCTTTGGTGACCAAATGCAGTTATTTTGACTAAAAAATGCTTTTTAGACACTTGGAGACAATTTTGACCAAAAACATTTTTTCAGGCCTTTTCTTACGAAATGTAATTATCTTGTCTAAAACCGGCGTTTAAAGACTCTAAAAGACAAAAATACAGTAATTTTAGCTAAAAACGTATTTCAGACCTTTGGTGACCAAATGCAGTTATTTTGACTAAAACAGGTTTTGGAGACCTAAATAGAGTCATTTTGACCAAAAACATTTTTTCAGGCCATTGGTTACCAAATGTAGTTTATCTTGTCTAAAAGCGGTGTTTTAAGACTCTAAAAGTCAAAAATACACTCATTTTGGCTAAAAAAGGTTTTCGGACCTTTGGTGACCAAATGCATTTATTTTGACTAAAATAGGCTTTTTAGACACTTGGAGACCAAAAATAGAGTCATTTTGACCAAAAACATAGAAAAAATGAAACTTCCGCGCTATGGACTAAATGGATATATAAGTGAATGATAAATGAAAAAGGAGATGTGTATAAAATATATGTGGATCAAAAAATGTATATAAATATATCTAAAAATAGGCTGCAGCCTCCCTGGATGATAGTCCGGAGACTATACACTGGATTAAAAAGAAATAGGGATGATGGCGCTGCCTATATAATTTAGATATAAAAATATAATAAACTGTGAATTACAGTGCTAAAACAATATGTATATTCATATAATAATATATACCAAAAAACATCAATTAGGTGCAAGTGCACAGTGTAAAAGTGCCTTCAAAAAGTTAGAAAGTGACTAGTGCAATAGATAACAATAAATATTGTCTAATATTGTTAATATCAGCATGCAAATAATGTGCTAAAAAATATATGGTGCTATATGATATGAACTATTCCACTCATACCATGTAATGATATGGGGAATTTAAAGTGCCAACAGAGCCAAAAAGAAACCACGTTTATGAAATACAGATTGCAAGTCCAGTAAGGAAAGATCCAGTAAAAAAGTCTATATCATATACGGTGACTTCAAGAACAAAAAAGGGGGGTGACAACACTCTGAGAATCAACACTCAGGTGAAAGATGACCCCGTGGTGGGTGGTAAGGTGCTGGAATTCCTTTGGTAAAAATGCACACTTACCAGAGACACCCACCCCACACAGGGGTATAGAGCGGGTGTTTTAATGGGTCTGGCAACCTAGCGATATCCTCCTATCCCTGGATAGAGGGCGTGTGCCGAGGATCAGGCTGGTCCTGGAATGGATATGCCTTGGGATAATCCCCTGTATGCCTTCCTGACCTAGGTGTGTTCCGAGGGATCCACTCAACTCCACTCCCGATATTGTACCAGAAAATTAATGGTGGACATAGTGTAATTCCGTAATTTACTTTATTAAGCAAAGCAATGCAAAGGTACTCACATAAACAGGAAAAAAATCGAGCGTGACTGTATCAACCGAGCGCTTGCGGTCCAAGCCTCGTTCCTATGTGGGTTTACCGGAAATGACTCGACACGCCGTACGCGTTTCGTAGCTTGTACGTCCACGCTGCTGATGACGTACAAGCTACGAAACGCGTACGGCGTGTCGAGTCATTTCCGGTAAACCCACATAGGAACGAGGCTTGGACCGCAAGCGCTCGGTTGATACAGTCACGCTCGATTTTTTTCCTGTTTATGTGAGTACCTTTGCATTGCTTTGCTTAATAAAGTGAATTACGGAATTACACTATGTCCACCATTCATTTTCTGGTACAATATCGGGAGTGGAGTTGAGTGGATCCCTCGGAACACACCTAGGTCAGGAAGGCATACAGGGGATTATCCCAAGGCATATCCATTCCAGGACCAGCCTGATCCTCGGCACACGCCCTCTATCCAGGGATTGGAGGATATCGCTAGGTTGCCAGACCCATTAAAACACCCGCTCTATACCCCTGTGTGGGGTGGGTGTCTCTGGTAAGTGTGCATTTTTACCAAAGGAATTCCAGCACCTTACCACCCACCACGGGGTCATCTTTCACCTGAGTGTTGATTCTCAGAGTGTTGTCACCCCCCTTTTTTGTTCTTGAAGTCACCGTATATGATATAGACTTTTTTACTGGATCTTTCCTTACTGGACTTGCAATCTGTATTTCATAAACGTGGTTTCTTTTTGGCTCTGTTGGCACTTTAAATTCCCCATATCATTACATGGTATGAGTGGAATAGTTCATATCATATAGCACCATATATTTTTTAGCACATTATTTGCATGCTGATATTAACAATATTAGACAATATTTATTGTTATCTATTGCACTAGTCACTTTCTAACTTTTTGAAGGCACTTTTACACTGTGCACTTGCACCTAATAGATGTTTTTTGGTATATATTATTATATGAATATACATATTGTTTTAGCACTGTAATTCACAGTTTATTATATTTTTATATCTAAATTATATAGGCAGCGCCATCATCCCTATTTCTTTTTGACCAAAAACATGTTTTCAGGCCATTGGTTACCAAATGCAGTTATCTTCTGCTGGGTCAGCTCTTACCAACCCCGCTCCCGCTGGATACGCCTGAACCTATACAACTTGGGATCATACGGCCTGCTTTGTCCCCGGAGGAGAGACGCCGTCGCCAGTTGGGTAACCTGTGCCTGTATTGCGGTGAAGCTGGACACTATGTGTGCTCCTGCCCGGCAAAATACCATAAGTTCATGCCGGCCTCACCATCTGTTGCCAGTTCCTCCCACCTAGACTTTCCTGTGTCATTACAGCTTCCAGAAGGACTCGTCCCAGTTACCGCAATCATTGACTTGGGAGCCTGCCGTTGTTTCATTGATCGCTCGTTCGCCCTGCAACATGGCATACCTCTCCGGCTCAAGACTCAGGACCTCACCATCTTCCTGGCTGATGGCTCCCACATCAAATCCGGGCCCGTGACCGAAGAAACTTTTCCCCTTCCTATGGTCTCCTCCCCTGGCCATAAGGAACTGATTAGCCCGGATGTTATCACATCCTCCTTATTTCCCATTATCCTGGGATTACCGTGGTTGCAAGCACATAACCCGCAAGTCAATTGGATCACAGGCACCATCCAGTTCCCATCTCTTTACTGCAAGAATTCCTGTCTACCCGCTCCTCCTGAATTCCCCAAGACTCTGTTCTGTCTTGAATCCGAACCTGATGTATGTTCTGTGGTGCCCAAAGCATACCATGATTTCCTGGACGTATTCAGCAAATGGGGAGCAGAGACCTTGCCCCCCCCACCGTCCATATGACTGCCCCATCGACTTGCTCCCAGGAGCCGAAATCCCGTTCGGCCGGATTTACCCACTTTCTGAACGTGAGCTGGATGTCTTAAAGGACTATGTAAACGAAAGTCTGAAGAAGGGGTTCATCCGTCCCTCTACCTCTCCAGCAGGGGCAGGTATCTTCTTCGTAGAGAAGAAGGATCACACCCTCCGACCCTGCATCGATTATAGGGATTTAAATAAAGTTACTATTAAAAACCGTTATCCCCTTCCTCTAGTCCCCGAACTCTTTCAGAGACTCAGATCTGCCATCCTGTTTACTAAGCTGGATCTTCGTGGGGCGTACAATTTGGTGCGCATCCGAGAGGGCGACGAATGGAAGACTGCTTTCCGCACTAGATTCGGACATTTCGAATACCTGGTAATGCCATTTGGCCTTTGTAATGCTCCTGCCACGTTCCAACACTTTGTGAACGACATCTTCAGGGATTGGTTGGATATCTTCATCATCGTATACTTGGGTGACTTCCTAATCTTCTCAACATCCCTAGAGCAGCATCGCGAGCACGTTCGAAATGTCCTCGGTCGCCTTCGCCAGCATGGTCTCTACGCCAAGGCCGAGAAGTGCGGTTTTGAGCAGAACAGTATCCCATTTCTGGGGTTAATAATTTCCACAGAAGGAATAGAGATGGATCCTCAGAAGGACTCTGCCATTCTGGACTGGCCACCTCCATCAGACAAAAAGGTAGTACAGCGCTTCGTTGGCTTCGCCAATTTTTATAGGAGGTTCATTAAGGGGTTCTCTAACATCATAGCCCCTATTACTAACCTTACTAAGAAGAACGTCCGCTTCAAGTGGACCCCAGAAGCTCAGTCCGCCTTCTTGGTTCTTAAAAAACATTTTACCTCTGCCCCTATCCTAAGTCACCCGGATCCTGCCTTACCCTATCTCCTGGAGGTAGACGCATCGGACGTTGCGGTCGGAGCAGTCATGTCCCAAAGACAGGGAACTAGAGACTTAACTCACCCAATAGCCTTCTTTTCCCGGAAACTCTCTCCCGCAGAGAAAAACTATGATGTCGGGGACCGGGAACTCCTGGCTATCAAAGCCGCTCTCGAAGAGTGGAGATATCTACTAGAAGGAGCATCACACCCGATTCTTATATTTACCGATCATAAGAACCTTGAGTACTTAAGATCTGCAAAGCGACTTAGACCCCGCCAGGCCCGATGGGCACTCTTCTTCTCCAGATTCTTGTTCCATATCACCTATCGGCCCGGGTCGAAAAATGTCAAACCGGATGCCCTGTCCCGGATGTTTGATAATACTAAAGAAGAGTTGGTACCTGACACTATCCTGTCAGAGAAAAACTTCCTGCTCACTAGCCTGAAATCCCATCTTGAGCAAGCCTCTGCCAAAATTTCCGGTCCACCTGGGATACCCCTGTCACGCAAGGATGGTTTGTTGTGGGCTAAGGACAAAATATTTGTCCCGGAGGGAGTCAGAGTTTCGGTTCTAGCTGCCTGCCATGACCACCCTCTGGCTGGCCATTTTGGTGTTCATAGGACCCTTGACCTCATGCAACGCACCTTCTGGTGGCTTGAGATGGGAAAAGACTGCAGAAGTTATGTATCTTCCTTTGTTTCTTGCTCCAGGAGTAAAACCACCAGAAGTAAGGCGTGGGGTCTCCTCAGACCACTCCCAATCCCTGACCGGCCCTGGCAAACTATCGCCATGGACTTTATCGTGGAACTTCCACCTTCGGCCGGGTGCTCCGCCATTTTTGTGGTTGTAGACCGGCTTACTAAGATGGCCCACTTTCTACCCCTCAAAGGTACCCCCTCTGCAAAAGAAACCGCAGAAGTCTTCATTAGGGAGATCGTGCGAATCCACGGGGTACCCACGAACATTATCTTGGACAGAGGGGTACAGTTCACGTCCCGCTTTTGGAGGGCCTTGTGTAAGCTACTAAAAATTGAATTATCTATGTCCTCAGCTTACCACCCGCAGATGAACGGGCAAACAGAGAGGACAAACCAGACCCTGGAACAATATCTCCATTGCTTTACCACCTTCGTCCAGGACGACTGGGTAGCATTACTACCATTTGCGGAATTTGCCTTTAATAATTCACGACATTCCGTTACCGGGCAATCTCCCTTCTTTGCCAATTATGGTTTTCATCCTTCCTTTCTGCCCGACGTCCCATCTGATTCCGGAGTGCCCGCAGTTTAGATCACCATTGACTTCTTCACGAGTAACAACAAACTTCTGCAGGACACCTTGGCCAAGGCTCAGATAGCGTCCAAAAGAATCTTTGATGGGAAAAAGAGGGGAGAACTGATTCTCCAACCAGGTGACAAGGTCTTTTTATCCACAGCTAACCTGCGCTTGGCCTGCCCATCCAAGAAGTTGGCTTCCAGGTTTATCGGCCCATTCCCCGTTAAAATAAGACTCAATGCCGTGTCCTATGAGTTATCCTTACCTGATACCCTACTGATCCATCCACTGTTCCATGTCACTCTTTTTTAAAACCCGCGGTTCCCGACGCCTTCCCCGGCAGAAGCCCTGGACCTCCGGAACCAGTGATGGTGGATGGCGACATGGAGTACGAAGTTGAGGCTGTACTTGATTGCCGGAAAAGAGGTAACCAGCTTCAGTTCCTTATTAAATGGAAGGGTTATGGGCCGGAAGAGAATTCCTGGGAACCTGAGAGTAACATTCATGCCGCAGACCTGATCCAGGCGTTTTTTCTTGCCCATCCTCAGAAAAGCAGTTTGTTGGGCACCCGGAGGTTGCCCTTAAGGGGGGGCAATGTTAGGAATGCTTACTGAGCACACTGATGTGCTGTCATTAATCTGCAATCTAAAGGGTTAACCTAGAGCAGACTAATTGCAGTAATTGGCAAAGAGGCTGCCTTATTTAAACAGATCAGAAGCACTGTGTCTTTGCTGACTTGTCTGCAGCTCTTCCTGTGTTCCTGAAGCCTGCTTCCTGTTACCTGTTTGATATCCGTTTTGACCTTTGGCTTGTTCCTGACCTTGTTGACCTGCGGTGAAGCTGGACACTATGTGTGCTCCTGCCCGGCAAAATACCATAAGTTCATGCCGGCCTCACCATCTGTTGCCAGTTCCTCCCACCTAGACTTTCCTGTGTCATTACAGCTTCCAGAAGGACTCGTCCCAGTTACCGCAATCATTGACTTGGGAGCCTGCCGTTGTTTCATTGATCGCTCGTTCGCCCTGCAACATGGCGTACCTCTCCGGCTCAAGACTCAGGACCTCACCATCTTCCTGGCTGATGGCTCCCACATCAAATCCGGGCCCGTGACCGAAGAAACTTTTCCCCTTCCTATGGTCTCCTCCCCTGGCCATAAGGAACTGATTAGCCCGGATGTTATCACATCCTCCTTATTTCCCATTATCCTGGGATTACCGTGGTTGCAAGCACATAACCCGCAAGTCAATTGGATCACAGGCACCATCCAGTTCCCATCTCTTTACTGCAAGAATTCCTGTCTACCCGCTCCTCCTGAATTCCCCAAGACTCTGTTCTGTCTTGAATCTGAACCTGATGTATGTTCTGTGGTGCCCAAAGCATACCATGATTTCCTGGACGTATTCAGCAAATGGGGGGATGAGACCTTGCCCCCCCACTGTCCATATGACTGCCCCATCGACTTGCTCCCAGGAGCCGAAATCCCGTTCGGCCGGATTTACCCACTTTCTGAACGTGAGCTGGACGTCTTAAAGGACTATGTAGACGAAAGTCTGAAGAAGGGGTTCATCCGTCCCTCTACCTCTCCTGCAGGGGCAGGTATCTTCTTCGTAGAGAAGAAGAATCACACCCTCCGACCCTGCATCGATTATAGGGATTTAAATAAAGTTATTATTAAAAACCGTTATCCCCTTCCTCTAGTCCCCGAACTCTTTCAGAGACTCAGATCTGCCATCCTGTTTACTAAGCTGGATCTTCGTGGGGTGTACAATTTGGTGCGCATCCGAGAGGGCGACGAATGGAAGACTGCTTTCCGCACTAGATTCGGACATTTCGAATACCTGGTAATGCCATTTGGCCTTTGTAATGCTCCTGCCACGTTCCAACACTTTGTGAACGACATCTTCAGGGATTGGTTGGATATCTTCATCATCGCATACTTGGATGACATCCTAATCTTCTCAACATCCCTAGAGCAGCATCGCGAGCACGTTCGAAATGTCCTCGGTCGCCTTCGCCAGCATGGTCTCTACGCCAAGGCACTTGGAGACCAAAAATAGAGTCATTTTGACCAAAAACATGATTTCAGGCCATTGGTTACCAAATGCAATTATCTTGTCCAAAACCGGCTTTTTAAGACTCTAAAAGACGAAAATACAGTCATTTTGACTAAATTTTTTTACAGACCTTTGGTGACCAAATGCAGTTATTTTGTCTAAAAAAGGCTTTTAAGACACTTGGAGACCAAAATAGAGTCATTTTGACCAAAAACATTTTTTCAGGCCATTGGTTATCAAATGCAGTTATCTTGTCTAAATGCGGCGTTTTGAGACTCTAAAAGACAAAAATACAGGCATTTTGGCTAAAAAAATTTCAGACCTTTGGTGACCAAATGCAGTTATTTTGACTAAAAAAGGCTTTTTAGACATTTGGAGACCAAAATAGAGTCATTTTGACCCAAACTAATGTTTTCAGATCACTGGTAACGAAATGCAATTATCTTGTCTAAAACCGGCTTTTAAGACTCTAAAAGACAAAAATACAGTCATTTTGGCTAAAAAAGTTTTTCAGACCTTTGGTGACCAAACGTGGTTATTTTGACTAAAAAGGGCTTTTTAGACACTTGGAGACCTAAATAGAGTCATTTTGACCAAAAACATTTTTTCAGGCCATTGCTTACCAAATGTAGTTTATCTTGTCTAAAAGCGGTGTTTTAAGACTCTAAAAGACAAAAATACAGTTATTTTGACTAAAAAAGGCTTTCCTGGTGCCTCCATGGCAGCATACTAGTGATAGAGCCCCGCCTCTACTCCTCCCTCAGGACTAGTGAGTAGCATAAAAGAAAGGCCCAGCCCCCTGTCCCATCATTCTCCTTTTTTTCCTCATACCTTCCTGACTGGTGAAGAATAAGCAGTATGTCCATACCTCTGCCTCCAGGCAGCTTTCCGCCGGGTTCAGCCTCTCCTGTGCGCAGTCCCGGTTCTTGGGTCGCTCAAAGCACTAATAAGGCCGGGAACCCCCTTCTGTGGATCTTTGGGGTACAATTTGCAGTGTTTCCTCATAGGAACGCATACTGCCACTGTCTATTTAAAAAATCTTTAAATGTTTGGCTTTGCAGGATTTTGCACAAGGACCGTCTTTTTTTTTTTTTTTGGATTCCCCTTTAGGTTTTCCAGTACTTGTTTGGTTGTTAGTGTGTTTGGGTTTGTTTTCATTTTTGTCTTCCCCTTTTCTTTTCCTCTTTTTCTTTCCCTTCTTGTCTTACCTTGTCAGCCTGTCCCTTTAAATTTTCTGTGAAGACATCCGATCCTGTGTAGATGGCTCCCAGTCCTGGGATTCCCCCTGCAGCGCCATGCAGATCGAGGCCGCCCCTTACTCCACAGAGTCTCGGCGTCTCTGCGGACCGCCTCGCAGGGCGGGGAGTAGGGCCGTGCACGAGGAACGCTCTGCGCATGCGCAGTGAGGTTGAGGCTCGGGCGGCCATCTTGGTTGTGGGAACCAGGTGTAATTTTGCCCTGAGTTCCCACAGAAGCTAAGGGGAGGGGTTTGGTGCTCTCTTAGGCTGCTCTGCCTATTAAAGGGCCATTCCACCTGCTGTCC
Organism: Pelophylax lessonae; assembly: GCF_965119305.1. Taxonomy (NCBI): domain Eukaryota; kingdom Metazoa; phylum Chordata; class Amphibia; order Anura; family Ranidae; genus Pelophylax; species Pelophylax lessonae. Next base: position 152,847,115 of record NC_138773.1, read on the forward strand.
ACCTGAAAGACAGCATCTTTCCCTGCTCCTACAGACTTGTTAAAGCCCTTGGTAGGTAGCACTTTGTAATACTTTTTTTTTTTTTTTCTCTCTCCGCCCTCATTCCCATTTATTCAGTTTTTATTTGTCTTCAATAAAACTTTTTTTTTTTCCTTCTTTTCTTCTCCCTTTTTCTATTTTCCTTCTTGCATTTTCCTCTCACAGCCGGTCCTTCTGCAACGCCCTACGATGAGCCACTCATCACGTAACCAAGATCCTCACAATAGGTATGGGACCACCTTTCTGTAAGTATTGAAGAAAGAAGGAAAAGAGTGCTTGTATGGACTAACAAGTGTCCTTTGTTCCAGCCCAACACACTCCAAAAGATCCGGGAAGTCTTCGAGGCACCGCGACCATGACAGTCCAGATCGCAGATCAAGATCTTCCCACTATAGATCCTCAGAAAGATCTAGGTCAAGATACCGTCACTCTCCCTCTCCGCCATCACATTCATCAAGGAAGAAGTGCTGGTCTTGTGGCGCGGTACCCTTACCTAGAAAACTAGTTTGCCAGGACTGTTTTCGGGACTACGCAGCCAACCGGGAGTTGGAAAACCAACAAGTGGTGGATCTGCTAAAGCAGACAATGAAGGATTCCCTTTCGGAGTTGACATACATCTCTAGTACCCGCTCAGGCGGCTCCCTCTGCAGCTCAAGTTCCGGACAGGGATGATAGCGCTCCAGGCCCCTCGGGGCTAAACCCTTCATGCACTGTGGCTCCATTACTGGGAGAGGCGTCTTCAGGTCACCCTTCGGAAGAATCCACAGAGGAGTCGGACCCGTCAGGCTTTAACTATGCCTTAATCCCACCTTTTATTCAGGCAGTAAAAACAGCAATTGCCTGGGAGGATCCTGAAGAACCCACTCCTAAGTCGAAAACGTATTTTCCCTTCCTTAAGAGGAAACAAGTATTCTTTCCTCTTATGGGCGAGATAAGAGAAATTATCGAAGAGGAATGGAAGAAGAAGGATAAAAAGTTTTCATTGGGCCGTCTTAATAAACTCTACCCTCTAGCCGAGGCTGAAGCGCAATCATTAAGTGTCGGCCTGTATAGGCCCCAAAAATTAGCTCACATGGGTTTAACTGACAGCAAAGAACGTAGTATTCTGTGGCTGAAGGTACATTAGGCATTCACAGGATACAGAAGTAAGTGTCGGCCATAAAAGGCCCCAGAAATTAGCCCACATGGGTTTACCTGACACTCACCTTCGGCCACAGAATACTACGTTCTTAGCTGTCAGTTCAACCCATGGCTAATTTTTGGGGCTGATACAGGCCGACACTTACTTCTGTACCCTGTGAATGCCTAATATACCTTCAGCCACCAAATACTACGTTCTTAGCTGTCAGGCTAATTTTTGGGGACTTTTATGGCCGACACTTACTTCTGTATCCTGTGAATGCCTAATGTACCTTCAGCCACAGAATACTAAATACATTCATTTTGACAAAAAAAAATTCAGACCATTGGAGACCAAATGCAGTTATCTTGTCTAAAAACAGGCTTTTTAAGGCTCTAAAAGACAAAAATACAGTCATTTTGACTAAATATTTTTTTCAGACCTTTGGTGACCAAATGCAGTTATTCTGACTAACAAAAAGGCTTTTTAGACACTTGGATACCAAAATAGAGTCATTTTGACCAAAAAAATGTTTTCAGGCCATAGGAGCCCAAATGTCTAAAATCTTGCCTAAAACCGGCTTTTTAAGGCTCTACAAGACATAAATGTAGTCATTTTGACTACATTTTTTTTTTTCAGACGTTTGGTGACCAAATGCAGTTATTTTGACTAAAAAAAGGCTTTTTAGACACTTGGAGACCAAAATAGAGTCATTTTGACCAAAACATTTTTTTCAGGCCATTGGAGCCCAAATGGCCGATTTTAGACAAATCTTGTCTAAACCCAGCTTTTTAAGGCTCTAAAAGACAAAAATACAGTCATTTTGACTAAAATTTTTTTTTCAGACCTTTGGTGACCAAATGCAGTTATTTTGACTAAAATAGGCTTTTTAGACACTTGGAGACCAAAATACAGTCATTTTGACCCCAAAAAATTTTCAGACCATTGGAGACAAAATACAGTAATCTTGTCTAAAACCGGCTTTTTAAGACTCTAAAAGACAAAAATAGTCATTTTGACTAAAAAAATTTTCAGACCTTTGGTGACCAAATGCAGTTATTTTGACTAAAAAAGGCTTTTAAGACACTTGGAGACCAAAATAGAGTCATTTTGACCAAAAACATATTCAGGCCTTTGGAGAGCAAAATGCAGCTATCTTGTCTAGTCTAAAACCGGCTTTTTAAAACTCTAAAAGACAAAAATACAGTCATTTTGACTAAAACATTTTTTTCCGCAGACAAAAATAAAAAAGCGGATGCACTTTCACGACTAACCGAGAAGGATTGTACCGAGGTTCCCTCAGTTCCTATAATACCACTTGAACGTATTATCGGTGTCATTCGCTCCCTGAAGGAAGAGATTTTGCACAGCATAGGACTGGACTCACCTCCACCACAACTAACTACTGACGCAGAAGGCTTCCTCTACTACAACGATAAATTATACATACCCCCTACTATGCGAACCAAGATCTTGGAATTGTCGCATGATGTACCTATGGCAGGACATATGGGTATGACTAAAACTTTCAATCTACTTACTAGGCAGTTTTGGTGGCCAGACATGAAGACAACTGTAAAAAAGTTCGTTTCATCTTGTGATATCTGTGCAAGGTCTAAAATTGACAACACGAAACCATCGGGGTTACTTTGTAGTTTACCGATACCCCAGGTTCCGTGGGAAGTGGTATCCTTAGACTTCATAGTGGAACTACCACCTTCCAAAGGATTCAACACCATCTTGGTGTCAGTGGACCATCTGACCAAGATGGCACATTTCACTCCTATCCGAAAACTTCCTTCATCCTAACAAACAGCGGAATTGCTTGTGAAACATGTCTTTAAGTTACATGGTATTCCAAAAACACTGCTGTCTGACCGTGGTTCACAATTCATCTCAAAGTTTTGGCTAGCTCTATGTCAGATACTACGAATAGAGCATAAACTTACCTCTCCCTACCACCCTCAGACCAACGGACAGACAGAGAGAGTTAACCAGTGCATTGAACAGTATCTGCGTTGCTATACTTCGTATCTACAGGACGATTGGGCAGATCTCCTCCTGCTAGCGGAATTCGCCTATAACAACGCGACTCATAGCACTACTAAACAAAGTCCATTTTACCTAAATTATGGGTTTCATCCCACACTCCTTCCTCCACGTATCTTGCCATCAAGTAATCCAGTGGCATCTGATTATCTTGCCCAGATAAAGGATTCTCTGGGATTACTCAACCCATAAAAGGCCCCAAAAAATAGCCCATATCAGTTTACCTGACAACTAAGAACGTAGTATTTGGTGGCTGGAGGTACATTAGGCATTCACACAGTATACAGAAGTAAGTGTCGGCCTGCATAGGCCCCAAAAATTAGCTCACATGGGTTTAACTGACAGCAAAGAACATAGTATTTAATGGCTGGAGGTACATTAGGCATTCACATGATACAGAAGTAAGTGTCGGCCTGTATAGGCCCCAAAAATTAGATCACGTGGGTTTAACTGACAGCAAAGAATGTAGTATTCTGTGGCTGAAGGTACATTAGGCATTCACAGGATACAGAAGTAAGTGTCAGCCATAAAAGGCCCCAGAAATTAGCCCACATGGGTTTACCTGAAACTCACCTTCAGCCACAGAATACTACGTTCTTAGCTGTCAGTTCAACCCATGACTAATTTTTGGGGCCGATACAGGCCGACACTTACTTCTGTACCCTGTGAATGCCTAATGTACCTTCAGCCACCAAATACTACGTTCTTAGCTGTCAGGCTAATTTTTGGGGACTTTTATGGCCGACACTTACTTCTGTATCCTGTGAATGCCTAATGTACCTTCAGCCACAGAATACTAAATACATTCATTTTGACAAAAAAAATTCAGACCATTGGAGACCAAATGCAGTTATCTTGTCTAAAACCGGCTTTTAAAGACTCTAAAAGACAAAAATACAGTCATTTTGACTAAAAAATGTTGTCAGACCTTTGGTGACTAAATGCAGTTATTTTGACTAAAGAAGGCTTTTTAGACACTTGGAGACCAAAATAGAGTCATTTTGACCAAAAACAATTTTTTAGGCCATTGGAGCCCATTGGAGCCCTGACAGCTAAGAATGTAGTATTCTGGTGGTACATTAGGCATTCACAGTAGACAGAAGTAAGTGTCGGCCTTTATAGGCCCCAAACTTTAGCTCACATGGGTTTAACTGACAGCACAGAACCTAGTGTATTTGATGGCTGGAGGTAAATTAGGCTTTCACAGGATACAGAAGTAAGTGTCAGCCTGTATAGGCCCCAAAACTTAGCTCACGTGGGTTTAACTGACAGCAAAGAACATAGTGTATTTGATGGCTAGAGGTAAATTAGGCATTCACACAGGAGAAACAAAAAGAAAGCCAACGAATAACTTTAGGTGCCATCTTGCCATGGCCAAGTTCAAAGGGGTCAAGGGTGGCAGTGGTGATCGCCTACGGCCACATCACCCTGAACGCACCTGATCTTGTCTAATCTTGGAAGCTAAGCAGGGTTGGGCCTGGTTAGTACCTGGATGGGAGACCACCTGGGAATACCAGGTGCTGTAGGCTTTTGGCTTTTCCTTTATTCGTTGGCTTTCTTTTTATTTCTCCTGAGGTGCCATCTTGCCATGGCCAAGTTCAAAGGGGTCGAGGGTGGCATTTGTGATCGCCTACGGCGACATCACCCTGAAAGCGCCCGATCTCATTTGATCTCAGAAGATAAGCAGGGTCGGGCCTGGTTAGTAGCTGGATGGGAAACTGCCTGGGAATACCAGGTGCTGTAGGCTTTTGGCTTTTCCTTTATTCGTTGGCTTTCTTTTTGTTTCTCCTGAGGTGCCATCTTGCCATGGCCAAGTTCAAAGGGGTCGAGGGTGGCAGTGGTGATCACCTATGGCCACATAACTCTGAACGCGCCCAATCTCGTCTGATCTCAGAAGCTAAGCAGGGTCGTGCCTGGTAAGAACCTGGATGGGAAACCACCTGGGAATACCAGGTGCTGTAGGCTTTTGGCTTTTCCTTTATTCGTTGGCTTTCTTTTTGATTCCACTGAGGTGCCATCTTGCCATGGCCAAGTTCAAAGGGGTCGAGGGTGGCAGGGGTGATCGCCTACGGCCACATCACCCTGAACGCTACCTATCTCGTCTGATCTCGGAAGCTAAGCAGGGTCGGGCCTGGTTAGTACCTGGATTGGAGACCGCCTGGGAATACCAGGTGCTGTAAGGCTTTTGGCTTTTCCTTTTTTTTTTTATTTAAAATTTTGTAATATAACACTTGAGTATCAACAACAGAAAAGGTACAATTAAATACAGACATTATGCAAATTAGGTCACTCATAGTATGGGTAACCTGAACTGGGGAAGGGCAGGGCGGGGGGTCCAGGGTCAAAAGAGCATGGAAACTGATGGGGAATGTGAGAATGGGGAAGAGTTCTTGGGCGAGTCCTGGAACGTAAATGTATATTGATCCATAGAGGGGTCGGATTTGGGGAAGGAGTACTTGACGTAATTGTCCCATTTCTGTAGAAATGATTTCCGTGAGGATGGGGCTGAAAAAAACCTGTTGAGGCGGTCAATGGAAAGAAGTGTGGAAAGCTCTGATCTGACCCGGGAAACTAAGGGGGGAGTCGTGGAGATCCAATTAGTTAGGATTGTCCTTCTGGCCACCAGTAAACAGGTCAGGATCCACAGACGATGTGGCGAGGCAGGGGTGCTAGACCACTTTTGGAGGCGTTTGTCCCAGTAACCGAACAGGAGCAATATAGGGTCTTTGGGTATGTGCCACTTCGTCACTTGAAGGTCAGTACCTGGTCCCAGAATGTCGTGATATAGGGACAGGACCAGAACTTGTGGCAAAGAGAAGGTCTTTCCGCGGAACATAACGGACAATAATGAGCATCCCGAATCGTTTTGTTTAGAGGTACATTAGGCATTCACACAGTATACAGAAGTAAGTGTCGGCATGTATAGGCCCCAAAAATTAGCTCACATGGGTTTACCTGACAGCTAAGTATGTAGTATTTGGAGGCTGAAGGTACATTAGGCATTCACAGGATTCAGAAATAAGTGTCGGCCTGTATAGTCCCCAAAAATTAGCCCACATGGGTTTAACTGACACCTACTAACGTAGTATTCTGTGGCTGAAGGTACATTAGGCATTCACAGGATACAGAAGTAAGTGTCAGCCTGTATAGGCCCTAAAAATGAGCTCACATGGGTTTAACTGACAGCAAAGAACGTACTGTATTTGATGGCTGGAGGTACATTAGGCATTCACAGTATACAGAAGTTTTGGCCTGTATAGGCCCAAAAATTAGCTCACATGGGTTTAACTGACAGCAAAGAACGTAGTGTATTTGATGGCTGGAGGTACATTAGGCATTTCCAGTATACAGAAGTAAGTGTCGGCCTTTATAGACCCCAAAAATTAGCTCACATAGGTTTAACTGACAGCAAGGAACGTAGTATTTAAAGGATGGAAGTACATTAGGCATTCACAGGATACAGAAGTAAGTGTCGGCCTGTATAGGCCCTAAAAATTAGCTCACATGGGTTTAACTGACACCAAAGAACGTAGTGTATTTGATGGCTGGAGGTACAGCAGGCATTGACAGTATACAGAAGTAAGTGTCGGCCTGTTAAGGCCCCAAAACGTAGCTCACATGGGTTTAACTGACAGCACAGAATGTATTATTGGATGGCTAGAGGTACATCAGGCATTCACACAGTATACAGAAGTAAGTGTCGGCCTGTATAGGCCCCAAAAATTAGCTCCCATGGGTTTACCTGACTGCTAAGAACGTAGTATTCTGTGGCTAAAGGTACATTAGGCATTCACAGGATGCAGAAGTAAGTAGAAAATGTTATGTGCCGACCCTAAATGCCAGTAAGCCAAGAAAGGTCCTGCCACATCCCTAAGGACATATGAGAAAAAAGAGTATCAAGTGGTATTGGTGTTCCAATACACCAGACCCTAAATGAGCCCCGCAGGGAACTGTGTATTCTGAGGAAACACCCAACCTGGGACATTGTAGGCAGGAGTTACTTGGCATGAATAGATAAATAGAAGACCAATTTAAAATATAATGATTTTATTAATACATGTGTACAAAATTGTTAAAAAAGACACTGATGCAAAGGCATCAAAAGACAGTCAATATAGAAAATATGTGATACATAAAATTATGAACCATATCCTAGAGTAGTGGGGTCACCCAGGTCCAACATGTTTCGCAGACTCTGCAGACTCTGATTTAAAAAGGCTTTTTAGACACTTGGAGACCAAAATAGAGTAATTTTCACCAAAAATTTCTTTTCAGGCCATTGGAGCCCAAATGGCCAGTTTTAGACAAATCTTGTCTAAAACCGGCTTTTTAAGGCTCTAAAAGACAAAAATAAAGTAATTTTGACTAAAAAAATGTTCAGACCTTTGGTGACCAAATGCCGTTATTTTGACTAAAAAAGGATTTTTAGACACTTGGAGACCAAAATAGTCATTTTGACCAAAATAAATTTCAGGCCATTGGAGAGCAAAATGCAGTTATCTTGTCTAAAACTGGCTTTTTAAGACTCTAAAAGACAAAAATACAGTCATTTTGACTAAAAAAAAGTTTCAGACCTTTGATGATCAAATGCAGTTATTTTGACTAAAAAGGCTTTTTAGACACTTGAAGACCAACATAGAGTTATTTTAACCAAAAATTTTTTTCAGGCCATTGGAGCCAAATGTCTAAAATCTTGTCTAAAACCAGCTTTTTAAGGCTCTAAAAGACAAAAATTGACAGCTAAGAACGTAGTATTCTGTGGCTGAAGGTACATTAGGCATTTACAGGATAAAGAAGTAAGTGTCGGCCATAAAAGGCCCCAAGAATTAGCCCACATCAGTTTACCTGACAACTAAGAACGTAGTATTTGGTGGCTGGAGGTACATTAGGCATTCACACAGTATACAGAAGTAAGTTAAGGTGCTCCTAAGGAAACTCCAAACACTGATATCCCCGTGCAGGAAGTACTACCACCAAAGGTAAAGGTTGGCCTCTTACCACAATGATTTGACCCCCATGACAGAGATCAAAAACAGCATATTTCAACCTCCACTGGCAAATCCTGCACCGGCTCACTCTCTGATCACGTCCACTTCCTCACAGATAGTTATAACATGTAAAGAGGGAAACAACTGCCATAGTGTAGTACCATTAAACAACTTTATTGGACGCAATTCTCAAATTCACATTTGGCTGTAGTTTGTATGGCGTGTGTAAATTAGGGTGTCCTCGAGGCTCGATTCCTGCCGAAAAAATGGCCGCTGCGTCCCCTCCGTGGTCTCAGTGTGACGCACCGCAGGCTCCTCCTACGCGTTTCATCAGAGACTGACGTCGTCAGGGGGTGTGGCCTGTGGTGAACGTCCACAGTTTATGCGCTGACGGAGATGGATAGGCAGGGCAATAGACAGGTCCCGGATCCCGGAAGAAAGACACTTGCGTGTCAGCGACCGCAACCGGCATTTCACAAGAAGAGACATCCGGACTTAGAATGCGGTTCACGTGCGTACCAACATCCAGAACCAAACATTAACCGGATGCCACATTAAGAGTCAATCAAGACCAATATTAGCACTCATACAATATTCAGTGCAAAATAAATCTTATGCAGATGGATACAGCATATGTAAGCCCAATTGAGCTAAACACACAAGTATCCATTAGCTTTGCATGATTAGATGGTCACAATGGACCACAGTGGAAACCGGCGCCATCTCTCAGCAGAAATCAAAAATCGGGAGACTCCGACCACACAGCCAAATACAACACTAATACATAAAATATATATTAGCACTATTACCAATCATAAATCTAAAATACATAATCTTAAATAAAAACATATTAAAAAGGCCTCTCAAAAAGAAAATACAGATAAAAACACATGAACTCATTTGTTATAGGCTAAATGGTAACTAGTATACAGACAATCTACCTTCAAACTATGAATTATGAATTATTGATGAAGGAATTGATGTCCCAATCAATATTGAGCCCGTGAGGGGCACAGGATTTGAGGCGGTAAATCCAACTGGTCTCCAACTGGGAGACCCCTCTCGTCAGATTGCGACCCCTCCAATTACCCGGGGATTTATCAATCCCCATAAAAATAGTGCCACTAGGATCTTTATTATGGCAGAATAAATCTTTCTTCTCTAATAACACACAGCAGGAGTACAAGATTAAACCATTCATTACATGCTCTACACGCTATGTCGTGTATCTTTTGCGTTGCCCATGTGGTTTGGAATACGTGGGCCGCACGATACGCAAGCTGCATGTACGGTTAAACGAGCATGTGGCTAATATTATAAAAGCTTTCCCTAAACATAGCGTGTCGAGGCACTATGCTCTCTGCCATAATAAAGATCCTAGTGGCACTATTTTTATGGGGATTGATAAATTCCCGGGTAATTGGAGGGGTAGCAATCTGACGAGAGGGGTCGCCCAGTTGGAGACCAGTTGGATTTACCGCCTCAAATCCTATGCCCCTCACGGGCTCAATATTGATTGGGACATCAATTCCTTCATCAATAATTCATAATTCATAGTTTGAAGGTAGATTGCCTGTATACTAGTTACCATTTAGCCTATAACAAATGAGTTCATGTGTTTTTATCTGTATTTTCTTTTTGAGAGGCCTTTTTAATATGTTTTTATTTAAGATCATGTATTTTAGATTTATGATTGGTAATATTGCTAATATATCTTTTATGTATTAGTGTTGTATTTGGCGGTGTGGTCGGAGTCTCCCGATTTTTTTATTTCTGCTGAGAGATGGCGCCGGTTTCCACTGTGGTCCATTGTGACCATCTAATCATGCAAAGCTAATGGATACTTGTGTGTTTAGCTCAATTGGGCTTACATATGCTGTATCCATCTGCATAGGATTTATTTTGCAATGAATATTGTATGAGTGCTAATATTGGTCTTGATTGACTCTTAATGTGACATCCGGTTAATGTTTGGTTCCGGACGTTGGTACGCACGTGAACCGCATTCTAAGTCCGGATGTCTCTTCTTGTGAAATGCCGGTTGCGGTCGCTGACACGCAAGTGTCTTTCTTCCGGGATCCGGGACCTGTCTATTGCCCTGCCTATCCATCTCCGTCAGCGCATAAACTGTGGACGTTCACCGCAGGCCACACCCCCTGACGACGTCAGTCTCTGACGAAACGCGTAGGAGGAGCCTGCGGTGCATCACACTGAGACCACGGAGGGGACGCAGCGGCCATTTTTTCAGCAGGAATCGAGCCTCGAGGACACCCTAATTTACACACGCCATACAAACTACAGCCAAATGTGAGTTGCCACTTTGAGAATTGCGTCCAATAAAGTTGTTTAATGGTACTACACTATGGCAGTTGTTTCCCTCTTTACATGTTATAACTATCTGTGAGGAAGTGGACGTGATCAGAGAGTGAGCCGGTGCAGGATTTGCCAGTGGAGGTTGAAATATGCTGTTTTTGATCTCTGTCATGGGGGTCAAATCATTGTGGTAAGAGGCCAACCTTTACCTTTGGTGGTGGTACTTCCTGCACGGGGATATCGGTGTTTGGAGTGTCCTTAGGAGCACCTTAACTTACTTCTGTATACTGTGTGAATGCCTAATGTACCTCCAGCCACCAAATACTACGTTCTTAGTTGTCAGGTAAACTGATGTGGGCTAATTTTTGGGGCCTTTTATGGCCGACACTTAGTTCTTTATCCTGTTAATGCCTAATGTACCTTCAGCCACAGAATACTACGTACTTAGCTGTCAGGTAAACACATTTGGGCTAATTTTTGGGGCCTTTTATGGCCGACACTTACTTCTTTATCCTGTAAATGCCTAATGTACCTTCAGCCACAGAATACTACGTTCTTAGCTGTCAATTTTTGTCTTTTAGAGTCTTAAAAAGCCAGTTTTAGACAAGATAACTGCATTTTGCTCTCCAATGGCCTGAAATTTTTTTTTGGTCAAAATGACTATTTTGGTCTCCAAGTGTCTAGAAATCCTTTTTTAGTCAAAATAACGGCATTTGGTCACCAAAGGTCTGAACATTTTTTTAGTCAAAATGACTGTATTTTTGTCTTTTAGAGCCCTAAAAAGCCGGGTTTAGACAAGATTTGTCTAAAACTGGCCATTTGGGCTCCAATGGCCTGAAAAGATATTTTCGGTCAAAATTACTCTATTTTGGTCTCCAAGTGTCTTAAAATCCTTTTTAGTCAAAATAACTGCATTTGGTCACCAAAGGTCAGAAAAAAAATTTAGTCAAAATGACTATATTTTTGTCTTTTAGAGCCTTAAAAAGCCGGTTTTAGACAAGATTTTAGACATTTGGCTCCAATGGCCTGAAAAAAATATTTTGGTCAAAATGACTCTATTTTGGTCTCCAAGTGTCTAAAAACCATTTGTTAGTCAAAATAACGGCATTTGGTCAACAAAGGTCTGAAAATTTTTTTTGTCAAAATGACTGTATTTTTGTCTTTTAGAGCCTTAAAAAGCCGTTTTTAGACTTGATTTGTCTAAAACAGGCCATTTGGGCTCCAATGGCCTGAAAAAGTTTTTGGTCAAAATGACTCTATTTTGGTCTTCAAGTGTCTAAAAAGCCTTTTTAAGTCAGAGTCTGCAGAGTCGGCGAAACATGTTGGACCTGGGTGACCCCACTACTCTAGGATATGGTTCACAATTTTATTTATCACATATTTTCTATATTGACTGTCTTTTGATGCCTTTGCATCTGTGTCTTTTTTAACAATTTTGTACACATGTATTAATAAAATCATTATATATTAAATTGGTCTTCTATTTATCTATTCATGCCAAGTAACTCCTGCCTACAAAGTCCCAGGTTGGGTGTTTCCTCAGAATACACAGTTCCCTGTGGGGCTCATTTAGGCTCTGGTGTATTGGAACACCAATACCACTTGATACACTTTTTTCTCATATGTCCTTAGGGATGTGGCAGGACCTTTCTTGGCTTACTGGCATTTAGGGTCGGCACCTAACATTTTCTACTTGCTTCTGCATCCTGTGAATGCCTAATGTACCTTTAGCCACAGAATACTACGTTCTTAGCAGTCAGGTAAACCCATGTGAGCTAATTTTTGAGGCCTATACAGGCCGACACTTACTTCTGTATACTGTGTGAATGCCTGATGTACCTCTAGCCATCCAATAATACGTTCTTTGCTGTCAGTTAAACCCATGTGAGCTACGTTTTGGGGCCTAAACAGGCCGACCCTTCTGTATACTGTCAATGCCTGATGTACCTCCAGCCATCAAATACACTACGTTCTTTGGTGTCAGTTAAACCCATGTGAGCTAATTTTTGGGGCCTATACAGGCCGACACTTACTTCTGTATCCTGTGAATGCCTAATGTACTTCCATCCTTTAAATACTACGTTCTTTGCTGTCAGTTAAACCCATGTGAGCTAATTTTTGGTGCCTATACAGGCCGACACTTCTGTATACTGTGAATGCCTAATGTACCTCCAGCCATCAAATACAGTACGTTCTTTGCTGTCAGTTAAACCCATGTGAGCTCATTTTTGGGCCTATACAGGCTGACACCTACTTCTGTATACTGTGAATGCCTAATGTACCTTCAGCCACAGAATACTACGTTATTAGCTGTCAGTTAAACCCATGTGGGCTAATTTTTGGGGACTATACAGGCCGACACTTACTTCTGTATCCTGTGAATGCCTAATGTACCTTCAGCCTCCAAATACTACATACTTAGCTGTCAGGTAAACCCATGTGAGTTAATTTTTGGGGCCTATACATGCCGACACTTACTTCTGTATACTGTGTGAATGCCTAATGTACTTCTAAACAAAACGATTCAGGATGCTCATAATTGTCCGTTATGTTCCGTGGAAAGACCTTCTCTTTGCCCATATAGGGTCCTGTCCCTATATCGTGACATTCTGGGACCAGGTACTGACCTTCATCGGGGAAGTGACGAAGTGGCACATACCCAAAGACCCTATATTGCTCCTGTCCGGTTACTGGGACAAACCCCTCCAAAAGTGGTCTAGCACCCCTGCCTCGCCACATCGTCTGTGGATCCTGACCTGTTTACTGGTGGCCAGATGGACAATCCTAACTAATTGGATCTCCACGACTCCCCCTTAGTTTCCCGGATCAGATCAGAGCTTTCCACACTTCTTTCCATTGACCGCCTCAACAGGTTTTTTTCAGCCCCATCCTCAGGGAAATCATTTCTACAGAAATGCTACAATTACGTCAAGTACTCCTTCCCCAAATCCGACCCCTCTATGGATCAATATACATTTACGTTCCTGGACTCGCCCAAGAACTCTTCCCCACTCTCACATTCCCCATCAGTTTCCATGCTTTTTTTACCCTGGACCCCCCTCCCCCCACCCTGCCCTTCCCCAGTTCAGGTTACCCATACTATGAGTGACCTAATTTGCATAATGTCTGTATTTAATTGTACCTTTTCTGTTGTTGATACTCACATGTTATATTACAAAAAAAAAAAAGGAAAAGCCAAAAGCCTCACAGCACCTGGTATTCCCAGGCGGTTTCCCATCCAGGTTCTAATCAGGCACGACCCTGCTTAGCTTCTGAGATCAGAGGAGATTGGGTGCGTTCAGGGTTATGTGGCCATAGGCGATCACCACTGCCACCCTCGACCCCTTTGAACTTGGCCATGGCAAGATGGCACCTCAGGAGAAACAAAAAGAAAGCCAACGAATAAAGGAAAAGCCAAAAGCCTACAGCACCTGGTATTCCCAGGCAGTCTCCCATCCAGCTACTAACCAGGCCCGACCCTGCTTAGCTTCTGAGATCAGATGAGATCAGCGCTTTCAGGGTGATGTGGCCGTAGGCGATCACAAATGCCACCCTCGACCCCTTTGAACTTGGCCATGGCAAGATGGCACCTGAAGTTATTCGTTGGCTTTCTTTTTGTTTCTCCTGTGTGAATGCCTAATTTACCTCTAGCCATCAAATACACTATGTTCTTTGCTGTCAGTTAAACCCATGTGAGCTACGTTTTGGGGCCTATACAGGCTGACACTTACTTCTGTATCCTGTGAAAGCCTAATGTACCTCCAGCCATCAAATACTACGTTCTGTGCTGTCAGTTAAACCCATGTGAGCTAATGTTTGGGGTCTATAAAGGCCGACACTTACTTCTGTCTGCTGTGAATGCCTAATGTACCACCAGAATACTACATTCTTAGCTGTCAGGTAAACCCATTTGGGCTAAATTTTGGGGCCTATACAGGCCGAAACTTACTTCTGTACCCTGTGAATGCCTAATGTACCTCCAGCCACCAAATACTACGTTCTTAGTTGTCAGGTAAACTGATGTGGGCTAATTTTTGGGGCCTTTTATGGCCGACACTTACTTCTTTATCCTGTGAATGCCTAATGTACCTTCAGCCACAGAATACTACGTTCTTAGCTGTCAGGTAAACCCATTTGGGCTACTTTTTTGGGGCCTTTGATGCCCGAAACGTACTTCTTTATCCTGTAAATGCCTAATGTACCTTCAGCCACAGAACACTATATTCTTAGCTGTCAGGTAAACCCATGTGGGCTATTTTTTGGGGCCTTTTATGGCCGACACTTACTTCTGTATCTAGTGAATGCGTAATGTACCTTCAGCCAAAGAATACTACGTTCTTAGCTGTCAAATTTTAGTCAAAATGACTGTATTTTTGTCTTTTAGAGTTTTAAAAAGCCGGTTTTAGACAACATAGCTGCATTTTGCTCTCCAAAGGCCTGAAAATGTTTTTGGTCAAAATGACTCTATTTTGGTCTCCAAGTGTCTTAAAAGCCTTTTTTAGTCAAAATAACTGCATTTGGTCACCAAAGGTCTGAAAAATATTTTTAGTCAAAATGACTATTTTTGTCTTTTAGAGTCTTAAAAAGCCGGTTTTAGACAAGATTACTGTATTTTGTCTCCAATGGTCTGCAAATTGTTTTTGGGTCAAAATGACTGTATTTTGGTCTCCAAGTGTCTAAAAAGCCTATTTTAGTCAAAATAACTGCATTTGGTCACCAAAGGTCTGAAAAACAATTTTAGTCAAAATGACTGTATTTTTGTCTTTTAGAGCCATAAAAAGCTGGGTTTAGACAAGATTTGTCTAAAATCGGCCATTTGGGCTCCAATGGCCTGAAAAAAATGTTTTGTCAAAATGACTCCCAAACGTCTGAAAAAAAAATGTAGTCAAAATGACTACATTTATGTCTTGTAGAGCCTTAAAAAGCCGGTTTTAGGCAAGATTTTAGACATTTGGCTCCAATGGCCTGAAAAAATGTTTTTGGTCAAAATGACTTTATTTTGGTCTCCAAGTGTCTAAAAAGCCTTTTTTAGTCAGAATAACTGCATTTGGTCATCAAAGGTCTGACATTTTTTTTCTCAAAATTACTCTATTTTTGTCTTTTTGAGCCTTAAAAAGCTGGTTTTACACAAGATTTTAGACATTTGGGCTCCTATGGCCTGAAAACATTTTTTTTGTCAAAATGACTCTATTTTGGTCTCCAATTGTCTAAAAAGCCTTTTTGTTAGTCAGAATAACGGCATTTGATCACCAAAGGTGTGAAAAAATATTTAGTCAAAATTACTGTATTTTTGTCTTTTAGAGCCTTAAAAAGCCTGTTTTTAGACAAGATAACTTTATTTGGGCTCCAATGGCCTGAAAAATTGTTTTTGGCCAAAATGACTCTATTTTGGTCTCCAACTGTCTAAAAAGCCTTCTTTAGTCAAAATAACTGCATTTAGTCACCAAAGGTCTGACAACATTTTTTAGTCAAAATGACTGTATTTTTGTCTTTTAGAGTCTTTAAAAGCTTGTTTTAGACAAGATAACTGCATTTGGTCTCCAATGGTCTGAAATTTTTTTGTCAAAATGAATGTATTTAGTATTCTGTGGCTGAAGGTACATTAGGCATTCACAGGATACAGAAGTAAGTGTCGGCCTGTATCGGCCCCAAAAATTAGCCATGGGTTGAACTGACAGCTAAGAACGTAGTATTCTGTGGCTGAAGGTGAGTGTCAGGTAAACCCATGTGGGCTAATTTCTGGGGCCTTTTATGGCTGACACTTACTTCTGTATCCTGTGAATGCCTAATGTACCTTCTGCCACAGAACACTACGTTCTTTGCTGTCAGTTAAACCCATGTGAGCTAATTTTTGGGGCCTATACAGGCCGACACTTACTTCTGTATCATGTGAATGCCTAATGTACCTCCAGCCATTAAATACTACGTTCTTTGCTGTCAGTTAAACCCATGTGAGCTAATTTTTGGGGCCTATACAGGCCGACACTTACTTCTGTATACTGTATGAATGCCTAATGTACCTCCAGCCACCAAATACTACGTTCTTAGTTGTCAGGTAAACTGATGTGGGCTATTTTTTGGGGCCTTTTATGGCCGACACTTACTTCTTTATCCAGTGAATGCCTAATGTACCTTCAGCCACAGAATACTACGTTCTTAGCTGTCAGGTAAACCCATGTGGGCTAATTTTTGGGGCCTTTTACGGCCGACACTTACTTCTGTATCCCGTGAATTCCTAATGTACCTTCAGCCACAGAATACTACATTCTTAGCTTTCTTTTTTTGTATTTATTGTTCTTTATTTCAATTTCAAGGAGAATTACAACACAAAGTATAATATATACCTCCAAGGCATAAACAAAAAGAGAACGAGAACCACAATACAAGCCCCCATCCTCTTCCCAGTACACAATGTGTTCACATTCAAAGAAATATCCATCATTTTCCAGGATACCAATAGTGCCCGCAATAAGAAAGAGAAAAAAATTTGTTGACGAGGAAACAGTTTGTCCAGATCGCAAGGCTCTTACCCAATCTTCCTTTTCACTCTTCCCTCTCCCTTCCTCTCCAAACATCACTGCTGCCCCCTTTAATCTACCTCTGTATTGTGTCTTCCGAGAAGACAGCTATGGAGTTCATCTTTCCGTCTCCTACACTATTCTTTTCTCCTTTCCACTCTTTTCCCCTCCCTCCCTACCCTCCCCCCTTCCCTCACTCATACTATCAGACAAACATCCACTCACAAAATAAACAAAAAAAAAAAAAAAATTTTATAAATTTTTTCTCCTCCCCCTCTCCCCCTCTCCTCCCTCAACCAAGCCCTCCAAAACGCTGAACCTTTGTAGTCTAGTCCCCCAAGCTCATATTTTAGGGTGCTAAGTGGAGAAGTTGTTTCCCCTCATCCGAGGTCGTAAATAAGTTCCAGATACCCCATATCGCCTTATAGTGTTCGTATTTGTTTTGTGAGGAAAGTACTAAATCCTCCATTTTATTTATATGCTCTAATTTTCGTGCCCATTCAGATACTGAGGGGGGATTTGTCCTCCTCCAGTATTGCGGTATGCATGCTCTTGCAGCATTCATCATATGAGGTAATATCGATCTTTCATATTTCTTCCTTGATAGCCCCGATATCTGCAAGAGGCAAAAGGCTGCATCTCCCTCAATTCTATAATCCGTTATTTTCTGAATTATACCCCCTACTTCCGACCAGTATTTCTTTATATCTGGGCAATTCCAGAAAATATGGTACAACGTACCCTCTCCCTCCCCACATCTCCAGCACCTATCAGATTCCTGGGGATACCACTTATGTAATTTATCTGGTGTATTATACCATCTGGTTAAGATTTTATAATTTGTTTCCTGAATTTTAGTGCACTTTGTTGGCCCGAATGTTAACCTACATATTCTCTGTACCTGTGCTATTGTTATATCCCTATTTAAATCTGATTTCCACTTTTCCACCCAATTTAAATTTGGTTGTTCTATTGGGGTATTCATCATTTTTATATAGCATAGAGAGGACACGTCCACTACTCTCCCCCTTCTCACATAGCCTCTCAAAGTTTGTCAACGGTTTTACAAATTTCTCCGGCCTTGGGAGCGACTCCAAGAAATGTCGTACCTGGAGCGCCTCCCAAAGGGGGAGGCCAAATGGTCCATTCCTATCTGTTAAATTAGGGATCGAGGGCCAGCTCCTCTGATTCGCAAACGTTTTTACACTTACTTGTCCGGATTCTCTTAGTTTTTTGAAATACTGTCTATCCAGTCTTGGGGTAAAGTTTGGGTTCCCCAATATAGGATATAGAGGGGAATCTATTGTTGTTAACTTTTGCCTCAGGGATTGCTGATTACCTATCTTTATAGTATTTCCTATCAACGGGTGTGTTTTTAATGTCTTAGGGAGACTCTGATAGCACCATAACGCTCTCTTTAAGGACACTGCAGTCTGTGCCTGTTCTATTTGAACCCAAATTTTCATTTCCGAATGGTGCCACCAATCTATTATTCTATTTAGCTGTGTGGCATGATAGTATCTACGTAGATCTGGGATCGCAAGTCCTCCCATATGCTTAGGCAAAGTTAAGTTATTACGAGCTATGCGTGGCTTCTTCTTGGCCCAGATATATCTAGTAAACATTCCATGTATGGTTTTAAAGAAGCTATTCGATATTTTGATAGGCAGAGCTTGCATCAAATATAAATATTTTGGTAAGATGTTCATTTTTATTAGGTTCCCCCTCCCAAACCAAGACTGGAGTCCCCCCTCCCATTGGTCAAGAAGTCTCCTTGTCTCCTTGACCAGAGGGAGCCATTTCAGGTCGACTAACCATGACAGGTCTGCTGATATATATGTCCCTAAATATTTCACTGCCCCCAGATAAAGCCAAAGTTACTTTTTAGTCTCTTCATTTTTACTTCCGAGACCCCTATTCCCAGCGCTTCCGATTTCCCATAATTTATTTTGAGATTCGACATGTCCCCATACTGTTTAAATTCCTTTAGGAGCACCGGTAGTGAGATGTCTGGCTCTGTCAAGGTAAATAACAGATCATCCGTATAGGCTGCGATTTTATATTGCTCTTTGCCCTGGGAAACTCCTCTTATATCCGGATTCATGCGGATTTTACATAAGAAAGGTTCCAGTACTAGAGCGAAGAGCAATGGGGAAAGTGGACATCCTTGTCTTGTGCCGTTCTTTATATAAACAGGTTCTGAGAGTACCCCTCGCTGTCGGATTTGAATAGACTTTGGTGATTCTTTCCCTCATTACTTCTCCTACTCCTATATATCTGAGCACTGACTGCATAAAGGCCCACTCAACTCTATCGAAAGCCTTTTCTGCGCTGGTGCTCAGTATAACACAGGGGGTCCTTGCTTTATTAACTATGTGGATTAAATTGAGGACTCTCGTAGTATTGTCTTTCGCTTCTCTTGCCATCATGAATCCTACTTGATCTAAATGAATTACCCTCGAAAGGATCCTCGACATTCTAGTAGCTAATATTTTCGTGAAGATTTTTAAATCTGTATTTAACAGGGAGATAGGCCTATAACTTCCTCAATTTGCTGGGTCCTTACCCTTCTTCAGAATCAGCGTCAAGTAGGCTCCCCTCTGGACCTCTCTCATTAAATAGTCTTTCCATGTATGGTCCCAAAATTGGGGACAATACATGGAAGTACTGTGGTGTTAATCCATCCGGTCCTGGTGCTTTGCCTATCTTCATGTTTCTTATAGTCTGTTGTATTTCCTCTAACGAGATTTGTTTTTCCAGATCCTCTCGTTCTTCTCCCGATAGTTTAGGGAGACCTGTTTGTATCAAATACTCATCTATCTCTTTCTGTGTTTTCCCTGTCTCCGGTAAATTATACAACAGAGAATAAAAATTACTAAACTCATCAGAAATTTGTTTCGGTATCACCTTCTGATGTTACAATCTGTGGGATATAAGATCTTAATTTTTGGTTCTGAATAGATCTTGCTAAGGTCTTTCCACATTTGTTTCCTGATTCATAGG
The DNA here is from genome assembly GCF_965119305.1 of Pelophylax lessonae. Lineage (NCBI taxonomy): Eukaryota > Metazoa > Chordata > Amphibia > Anura > Ranidae > Pelophylax > Pelophylax lessonae. The sequence continues at coordinate 152,867,145 of NC_138773.1, forward strand.
ATACCTTTCTCGATATTTGTATTGCAGCCTTAGCTCTATATTGGAGTAGATCTGATATTTGTTTTCTTATGATAATTAGTTCCTCTAGTGTCTTATTTACCTTTTTTTGTTTATGCTCTATTTCTAATATTTTAAGTTTCTCTAATAATGTTGTTAATTGTTTATTTCTTTCTTTCTTTATTCTTGCTCCATGCTTAACTACTTGCCGCCCGCCCGCCGTCAATTGACGGCGGAGCGGTGCGACCATTATCCTGGGAAGACGTCATATGACGTGATCCCAGGAATGCAGGGCAGGCGCGCGATCGCGTGCGCGCCGCCCTGCACTGCCGGTGTCGGGGTGTCCCCGGGACACCCCCCGTCACCGGCAGGGGGGAAACAGCCAATGAGCGTTTCTGTTTCCCACGTGATCGGCTGTGTTCCAATGACACAGCCGATCACAATGGAGGCGCCCGGGAGATGACCGCGCATGCGCGATCGGGAGCGCGCAGCGCGGTCATGTCGGTGGCGCTGTGTTCCGTAGGAACACAGCTGTCACCGGCAGTAGTAAACAGTCACTGACAGTGACTGTTTACTATGTGATCGGCTGTGAATCCATTCACAGCCGATCACAAAATGTAAACAAAGAGCAGTAACTCACTGTTACTAGCTCTTCTCCCCTCATACAGTTTCCAGTATGAGGGGAGCAGAGCTAGAAACAGTGAGTTACTGCTCTGTGTACCTGTAAAAGTAAAATCACAGTAAAATCACACTAATAAAGGTCCCCACACAGTCCTCAGCGCCCCCCCCCCCAATGTCACCTGTCACCCAACAGTCACCTCATCAGTGCCCAGAAATTGACACCCATAACGTTCACATGTGAGCGCAGCGATCGCGGGCAGAATCACCGCGATTCTGCCCGCGATCCGGAAATCATTGCATATTGCGGGAAGCCTGTGAGTTGCCCGTTTTTTGCAATAGCACCCCATCAGTCATTGTCACCTGTCACCCCATCAGTCATCGTCACCTGTTTGCCATATACATGCAATCACTTACTGACCGCCTAACGACTATATGCGTCGGCCATTAAAAGCTAAATACTGGGGTTATGGCAGCAGATAGCCCCCATAACCCCGTTATTTTTTTGAAACGGCGGGCGGTCGGCTTTCAGATAAGGGTGGTCCCAGTGGCGGATTCGCCGCGGAATTACCCTTACGGTGCAGGGGAAGAGGTGACCCCCCCTCCTGCCGCGTCCCAGACGTTTTCCCAGCTTACCGGACCCGCCGGCAGCGGGGAAAACTATCCGGTCCCGGATCCTCAGAGACAGGAAGTCGAGTGAGGGCAAGATGGCCCTCACTCGACTCTATGGTCTTGGAGGACCGGAGCTACGTCAAAAGACGTTGCCTAGCAACCGGTTTAAAGGGCCACTTTTTTTTCCTCTTTCAACAATTTTTTTTTCTTTTTTAGTGCAGTTGTGAGGTGTGAGGTCTTTTTGACCCCAGATCTCACAATAAAGAGGACCTGTCATGCCTATTTCTATTACAAGGGATGTTTACATTCCTTGTAATAGGAATAAAAATGATCAAAACATTTTTTTTTTAAACTGTGTAAAAATAAAAAAATAATAAATAAAATAAATAGGAAAAAAAAGAAATTAAAGCGCCCTGTCCCCGTTAGCTCGCGCGCAGAAGCAAACGCATACGCAAGTCCCGCCCACATATGTAAACGGTGTTCAAACCATACATGTGAGGTATCACCGCGATCGTTAGAGCGAGAGCAACAATTCGAGCCCTAGACCTCCTCTGTAACTCTAAGCTAGTAACCTGCAGAAATTTTTAAAATGTTGCCTATGGGGATTTTTATCGCGGTAACATCGCGCAAACATCGCATGACGCCCAAAAAAGGTACAAGAGCTTCTTTGGGGCATCATGCGTTGTTTGTGTGATGTTACCTCGATTCGGCAGGCGGAAATCGCAGCAACATCGCACAGCGTTTGGGGTGCTATTGCAAATCACGGGCAACGCACAGGCGTCCCACGATTTGCAATGATTTCTGGATCGCGGGCGGAATCTCGGTGATTCTGCCCGCGATCGCTATGCTCACATGTGAATGTAGCCTAAAGTTCACCGGTCACCAGAGACTGCCATCAGTACCACCGTGCACCATCGCCCATCACCTGTCACCCATCAGTGACCATCGCCGGTCACCTGCCACCCCATCAATCACCGTCACCTGTTACCCCATCAGTCATCATCATCTGTCACCCTATCAATCATCATCACTTGTCACTCCATCAGTGATCGTCACCTGTCACCCCATCAATCATCGTCAATTGTCACCCCGTCAGTGATTGTCATCTGTCACCCCATCAATCATCGTCACCTGTCACCTCATCAATCATTGTCACCTGTCACCTCATCAATTATCGTCACCTGTCACCCCAACAGTCATCATCACCTGTAACCCCATCAGTCATCGTCACCTGTCACCCCATCAGTCATCGTCACCTGTCACCCCATCAGTCATTGTCACCTGTCACCCTATCAGTCATCGTCACCTGTTTGCCATATACATGCAATCACTTACTGACCGCCTAATGACTATATGCGTCGGCCATTAAAAGCTAAATACTGGGGTTATGGCAGCAGATAGCCCCCATAACCCCGGTATTTTTTGAAACGGCGGGCGGTCGGCTTTCAGATAAGGGTGGTCCCAGTGGCGGATTTTACCCTTACGGTGCAGGGGAAGAGGTGCCCCCCCTCCTGCCGCGTCCCAGACGTTTTCCCAGCTTACCGGACCCGCCGGCAGCGGGGAAAACTATCCGGTCCCGGATCCTCAGAGACAGGAAAACGAGTGAGGGCAATATGGCCCTCACTCGACTCTATGGTCTTGGAGGACCAGAGCTACGTCAAAAGACGTTGCCTAGCAACCGGTTTAAAGGGCCACTTTTTTTTTTCTTTTTTTTTTCCTCTTTCAACAATTTTTTTTTCTTTTTTAGTGCAGTTGTGAGGTGTGAGGTCTTTTTGACCCCAGATCTCACAATAAAGAGGACCTGTCATGCCTATTTCTATTACAAGGGATGTTTACATTCCTTGTAATAGGAATAAAAATTATCAAAACATTTTTTTTTTAAACTGTGTAAAAATAATAAATAATAAATAAAATAAATAGGAAAAAAAAGAAATTAAAGCGGTCTGTCCCCGTTAGCTCGCGCGCAGAAGCAAACGCATACGCAAGTCCCGCCCACATATGTAAACGGTGTTCAAACCATACATGTGAGGTATCGCCGCGATCGTTAGAGTGAGAGCAATAATCTGAGCCCTAGACCTCCTCTGTAACTCTAAGCTAGTAACCTGCAGAATTTTTCAAAATGTTGCCTATGGGGATTTTTAAGTACCAATGTTTGGCGCCATTCTGTGAGAATGCGCAATTTTGAAGCATGACATGTTGGGTATCTAATTACTCAGCCATACTCAGGAGGAGTAGTAGAATGTGTTTTGGGGTGTAGTTGCAAGTATACATGTGCTGTGTGAGAGAAATATCCTGTTAATACGGCAATTTGTAAAAAAAAAAAAAACCTCATTTTGCAAAGCATTGTGGGAAAAAATTACAACTTCAAAAAACTCACCATGCCCCTTATTAAATACCTTGGAATGTCTGCTTTCCAAAAACGGGTCATTTGGGGGGTATTTGTACTTTCCTGACTTTTTAGTGTCTCAAGAAATGAGATAGGCCTTCAGTACATCAGGTGTGATCAAGTGTGATCAATTTTCAATGATTCGCACCATAGCTTGTGGACTCTATAACTTTCACAAAGACCAAATAATATACACTTATTTGGGTTTTTTTTACCAAAGATAAGTAGCAGTATAAATTTTGGCCAAAATTTGTGAAGAAAAATGACTAATTTGCAAAATTTTATGACAGAAACAAAGAGAAATTTGTTTTTTCACAATATTTTCAGTCTTTTTTTATTTATAGCACAAAAAATAAAAAACCCAGTATTTATCAAATAGCATCAAAAGAAATCTCTATTTGTTTAAAAAAAAGGACACAATTTTTGTATGGGTACAGTGTTGCATGACTGAGTAATTCTCAGTCAAAGTGTGAGAGCGCTGAAAGCTGAAAATCGGTCTGGGCAGGAAGGGGGTGAAAGTGCACTGTAGGCAAGTGGTTAATCAGAACTCCTCTTATCACTGATTTATGGGCTTCCCACAATATTCCTATAGAGCATCCTGGCTTATCGTTAACATCGAAATAGTCCCTAAGCTCCTTCTGTACCTCCACCCTCACCTCTTCTATCTGCAAAAGACTCTTGTTTAATTTCCAAGATCTCTGTTTTATTGAATTAATTGTTGTGACACTATAAATCATTGAGATCATTGCGTGATCTGACCATATTATGTTGTCTATATCAGTGCATTTAACCGCTTGGAGATGAGTGTGGGGGACCAGAAAGAAATCTATTCTCGAATAACTCCCATGTGAACTTGAATAAAATGTAAATTCCCTTTCCGTCGGGTGTTGAATACGCCATACATCTATCATTTGTTCCTTGTATAGAGTCCTCAGCATCCGTCTGCAAGCCATTGCAGAAATGGTCGATTTAGACCTAGAGGTATCGACCGTTGGAGACAGAGGCATATTAAAATAGCCTCCTAGCAATAATTGCCCTTGTGTAAATTTTCTAAGCGTGTTTAGTGTTTTAGCTACAAACCTATCCTGATGTTTATTAGGAGCGTATAAAGTGGCCAAGGTTAACTGGGTTTCCCCTATCTTTCCCTTTAAGAACAAGAATCTGCCAATATCATCGCTTAACTTCTCCTCCAACAGCCATGGAGTTTTCCAATCTATTAGTATCGATACCCCTCGAGATTTTGTTTGCATATTAGTCGCGTGGTGTGTATATAAAAATTTCTATATCAACCCCCCCCCCCCCCCTCTTATTTGTGCTGTGAGTAAAATATCACCCAGTTTTCTAAAAAACAAAAAAAACAAAAGGAAAGAAAAAAAAAATAATATTTTCCCAGGATCAACCCCCCCCCCCATGTTTGTGCTGTGAGTAAAATATCACCCAGTTTTCTAAAAAAAAAAAAAAAATCCAATTAATTCTAAGTCAACCATCGACCCCCCCTCTTATTTGTGCTATGAGTGAAATACCACCCAATTTATCCAAACAAAAAAAAAATTCCCCTTTTTTCTCCCCCCCCCCCCTTCCCTCCTCCCTAAGAGACACGTTTATTGGTGAGGGTATTTTCTACCAAGGGATGCTCCGGCCTTCCCAGCTCAGTGCGAATCCCATGAATTTTATTCCTTCCCATTATTAAACCAGTTCACTAAAGGGGAAGAGGTGGTAAAAAAATCGCAAAAAGCGTATTTTGATTGGTTTGCGCAAAAGTTATCGCGTTTACTAACAAAGGGAAAGATTTTTGGCATTTTTGTTGTTTTTTTTTAATGCGTAATGGCGGCGATCTGCGATTTTTTTTGTGGTACTGCAAAATTGCGGTGGACAGATCGGACCCTTGACTGACATTTTTGACACTTTTGGGGTTACCAGTGACATTTCTACAGTAATCAGTGCTATACATATGCACTGTTACTGTAAAATTACACTGGCAGTGAAGGGGTTAACTTTTTTTGAGAGGGAGGGGCTGTGTGTGTCCCTAGGGGCGTGATTCTAACTGTGATTGGCTGTGCCTTGAGCTGTAGGAACAGTGATCAACGGTCCTACATAGTAGAACCGTATGATCACTGTTTCTACACAGGGGAGAATGACAGGTGGCTTGTTTACATCAGCCGCCTGACTTTCTCCCTCTGCAGCGACGATCGCCGAGTGACCGGTGGACATCGGGTCCGCCGGTCACACGCGCAGGGGGGTCCGTGACCACGCGGGAGCGCACCTCCGAGGGCGTGCGCTCGCTCCCTAGACCCTCACAGACTAGTGACGTAGATCAACGTCACTTTGCCTGTGAGGGGCTGACTGCCGACGTAAATAGTCGTGCGGCAGTCGGCAAGTGGTTAAGGCTCTAAAAGACAAAAATACAGTCACTTTGACTAAATATTTTTTAGACCTTTGGTGACAACATTCAGTTATTTTGACTAAAAAAGGCTTTTTAGACACTTGGAGACCAAAATTGAGTCATTTTGACCAGAAAAAATGTTTCAGGCCATTGGAGCCCAAATGGCCGGTTTTAGACAACTCTTGTCTAAAACCGGCTTTTTAAGGCTCCAAAAGACAAAAATACAGTCATTTTGACTAAAAAAAATTTCAGACCTTTGGTGACCAAATGCAGTTATTTTGACTTAAAAAAAGCTTTTTAGACACTTGGAGACAAAAATAGAGTCATTTTGAACAAAACATTTTTTTCAGGCCATTGGAGCCCAAATGGCCGGTTTTAGACAAATCGTGTCTAAACCCCGGCTTTTTAAAGCTCTAAAAGACAAAAATAGTCATTTTGACAAAAAAAATTTCAGACCTTTATTGACCAAATGCAGTTATTTTGACTAAAATAGTCTTTTTGGAAACTTGGAGACCAAAATACAGTCATTTTGACCCGAAAAAATTTTCAGACCATTGGAGACAAAATGCAGTAATCTTGTCTAAAACCGGATTTTTAAGACTCTAAAAGACAAAAATTGGGTCATTTTGACTAAAAAAAATTTCAGACCTTTGGTGGCCAAATGCACTTATTTTGACTAAAAAAAGGCTTTTTAGACACTTGGAAACCAAAATAGAGTCATTTTGACCAAAAAAATTTTCAGGCCATTGGAGAGCAAAATGCAGTTATCTTGTCTAAAACCGGCTTTTTAAGACTCTAAAATACAAAAATACAGCCCTTTTGACTAAAAGTTTTTTTTCATTCACAGAATACAGAAGTAAGTGTCGGCCGTAAAATGAAATGCAGGTGAGGAGAAAGACCAGCGCTATGGATACATTCTCAGAGACTTTATTGCATAAAAATAGGTTGCAGCCACCAACCAACCCCTAAAACATTAGGGGTCAAGTATCATATGGGGGGAAGGTAGTTGGAAACGGTGCTACCTTTTATATATAAAGTAAAACCAACAGTGTATCCAGACCGTGGGGTAACTTTTAAGATATGTGCAAAATAAAGTGCCAGTGCAAAGAATATGTGTCGGCCGTAAAAGGCCCCAAAAATTAGCCCACATGGGTTTACCTAACAGCTAAGAACGTAGTATTTGGTGGCTGAAGGTACATTAGGCATTCACAGGATACAGAAGTAAGTGTCGGCCATAAAAGGCCCTAAAAATTAGCCCACATGGGTTTACCTAACAACTAAGAACGTAGTATTTGGTGGCTGAAGGTATATTAGGCATTCACAGGGTACAGAAGTAAGTGTCTGTAGAGGGCCCAAAAATTAGCCCACATGGGTTTAATTGATAGTTAAGAATGTAGTATTCTGTGGCTGAAGGTACATTAGGCATTCACGGGATACAGAAGCAAGTGTCGGCCGTAAAAGGCCCCAAAAATTAGCCCACGTCAGTTTACCTGACAATAAGAACGTAGTATTTGGTGGCTGGAGGTACATTAGGCATTCACACAGTATACAGAAGTAAGTGTCGGCCTGTATAGGCCCCAAAAAATAGCTCACATGGGTTTAACTGACAGCAAAGAACATAGAATTTGATGGCTAGAGGTACATTAGGCATTCACACAGTATACAGAAGTAAGTGTCGGCATGTATAGGCCCCAAAAATTAGCTCGCATGGGTTTACCTGACAGTTAAGAATGTAGTATTTGGTGGCTGAAGGTACATTAGGCATTCACAGGATACAGAAGTATCTGTCGGCCTGTATAGTCCCCAAAAATTAGCCCACATGGGTTTTACTGACAGCTAAGAACGTAGTATTCTGTGGCTGAAGGTACATTAGGCATTCACACAGTATACAGAAGTAAGTGTCAGAATGTATAGGCCCCAAAAATTAGCTCACATGGGTTTACCTGACAGCTAAGTATGTAGTATTTGGAGGCTAAAGGTACATTAGGCATTCACAGGATACAGACGTAAGTGTCGGCCTGTATAGTCCCCAAAAACTAGCCCACATGGGTTTAACTGACAGCTAAGATCGTAGTATTCTGTGGCTGAAGGTACATTAGGCATTCACAGTATACAGAAGTGTCGGCCTGTAAAGGCCCCAAAAATTAGCTCACATGGGTTTAACTGACAGCAAAGAACCTAGTGTATTTGATGGCTGGAGGTACATTAGGCATTTCCAGTATACAGAAGTAAGTGTCGGCCTGTATAGGCCCCAAAAATTAGCTCACATGGGTTTAACTGACAGCAGAGAACGTAGTATTTGATGGCTGGAGGTATCTGGTTCTAGCTAAGATACTGGCCACTAGGCTGTCCTCTGTTGTCCAGGGGGGTTGTCCATAGGGATCAATCGGGGTTTATCCTGACCAGATCGACGGCACTTAATCTCCGCCGACTATTTCTGAACCTTCAGATCCCAGTAGACAACCCTGGGAACCGGGCAGTCTTTTCGCTAGATGCCGCTAAGGCATTCGATAGTGTTGAATGGGTGTACCTATGGGAAGTTCTCAAACGCTTTGGTGTGGGAGAGAACTTTCTGAACTGGGTGCGGGTACTGTACGCTGCCCCCACGGCCAGACTGAGGGTGAAAGGGGAGCTTTCTGGACCCTTCTGTTTGCACAGGGGGACTAGACAGGGATGCCCACTATCTCCATTGCTGTTTGCCATGGCACTGGAGACCTTAGCGGCGCGGATTCGGTCCTCCCCTGACATAGTGGGGTTCAGAAGGGGCTCCCATGCAGACGTTATCTCACTCTATGCGGATGACACACTGCTCTACCTAGGTGATACAGGGGAATCCTTGCGGGCGGTAATGTCCCTTATTGACTATTTTGGGTCCCTGTCGGGATTTTCCATAAATTGGGATAAATCAGTTTTAATGCCCCTTGATCCCATAACTCAGCCTCTTCCGGACTGTGCATCCACAGTGCGAGTGGTTGACTGCTTCAAATATTTGGGGATCCAGGTGTCTCCTGATCCTACCCAGTATATCACACTGAACCTCGTACCTCTGCTGCAAAGTTCCCTTGTCGGTGGCTGGGCGAGTCAATCTAATTAAGATGGTGTGGGCTCCTCAACTTCTTTATGTCTTGCACAACTCCCCAATCTGGATACCCAGGAAATGGTTCTATAGGATTGACTCCCAGTTCCGTGAACTGATCTGATGCAAAAAAGTGGCTAAGATTAAATTGGCTACACTTCAGATGGGCAAGGATAGTGGTGGCTTGGCAGTCCCCAACCCCAGAGTATATTTTCTAGCCTTCCAGGTTCAGCATATGGGGGGCTGGGGTCTTTTGGATCCATTCGATCCTATTGGGTCCTTATTGGTCCCTACTGACTCGCCTCACCCTTTCCTTGTACACCTTGAAGCTGGGTTCTCCAATATGGGGACTCGGTTACCCACACTCGCCTTGATTCGCATGGTGTGGCGCTGTGTCAAGGGGATGTTGCAGATCACGGGTTACCTTCCTCAGACTCCGATTTGGCATAATCGCAACTTTTCGGAACTGTTTCGTCTAGAGGGCGCGGAGATGTGGGAGGCCCATGGTGTATATTTTATAGCACAATTGTTCAGAGCTGGGGTACTCAAATATATTCAAGACTTACAGAGGGAGTTTGATGTTCCTAGGCACTGTTTCTTTCGCTACCTACAATTGAGACACGCGATGATGGCCCAGGCAGGCTTGGCTTCTTTGACACCCGACACTCACTGCCTGTTGGGTGAGGTGTTTCGGGTCTCGGACAAGAAGGGTATGATCTCACAGGTTTATGTCCTTCTGTTGGGATCCGTGCAGGACCCCTCTTCCCTCCCTGCTCGTGCGGGGTGGGAGGGGGGATCTTGGACCCATAGATGGGCAGACGTGGGATCTTTGCCTCTCATCGATCATCGATTTTGGATCACCTCCAGGGTGCCGAGCAGGGGCCAGTGGATAACACAGGTCAATGCCTCTTTAATCAGGGAAAAGCCATACCAGCATCGAAATGCTCACAAGAAATTTGCCTCGTTATGGCAACCTTGGTTGGATGACCCGGCCTTGGCTCCCCCCAGTTGGTTATGGATCGGCTGCTCATTGGATAGGCTAGCATTTCTTGAGAAGGTCTAGCGTGCAGAGTCCTCCCATCCTTTCCCTTCCTTTCCCCCCTCCCCCCTCCCTTTAAGTTTTCTGCCACTGTTTTCCTTTTTCCCTTCCCTTCTCCTTTGCACTTAGTACTTCAGGTAGGTTTTTGCTACTTTACGGAGGTGTGTGCTATATTGCTAGATGTTCATGGTCCTATTACTATTGGGAGGAAATAACTGTATGTTTTTATTTATCCTTCTCTTATGCACATGGGCACATGCTCAGGTTTGTTTACTTGGCTGTAATTTTCACCTGAATGCAATGGTTTATGGATGACGTTTTCCTGTACTGTTGCTGTTATATCCTTTATATATTTGTATTTTTCCAAACACTGGTTCGATATAACAATAGCACAGGTACAGAGAATATGTAGGTTAACATCCGGGCCAACAAAGTGCACTAAAATTCAGGAAACAAATTATAAGATCTTAACCAGATGGTATAATACACCAGATAAATTACATAAGTGGTATCCCCAGGAATCTGATAGGTGCTGGAGATGTGGGGAGGGAGAGGGTACGTTGTACCATATTTTCTGGAATTGCCCAGATATAAAGAAATACTGGTTGAAGTAGGGGGTATAATTCAGAAAATAACGGATTATAGAATTGAGGGAGATGCAGCCTTTTGCCTCTTGCAGATATCAGGGCTATCAAGGAAGAAATATGAAAGATCGATATTACCTCATATGATAAATGCTGCAAGAGCATGCATACCGCAATACTGGAGGAGGACAAATCCCCCCTCAGTATCTGGATGGGCACGGAAATTAGAGCATATAAATAAAATGGAGGATTTAGTACTTTCCTCACAAAACAAATACGAACAATATAAGGCGATATGGGGTATCTGGAACTTATTTACGACCTCGGATGAGGGGAAACAACTCCTCCACTTAGCACCCTAAAATATGAGCTTGGGGGACTAGACTACAAAGGTTCAGCGTTTTGAAGGCCCTGGTTGAGGGAGGAGAGGGGGAGGGGGGGAGGAGAAAAAATTTATAAAAAATGTTTTTTTTTTTTGTGAGTGGATGTTTGTCTGATAGTATGAGTGAGGGAAGGGGGGAGGGTAGGGAGGGAGGGGAAAAGAGTGGAAAGGAGAAAAGAATAGTGTAGGAGACAGAAAGATGAACTCCATAGCTGTCTTCTCGGAAGACACAATACAGAGGTAGATTAAAGGGGGCAGCAGTGATGTTTGGAGAGGAAGGGAGAGGGAAGAGTGAAAAGGAAGATTGGGTAAGAGCCTTGCGATCTGGACAAACTGTTTCCTCGTCAAGGAATTTTTTTCTCTTTCTTATTGCGGGCACTATTGGTACCCTGGAAAATGATGAATATTTCTTTGAATGTGAACACATTGTGTACTGGGAAGAGGATGGGGGCTTGTATTGTGGTTCTCGTTCTCTTTTTGTTTATGCCTTGGAGGTATATATTATACTTTGTGTTGTAATTATCCTTGAAATTGAAATAAAGAACAATAAATAAAAAAAAAAAAGAAAGCTAAGAACGTAGTATTCTGTGGCTGAAGGTACATTAGGCATTCACTGGATAAAGAAGTAAGTGTCGGCCATAAAAGGCCCCAAAAAATAGCCCATATCAGTTTACCTGACAACTAAGAACGTAGTATTTGGTGGCTGGAGGTACATTAGGCATTCACACAGTATACAGAAGTAAGTGTCGGCCTGCATAGGCCCCAAAAATTAGCTCACATGGGTTTAACTGACAGCAAAGAACATAGTATTTAATGGCTGGAGGTACATTAGGCATTCACATGATACAGAAGTAAGTGTCGGCCTGTATAGGCCCCAAAAATTAGATCACATGGGTTTAACTGACAGCAAAGAACGTAGTATTCTGTGGCTGAAGGTACATTAGGCATTCACAGGATACAGAAGTAAGTGTCAGCCATAAAAGGATCCAGAAATTAGCCCACATGGGTTTACCTGAAACTCACCTTCAGCCACAGAATACTACGTTCTTAGCTGTCAGTTCAACCCATGGCTAATTTTTGGGGCCGATACAGGCCGACACTTACTTCTGTACCCTGTGAATGCCTAATGTACCTTCAGCCACCAAATACTACGTTCTTAGCTGTCAGGCTAATTTTTGGGGACTTTTATGGCCGAAACTTACTTCTGTATCCTGTGATTGCCTAATGTACCTTCAGCCACAGAATACTAAATACATTCATTTTGACAAAAAAAATTCAGACCATTGGAGACCAAATGCAGTTATCTTGTCTAAAACCGGCTTTTAAAGACTCTAAAAGACAAAAATACAGTCATTTTGACTAAAAAATGTTGTCAGACCTTTGGTGACTAAATGCAGTTATTTTGACTAAAGAAGGCTTTTTAGACACTTGGAGACCAAAATAGAGTCATTTTGACCAAAAACAATTTTTCAGGCCATTGGAGCCCATTGGAGCCCTGACAGCTAAGAATGTAGTATTCTGGTGGTACATTAGGCATTCACAGTAGACAGAAGTAAGTGTCGGCCTTTATAGGCCTCAAACTTTAGCTCACATGGGTTTAACTGACAGAACAGAACCTAGTGTATTTGATGGCTGAAGGTAAATTAGGCTTTCACAGGATACAGAAGTAAGTGTCAGCCTGTATAGGCCCCAAAACTTAGCTCACATGGGTTTAACTGACAGCAAAGAACATAGTGTATTTGATGGCTAGAGGTAAATTAGGCATTCACACAGGAGAAACAAAAAGAAAGCCAACGAATAACTTTAGGTGCCATCTTGCCATGGCCAAGTTCAAAGGGGTCAAGGGTGGCAGTGGTGATCGCCTACGGCCACATCACCCTGAACGCACCTGATCTTGTCTAATCTTGGAAGCTAAGCAGGGTTGGGCCTGGTTAGTACCTGGATGGGAGACCGCCTGGGAATACCAGGTGCTGTAGGCTTTTGGCTTTTCCTTTATTCGTTGGCTTTCTTTTTATTTCTCCTGAGGTGTCATCTTGCCATGGCCAAGTTCAAAGGGGTCGAGGGTGGCATTTGTGATCGCCTACGGCGACATCACCCTGAAAGCGCCCGATCTCATTTGATCTCAGAAGATAAGCAGGGTCGGGCCTGGTTAGTAGCTGGATGGGAAACTGCCTGGGAATACCAGGTGCTGTAGGCTTTTGGCTTTTCCTTTATTCGTTGGCTTTCTTTTTGTTTCTCCTGAGGTGCCATCTTGCCATGGCCAAGTTCAAAGGGGTCGAGGATTCCTAAAGGCCCATATCTCTACTCACAACGGATGTTAAAATTCTAGCTAAGATACTGGCCACTAGGCTGTCCTCTGTTGTCCAGGGGGTCGTCCATAGGGATCAATCGGGGTTTATCCTGACCAGATCGATGGCACTTAATCTCCACCGACTATTTCTGAACCTTCAGATCCCAGTAGACAACCCTGGGAACCGGGCAGTCTTTTCGCTAGATGCCGCTAAGGCATTCGATAGTGTTGAATGGGTGTACCTATGGGAAGTTCTCAAACGCATTGGTGTAGGAGAGAACTTTCTGAACTGGGTGCGGGTACTGTACGCTGCCCCCACGGCCAGACTGAGGGTGAAAGGGGAGCTTTCTGGACCCTTCTGTTTGCACAGGGGGACTAGACAGGGCTGCCCACTATCTCCATTGCTGTTTGCCATGGCACTGGAGACCTTAGCGGCGCGGATTCGGTCCTCCCCTGACATAGTGGGGTTCAGAAGGGGCTCCCATGCAGACGTTATCTCACTCTATGCGGATGACACACTGCTCTACCTAGGTGATACAGGGGAATCCTTGCGGGCGGTAATGTCCCTTATTGACTATTTTGGGTCCCTGTCGGGATTTTCCATAAATTGGGATAAATCAGTTTTAATGCCCCTTGATCCCATAACTCAGCCTCTTCCGCACTGTGCATCCACAGTGCGAGTGGTTGACTGCTTCAAATATTTGGGGATCCAGGTGTCTCCTGATCCTACCCAGTATATCACACTGAACCTCGTACCTCTGCTGCAAAGTTCCCTTGTCGGTGGCTGGGCGAGTCAATCTAATTAAGATGGTGTGGGCTCCTCAACTTCTTTATGTCTTGCACAACTCCCCAATCTGGATACCCAGGAAATGGTTGTATAGGATTGACTCCCAGTTCCGAGAACTGATCTGGTGCAAAAAAGTGGCTAGGATTAAATTGGCTACCCTTCAGATGGGCAAGGATAGTGGTGGCTTGGCAGTCCCCAACCCCAGAGTATATTTTCTAACCTTCCAGGTTCAGCATATGGGGGGCTGGGATCTTTTGGATCCATTCGTTCCTATTGGGTCCCTACTGACTCGCCTCACCCTGTCCTTGTACACCTTGAAGCGGGGTTCTCCAATATGGGGACTCGGTTACCCACACTCGCCTTGATTCGCATGGTGTGGCGCTGTGTCAAGGGGATGTTGCAGATCACGGGTTACATTCCTCAGGCTCCGATTTGGCATAATCGCAACTTTTCGGAACTGTTTCGTCTAGAGGGCGCGGAGATGTGGGAGGCCCATGGTGTATATTTTATAGCACAATTGTTCAGAGCTGGGGTACTGAAATATATTCAAGACTTACAATGGCCCAGGCAGGCTTGGCTTCTTTGACACCCGACACTCACTGCCTGTTGGGTGAGGTGTTTCGGGTCTCGGACAAGAAGGGTATGATCTCAAAGGTTTATGTCCTTCTGTTGGGATCCGTGCAGGACCCCTCTTCCCTCCCTGCTCGTGCGGGGTGGGAGGGGGGATCTTGGACCCATAGATGGGCAGACGTGGGATCTTTGCCTCTCATCAATCATCGATTTTGGATCGCCTCCAGGGTGCTGAGCAGGGGCCAGTGGATAACACAGGTCAATGCCTCTTTAATCAGGGAAAAGCCATACCAGCATCGAAATGCTCACAAGAAATTTGCCTCGTTATGGCAACCTTGTTTGGATGACCCGGCCTTGGCTCCCCCCAGTTGGTTATGTATCGGCTGCTCATTGGATAGGGTAGCATTTCTTGAGAAGGTCTAGCATGCAGAGTCCTCCCTTCCTTTCCCCCTCCCCCCAACCTTTAAATTTTCTGCCACTGTTTTCCTTTTTTCCCTTCCCTTCTCCTTTGCACTTAGTACTTCAGGTGGGTTTTTGCTACTTTACGGAGGTGTGTACTATATTGCTAGATGTTCATGGTCCTATTACTATTGGGAGGGAATAGCTGTATGTTTTTATTTATCCTTCTCTTATGCACAGGGGCACATGCTCAGGTTTGTTTACTTGGCTGTAATTTTCACCTGAATGCAATGGTTTATGGATGACGTTTTCCTGTACTGTTGCTGTTATATCCTTTATATATTTGTATTTTGTATTTGTATTTGTAACACTGGTTCTGTAACTGATTATGTCTACCATTCATGTTATTTATTCAGTGTACTGTTTATACTCAATAAATATAAAAAAAATTCAGACCTTTGGTGATTAAATGCAAAAAAATAAATGCTTTTTAGACACTTGGAGACCAAAATAGAGTCATTTTGACCCAAACAAATGTTTCAGGCGGTTGGTTACCAAATGTAATTATCTTGTCCAAGACCGGCTTTTTAAGACTAATAGACGAAAATACAATCATTTTGACTAAATTTTTTTTCAGACCTTCGGTGACCAAATGCAGTTATTTTGACTAAAATGGGCTTTTTGGACACTTGGAGATCTAAATAGAGTCATTTTGACCAAAAACATTTTTTCAGGCCATTGGTTACCAAATGTAGTTTATCTTGTCTAAAAGCAGTGTTTTAAGACTCTAATAGACAAAAATACAGTCATTTTGGCTAAAAAAAGGTTTTCAGACCTTTGGTGAACAAATGCATTTATTTTGACAAAAATAGGCTTTTTAGACACTTGGAGACCAAAATAGTCATTTTTTTACCCAAACAAATGTTTTAGGCGATTGGTTACCAAATGCAATTATCTAGTCCAAGACCGGCTTTTTAAGACTCTAATAGACGAAAATACAATCATTTTGACTACATTTTTTTTTCAGACCTTTGGTGACCAAATACAGTTATTTTGACTAAAAGGGGCTATTTAGACACTTGGAGACCAAAATAGAGTCATTTTGACCAAAAAAATGTTTTCAGATCACTGGTAACGAAATGCAATTATCTTGTCTAAAACCGGCTTTTTAAGACTCTAAAAGACAAAAATACAGTCATTTTGGCTAAAAAAAGTTTTTCAAACCTTTGGTGACCAAACGTAGTTATTTTGCCTAAAAAGGGCTTTTTAGACACTTGGAGACCTAAATAGAGTCATTTTGACCAAAAAAATTTTTTCAGGCAATTGGTTACCAAGAGTAATTTATCTTGTCTTAAAGAGGTGTTTTAAGACTCTAAAATACAAAAATATAGTCATTTTGGCTAAAAAAAAAATTCAGACCTTTGGTGAACAAATGCATTTATTTTGACTAAAATAGGGTTTTTAGACACTTGGAGACCTAAATAGAGTCATTTTGACCCAAACAAATGTTTCAGGCGATTGGTTACCAAATGCAATTATCTTGTCAAAAACCGGCTTTTTAAGACTTTAATAGACGAAAATACAGTCATTTTGACTAAATTTTTATTTCAGACCTTTGGTGACGAAATATAGTTGTTTTGACTAAAAAGGGCTTTTTAGACACTTGGAGACCAAAATAGAGTCATTTTGACCAAAAAAATGTTTTCAGATCACTGGTTACGAAATGCAATTATCTTGTCTAAAACCGGCTTTTTAAGACTCTAAAAGACAGAAATACAGTCATTTTGGCTAAAAATGTTTTTCAGACCTTTGGTGACCAAATGCAGTTATTTTGACTAATAAAGGCTTTTTAGACACTTGGAGACCAAAATAGAGTCATTTTGACCCAAACAAATGTTTCAGGCGATTGGTTACCAAATGCAATTATCTTGTCAAAAACCGGCTTTTTAAGACTCTAATAGACGAATCATTTAAACTACATTTTTTTTCAGACCTTTGGTGACCAAATACAGATATTTTGACCAAAAGGGTCTTTTTAGACACTTGGAGATCAAAATAGAGTCATTTTGACCAAAAAATGTTTTCAGATCACTGGAAACGAAATGCAATTATCTTGTCTAAAACCGGCTTTTTAAGACTCTAAAAGACAAAAATACAGTCATTTTGGATAAAAAAAGTTTTTCAGAATTGGGGTACCAACCGTAGTTATTTTGACTAAAAAGGGCTTTTTAGACACTTGGAGACCAAAATAGAGTCATCTTAACCCAAACCAATGTTTCAGGCGATTGGTTACCAAATGCAATTATCTTGTCCAAAACCGGCTTTTTAAGACTCTAATAGACGAAAATACAATCATTTTGACTACATTTTTTTTCAGACCTTTGGTGACCAAATGCAGTTATTTTGACTAAAAGGGGCTTTTTAGGCACTTGGAGACCAAAATAAAGTCCTTTTGACCAAAAAAATGTTTTCAAATCACTGGTTACGAAATGCAATTATCTTGTCTAAAACCGGCTTTTTAAGACTCTAAAAGACAAAAATAGTCATTTTGGCTAAAAAAGTTTTTCAGACCTTTGGTGACCAAATGCAGTTATTTTGACTAAAAAAGGCTTTTTAGACACTTGGAGACCATAATAGAGTCATTTTTACCAAAAAAATGTTTTCAGATCACTGGTAACGAAATGCAATTATCTTGTCTAAAACCGGCTTTTTAAGACTCTAAAAGACATAAATACAGTCATATTGACTAAAAAAGGTTTTCAGACCTTTGGTGACAAAATGCATTTGTTTTGACTAAAATAAGCTTTTTAGACACTTGGAGACCAAAATAGAGTCATTTTGACCCAAACAAATGTTTCAGGCGATTTGGTACCAAATGCAATTATCTTGTCCAAAACCGGCTTTTTAAGACTCTAATAGACGAAAATACAATCATTTTGACTAAATTTTTTTTTCAGACCTTTGGTGACCAAATGCAGTTATTTTGACTAAAAGGGGCTTTTTAGGCACTTGGAGACCTAAATAGAGTCATTTTGACCAAAAACATTTTTTCAGGCCATTGGTTACCAAATGTAGTTTATCTTGTCTAAAAGCAGTGTTTTAAGACTCTAAAAGACAGAAATACCGTCATATTGGCTAAAAAAAGGTTTTCAGACCTTTGGTGACCAAATGCAGTTATTTTGACTAAAAAGGGCTTTTTAGACACTTGGAGACCAGAAATAGAGTCATTTTGACCAAATTTTTTTTTCAGATAACTGGTTACGAAATGCAATTATCTTGTCTAAAACCGGCTTTTTAAGACTCTAAAAGACAGAAATACAGTCATATTGACTAAAAAAGGTTTTCAGACCTTTGGTGACAAAATGCATTTGTTTTGACTAAAATAAGCTTTTTAGACACTTGGAGACCAAAATAGAGTCATTTTGACCCAAACAAATGTTTCAGGCGATTTGGTACCAAATGCAATTATCTTGTCCAAAACCGGCTTTTTAAGACTCTAATAGACGAAAATACAATCATTTTGACTAAATTTTTTTTTCAGACCTTTGGTGACCAAATGCAGTTATTTTGACTAAAAGGGGCTTTTTAGGCACTTGGAGACCTAAATAGAGTCATTTTGACCAAAAACATTTTTTCAGGCCATTGGTTACCAAATGTAGTTTATCTTGTCTAAAAGCAGTGTTTTAAGACTCTAAAAGACAGAAATACCGTCATATTGGCTAAAAAAAGGTTTTCAGACCTTTGGTGACCAAATGCAGTTATTTTGACTAAAAAGGGCTTTTTAGACACTTGGAGACCAGAAATAGAGTCATTTTGACCAAATTTTTTTTTCAGATAACTGGTTACGAAATGCAATTATCTTGTCTAAAACCGGCTTTTTAAGACTCTAAAAGACAGAAATACAGTCATATTGGCTAACAAAGGTTTTCAGACCTTTGGTGACCAAATGCAGTTATTTTCACCAAAGGTCTGAAAAAAAAATGTAGTCAAAATGATTGTATTTTCGTTTATTAGAGTCTTAAAAAGCCGGTTTTGATCAAGATAATAGAAGACCAATTTAATATATAATGATTTTATTAATACATGTGTACAAAATTGTTAAAAAAGACACAGATGCAAGGGCATCAAAAGACAGTCAATATAGAAAATATGTGATCAATAAAATTATGAACCATATCCTAGAGTAGTGGGGTCACCCAGGTCCAACATGTTTCTCCGACTCTGCAGACTCTGACTTAAAAAGGCTTTTTAGACACTTGAAGACCAAAATAGAGTCATTTTGACCAAAAACTTTTTCAGGCCATTGGAGCCCAAATGGCCTGTTTTAGACAAATCAAGTCTAAAAACGGCTTTTTAAGGCTCTAACAGACAAAAATACAGTCATTTTTACAAAAAAGAAATTTCAGACCTTTGGTGACCAAATGCCGTTATTTTGACTAACAAAAGGTTTTTAGACACTTGGAGACCAAAATAGAGTCATTTAGACCAAAACATTTTTTTCAGGCCATTGGAGCCAAATGTCTAAAATCTGGTCTAAAACCAACTTTTTAAGGCTCTAAAAGAAAAAAATATAGTCATTTTGACTAAATTTTTTTTCTGACCTTTGGTGACCAAATGCCATTATTTTGACTAAAAAAGGATTTTTAGACACTTGGAGACCAAAATAGTCATTTTGACCAAAAAAAAATTTCAGGCCATTGGAGAGCAAAATGCAGTTATCTTGTCTAAAACTGGCTTTTTAAGACTCTAAAAGACAAAAATACAGTCATTTTGACTAAAAAAGTTTCTCAGACCTTTGGTGACCAAATGCAGTTATTTTGACTAAAAAAGGCTTTTTAGACACTTGGAGACCAAAATAGTTATTTTAACAAAAAAAATTTTCAGGCCATTGGAGCCAAATGTCTAAAATCTTGTCTAAAACCGGCTTTTTAAGGCTCTAAAAGACAAAAATTTACAGCGAAGAACGTAGTAAGTGTCGGCCATAAAAGGCCCCAAAAATGAGCCCAAATGGGTTTACCTGACAGCTAAGAACGTAGTATTCTGTGGCTGAAGGTACATTAGGCATTAACAGGATAAAGAAGTAAGTGTCGGCCATAAAAGGCCCCAAAAATTAGCCCACATCAGTTTACCTGACAACTAAGAACTTAGTATTTGTTGGCTGGAGGTACATTAGGCATTCACACAGTATACAGAAGTTAGTGTCGGACTGTATAGGCCCCAAAAATTTGCTCACATGGGTTTAACTGACAGCAAAGAACGTAGTGTATTTGATGGCTGGTGGTACATTAGGCATTCACAGTAGACAGAAGTAAGTGTCGGCCTTTATAGGCCCCAAACATTAGCTCACATGGGTTTAACTGACAGCACAGAACGTAGTATTTTATGGCTGGAGGTAAATTAGGCTTTCACAGGATACAGAAGTAAGTGTCAGCCTGTATAGGCCCAAAAACTTAGCTCACATGGGTTTAACTGACAGCAAAGAACATAGTGTATTTGATGGCTAGAGGTAAATTAGGCATTCACACAGGAGAAACAAAAAGAAAGCCAACGAATAACTTGAGGTGCCATCTTGCCATGGCCAAGTTCAAAGGGTGGCAGTGGTGATCGCCTACGGCCACATCACCCTGAACGCACCCGATCTTGTCTAATCTCGGAAGCTAAGCAGGGTCGGGCCTGGTTAGTACCTGGATGGGAGACCGCCTGGGAATACCAGGTGCTGTAGGCTTTTGGCTTTTCCTTTATTCGTTGGCTTTCTTTTTGTTTCTCCTGAGGTGCCATCTTGCCATGGCCAAGTTCAAAGGGGTCGAGGGTGGCATTTGTCATCACCTATGGCCACGTCACCCTAAAAGCGCCCGATCTCATTTGATCTCAGAAGCTAAGCAGGGTCGGGCCTGGTTAGTAGCTGGATGGGAAACTGCCTGGGAATACCAGGTGCTGTAGGCTTTTGGCTTTTCCTTTATTCGTTGGCTTTCTTTTTGTTTCTCCTGAGGCGCCATCTAGCCATGGCCAAATTCACAGGGGTCGAGGGTGGCAGTGGTGATCGCCTATGGCCACATAACCCTTTAACGCGCCCAATCTCGTCTGATCTCAGAAGCTAAGCAGGGTCGTGCCTGGTTAGAACCTGGATGGGAAACCGCCTGGGAATACCAGGTGCTGTAGGCTTTTGGCTTTTCCTTTATTTGTTGGCTTTCTTTTTGTTTCTCCTGAGGTGCCATCTTGCCATGGCCAGTTCAGAAAGTTCTCTCCCACACCAATGCGTTTGAGAACTTCCCATAGGTGCACCCATTCAACACTATCGAATGCCTTAGCGGCATCTAGCGAAAAGACTGCCCGGTTCCCAGGGTTGTCTACTGGGATCTGAAGGTTCAGAAATAGTCGGCGGAGATTAAGTGCCGTCGATTTGGTCAGGATAAACCCCGATTGATCCCTATGGACAACCCCCTGGACAACAGAGGACAGCCTAGTGGCCAGTATCTTAGCTAGAATTTTAACATCCGTTGTGAGTAGAGATATGGGCCTTTAGGAATCCGCCAAAAGCGGATCCTTGCCGGGCTTCAGCAGGAAAACAACTATAGCTTCGGACATAGAGGCAGGAAGGTGGCTGTTAGGGATACAAGAGGTAGCCTGATGGCAGAGGAAGGCCCCACGTGTGCCAGAGGGCGGTGCTTAGACGGGAACCCCCAAGGTAAGTGACACAGGCTAACCTGAGGTGCGGAATCTAAGTATCCACCGGTTTTCACCAGAGCCTCTAGTGGTGAGGATGGATTTTGCTGCGTGTGGATACCAGGTCGCAGTCCTCAGGGTCACCCCACCAAGGGAGAAGCCGGTCAAGATCCGAAGGCAGATAAGCAGACAAGGGAGATCCGAGAGAATGGTCAAACAAGCCAGGGGTCAGGACGGGCAGCAGGTCAACAAGGTCAGGAACAAGCCAAAGGTCAAAATGGATATCAAACAGGTAACAGGAAGCAGGCTTCAGGAACACAGGAAGAGCTGCAGACAAGTCAGCAAAGACACAGTGCTTCTGAGCTGTTTAAATAAGGCAGCCTCTTTGCCAATTACTGCAATTAGTCTGCTCTAGGTTAACCCTTTAGATTGCAGATTCATGACAGCACATCAGTGTGCTCAGGAAGCATTCCTAACATTACCCCCCCCCCCTTAAGAGCAACCTCCGGGTGCCCAACAAACTGCTTTTCTGAGGATGGGAAAGAAAAAACGCCTGGATCAGGTCTGCGGCATGAATGTTACTCTCAGGTTCCCAGGAATTCTCTTCCGGCCCATAACCCTTCTATTTAATAAGGAACTGAAGCTGGTTACCTCTTTTCCGGCAATCAAGTACAGCCTCAATTTCGTACTCCATGTCGCCATCCACCATCACTGGTTCCGGAGGTCCAGGGCTTCTGCCGGGGAAGGCGTCGGGAACCGTGGGTTTTAAAAAAGAGTGACATGGAACACAGGATGGATCCATAGGGTATCAGGTAAGGATAACTCATAGGACACGGCATTGAGTCTTATTTTAACGGGGAATGGGCCGATAAACCTGGAAGCCAACTTCTTGGATGGGCAGGCCAAGCGCAGGTTAGCTGTGGATAAAAAGACCTGGTCACCTGGTTGGAGAACAGTTCTCCCCTCTTTTTCCCATCAAAGATTCTTTTGGACGCTATCTGAGCCTTGGCCAAGGTGTCCTGCATAAGTTTGTTATTACTCGTGAAGAAGTCAATGGTGACCTGAACTGCGGGCACTCTGGAATCGGATGGGACGTCGGGCAGAAAGAAAGGATGAAAACCATAATTGGCAAAGAAGGGAGATTGCCCGGTAACGGAATGTCGTGAATTATTAAAGGCAAATTCCGCAAATGGTAGTAATGCTACCCAGTCGTCCTGGACGAAGGTGGTAAAGCACCGGAGATATTGTTCCAGGGTCTGGTTTGTCCTCTCTGTTTGCCGGTTCGTCTGCGGGTGGTAAGCTGAGGACATAGATAATTCAATTTTTAGTAGCTTACACAAGGCCCTCCAAAAGCGGGACGTGAACTGTACCCCTCTGTCTGAGATAATGTTTGTGGGTACCCTGTTGAGTTGCACGATCTCCCTAATGAAGACTTCTGCAGTTTCTTTTGCAGAGGGGGTACCTTTGAGGGGTAGAAAGTGGGCCATCTTAGTAAGCCGGTCTACAACCACAAAAATGGCAGAGCACCCGGCCGAAGGTGGAAGTTCCAGGATAAAGTCCATGGCGATAGTTTGCCAGGGAAAGTCAGGGATTGGGAGTGGTCTGAGGAGACCCCACGCCTTACTTCTGGTAGTTTTACTTCTGGAGCAAGAAACACAGGAAGACACATAACTTCTGCAGTCTTTTCCCATCTCAGGCCACCAGAAGGTGCATTGCATGAGGTCAAGGGTCCTATGAACACCAAAATGGCCAGCCAGAGGGTGGTCATGGCAGGCAGCTAGACCCGAAACTCTGACTCCCTCCGGGACAAATATTTTGTCCTTAGCCCACAACAAACCATCCTTGCGTGACAGGGGTATCCCAGGTGGACCGGAAATTTTGGCAGAGGCTTGCTCAAGATGGGATTTCAGGCTAGTGAGCAGGAAGTTTTTCTCTGACAGGATAGTGTCAGGTACCAACTCTTCTTTAGTATTATCAAACATCCGGGACAGGGAATCCGGTTTGACATTTTTCGACCCGGGCCGATAGGTGATATGGAACGAGAATCTGGAGAAGAAGAGTGCCCATCGGGCCTGGCGGGGTCTAAGTCGCTTTGCAGATCTTAAGTACTCAAGGTTCTTATGATCGGTAAATATAAGAATCGGGTGTGATGCTCCTTCTAGTAGATATCTCCACTCTTCGAGAGTGGCTTTGATAGCCAGGAGTTCCCGCTCCCCGACATCATAGTTTTTCTCCGCGGGAGAGAGTTTCCGGGAAAAGGTCTCCAAGTGTCTAAAAAGCCTTTTTTAGTCAAAATAACTGCATTTGGTCACCAAAGTTCTGAAAAACTTTTTTAGCCAAAATGACTGTATTTTTGTCTTTTAGAGTCTTAAAAAGCCGGTTTTAGACAAGATAATTGCATTTCGTAACCAGTGATCTGAAAACATTTTTTTGGTCAAAATGACTCTATTTTGGTCTTCAAGCGTCTAAAAAGCCCTTTTTAGTCAAAATAACTATATTTGGTCACCAAAGGTCTGAAATAAAAAATTAGTCAAAATGACTGTATTTTCGTCTATTAGAGTCTTAAAAAGCCGGTTTTTGACAAGATAATTGCATTTGGTAACCAATCGCCTGAAACATTTGTTTGGGTCAAAATGACTCTATTTTGGTCTCCAAGTGTCTAAAAAGCCTTTTTTAGTCAAAATAACTGCGTTTGGTCACCAAAGGTCTGAAAAACTTTTTTAGCCAAAATGACTGTATTTTTGTCTTTTAGAGTCTTAAAAAGCCGGTTTTAGACAAGATAATTGCATTTCGTTACCAGTGATCTGAAAACATTTTTTGGGTCAAAATGACTCTATTTTGGTCTCCATGTGTCTAAAAATCCCTTTTTAGTCAAAACAACTGCATTTGGTCACCGAAGGTCTGAAAAAAATTTAGTCAAAATGATTGTATTTTCGTCTATTAGAGTCTTAAAAAGCCGGTTTTGGACAAGATAATTGCATTTGGTAACCAAAGGTCTGAAAACCTTTTTTTGGCAAAATGACTGTATTTTTGTCTTTTAGAGTCTTAAAAAGCCGGTTTTAGACAAGATAATTGCATTTCGTTACCAGTGATCTGAAAACATTTTTTTGGTGAAAATGACTCTATTTTGGTCTCCAAGTGTCTAAAAAGCCTTTTTTAGTCAAAATAACTGCATTTATTCACCAAAGGTCTGAAAAACTTTTTGAAAGTTTTTAAAAAAAAAGTCATTTTGATCAAAAAAATGTTTTCAGATCACGTTTAACGAAATGCAATTATCTTGTCTAAAACCGGCTTTTTAAGACTCTAAAATACAAAAATACAGTCATTTTGGCTAAAAAAGTTTTTCAGACCTTTGGTGACCAAACGTAGTTATTTTGACTAAAAAGGGCTTTTTGGACACTTGGAGACCTAAATGGAGTCATTTTGACCAAAAACATTTTTTCAGGCCATTTGTTACCAAATGTAGTTTATCTTGTCTAAAAGCAGTGTTTTAAGACTCTAAAAGACAAAAATACAGTCATTTTGGCTAAAAAAGTTTTTCAGACCTTTGGTGACCAAATGCAGTTATTTTGACCAAAAAAGGCTTTTTAGACACTTGGAGACCAAAATAGAATCATTTTGATCAAAAAATGTTTTCAGATCACTGCATACGAAATGCAATTATCTTGTCTAAAACCGGCTTTTTAAGACTCTAAAAGACAAAAATACAGTCATTTTGACTAATTTTTTATTTCAGACCTTTGGTGACCAAATGCAGTTATTTTGACTTATAAAGGCTTTTTAGACACTTGAAGACCAAAATAGAGTCATTTTGACCCAAACAAATGTTTCAGGCGATTGGTTACCAAATGCAATTATCTTGTCAAAAACCGGCTTTTTAAGACTCTAATAGACGAAAATACAATCATTTAAACTACATTTTTTGTTTAAAACCTTTGGTGACCAAATACAGATATTTTGACCAAAAGGGTCTTTTTAGACACTTGGAGACCAAAATAGAGTCATTTTAACCAAAAAAATGTTTTCAGATCACTGGTAACGAAATGCAATTAACTTGTCTAAAACCGGCTTTTTAAGACTAAAAGACAAAAATACAGTCATTTTGGTTAAAAAAGTTTTTCAGACCTTGTGTGACCAAACGTAGATATTTTGACTAAAAATGGCTTTTTAGACACTTGGAGACCTAAATAGAGTCATTTTGACCAAAAACATTTTTTCAGATCACTGGTAACGAAATGCAATTATCTTGTCTAAAACCGGCTTTTTAAGACTCTAAAATACAAAAATACAGTCATTTTGGCTAAAAAAGTTTTTTAGACCTTTGGTGACCAAACGTAGTTATTTTGACTAAAAAGGGCTTTTTGGACACTTGGAGACCTAAATAGAGTCATTTTGACCAAAAACATTTTTTCAGGCCATTGGTTACCAAATGTAGTTTATCTTGTCTAAAAGCAGTGTTTTAAGACTCTAAAAGACAAAAATACAGTCATTTTGGCTAAAAAAGTTTTTCAGACCTTTGGTGACCAAATGCAATTATATTGTCAAAAACCGGCTTTTTAAGACTCTAATAGATGAAAATACAGTCATTTTGACTAATTTTTTATTTCAGACCTTTGGTGACCAAATATAGTTATTTTGACTAAAAAAGGCTTTTTAGACACTTGGAGACCAAAATAGAGTCATTTTGACCCAAACAAATGTTTCAGGCGATTGGTTACCAAATGCAATTATCTTGTCCAAAACCGGCTTTTTAAGACTCTAATAGACGAAAATACAATCATTTTACTAGATTTTTTTTCAAACCTTCGGTGACCAAATGCAGTTATTTTGACTAAAAAGGGATTTTTAGACACATGGAGACCAAAATAGAGTCATTTTGACTAAAAAATTTTTTTCAGATCACTGGTAACGAAATGCAATTATCTTGTCTAAAACCGGCTTTTTAAGACTCTAAAAGACAAAAATACAGTCATTTTGGCTACAAAAGTTTTTCAGACCTTTGGTGACCAAACGTAGTTATTTTGACTAAAAAGGGCTTTTTGGACACTTGGAGACCTAAATAGAGTCATTTTGACCAAAAACATTTTTTCAGGCTATTTATTACCAAATGTAGTTTATCTTGTCTAAAAGCAGTGTTTTAAGACTCTAAAAGACAAAAATACAGTCATTTTGGCAAAAAAAGATTTTCAGACCTTTGGTGACCAAATGCAGTTATTTTGACTAAAAAAGGCTTTTTAGACACTTGGAGACCAAAATAGAATCATTTTGACCAAAAAAATGTTTTCAGATCACTGGTTACGAAATGCAATTATCTTGTCTAAAACCGGCTTTTTAAGCCTCTAAAAGACAAAAATACAATCATTTTTGACCAAATACAGTTATTTTGACTCAAAGGGGCTTTTTAGACACACTTGGAGACCAAAATAGAGTCACTTTGACTAAAAAAATGTTTTCAGATCACTGCATACGAAATGCGATTATCTTGTCTAAAACCGGCTTTTTAAGACTCTAAAAGACTAAAATACAGTCATTTTGACCAAAAACATTTTTTCAGGCCATTGGTTACCAAGAGTACTTTACTTTGTCTAAAAGCGGTGTTTTAAGACTCTAAAATACAAAAATATAGTCATTTTGGCTTAAAAAGGTTTTCAGACCTTTGGTGAACAAATGCAGTTATTTTCACCAAAGGTCTGAAAAAAAATGTAGTCAAAATTATTGTATTTTCGTCTATTAGAGTCTTAAAAAGCCGGTTTTTGACAAGATAATTGCATTTGGTAACCAGTGATCTGAAAACATTTTTTTGGTCAAAATGACTCTATTTTGGTCTTCAAGCGTCTAAAAAGCCCTTTTTAGTCAAAATAACTATATTTGGTCACCAAAGGTCTGAAATAAAAAATTAGTCAAAATGACTGTATTTACGTGTATTAGAGTCTTAAAAAGCCGGTTTTTGACAAGATAATTGCATTTGGTAACCAATCGCCTGAAACATTTGTTTGGGTCAAAATGACTCTATTTTGGTCTCCAAGTGTCTAAAAAGCCTTTTTTAGTCAAAATAACTGCGTTTGGTCACCAAAGGTCTGAAAAACTTTTTTAGCCAAAATGACTGTATTTTTGTCTTTTAGAGTCTTAAAAAGCCGGTTTTAGACAAGATAATTGCATTTCGTTACCAGTGATCTGAAAACATTTTTTTGGTCAAAATGACTCTATTTTGGTCTCCATGTGTCTAAAAATCCCTTTTTAGTCAAAATAACTGCATTTGGTCAGCGAAGGTCTGAAAAAAAAATTTAGTCAAAATAATTGTATTTTCGTCTATTAGAGTCTTAAAAAGCCGGTTTTTGACAAGATAATTGCATTTGGTAACCAATCGCCTGAAACATTTGTTTGGGTCAAAATGACTCTATTTTGGTCTCCAAGTGTCTAAAAAGCCTTTTTTAGTCAAAATAACTGCGTTTGGTCACCAAAGGTCTGAAAAACTTTTTTAGCCAAAATGACTGTATTTTTGTCTTTTAGAGTCTTAAAAAGCCGGTTTTAGACAAGATAATTGCATTTCGTTACCAGTGATCTGAAAACATTTTTTTGGTCAAAATGACTCTATGTTGGTCTCATGTGTCTAAAAATCCCTTTTTAGTCAAAATAACTGCATTTGGTAAGCGAAGGTCTGAAAAAAATGTAGTCAAAATAATTGTATTTTCGTCTATTAGAGTCTTAAAAAGCCGGTTTTGGACAAGATAATTGCATTTGGTAACCAATCGCCTGAAACAATTGTTTGGATCAAAATGACTCTATTTTGGTCTCCAAGTGTCTAAAAAGCCTTTTTAGTCAAAATAACTGCATTTGGTCACCAAAGGTCTGAAAAACTTTTTTAGCCAAAATGACTGTATTTTTGTCTTTAAGAGTCTTAAAAAGCCGGTTTTAGACAAGATAATTGCATTTCGTTACCAGTGATCTGAAAACATTTTTTTGGTCAAAATGACTCTATTTTGGTCTCCATGTGTCTAAAAATCCCTTTTTAGTCAAAATAACTGCATTTGGTCACCGAAGGTCTGAAAAAAATTTAGTCAAAATTATTGTATTTTCGTCTATTAGAGTCTTAAAAAGCCGGTTTTGGACAAGATAATTGCATTTGGTAACCAATCGCCTGAAACAATTGTTTGGGTCAAAATGACTCTATTTTGGTCTCCAAGTGTCTAAAAAGCGTTTTTTAGTCAAAATAACTGCATTTGGTCACCAAAGGTCTGAAAAACTTTTTTAGCCAAAATGACTGTATTTTTGTCTTTTAGAGTCTTAAAAAGCCGGTTTTAGACAAGATAATTGCATTTCGTTACCAGTGATCTGAAAACATTTTTTTGGTCAAAATGACTCTATGTTGGTCTCCATGTGTCTAAAAATCCCTTTTTAGTCAAAATAACTGCATTTGGTAAGCGAAGGTCTGAAAAAAAATGTAGTCAAAATAATTGTATTTTCGTCTATTAGAGTCTTAAAAAGCCGGTTTTGGACAAGATAATTGCATTTGGTAACCAATCGCCTGAAACAATTGTTTGGGTCAAAATGACTCTATTTTGGTCTCCAAGTGTCTAAAAAGCCTTTTTTAGTCAAAATAACTGCATTTGGTCACCAAAGGTCTGAAAAACTTTTTTAGCCAAAATGACTGTATTTTTGTCTTTTAGAGTCTTAAAAAGCCGGTTTTAGACAAGATAATTGCATTTCGTTACCAGTGATCTGAAAACATTTTTTGGTCAAAATGACTCTATTTTGGTCTCCATGTGTCTAAAAATCCCTTTTTAGTCAAAATAACTGCATTTGGTCACCGAAGGTCTGAAAAAAAATTTAGTCAAAATGATTGTATTTTTGTCTATTAGAGTCTTAAAAAGCCGGTTTTGGACAAGATAATTGCATTTGGTAACCAATCGCCTGAAACATTTGTTTAGGTCAAAATGACTCTATATTGGTCTCCAAGTGTCTAAAAAGCATTTTTAGTCAAAATAACTGCATTTGGTCACCAAAGGTCTGAAAAACTTTTTTTGGCAAAATAACTGTATTTTTGTCTTTTAGAGTCTTAAAAAGCCGGTTTTAGACAAGATAATTGCATTTCGTTACCAGTGATCTGAAAACATTTTTTTGGTCAAAATGACTCTATTTTGGTCTCCATGTGTCTAAAAATCCCTTTTTAGTCAAAATAACTGCATTTGGTCACCGAAGGTCTGAAAAAAATTTAGTCAAAATGATTGTATTTTCGTCTATTAGAGTCTTAAAAAGCCGGTTTTGGACAAGATAATTGCATTTGGTAACCAAAGGTCTGAAAACCTTTTTTTGGCAAAATGACTGTATTTTTGTCTTTTAGAGTCTTAAAAAGCTGGTTTTAGACAAGATAATTGCATTTCGTTACCAGTGATCTGAAAACATTTTTTTGGTCAAAATGACTCTATTTTGGTCTCCAAGTGTCTAAAAAGCCTTTTTTAGTCAAAATAACTGCATTTATTCACCAAAGGTCTGAAAAACTTTTTGAAAGTTTTTCAAAAAAAAGTCATTTTGATCAAAAAAATGTTTCCAGATCACTTTTAACGAAATGCAATTATCTTGTCTAAAACCGGCTTTTTAAGACTCTAAAATACAAAAATACAGTAATTTTGGCTAAAAAAGTTTTTCAGACCTTTGGTGACCAAACGTAGTTATTTTGACTAAAAAGGGCTTTTTGGACACTTGGAGACCTAAATAGAGTCATTTTGACCAAAAACATTTTTTCAGGCCATTTGTTACCAAATGTAGTTTATCTTGTCTAAAAGCAGTGTTTTAAGACTCTAAAAGACAAAAATACAGTCATTTTGGCTAAAAAAGTTTTTCAGACCTTTGGTGACCAAATGCAGTTATTTTGACCAAAAAAGGCTTTTTAGACACTTGGAGACCAAAATAGAATAATTTTGATCAAAAAATGTTTTCAGATCACTGCATACGAAATGCAATTATCTTGTCTAAAACCGGCTTTTTAAGACTCTAAAAGACAAAAATACAGTCATTTTGACTAATTTTTTATTTCAGACCTTTGGTGACCAAATGCAGTTATTTTGACTTATAAAGGCTTTTTAGACACTTGAAGACCAAAATAGAGTCATTTTGACCCAAACAAATGTTTCAGGCGATTGGTTACCAAATGCAATTATCTTGTCAAAAACCGGCTTTTTAAGACTCTAATAGACGAAAATACAATCATTTAAACTACATTTTTTGTTTAAAACCTTTGGTGACCAAATACAGATATTTTGACCAAAAGGGTCTTTTTAGACACTTGGAGACCAAAATAGAGTCATTTTAACCAAAAAAATGTTTTCAGATCACTGGTAACGAAATGCAATTAACTTGTCTAAAACCGGCTTTTTAAGACTAAAAGACAAAAATACAGTCATTTTGGTTAAAAAAGTTTTTCAGACCTTGTGTGACCAAACGTAGATATTTTGACTAAAAATGGCTTTTTAGACACTTGGAGACCTAAATAGAGTCATTTTGACCAAAAACATTTTTTCAGATCACTGGTAACGAAATGCAATTATCTTGTCTAAAACCGGCTTTTTAAGACTCTAAAATACAAAAATACAGTCATTTTGGCTAAAAAAGTTTTTTAGACCTTTGGTGACCAAACGTAGTTATTTTGACTAAAAAGGGCTTTTTGGACACTTGGAGACCTAAATAGAGTCATTTTGACCAAAAACATTTTTTCAGGCCATTGGTTACCAAATGTAGTTTATCTTGTCTAAAAGCAGTGTTTTAAGACTCTAAAAGACAAAAATACAGTCATTTTGGCTAAAAAAGTTTTTCAGACCTTTGGTGACCAAATGCAATTATCTTGTCAAAAACCGGCTTTTTAAGACTCTAATAGATGAAAATACAGTCATTTTGACTAATTTTTTATTTCAGACCTTTGGTGACCAAATATAGTTATTTTGACTAAAAAAGGCTTTTTAGACACTTGGAGACCAAAATAGAGTCATTTTGACCCAAACAAATGTTTCAGGCGATTGGTTACCAAATGCAATTATCTTGTCCAAAACCGGCTTTTTAAGACTCTAATAGACGAAAATACAATCATTTTACTAGATTTTTTTTCAAACCTTCGGTGACCAAATGCAGTTATTTTGACTAAAAAGGGATTTTTAGACACATGGAGACCAAAATAGAGTCATTTTGACTAAAAAATTTTTTTCAGATCACTGGTAACGAAATGCAATTATCTTGTCTAAAACCGGCTTTTTAAGACTCTAAAAGACAAAAATACAGTCATTTTGGCTACAAAAGTTTTTCAGACCTTTGGTGACCAAACGTAGTTATTTTGACTAAAAAGGGCTTTTTGGACACTTGGAGACCTAAATAGAGTCATTTTGACCAAAAACATTTTTTCAGGCCATTGGTTACCAAATGTAGTTTATCTTGTCTAAAAGCAGTGTTTTAAGACTCTAAAAGACAAAAATACAGTCATTTTGGCTAAAAAAGATTTTCAGACCTTTGGTGACCAAATGCAGTTATTTTGACTAAAAAAGGCTTTTTAGACACTTGGAGACCAAAATAGAATCATTTTGACCAAAAAAATGTTTTCAGATCACTGGTTACGAAATGCAATTATCTTGTCTAAAACCGGCTTTTTAAGCCTCTAAAAGACAAAAATACAGTCATTTTGGCTAAAAAAAGGTTTTCAGACCTATGGTGAACAAATGCATTTATTTTGACTAAAATAGGCTTTTTAGACACTTGGAGACCAAAATAGTCATTTTGACCCAAACAAATGTTTCAGGCGATTGGTTACCAAATGCAATTATCTTGTCCAAAACCGGATTTTTAAGACTCTAATAGACGAAAATACAATCATTTTTGACCAAATACAGTTATTTTGACTCAAAGGGGCTTTTTAGACACACTTGGAGACCAAAATAGAGTCACTTTGACTAAAAAAATGTTTTCAGATCACTGCATACGAAATGCGATTATCTTGTCTAAAACCGGCTTTTTAAGACTCTAAAAGACTAAAATACAGTCATTTTGGCTAAAAAAGTTTTTCAGACCTTTGGTGACCAAACGTAGTTATTTTGACTAAAAAGGGCTTTTTGGACACTTGGAGACCTAAATAGAGTCATTTTGACCAAAAACATTTTTTCAGGCCATTGGTTACCAAGAGTACTTTACTTTGTCTAAAAGCGGTGTTTTAAAACTGTAAAATACAAAAATATAGTCATTTTGGCTTAAAAAGGTTTTCCGACCTTTGGTGAACAAATGCAGTTATTTTCACCAAAGGTCTGAAAAAAAAATGTAGTCAAAATTATTGTATTTTCGTCTATTAGAGTCTTAAAAAGCCGGTTTTTGACAAGTTAATTGCATTTGGTAACCAATCGCCTGAAACATTTGTTTGGCTCAAAATGACTCTATTTTGGTCTCCAAGTGTCTAAAAAGCCTTTTTAAGTCAAAATAACTGCATTTGGTCACCAAAGGTCTGAAAAACTTTTTTAGCCAAAATGACTGTATTTTTTTCTTTAAGAGTCTTAAAAAGCCGGTTTTAGACAAGATAATTGCATTTCGTAACCAGTGATCTGAAAACATTTTTTTGGTCAAAATGACTCTATTTTGGTCTCCAAGTGTCTAAAAAGCCCCTTTTAGTCAAAATAACTGTATTTGGTCACCAACCGCCTGAAACACTTGTTTGGGTCAAAATGACTCTATTTTGGTCTTCAAGTGTCTAAAAAGCCTTTATTAGTCAAAATAACTGCATTTGGTCACCAAAGGTCTAAAATAAAAAAATAGTCAAAATGACTGTATTTTCGTCTATTAGAGTCTTAAAAAGCCGGTTTTTGACAAGATAAATGCATTTGTTCTCCAAAGGTCTGAAAAACTTTTTTTAGCCAAAATGATTGCATTTCTGTCTTTTAGAGTCTTAAAAAGCCGGTTTTAGACAAGATAATTGCATTTCGTAACCAGTGATCTGAAAACATTTTTTTGGTCAAAATGACTCTATTTTGGTCTCCAAGTGTCTAAAAAGCCCCTTTTAGTCAAAATAACTGTATTTGGTCACCAACCGCCTGAAACACTTGTTTGGGTCAAAATGACTCTATTTTGGTCTCCAAGTGTCTAAAAAGCATTTATTTTTTTGCATTTAATCACCAAAGGTCTGAATTTTTTTTAATATTTATTGAGTATAAACAGTACACTGAATAAATAACATGAACGGTAGACATAATCAGTTACAGAACCAGTGTTTGGAAAAATACAAATATATAAAGGATATAACAGCAACAGTACAGGAAAACGTCATCCATAAACCATTGCATTCAGGTGAAAATTACAGCCAAGTAAACAAACCTGAGCATGTGCCCCTGTGCATAAGAGAAGGATAAATAAAAACATACAGTTATTCCCTCCCAATAGTAATAGGACCATGAACATCTAGCAATATAGCACACACCTCCGTAAAGTAGCAAAAACCCACCTGAAGTACTAAGTGCAAAGGAGAAGGGAAGGGAAAAAAGGAAAACAGTGGCAGAAAATTTAAAGGTTGGGGGGAGGGGGAAAGGAAGGGAGGACTCTGCACGCTAGACCTTCTCAAGAAATGCTACCCTATCCAATGAGCAGCCGATCCATAACCAACTGGGGGGAGCCAAGGCCGGGTCATCCAACCAAGGTTGCCATAATGGGGCAAATTTCTTGTGAGCATTTCGATGCTGGTATGGCTTTTCCCTGATTAAAGAGGCATTGACCTGTGTTATCCACTGGCCCCTGCTCGGCACCCTGGAGGCGATCCAAAATCGATGATTGATGAGAGGCAAAGATCCCACGTCTGCCCATCTATGGGTCCAAGATCCCCCCTCCCACCCCGCACGAGCAGGGAGGGAAGAGGGGTCCTGCACGGATCCCAACAGAAGGACATAAACCTGTGAGATCATACCCTTCTTGTCCGAGACCCGAAACACCTCACCCAACAGGCAGTGAGTGTCGGGTGTCAAAGAAGCCAAGCCTGCCTGGGCCATCATCGCGTGTCTCAATTGTAGGTAGCGAAAGAAACAGTGCCTAGGAACATCAAACTCCCTCTGTAAGTCTTGAATATATTTCAGTACCCCAGCTCTGAACAATTGTGCTATAAAATATACACCATGGGCCTCCCACATCTCCACGCTCTCTAGACGAAACAGTTCCGAAAAGTTGCGATTATGCCTAATCGGAGTCTGAGGAAGGTAACCCGTGATCTGCAACATCCCCTTGACACAGTGCCACACCATGCGAATCAAGGCGAGTGTGGGTAACCGAGTCCCCATATTGGAGAACCCCGCTTCAAGGTGTACAAGGACAGGGTGAGGCGAGTCAGTAGGGACCCAATAGGAACGAATGGATCCAAAAGACCCCATCCCCCCATATGCTGAACCTGGAAGGCTAGAAAATATACTCTGGGGTTGGGGACTGCCAAGCCACCACTATCCTTGCCCATCTGCAGGGTAGCCAATTTAATCCTAGCCACTTTTTAGCACCAGATCAGTTCTCGGAACTGGGAGTCAATCCTATACAACCATTTCCTGGGTATCCAGATTGGGGAGTTGTGCAAGACATAAAGAAGTTGAGGAGCCCACACCATCTTAATTAGATTGACTCGCCCAGCCACCGACAAGGGAACTTTGCAGCAGAGGTATGAGGTTCAGTGTGATATACTGGGTAGGATCAGGAGACACCTGGATCCCCAAATATTTGAAGCAGTCAACCACTCGCACTGTGGATGCACAGTCCGGAAGAGGCTGAGTTATGGGATCAAGGGGCATTAAAACTGATTTATCCCAATTTATGGAAAATCCCGACAGGGACCCAAAATAGTCAATAAGGGACATTACCGCCCGCAAGGATTCCCCTGTATCACCTAGGTAGAGCAGTGTGTCATCCGCATAGAGTGAGATAACGTCTGCATGGGAGCCCCTTCTGAACCCCACTATGTCAGGGGAGGACCGAATCCGCGCCGCTAAGGTCTCCAGTGCCATGGCAAACAGCAATGGAGATAGTGGGCAGCCCTGTCTAGTCACCCTGTGCAAACAGAAGGGTCCAGAAAGCTCCCCTTTCACCCTCAGTCTGGCCATGGGGGCAGCGTACAGTACCCGCACCCAGTTCAGAAAGTTCTCTCCCACACCAATGCGTTTGAGAACTTCCCATAGGTACACCCATTCAACACTATCGAATGCCTTAGCGGCATCTAGCGAAAAGACTGCCCGGTTCCCAGGGTTGTCTACTGGGATCTGAAGGTTCAGAAATAGTCGGCGGAGATTAAGTGCCGTCGATTTGGTCAGGATAAACCCCGATTGATCCCTATGGACAACCCCCTGGACAACAGAGGACAGCCTAGTGGCCAGTATCTTAGCTAGAATTTTAACATCCGTTGTGAGTAGAGATATGGGCCTTTAGGAATCCGCCAAAAGCGGATCCTTGCCGGGCTTCAGCAGGAAAACAACTATAGCTTTGGACATAGAGGCAGGAAGGTGGCTGTTAGGGATACAAGAGGTAGCCTGATGGCAGAGGAAGGCCCCACGTGTGCCAGAGGGCGGTGCTTAGACGGGAACCCCCAAGGTAAGTGACACAGGCTAACCTGAGGTGCGGAATCTAAGTATCCACCGGTTTTCACCAGAGCCTCTAGTGGTGAGGATGGATTTTGCTGCGTGTGGATACCAGGTCGCAGTCCTCAGGGTCGCCCCACCAAGGGAGAAGCCGGTCATGATCCGAAGGCAGATAAGCAGACAAGGGAGATCCGAGAGAATGGTCAAACAAGCCGGGGGTTAGGACGGGCAGCAGGTCAACAAGGTCAGGAACAAGCCAAAGGTCAAAACGGATATCAAACAGGTAACAGGAAGCAGGCTTCAGGAACACAGGAAGAGCTGCAGACAAGTCAGCAAAGACACAGTGCTTCTGAGCTGTTTAAATAAGGCAGACTGTTTGCCAATTACTGCAATTAGTCTGCTCTAGGTTAATCCTTTAGATTGCAGATTCATGACAGCACATCAGTGTGCTCAGGAAGCATTCCTAACAGCGGCCAATACGGAAGGCTTCGTTATATACCCGCAGCAGCACGGGCACCAACTGTTCAGCGTATCGGCTGTAAACCTCCGACGGGATACCATCAGCCCCCGGAGATTTACCAGGCTTAGTAGATTTCAAGGCCGCATAAAGTTCATTTTCCGTAAGGGGGGCCCCAAGCACAGCCACGTCCCAGGCAGACAGAGAAGGCAAATCGCAGGAAGCCAAAAAAATCGGCAATTTCTCGTGAGTCAGCCGAGATCTTAGAGGAGTAAAGATCAGCATAAAACTTCCCAAATACTCTCCGTATGTCAGCCGTGGCGTGCCAGAGCACCCCCCGAGGATCCTTAATCTGGGGTATAAATGCCGCAGGCTGCTGCGAGCGAACCAGCGATAACGTCTGCATGGGAGCCCCTTCTGAACCCCACTATGTCAGGGGAGGACCGAATCCACGCCGCTAAGGTCTCCAGTGCCATGGCAAACAGCAATGGAGATAGTGGGCAGCCCTGTCTAGTCCCCCTGTGCAAACAGAAGGGTCCAGAAAGCTCCCCTTTCACCCTCAGTCTGGCCATGGGGGCAGCGTACAGTACCCGCACCCAGTTCAGAAAGTTCTCTCCCACACCAATGCGTTTGAGAACTTCCCATAGGTACACCCATTCAACACTATCGAATGCCTTAGCGGCATCTAGCGAAAAGACTGCCCGGTTCCCAGGGTTGTCTACTGGGATCTGAAGGTTCAGAAATAGTCGGCGGAGATTAAGTGCCGTCGATTTGGTCAGGATAAACCCCGATTGATCCCTATGGACAACCCCCTGGACAACAGAGGACAGCCTAGTGGCCAGTATCTTAGCTAGAATTTTAACATCCATTGTGAGTAGAGATATGGGCCTTTAGGAATCCGCCAAAAGCGGATCCTTGCCGGGCTTCAGCAGGAAAACAACTATAGCTTCGGACATAGAGGCAGGAAGGTGGCTGTTAGGGATACAAGAGGTAGCCTGATGGCAGAGGAAGGCCCCACGTGTGCCAGAGGGCGGTGCTTAGACGGGAACCCCCAAGGTAAGTGACACAGGCTAACCTGAGGTGCGGAATCTAAGTATCCACCGGTTTTCACCAGAGCCTCTAGTGGTGAGGATGGATTTTGCTGCGTGTGGATACCAGGTCGCAGTCCTCAGGGTCGCCCCACCAAGGGAGAAGCCGGTCATGATCCGAAGGCAGATAAGCAGACAAGGGAGATCCGAGAGAATGGTCAAACAAGCCGGGGGTCAGGACGGGCAGCAGGTCAACAAGGTCAGGAACAAGCCAAAGGTCAAAACGGATATCAAACAGGTAACAGGAAGCAGGCTTCAGGAACACAGGAAGAGCTGCAGACAAGTCAGCAAAGACACAGTGCTTCTGAGCTGTTTAAATAAGGCAGCCTGTTTGCCAATTACTGCAATTAGTCTGCTCTAGGTTAACCCTTTAGATTGCAGATTCATGACAGCACATCAGTGTGCTCAGGAAGCATTCCTAACAGCGGCCAATACGGAAGGCTTTGTTATATACCCGCAGCAGCACGGGCACCAACTGTTCAGCGTATCGGCTGTAAACCTCCGACGGGATACCATCAGCCCCCGGAGATTTACCAGGCTTAGTAGATTTCAAGGCCGCATAAAGTTCATTTTCCGTAAGGGGGGCCCCAAGCACAGCCACGTCCCAGGCAGACAGAGAAGGCAAATCGCAGGAAGCCAAAAAAATCGGCAATTTCTCGTGAGTCAGCCGAGATCTTAGAGGAGTAAAGATCAGCATAAAACTTCCCAAGTACTCTCCGTATGTCAGCCGTGGTGTGCCAGAGCACCCCCTGAGGATCCTTAATCTGGGGTATAATTGCCGCAGGCTGCTGCGAGCAAACCAGCATGGCCAACATATGACCCGTGTTTTCTCCCTTCTAAAAATACCTCTGCTGCAAGAATAAGCGCTTGTTTTCAGCCTTTTGAATCGAGACCGACTTGGCCATAGATTGGGCAGCCAGCCACGACCTCTGAGTATCATCTGACGGGTCCCTAACATAAGTTTCCTCCGCTCTAGTCACTGC
The DNA here is from genome assembly GCF_965119305.1 of Pelophylax lessonae. Lineage (NCBI taxonomy): Eukaryota > Metazoa > Chordata > Amphibia > Anura > Ranidae > Pelophylax > Pelophylax lessonae. The sequence continues at coordinate 152,906,020 of NC_138773.1, forward strand.
GTCCAACACAGTATTCTCCCATTGCCTGGTGTCCGTTTTAATGGCATTAACCGTACGTATAAACTGACCTCCCATGAATGCCTTAGCCGCATCCCACACCACCCCCACCCCTGCGGATTCCAAATTGTCAGCAAAAAAGGATGTTAGTTTGGGTGGCAGGGGATCAGGACTAGGAAAGAGCGTCAGCCAGAATGCATTGAGTTTCCAAAGGGATTTCCCCGCCACGACCACCAGAGGCAGTAGCGAACCATTACCCAGCCCCAGATCTATCCTAGACAATCCCGAGTGTGACGCCGAGAAGCACGAAAACTTTCGTACCTCAGGGTGGCCCATCCTCCAGACATCTGTCAGTCCGAGTTCACCCACCAACCGAGCAAGGGGCGTAGCCCCCCGGCCAGCATAGGTCCACCGGAGTGAGAGGAAAACCTATCCCAGGCAGTAAAGTCCCCCAACATCAGCGGGGGCACATCAGGAAGTTGAGCAATATGTGGCACGATAAGTTTAAGTACCCCTGCAGAAACGGGGGGGGGGCACAAGTACACACCTAAGGCTTGCTAGTTGGCAGGATAAAACAAACCGGCCCTCAGGGTCAATCACAGACTTTGAGCATAGAAACCGTACCCCCTTCTTAATCAAAATACACACCCCTCTCGAATAAGTGGAGTAAACAGAGTGGAACTGGTGACTAAATACGCTAGGAGCTAGACACAGGGAAGTGGAAGGAGACATATGGGTCTCCTGCAGGCAAACCACATCTGCCTGCAGGCGTTTGATGGTGCGGAGCACCGCCGTCCTCTTTACCGGGTTGCTGAGGCCCCGCACATTCCAGGACATCACACAAATATTATCAGCCATAGTCAAAATGTAGCCATACACAGAGCGTCAGGCAACCCGGCCAGGGAGGTGAAAGAGGGCACCCAGAAAAGGTGAACCCACTACACCCCATCAGCACAGCCCAGCTATATAGAGAGAGCAACAGGAGTAGTCGCCCAGCTCACACAGTACCGGTGCAGCCCCAGCATAGAGAACAGTCAATAGGAACATCCACAGCATAGGGTAAAATAATAGCAGTAGAGCGACAAAGTACATGCAGGAAAAGCAAAAATCGAACCAAAGTCCAGGACCAGAAAAAAGGCAAAAAGGGGGGAACAAAAAGGCAATACACGTCTGCCACGTGTGGGGGAAGGGACGAGTCAATAGGGCATGTCCAGTCACGACCAAGGGGGGGGGAAACCAAAGAGGGACCACCGATGCCAGTGTAGTCTCCTCAAAATTAGCAACCATGTGAGAGGTAGCAACCATTAGTGCAGCAGAAGAGCTCCCATCATAACAGGAAAAGTGTGTGTAACATCAAGTGCCAGGTATAGGCAGGAGAACCGAAAGGATCCATGACCGGCCGAAAGAGTACAAAAGTTCCAAAAAGTAGAAACGATCCTCAAAGGTCTTCTCGCCTGGGGGAAGTGGCCGCCCGCAGGGCCCCACCATTAGCATCCAGCCATTGAACAGCAGCAGAAGGCTTGTCAAAGAACAACACCTCATCCCGGGCCACCACCCAGAGCCTGGAAGGGTACAGCATAGCGTATTGAACATTCAAGTCCCGCAATCTCCTCTTGACCTCTACGAATTTCGCACGCTGTTTCTGCACCACCACAGAGTAATCGGGGAACAGGGAGATCCTTGAGTTGTCAATCTTGAGCCTCCCCTGCATTCCCCTGGCTTTAGTAATTGAGGAATTTGAAGATGAAAGTGCGCGGGGGGGGGGGCTCCAGGAGGAAGAGGTTGCATAGGCACCCTATGAGCACGTTCCACCGAAAACATGGAAGTAAAGGATTCTTGCCCAAAAGTAGAGAGCAGCCATTGTTCAATGAAAGCCACAGGATCTTTACCTTCCGCCCGCTCAGGGATCCCAATTGCTCTGATATTACTCCGTCTCATCCTATTCTCCAAGTCATCCAGACGAGCAGCTTGCTGGGCTGAGAGCAGGGCAGTATGTTTCACTTTCCTTTGCAAAGGCGCCATGTCATCCTCCAGGGAGCTGACCCTGCCTTCCACTGCCGCTGTCCTCTCCCTCAATTTCTGCATATCATGTCTCATGAACGATATCTCAGCCTTGACCCCCTTTAACTCCGCTGTCAGGGCCGTAATTGAGGTGGTACAGGTGGTAACCACAGCCATAATGTCCTGCAACGTGGGTTCTGTGCCCGGGGTAGGAGATGATTGCCTCAGGGCCTGGTCTGCATCTGCTGCCTCCCAATCAGCAATCTGGCGGGAGAGATCCTTAAAGGGAACAGTGTCATCCGTGTCTGCATGCGACCCCGGTGAGCCGGATCGATGGTCCTCAGATAGAGTTTGGGGGTCCCGGGCAGCAGGCTTAGCAAAAAGCTTTTGAGCAGCCTCCAGATATGTGGCCTTCTGTGCTGCGCGCTGCGAGGCGCCGCCATCTTGGATCGGGCCGGCCTGTGCGGATTTCCCTCTTTACCCTTCTTAGACATCACAGCGAGAAGATGGAGGACTCACCGGGTGATCACCGCACTCCAGGGAACACAGGGCACCGAGTGACGGTAGAAATCGGAGCAGGATAAGGAGTTACACAGGATAACTACCAGGATCAACAGCGGAGCTCACAGCATGCACGTCCGCTCACACCCGCAGCTCGGCCACGCCCCCCTGAAAAAAATTTAGTCAAAATGACTGTATTTTTGTCTTTTAGAGTCTTAAAAGGCTTGTAGGCTTTTTAGACACTTGAAAACCAAAATAGAGTCATTTTGACCCAAAAAAATTTTGTCAGGCTATTGGTTACCACATGCAGTTATCTTGTCTAAAAAGCGGCTGTTTAAGACTCTAAAAGACGAAAAGATGAAAATTTTGACAAAAAAAAGTCAGACCTTTGATGACCAAATGTAGTTAATTTGACTAAAAAATGCTTTTTAGACACTTGGAGACCAAAATAATTTAACTTTGACCAAAAATTTTTTTTCAGGCCATTGGTTTACCAAATGCAGTTATCTTGTCTAAAACCGGCTTTTTAAGACTCTAAAAGGCGAAAATATAGTCATTTTGACTAAAAACAATTTTCAGACCTTAATGACCAAATGCAGTTATTTTGAGGAATAAAGGCTTTTTAGACACTTGGAGACCAAATTAGAGTCATTTTGACCAAAAAAATTTTTCAGGCCATTGGAGACCAAATGCAGTTATCTTGTCTAAAACAAGCGTTTTAAGACTCTAAAAGACGAAAATAGTCATTTTGACCAAAAACATTTTTTCAGGCTATTGGTTACCACATGCTGTTATCTTGAAAGCCAACGAATAAAGGAAAAGCCAAAAGCCACAGCACCTGGTATTCCCAGCTGGTCTCCCATCCAGGTACTAACCAGGCCTGACCCTGCTTAGCTTCCGAGATCAGACAGGACCAGGTGTGTTCAGGGTGAAACAAAAAACAAAAAAAAGCCAACGAATAAAGGAAAAGCCAAAAGCCTACAGCACCTGGTATTCCCAGCTGGTCTCCCATCCAGGTACTAACCCGTATAGATGATCGAACGGTTTGGGTCGACCATCGGTTCGACCCGAACATTGGGTGTTCGAAATTCGGCCGAATTCCGAACTTTTTGCGGTAAAAGTTCGGAATTCAGCCACCAGAACCGCCCAAAATGCACTGGTACAGGAACTGGGCTTTAAAAGAACGTGATTGGCCCAGAAACATCAGCAAAAGCCAATGAGGGGGCAGGAGTCTTCTGGGAACGTGATTGGAGTGACTACGGAGACCAGGTTCCAATCAGAAGTGAATGCGCCCACAGTATATAAGATAGCCCCGCCTAACCCCTAGCACAGTGATACAGAGTCTGTTGAAGAGAGTGGAAGCATTTCTCTTACTCCTGCTTTGCTACACTATGTTTTCTGCATAGGCGAGTGCTTCTAAAGCTCCATATAGCAGAATTGCATTCAGCTTACAGCCAGTCAGTGTAGTTAGAAATACAGCGATTGTGCTGGTTTTTTGAGTTAGAAATGAGGAAAGGGATATCTAGTGTAGTTAGGGAACTTTGTACCACAGTAGTTAGATGTAATAATCTAGTTTCTGTAGGGAAAGTGAAAGTGAAAGTGTGAGGGTTCTGTGTAGTGAGCACGTTCCACAGTGCTGATATATCTACAGCAGGTATACGTGCTTGCTAGTCAGCAAAATACATTGCCTCAGTGACAACTTAACGCCTGTTCTTGAAAGCGTTAGGTCCACTGTGCAAAAGGCTTTGCAACTGTGCGTGACACGCATCTGCTGTGCTGTATTCAGTGACAACTGTGGGTCGCATAGCAGTGTGCATTTTTCACCGCACAGAGTTGCCAACGCCTCAGTGACAAATATGCCAGGTAGACCAAGAAAAGGCATACGTGGCCCTGCTGCGGAAAGGGGCACAGCTTCTAGGGTGTCTAGAGGCAGGGGTGGACGTGGTGGTCAGTCCTCAGCCAGGCCACCATTTGCGGACCCGCCTGCAGCGGGTAAAACTATCCGGTCCCGGATCCTCAGAGACAGGAAGTCGAGTGAGGGCAAGATGGCCCTCACTCGACTCTATGGTCTTGGAGGACCGGAGCTACGTCAAAAGACATTGCCTAGCAACCGGTTTAAAGGGCCACTTTTTTTTTTCTTTTTTTTTTTTCCTCTTTCAACAATTTTTTTTTTCTTTTTTAGTGCAGTTGTGAGGTGTGAGGTCTTTTTGACCCCAGATCTCACAATAAAGAGGACCTGTCATGCCTATTTCTATTACAAGGGATGTTTACATTCCTTGTAATAGGAATAAAAATTATCAAAACATTTTTTTTTTAAACTGTATAAAAATAAAAAAATAATAAATAAAATAAATAGGAAAAAAAGAAATTAAAGCGGTCTGTCGCCGCAGAAGCAAACGCATACGCAAGTCCTGCCCACATATGTAAACGGTATTCAAACCATACATGTGAGGTATCGCCGCGATCGTTAGAGTGAGAGCAATAATTTGAGCCCTAGACCTCCTCTGTAACTCTAAGCTAGTAACCTGCAGAAATTTTCAAAATGTTGCCTATGGGGATTTTTAAGTACCAATGTTTGGCGCCATTCTGTGAGAATGCGCAATTTTGAAGCATGACATGTTGGGTATCTAATTACTCGGCGTAACATTATCTTTCACATTATGGAAAAAAATTGGGCTAAATTTACTGTTTTCTTATTTTTTAGTTCAAAAAAGTGAATTTTTTTCAAAAAAATCGCATTTGGAAGACTGCTGCGCAAATATGGTGTGATAAAAAATATTGCAACGATCTCCATTTTATTCTCTAGGGTCTTTGCTAAAAAAAATATATAATGTTTGGGGGTTCCAAGTAGTTTTCTAGCAAAAAAAATGATTTTAGCTTGTAAACACCAAGTGTCAAAAATAGGCCCAGTCTTAAAGTGGATAAATGGACAACTTTGTGAAAAGGGCTACTTGGATGTTAGGCCTATGTTTGTGGCCAGGCTGTGAAAAAGTGTTACACATGTGGTATCGCCATACTCAGGAGGAATAGCAGAATGTATTTTGGGGTGCAATTTTTGCTATGTACATGCTATGTGTTAGAAATATTGCATAAATGGACAGCTTTGTGTAAAAAAACGTGTTTTCATTTTCTTTCCACATTTTCCAAAAACTTGTGGAAAAAAATGACATTCAAAAGACTCATTATGCCTCAAAAATTATACGTTGGGCTGTTTGCTTTCCAAAATGGGGTCATTTTATGGGGGTTTCCATTGTCCTGGTGCTCCAGGGCCTTCAAAAGTGCGATAGGTTGTCAGGAAATGATATGTGTAATTTGTGCTCCTAGAATGCCGAACGGTACTACTTGGATGTTAGGCCTCTGTATGTGGCCAGGCTGTGAAAAAGTCTCACACATGTGGTATCGCCATACTCAGGAGGAGTAGTAGAATGTGTTTTGGGGTGTAGTTGCAAGTATACATGTGCTGTGTGAGAGAAATAACCTGTTAATAAGGCAATTTGTAAAAAAAAAAACTCATTTTGCAAAGCATTGTGGGAAAAAATTACAACTTCAAAAAACTCACCATGCCCCTTATTAAATACCTTGGAATGTCTACTTTCCAAAAAGGGGTCATTTGGGGGGTATTTGTACTTTCCTGACTTTTTAGTGTCTCAAGAAATGAGATAGGCCTTCAGTACATCAGGTGTGATCAAGTGTGATCAATTTTCAATGATTCGCACCATAGCTTGTGGACTCTATAACTTTCACAAAGACCAAATAATATACACTTATTTGTTTTTTTTTACCAAAGATAAGTAGCAGTATAAATTTTGGCCAAAATTTGTGAAGAAAAATGACTAATTTGCAAAATTTTATGACAGAAACAAAGAAAAATTTGTTTTTTCACGATATTTTCAGTCTTTTTTTATTTATAGCACAAAAAATAAAAAACCCAGTATTTATCAAATAGCATCAAAAGAAATCTCTATTTGTGTAAAAAAAAAAGGACACAATTTTTGTATGGGTACAGTCTAAAAATCCCTTTTTAGTCAAAATAACTGCATTTGGTAAGCGAAGGTCTGAAAAAAAAATGTAGTCAAAATAATTGTATTTTCGTCTATTAGAGTCTTAAAAAGCCGGTTTTGGACAAGATAATTGCATTTGGTAACCAATCGCCTGAAACAATTGTTTGGGTCAAAATGACTCTATTTTGGTCTCCAAGTGTCTAAAAAGCCTTTTTTAGTCAAAATAACTGCATTTGGTCACCAAAGGTCTGAAAAACTTTTTTAGCCAAAATGACTGTATTTTTGTCTTTTAGAGTCTTAAAAAGCCGGTTTTAGACAAGATAATTGCATTTCGTTACCAGTGATCTGAAAACATTTTTTTGGTCAAAATGACTCTATTTTGGTCTCCATGTGTCTAAAAATCCCTTTTTAGTCAAAATAACTGCATTTGGTCACCGAAGGTCTGAAAAAAAATTTAGTCAAAATGATTGTATTTTTGTCTATTAGAGTCTTAAAAAGCCGGTTTTGGACAAGATAATTGCATTTGGTAACCAATCGCCTGAAACATTTGTTTAGGTCAAAATGACTCTATATTGGTCTCCAAGTGTCTAAAAAGCCTTTTTTAGTCAAAATAACTGCATTTGGTCACCAAAGGTCTGAAAAACTTTTTTTGGCAAAATAACTGTATTTTTGTCTTTTAGAGTCTTAAAAAGCCGGTTTTAGACAAGATAATTGCATTTCGTTACCAGTGATCTGAAAACATTTTTTTGGTCAAAATGACTCTATTTTGGTCTCCATGTGTCTAAAAATCCCTTTTTAGTCAAAATAACTGCATTTGGTCACCGAAGGTCTGAAAAAAAATTTAGTCAAAATGATTGTATTTTCGTCTATTAGAGTCTTAAAAAGCCGGTTTTGGACAAGATAATTGAATTTGGTAACTGTAAGGATCCCGAGTTTGGGTGCACCCTAGGTTTGTCCTGTGGATGAATCTTCAGCTAGCCGGACAATCAATGAAAACCATACACAATAGCTTGGTTCTAATGACTGCATTTATTTTCAAACATCGTCAAGAATATATAGCCTTAAACCACAAAATTATCTTATACCTCCCAGGACCTCCCACAAAAATTACCCAATCAATTAACGTGTTCTCTTAATCTACCCGGTTACATAAAAAGTCAAATATAGTTCAAAGATCATAAAAAAAATAACATATTATTGTGTCATCAGTTCATACCACCTGTTACCACAATAAAATTCCCCGTTCCTACTTTCAGTACTGTCTGAACATTTTACGATTACGTAACTTCAGCAAAAACCATCTCAGCTTTTGCAAAACCATCTCTCATACTTAATAATATGTTTAGTAAATTCCTATTCACTGTGTCAATTATTAATTATTGCTAAGAAACTTATTCAAGCTATATTAATGTAAATATATGTTATGCATTATAGCCGATGCTGATATATTGGCAATGTTCTATCAATATATGTATAAAACATCTCTTATAGCTTGCATGTCTTTAACTTGCAGAACATCCTGTCTCTGATTCTAATCTCTAACCGCAGACTAGATATCCGGCGTAAAAAGTGCAAGTGTGATTTATAATCTGAAACACTAAGCAAAGATACATCCAAGAGATATAAAGGGATACTCTAACCTTCTAATATATACTGAGATGACTTATGCTAAGCTAAACAATACAAAATGGCATTTCAAGATACACATTTTCCTCACAATCCCCTCTTTTCCCAATGCCTGGAATCAAATGGATTCCAGGCATTGGGAAGATTATGCAGTTCTCCCTGAAGTCTCTCTCTAGTTGGTGGCCATTAATAATGTCATAATAATCTGGTACTTGAACATCCTTAGTCTCTTTGGTGAAGTTGTGAAAATATATGCAACATACTTGTTTGTTTTGTGTTTGATCACACAGACCTGTTACTGCCATCATTAGTCTTTCCTGTCGCTGTCTAATTACCTCCTGCTCCATCCTAATTTTCCTCATTTCTTCATTGATTAATCCTATATCCTTTGTTGTTGTGTTGATCCATTTTTCCATAATATCGGCAAATGCATCAAGCTTAATAAGTGCCAGTGCTGTACCCCCTGGTAGGATGCTCATGTAGAATTTCTCCCATGAACTAGTCAGTGCCCTCTTATATCGTCCCTGATCGTGAAATGTGAGTACCCCTGAGGCTGGCACCATACTCACACGTCTTCCTGACTCAGTACTCATGTAAGGGAACAATCTAACTATGGTGCACCACCCGGCTGATTCTTCTCCCTTGGGAAAAGGGATAGTGGTGTGACACCATAGCCCGCAGCAAACTACCCAGCCCTCTGGTAACATTGGGGCAGATATCATCTCCTGAGTAGTCAGATCTGTTCGCATTCCAATTAGACATAACCACTCAGCGATATGTATTAATTTGACCTTATTGTCAAGTACCAATGTTTCATTCACCAAATTTAACCATTTATCTACCTCTGACTTGTTATAGGTTGGTTTTGATCTAGGGCATGAAGAAATATTGTACATTGACAAGTTTCTCATTCTTGTATTTATGTTAACAGTGTTTAACATTACAGTGTTTAAGCCTGTAATGTCTATTAAGTTAAATGTTTTGTATTTCTCTATGTTCAGAAGTGTAAAATTGACATCTGTGTCATAACAAAATTCATCATTGGCATAAATGTTTGTTTCATTATTCAGTGGGTGTCCGTTCAGAAAACAGAATTTTGGTGGTTGTGTGTATCCCTGTATCAAAAATGGCCTATTGTCTGGTCTTGCCTGTCCAGTGAACACATATGTCTCATTCATTAACTGTGTTATAGATAATTGTTTTGCTATCATTGGGAATAAATTTTCTCCTGTATGCATATGAGAACAAACCCAACAATCTCCCTTTCCCTGTGATTGTTGTATACCATATTCATGCATCAACAGAAAATGATGGGGAATTCTATTCATATCTTGGAAACCTTGAGGATGTACATTCCCTAGAATCGATGGTAAGGGATCTATGTACTTCTGTATTGCTAAATTCAAATGTCTTGCTACTTGTTCTGTCTCCCTAAAGTTTGGTTTGGGTAGAATATCTTTCTTATTAGACTGAGGAATTAATTGTTTAAGTTCCTGTATTTTCCTTCTGGTAGCTGTATTAGTTGGGTTGGGTGTCAGACACACGGAGATATTCTGGGGCAAGGCCCTAATGATCAATGATATGGCTGCTATTTTACATGGCCCTCCTAGTTTCTGCTCTTTCCATCCTATGACCTTATTCATCATTGTCTTTTTCAACCTATTTCCAGCTCTTGTACAGCAAGCAACCTTTGCATTTCCAAAATTGGGTCTTTCAAAAATAGAAGTGGACCTCTTATGTCTACTAGCGCGTGGGAGGTTGCGTGTTGCGTTAGTCAGTGTGCTTTCGGGACTACACAAAGTATTACAACACCTATTATAACAAATATAATAACAATGATAATTCCTAGCCACACTAGGGTTTGTTTTCAAGTATTAGACCATCCAAAATACTGATCCCAAGGGTTGTCAATGCCAGAATTCTTCTTTAGTTCCACAGAATGGCCAGAGTGACCTTCCCTTTGGGGCCAGTATTATCAGGAATGTAAGTACAGCATCTATCTACTTTATCAATATATACACAGGTACCACCTTTTCCTGCGTGGGTCATATCCAGAGCCATTCTGTTCTGGAATGTCATCTGGGAAGTGGCTTCTAGTTGTTCTGCTATGCTCTTTAGGGAATTCTTTATATAGTTAACAAATCTCTGCTGATTATAATAGATACAATTTATCCAATCTACATTTTTATTTATGGTGACAAGGGGAGAGATAAAGGACTCATAACTGGCTTTAACCTGATCTCTTTCCTTGAACTCATTAGGGACTCCTCTTGGGACCCCGATGGCATTTATATATGTATATATATGTGGGTCAAAACTTTGTATGGGAGCCTCTCTCTTTTGTTTCCCTGTAGTTCCAGTGTTCTCCTTAAGTAGATTTGCACTCCCAATCGTCTCCCGTGTTCCAACCCACTGATCCCCAATAGTCACAATTGTCTCCTCAACATTTCTCCGTGACACATATAAATACAGTTCCTGGGCCTAATCTCCTATCATAAAGGCACTATAAAAGTAGCTACTTGTGTGTTAGGGAAATTCTACTAAAATTGCGTCATGCCATTTGTTTGTGTGATGGCTATCTGGGAGGGTGTACTATGGGACAGGGCTCTTTTATTCCTTTTCTGAGGTGTCTTTGATACTATGTCTGGGCTGGTGGCATTAGGGGTCCCACAAATTCCTCCAAGGGGCCCCAGATCTGCTAGTTGATATATACAGTTAGTTATGATCCAGGTTGGGATGAACACTAAAAATACTAGTGCCCCCAACAAAATCCACAGCTTGCCAAAGTTCTTTGTTATGAGTACAGTCATTTTGCAACTTTTCAGAGACTATAACACCTGCTTCACTCACTCTTCGAGGCTTTCAACACCTGTTTCACCTCCTTTATCTGTGTCTTTTATCTGTGTCTTGCTTCCACCTTGACCTTTTACTCGACTGGCATGGATGCGGGCTTGTTGGTTTTCCACAAGGACGGCGATTCTGGTCACTGCGACTACCTTTGTCTTTTGGTCAAAAACGAAATCCAGCCTTGGTCCTGTCATGTGGCGGCAGCTTGATCACTACTTCATCTCCCTCCTTCAAGGGATGGCAGGGAATCTGTGAAGAGAAAGAGAAAGGTGCGAGCAACCTTTTCGTTCCACTTGATTCAAAGTTTCAATTACCTTTTTTTTTATTTTCTCAACTTCTCTTTACTTGTCCTATTCATCCTTTCCACTATACCTGAACTCTGGGGATGACAATCTATTTTCAGGATTTTAACTAGTTCCTGGCATCCTCTTTGATATGAAAGCTGGCCCATTAGTAAAACTAATTCAAAGCAGGCATCCTCATCCAGGAATAATCTCCCGATTGAGAATGTTTGCCACCATGTGAGCATCTCCCTTTTGTGGCCCTAAAAGCTTCTACTCATCTGCTGAACATGTCCACTATTAACGCTTGTTTCTACCCTGTGTTGGGCTTATGTGTGAAAACATTTTGTAGATGTTCATGTTTGGCCTTATGTGTTTGGTTGTATTGTTCCTAATACAGATGATGCACCTAGCAACATATGCTTGCACTAATTTAGACCTGTAAATGCAGAAAAAAAAACTTCAGTAATACTTCATATGTTCTTTTCCACCCCCTACTCCTATTCCACGATACTAGGCAATAGACAGTGGGGCGCTAGCTGCGGGGATACATGATCTCCCCTCTTTTAGAAAAAGGCTATTCTCTACACTTTCCTAAATCACCACCCAGTTCCTTAAAACCTGTTCTGTAACATGCGTTTGTAGCTCTAACAATGTGTGATCTTTTGGCTTGGAGCAGGAACCATCTTCAAAAAACATCTTCTGCTCCCTCAATGGCTGTCTTGATATATTATGTCTTGTACAGGACGCCAAGGTTGGGTCCTGGATGGGTGCTATATAGCACCAATTTTTGGGTTATGGTCCCTTTAAGGGAAGTGTGGAGGTACTCAGAGGGTCACCCAAGATGGGTGAGGAATCCCCGGGAATAGTCTGAAACAGGAGAGGACTGACTCGCAGTTCTCTCTGGTTTATTTGAGGAATATTTGGGACCCGGGATTTCGGAGACCCTGAAGCGATATTCGGGTGGGAAGGGGTCTCCACCTCTGACTGAGGATTCCAGCACACACAGGGTTAAGAACCTCCAGGAAGCAGCTCTTAAAAGAAGACAGGAAGTAGTGATAGTGTGGAGAGGAGGAGTTGGTGTATGCACCTGTCTTGGAGAGAGCTGTGAGTTTGGCTGGAGGCTGCAAGAAGCAGGACTTAACAAGGACTGTTAAACCTTGGGGCAAAGACCCAACTACAAACCGTATGTGTTTTCCTTTTACGTTGTGCTGAAGATAAGCGGACTTTATTTTGTATTTTTGTGTGCTGCTGGAAGCTGCTTGATTTTGTGTTACCTGCTGAATAAAAGCCTTTTTGTTTGAAGTTTAACGGTTTTGCACTCGGTCCTGTGCTGCTACAATCCCCCAAACATTACAGTCTATACAATCATGTTGTGGTGAAACACACCCTTTAATACCAGTAATCCATCGAAAACTGGGGCCTACCTAGGGCAAATGATGTGGCCATCTCTATTACCATCTCACAAGATGCTATGTACTATGTTCGGAGTCACTTCAGGCATGCCTTTAGACCTGGACTGCGACCATCTTTGGACAAAAACTATAGGGCAAAGTCCACCACCATACTCCTGGGCAAGTACACCTGTCATGGTCTTACAATTGTCCCTTGCATAAACACAAAACATTTTTCCATGATTTGGGAGGCCCAGTGCAGGCGCTACAACTATAGCATTTTTCAGATACATAAACACATTCAACAATTCTTGTGACATTTCTGAACCTGTGGTTTGTCTCAAAATGTTATTATAGATAGGAGCAGTCCGGATCCATAACAATCAATGATCCTGTGGGCGGGCAAGACCCACTGTGGGCTGGCAAGACCCACTAGAGCTTTAGCTCTTATGTGACTGACTCTACTATCACCCTCTGTGAGAACAAAACCAAGGTAAACAACACTCTCCTGACACCACTGTCATAATTCCTGTGACACTTTGTGTCCACATACATGTACATTTCTTCAATAAGCTCACTCGCTCTGACTGGCCTCCACAGAGTGACTACATATGTCATATACATATTGTAGCGGGACTGACCCATGAGCAGGTGTCCATCCCCTCTTGCATGGTCTGGAGAACTATAGAGCGGACAAGCGAACTGCTCTACACCAGGTCAGTTACCTGGACTGAAAAACAAGAAACAAACATGGCTGTGTCTCCTCGTCCAATAGGACGCTAAAAAAAAACGTTTCTTAAACCAATCACTGTAAAGTGGGTAGCATCAGATGGTATGGCTGTCAGTAGAGATGGCACATCAGATACCACTTGCATGCTATGATCATATAAAGAACTAAAAAACTTTTTGGCTTAGTGCCAATTTTCCCAAAAACGTATTTATTTATTTATTTATTTATTTTTTTACTTCGTGCCATTCTAACAAAAATCTGGCCAGAGGTTCTCTTTCAATAGAGGATACCCATAAAATATAATTTAAAAACTATAATCAGATAAAAAGTTAATCTGATTTGAAACTTTTGGCTCTGTGCCAACAGGGTCCAATGGTCACACTAATTGCGGTAACTCTTTCTGTCCAAAAATAAATTCCATAACTTTAACAGGAATAGAGATATGACATTTGAACGCTTTCTTGGCAAATAGCCAATTTTCAAAATTTTGCAGGAAGGCTCCCCTTCACATAGGGGACAATTTGCAAAAATGTAATTTTTCATTATCTCTAATTCTATAAAAAAATAACTTCAAAATATCCTGCCGACAACGGCAATTTATGTTTTGCCTAATAAAATAGTGTTTTTATTCACTATTATTACTGTTCACAGAGGTTGCTATGCTATATACACAATGTATAAATTGCAAAACTCCAAAAAACTTCTATAAAAATAATTGTATATGTGTGGGAATGCTGAGACCGTTCATTTGCAGAAGTGACCCCCTCCCTAGGAATGTGTCAACTTCAAGCTCAACATTGCAGCTTCAAACAATTATGTATGTCCAGTTTGGAAAATGAATATTCAGAACAACAAAAAACAGGGGCGTAGTGTTATCTTGTGAGGTAATACTATTTTAAATGTACCTTCGGCCAAGAATCTATCTAATGTATACCTAACATGGAATCAATCCTACATCCAGGGGACTTATAGCCCATACCCCTGGATTCCGATGTCACTGTAAATACACTCACTGTTGTGATGTTGTTGTAAGGCTGTTGTAAGGTTGTTTAATTGTGGGGGGACCTAGTTTGAATATTTTCTACTTTGCCTCTGAATTCCCCTTTCTTCTGCTTCTCTGATAACACCCTTGAAAATGCGTGCTGACAGGCTGTTTTCCTTTCAGCAGATCAAAAACAGCCAGCTGCATTTTTTCCTATTATGGCTTTTTGAAAACCATCCATGTCTTTTTCAGCCCAGTATGAAACCTTAGCATGTACTGGGATTTTAAAATTACTGATAAATGTCTGAATCATGAGGCTGTGCCACTCCTGGGTGACACTTAAACCGGCCTCATAAGTCCATACATTTCTAAACATTGTCCAAAACTCCTGGACAGTTTCACCTGACTTCTACTTACAAGCAATTGCTGTGGGTAATGAGGACCTACTCTTAAAAGCCCTAGTTAACTATTTATTATTCCTTTAATGCCTTTCCCCATTTCTTACAACATTGCATCACATACATTTCATCCCAGGCACCCGGGGGAGATAATTATATTTTGGGTGAAGCCCCACCATTTTTTTTTTTAACCTCCGCCCAGTCCCCTTCATTGCGAGGACCTATAGCGCTGAGCCGCGTAATTTCCAATTGCGGACCGCGCTCATATATGTTCGCCCAAAATGGATCAGTAACTGTTATCCCACAGGTGCCTGATACAAAGAGTAACGGTGTGGGTCTGGTCTCCGGCTCACCATCCGGATCCTTTCCCAAATCATTACCCATGACTTTTCAATAAAATCTAAAATTAGCTCTATATATTCCTTCAAACAATAGCACAATGCGGATTATAAATAGCAGCAGTTGTATAATTAGCGTTATGTTAGTGATAAGCTTGAGCAAGCACAATAAATACTTAATACATAAATACTTTAAAATACTCTTACAATGCGTTTAGAATTTCTTTGAAAATGTGGGCACCACAATCTATGAGTTTGATAAGAAGTATTCACAAATACCACTATTTGTACCATTCAACCAATATTGTCTCAAATTTTGACTGTACAGTTATGTTGCGCAACTGATTCAATCCACAGACAATCCGAGTAAGTTAAAAACCAACATATACTTTTCGATATATTAGTTTCCCTTACTGTGCGTATATTCCTTTTCCTTTATATATCTTATTTCACCTTTATATATATATATATTTCACCTTTATATTTATTTCCTTGTACTTTCTTGTACTTTCTTTTACTTCCTTGTACTTTATATAAATTCCTTGAGTGATCCTTAAACTCAATAAGTCCTACCAACACCAAACTAGACTAGCTCTTCGTTTGGAAAATATCCTGCCAACGCTCAAAGGAGACTAATTCTCCATTTGAAAATTCCTGCCAACGCTCAAAGGAGACTAATTCTCCATTTGAAAATTCCTACCAACGTATGACGCGTGTTACTATAAGACACCGTCCCCTGCCAGCCACGCTGCGTGTTGTCCAGGAGTACGCCCCTCCTGGAAACCTACAGAACACAGTGTACTAATCTGTGCCTGTCACAGCCATGCAAAAACTAAACTAGCCTGCCAACACTAACCTACCAATAACCTGCCAACACTAACAATAGTACCGGGTTCTACTGTATCCAGGAAAGTAACATCTCAACCAGCATAAAAAAATGGAAGAAATATCACTTACCCGAATAGTCAGCACCCCACTTCTACTGGTACCATTCTGTAAGGATCCCGAGTTTGGGTGCACCCTAGGTTTGTCCTGTGGATGAATCTTCAGCTAGCCGGACAATCAATGAAAACCATACACAATAGCTTGGTTCTAATGACTGCATTTATTTTCAAACATCGTCAAGAATATATAGCCTTAAACCACAAAATTATCTTATACCTCCCAGGACCTCCCACAAAAATTACCCAATCAATTAACGTGTTCTCTTAATCTACCCGGTTACATAAAAAGTCAAATATAGTTCAAAGATCATAAAAAAAATAACATATTATTGTGTCATCAGTTCATACCACCTGTTACCACAATAAAATTCCCCGTTCCTACTTTCAGTACTGTCTGAACATTTTACGGTTACGTAACTTCAGCAAAAACCATCTCAGCTTTTGCAAAACCATCTCTCATACTTAATAATATGTTTAGTAAATTCCTATTCACTGTGTCAATTATTAATTATTGCTAAGAAACTTATTCAAGCTATATTAATGTAAATATATGTTATGCATTATAGCCGATGCTGATATATTGGCAATGTTCTATCAATATATGTATAAAACATCTCTTATAGCTTGCATGTCTTTAACTTGCAGAACATCCTGTCTCTGATTCTAATCTCTAACCGCAGACTAGATATCCGGCGTAAAAAGTGCAAGTGTGATTTATAATCTGAAACACTAAGCAAAGATACATCCAAGAGATATAAAGGGATACTCTAACCTTCTAATATATACTGAGATGACTTATGCTAAGCTAAACAATACAAAATGGCATTTCAAGATACACATTTTCCTCACAGTAACCAAAGGTCTGAAAACTTTTTTTTGGCAAAATTACTGTATTTTTGTCTTTTAGAGTCTTAAAAAGCCGGTTTTAGACAAGATAATTGCATTTCGTTACCAGTGATCTGAAAACATTTTTTTGGTCAAAATGACTCTATTTTGGTCTCCAAGTGTCTAAAAAGCCTTTTTTAGTCAAAATAACTGCATTTATTCACCAAAGGTCTGAAAAACTTTTTGAAAGTTTTTCAAAAAAAAGTCATTTTGATCAAAAAAATGTTTCCAGATCACTTTTAACGAAATGCAATTATCTTGTCTAAAACCGGCTTTTTAAGACTCTAAAATACAAAAATACAGTCATTTTGGCTAAAAAAGTTTTTCAGACCTTTGGTGACCAAACGTAGTTATTTTGACTAAAAAGGGCTTTTTTAAGCTTTTTTCAATACGCTATGCTGTACCCTTCCAGGCTCTGGGTGGTGGCCCGGGATGAGGTGTTGTTCTTTGACAAGCCTTCTGCTGCTGTTCAATGGCTGGATGCTAATGGTGGGGCCCTGCGGGCGGCCACTTCCCCCAGGCGAGAAGACCTTTGAGGATCGTTTCTACTTTTTGGAACTTTTGTACTCTTTCGGCCGGTCATGGATCCTTTCGGTTCTCCTGCCTATACCTGGCACTTGATGTTACACACACTTTTCCTGTTATGATGGGAGCTCTTCTGCTGCAGTAATGGTTGCTACCTCTCACATGGTTGCTAATTTTGAGGAGACTACACTGGCATCGGTGGTCCCTCTTCGGTTCCCCCCCCCTTGGTCGTGACTGGACATGCCCTATTGACTCGTCCCTTCCCCCACACGTGGCAGACGTGTATTGCCTTTTTGTTCCCCCCTTTTTGCCTTTTTTCTGGTCCTGGACTTTGGTTAGATTTTTGCTTTTCCTGCATGTACTTTGTCGCTCTACTGCTATTATTTTACCCTATGCTGTGGATGTTCCTATTGACTGTTCTCTATGCTGGGGCTGCACCGGTACTGTGTGGGCTGGGCGACTACTCCTGTTGCTCTCTCTATATAGCTGGGCTGTGCTGATGGGGAGTAGTGGGTTCACCTTTTCTGGGTGCCCTCTTTCACCTCCCTGGCCGGGTTGCCTGACGCTCCGTGTATGGCTACATTTTGACTATGGCTGATAATATTTGTGTGATGTCCTGGAATGTGCGGGGCCTCAGCAACCCGGTAAAGAGGACGGCGGTGCTCCGCACCATCAAACGCCTGCAGGCAGATGTGGTTTGCCTGCAGGAGACCCATATGTCTCCTTCCACTTCCCCGTGTCTAGCTCCTAGCGTATTTAGTCACCAGTTCCACTCTGTTTACTCCACTTATTCGAGAGGGGTGTGTATTTTGATTAAGAAGGGGGTACGGTTTCTATGCTCAAAGTCTGTGATTGACCCTGAGGGCCGGTTTGTTTTATCCTGCCAACTAGCAAGCCTTAGGTGTGTACTTGTGCCCCCCCCGTATTCTGCAGGGGTACTTAAACTTATCGTGCCACATATTGCTCAACTTCCTGATGTGCCCCCGCTGATGTTGGGGGACTTTACTGCCTGGGATAGGTTTTCCTCTCACTCCGGTGGACCTATGCTGGCCGGGGGGCTACGCCCCTTGCTCGGTTGGTGGGTGAACTCGGACTGACAGATGTCTAGAGGATGGGCCACCCTGAGGTACGAAAGTTTTCGTGCTTCTCGGCGTCACACTCGGGATTGTCTAGGATAGATCTGGGGCTGGGTAATGGTTCGCTACTGCCTCTGGTGGTCGTGGCGGGGAAATCCCTTTGGAAACTCAATGCATTCTGGCTGACGCTCTTTCCTAGTCCTGATCCCCTGCCACCCAAACTAACATCCTTTTTTGCTGACAATTTGGAATCCGCAGAGGTGGGGGTGGTGTGGGATGCGGCTAAGGCATTCATGGGAGGTCAGTTTATACGTACGGTTAATGCCATTAAAACGGACACCAGGCAATGGGAGAATACTGTGTTGGACGCAGTGACTAGAGCGGAGGAAACTTATGTTAGGGACCCATCAGATGATACTCAGAGGTCGTGGCTGGCTGCCCAATCTATGGCCAAGTCGGTCTCGATTCAAAAGGCTGAAAACAAGCGCTTATTCTTGCAGCAGAGGTATTTTTAGAAGGGAGAAAACACGGGTCATATGTTGGCCATGCTGGTTCGCTCGCAGCAGCCTGCGGCATTTATACCCCAGATTAAGGATCCTCGGGGGGTGCTCTGGCACGCCACGGCTGACATACGGAGAGTATTTGGGAAGTTTTATGCTGATCTTTACTCCTCTAAGATCTCGGCTGACTCACGAGAAATTGCCGATTTTTTTGGCTTCCTGCGATTTGCCTTCTCTGTCTGCCTGGGACGTGGCTGTGCTTGGGGCCCCCCTTACGGAAAATGAACTTTATGCGGCCTTGAAATCTACTAAGCCTGGTAAATCTCCGGGGGCTGATGGTATCCCGTCGGAGGTTTACAGCCGATACGCTGAACAGTTGGTGCCCGTGCTGCTGCGGGTATATAACGAAGCCTTCCGTATTGGCCGCTGTTAGGAATGCTTCCTGAGCACACTGATGTGCTGTCATGAATCTGCAATCTAAAGGATTAACCTAGAGCAGACTAATTGCAGTAATTGGCAAACAGTCTGCCTTATTTAAACAGCTCAGAAGCACTGTGTCTTTGCTGACTTGTCTGCAGCTCTTCCTGTGTTCCTGAAGCCTGCTTCCTGTTACCTGTTTGATATCCGTTTTGACCTTTGGCTTGTTCCTGACCTTGTTGACCTGCTGCCCGTCCTAACCCCCGGCTTGTTTGACCATTCTCTCGGATCTCCCTTGTCTGCTTATCTGCCTTCGGATCATGACCGGCTTCTCCCTTGGTGGGGCGACCCTGAGGACTGCGACCTGGTATCCACACGCAGCAAAATCCATCCTCACCACTAGAGGCTCTGGTGAAAACTGGTGGATACTTAGATTCCGCACCTCAGGTTAGCCTGTGTCACTTACCTTGGGGGTTCCCGTCTAAGCACCGCCCTCTGGCACACGTGGGGCCTTCCTCTGCCATCAGGCTACCTCTTGTATCCCTAACAGCCACCTTCCTGCCTCTATGACCAAAGCTATAGTTGTTTTCCTGCTGAAGCCCGGCAAGGATCCGCTTTTGGCGGATTCCTAAAGGCCCATATCTCTACTCACAACGGATGTTAAAATTCTAGCTAAGATACTGGCCACTAGGCTGTCCTCTGTTGTCCAGGGGGTTGTCCATAGGGATCAATCGGGGTTTATCCTGACCAAATCGACGGCACTTAATCTCCGCCGACTATTTCTGAACCTTCAGATCCCAGTAGACAACCCTGGGAACCGGGCAGTCTTTTCGCTAGATGCCGCTAAGGCATTCGATAGTGTTGAATGGGTGTACCTATGGGAAGTTCTCAAACGCATTGGTGTGGGAGAGAACTTTCTTAACTGGGTGCGGGTACTGTACGCTGCCCCCATGGCCAGACTGAGGGTGAAAGGGGAGCTTTCTGGACCCTTCTGTTTGCACAGGGTGACTAGACAGGGCTGCCCACTATCTCCATTGCTGTTTGCCATGGCACTGGAGACCTTAGCGGCGCGGATTCGGTCCTCCCCTGACATAGTGGGGTTCAGAAGGGGCTCCCATGCAGACGTTATCTCACTCTATGCGGATGACACACTGCTCTACCTAGGTGATACAGGGGAATCCTTGCGGGCGGTAATGTCCCTTATTGACTATTTTGGGTCCCTGTCGGGATTTTCCATAAATTGGGATAAATCAGTTTTAATGCCCCTTGATCCCATAACTCAGCCTCTTCCGGACTGTGCATCCACAGTGCGAGTGGTTGACTGCTTCAAATATTTGGGGATCCAGGTGTCTCCTGATCCTACCCAGTATATCACACTGAACCTCATACCTCTGCTGCAAAGTTCCCTTGTCGGTGGCTGGGCGAGTCAATCTAATTAAGATGGTGTGGGCTCCTCAACTTCTTTATGTCTTGCACAACTCCCCAATCTGGATACCCAGGAAATGGTTGTATAGGATTGACTCCCAGTTCCGAGAACTGATCTGGTGCTAAAAAGTGGCTAGGATTAAATTGGCTACCCTGCAGATGGGCAAGGATAGTGGTGGCTTGGCAGTCCCCAACCCCAGAGTATATTTTCTAGCCTTCCAGGTTCAGCATATGGGGGGATGGGGTCTTTTGGATCCATTCGTTCCTATTGGGTCCCTACTGACTCGCCTCACCCTGTCCTTGTACACCTTGAAGCGGGGTTCTCCAATATGGGGACTCGGTTACCCACACTCGCCTTGATTCGCATGGTGTGGCACTGTGTCAAGGGGATGTTGCAGATCACGGGTTACCTTCCTCAGACTCCGATTAGGCATAATCGCAACTTTTCGGAACTGTTTCGTCTAGAGGGCGTGGAGATGTGGGAGGCCCATGGTGTATATTTTATAGCACAATTGTTCAGAGCTGGGGTACTGAAATATATTCAAGACTTACAGAGGGAGTTTGATGTTCCTAGGCACTGTTTCTTTCACTACCTACAATTGAGACACCCGTATAGATGATCGAACGGTTTGGGTCGACCATCGGTTCGACCCGAACATTGGGTGTTCGAAATTCGGCCGAATTCCGAACTTTTTGCGGTAAAAGTTCGGAATTCAGCCACCAGAACCGCCCAAAATGCACTGGTACAGGAACTGGGCTTTAAAAGAACGTGATTGGCCCAGAAACATCAGCAAAAGCCAATGAGGGGGCAGGAGTCTTCTGGGAACGTGATTGGAGTGACTACGGAGACCAGGTTCCAATCAGAAGTGAATGCGCCCACAGTATATAAGATAGCCCCGCCTAACCCCTAGCACAGTGATACAGAGTCTGTTGAAGAGAGTGGAAGCATTTCTCTTACTCCTGCTTTGCTACACTATGTTTTCTGCATAGGCGAGTGCTTCTAAAGCTCCATATAGCAGAATTGCATTCAGCTTACAGCCAGTCAGTGTAGTTAGAAATACAGCGATTGTGCTGGTTTTTTGAGTTAGAAATGAGGAAAGGGATATCTAGTGTAGTTAGGGAACTTTGTACCACAGTAGTTAGATGTAATAATCTAGTTTCTGTAGGGAAAGTGAAAGTGAAAGTGTGAGGGTTCTGTGTAGTGAGCACGTTCCACAGTGCTGATATATCTACAGCAGGTATACGTGCTTGCTAGTCAGCAAAATACATTGCCTCAGTGACAACTTAACGCCTGTTCTTGAAAGCGATAGGTCCACTGTGCAAAAGGCTTTGCAACTGTGCGTGACACGCATCTGCTGTGCTGTATTCAGCGACAACTGTGGGTCGCATAGCAGTGTGCATTTTTCACCGCACAGAGTTGCCAACGCCTCAGTGACAAATATGCCAGGTAGACCAAGAAAAGGCATACGTGGCCCTGCTGCGGAAAGGGGCACAGCTTCTAGGGTGTCTAGAGGCAGGGGTGGACGTGGTGGTCAGTCCTCAGCCAGGCCACCATTTGCGGACCCGCCGGCAGCGGGTAAAACTATCCGGTCCCGGATCCTCAGAGACAGGAAGTCGAGTGAGGGCAAGATGGCCCTCACTCGACTCTATGGTCTTGGAGGACCGGAGCTACGTCAAAAGACATTGCCTAGCAACCGGTTTAAAGGGCCACTTTTTTTTTTCTTTTTTTTTTTTTCCTCTTTCAACAATTTTCTTTTTCTTTTTTAGTGCAGTTGTGAGGTGTGAGGTCTTTTTGACCCCAGATCTCACAATAAAGAGGACCTGTCATGCCTATTTCTATTACAAGGAATGTTTACATTCCTTGTAATAGGAATAAAAATTATCAAAACATTTTTTTTTTAAACTGTATAAAAATAAAAAAATAATAAATAAAATAAATAGGAAAAAAAGAAATTAAAGCGGTCTGTCGCCGCAGAAGCAAACGCATACGCAAGTCCTGCCCACATATGTAAACGGTATTCAAACCATACATGTGAGGTATCGCCGCGATCATTAGAGTGAGAGCAATAATTTGAGCCCTAGACCTCCTCTGTAACTCTAAGCTAGTAACCTGCAGAAATTTTCAAAATGTTGCCTATGGGGATTTTTAAGTACCAATGTTTGGCGCCATTCTGTGAGAATGCGCAATTTTGAAGCATGACATGTTGGGTATCTAATTACTCGGCGTAACATTATCTTTCACATTATGGAAAAAAATTGGGCTAAATTTACTGTTTTCTTATTTTTTAGTTCAAAAAAGTGAATTTTTTTCAAAAAAATCGCATTTGGAAGACTGCTGCGCAAATATGGTGTGATAAAAAATATTGCAACGATCTCCATTTTATTCTCTAGGGTCTTTGCTAAAAAAAATATATAATGTTTGGGGGTTCCAAGTAGTTTTCTAGCAAAAAAAATGATTTTAGCTTGTAAACACCAAGTGTCAAAAATAGGCCCAGTCTTAAAGTGGATAAATGGACAACTTTGTGAAAAGGGCTACTTGGATGTTAGGCCTATGTTTGTGGCCAGGCTGTGAAAAAGTGTTACACATGTGGTATCGCCATACTCAGGAGGAATAGCAGAATGTATTTTGGGGTGCAATTTTTGCTATGTACATGCTATGTGTTAGAAATATTGCATAAATGGACAGCTTTGTGTAAAAAAACGTGTTTTCATTTTCTTTCCACATTTTCCAAAAACTTGTGGAAAAAAATGACATTCAAAAGACTCATTATGCCTCAAAAATTATACGTTGGGCTGTTTGCTTTCCAAAATGGGGTCATTTTATGGGGGTTTCCATTGTCCTGGTGCTCCAGGGCCTTCAAAAGTGCGATAGGTTGTCAGGAAATGATATGTGTAATTTGTGCTCCTAGAATGCCGAACGGTACTACTTGGATGTTAGGCCTCTGTATGTGGCCAGGCTGTGAAAAAGTCTCACACATGTGGTATCGCCATACTCAGGAGGAGTAGTAGAATGTGTTTTGGGGTGTAGTTGCAAGTATACATGTGCTGTGTGAGAGAAATAACCTGTTAATAAGGCAATTTGTAAAAAAAAAAACTCATTTTGCAAAGCATTGTGGGAAAAAATTACAACTTCAAAAAACTCACCATGCCCCTTATTAAATACCTTGGAATGTCTACTTTCCAAAAAGGGGTAATTTGGGGGGTATTTGTACTTTCCTGACTTTTTAGTGTCTCAAGAAATGAGATAGGCCTTCAGTACATCAGGTGTGATCAAGTGTGATCAATTTTCAATGATTCGCACCATAGCTTGTGGACTCTATAACTTTCACAAAGACCAAATAATATACACTTATTTGGTTTTTTTTACCAAAGATAAGTAGCAGTATAAATTTTGGCCAAAATTTGTGAAGAAAAATTACTAATTTGCAAAATTTTATGACAGAAACAAAGAAAAATTTGTTTTTTCACGATATTTTCAGTCTTTTTTTATTTATAGCACAAAAAATAAAAAACCCAGTATTTATCAAATAGCATCAAAAGAAAGCTCTATTTGTGTAAAAAAAAAGGACACAATTTTTGTATGGGTACAGTCTAAAAATCCCTTTTTAGTCAAAATAACTGCATTTGGTAAGCGAAGGTCTGAAAAAAAAATGTAGTCAAAATAATTGTATTTTCGTCTATTAGAGTCTTAAAAAGCCGGTTTTGGACAAGATAATTGCATTTGGTAACCAATCGCCTGAAACAATTGTTTGGGTCAAAATGACTCTATTTTGGTCTCCAAGTGTCTAAAAAGCCTTTTTTAGTCAAAATAACTGCATTTGGTCACCAAAGGTCTGAAAAACTTTTTTAGCCAAAATGACTGTATTTTTGTCTTTTAGAGTCTTAAAAAGCCGGTTTTAGACAAGATAATTGCATTTCGTTACCAGTGATCTGAAAACATTTTTTTGGTCAAAATGACTCTATTTTGGTCTCCATGTGTCTAAAAATCCCTTTTTAGTCAAAATAACTGCATTTGGTCACCGAAGGTCTGAAAAAAAATTTAGTCAAAATGATTGTATTTTTGTCTATTAGAGTCTTAAAAAGCCGGTTTTGGACAAGATAATTGCATTTGGTAACCAATCGCCTGAAACATTTGTTTAGGTCAAAATGACTCTATATTGGTCTCCAAGTGTCTAAAAAGCCTTTTTTAGTCAAAATAACTGCATTTGGTCACCAAAGGTCTGAAAAACTTTTTTTGGCAAAATAACTGTATTTTTGTCTTTTAGAGTCTTAAAAAGCCGGTTTTAGACAAGATAATTGCATTTCGTTACCAGTGATCTGAAAACATTTTTTTGGTCAAAATGACTCTATTTTGGTCTCCATGTGTCTAAAAATCCCTTTTTAGTCAAAATAACTGCATTTGGTCACCGAAGGTCTGAAAAAAATTTAGTCAAAATGATTGTATTTTCGTCTATTAGAGTCTTAAAAAGCCGGTTTTGGACAAGATAATTGAATTTGGTAACCAAAGGTCTGAAAACTTTTTTTTGGCAAAATGACTGTATTTTTGTCTTTTAGAGTCTTAAAAAGCCGGTTTTAGACAAGATAATTGCATTTCGTTACCAGTGATCTGAAAACATTTTTTTGGTCAAAATGACTCTATTTTGGTCTCCAAGTGTCTAAAAAGCCTTTTTTAGTCAAAATAACTGCATTTATTCACCAAAGGTCTGAAAAACTTTTTGAAAGTTTTTCAAAAAAAAGTCATTTTGATCAAAAAAATGTTTCCAGATCACTTTTAACGAAATGCAATTATCTTGTCTAAAACCGGCTTTTTAAGACTCTAAAATACAAAAATACAGTCATTTTGGCTAAAAAAGTTTTTCAGACCTTTGGTGACCAAACGTAGTTATTTTGACTAAAAAGGGCTTTTTTACGCTTTTTTCAATACGCTATGCTGTACCCTTCCAGGCTCTGGGTGGTGGCCCGGGATGAGGTGTTGTTCTTTGACAAGCCTTCTGCTGCTGTTCAATGGCTGGATGCTAATGGTGGGGCCCTGCGGGCGGCCACTTCCCCCAGGCGAGAAGACCTTTGAGGATCGTTTCTACTTTTTGGAACTTTTGTACTCTTTCGGCCGGTCATGGATCCTTTCGGTTCTCCTGCCTATACCTGGCACTTGATGTTACACACACTTTTCCTGTTATGATGGGAGCTCTTCTGCTGCAGTAATGGTTGCTACCTCTCACATGGTTGCTAATTTTGAGGAGACTACACTGGCATCGGTGGTCCCTCTTCGGTTCCCCCCCCTTGGTCGTGACTGGACATGCCCTATTGACTCGTCCCTTCCCCCACACGTGGCAGACGTGTATTGCCTTTTTGTTCCCCCCTTTTTGCCTTTTTTCTGGTCCTGGACTTTGGTTAGATTTTTGCTTTTCCTGCATGTACTTTGTCGCTCTACTGCTATTATTTTACCCTATGCTGTGGATGTTCCTATTGACTGTTCTCTATGCTGGGGCTGCACCGGTACTGTGTGGGCTGGGCGACTACTCCTGTTGCTCTCTCTATATAGCTGGGCTGTGCTGATGGGGTGTAGTGGGTTCACCTTTTCTGGGTGCCCTCTTTCACCTCCCTGGCCGGGTTGCCTGACGCTCCGTGTATGGCTACATTTTGACTATGGCTGATAATATTTGTGTGATGTCCTGGAATGTGCGGGGCCTCAGCAACCCGGTAAAGAGGACGGCGGTGCTCCGCACCATCAAACGCCTGCAGGCAGATGTGGTTTGCCTGCAGGAGACCCATATGTCTCCTTCCACTTCCCCGTGTCTAGCTCCTAGCGTATTTAGTCACCAGTTCCACTCTGTTTACTCCACTTATTCGAGAGGGGTGTGTATTTTGATTAAGAAGGGGGTACGGTTTCTATGCTCAAAGTCTGTGATTGACCCTGAGGGCCGGTTTGTTTTATCCTGCCAACTAGCAAGCCTTAGGTGTGTACTTGTGCCCCCCCCCGTATTCTGCAGGGGTACTTAAACTTATCGTGCCACATATTGCTCAACTTCCTGATGTGCCCCCGCTGATGTTGGGGGACTTTACTGCCTGGGATAGGTTTTCCTCTCACTCCGGTGGACCTATGCTGGCCGGGGGGCTACGCCCCTTGCTCGGTTGGTGGGTGAACTCGGACTGACAGATGTCTAGAGGATGGGCCACCCTGAGGTACGAAAGTTTTCGTGCTTCTCGGCGTCACACTCGGGATTGTCTAGGATAGATCTGGGGCTGGGTAATGGTTCGCTACTGCCTCTGGTGGTCGTGGCGGGGAAATCCCTTTGGAAACTCAATGCATTCTGGCTGACGCTCTTTCCTAGTCCTGATCCCCTGCCACCCAAACTAACATCCTTTTTTGCTGACAATTTGGAATCCGCAGAGGTGGGGGTGGTGTGGGATGCGGCTAAGGCATTCATGGGAGGTCAGTTTATACGTACGGTTAATGCCATTAAAACGGATACCAGGCAATGGGAGAATACTGTGTTGGACGCAGTGACTAGAGCGGAGGAAACTTATGTTAGGGACCCATCAGATGATACTCAGAGGTCGTGGCTGGCTGCCCAATCTATGGCCAAGTCGGTCTCGATTCAAAAGGCTGAAAACAAGCGCTTATTCTTGCAGCAGAGGTATTTTTAGAAGGGAGAAAACACGGGTCATATGTTGGCCATGCTGGTTCGCTCGCAGCAGCCTGCGGCATTTATACCCCAGATTAAGGATCCTCAGGGGGTGCTCTGGCACGCCACGGCTGACATACGGAGAGTATTTGGGAAGTTTTATGCTGATCTTTACTCCTCTAAGATCTCGGCTGACTCACGAGAAATTGCCGATTTTTTTGGCTTCCTGCGATTTGCCTTCTCTGTCTGCCTGGGACGTGGCTGTGCTTGGGGCCCCCCTTACGGAAAATGAACTTTATGCGGCCTTGAAATCTACTAAGCCTGGTAAATCTCCGGGGGCTGATGGTATCCCGTCGGAGGTTTACAGCCGATACGCTGAACAGTTGGTGCCCGTGCTGCTGCGGGTATATAACGAAGCCTTCCGTATTGGCCGCTGTTAGGAATGCTTCCTGAGCACACTGATGTGCTGTCATGAATCTGCAATCTAAAGGATTAACCTAGAGCAGACTAATTGCAGTAATTGGCAAACAGTCTGCCTTATTTAAACAGCTCAGAAGCACTGTGTCTTTGCTGACTTGTCTGCAGCTCTTCCTGTGTTCCTGAAGCCTGCTTCCTGTTACCTGTTTGATATCCGTTTTGACCTTTGGCTTGTTCCTGACCTTGTTGACCTGCTGCCCGTCCTAACCCCCGGCTTGTTTGACCATTCTCTCGGATCTCCCTTGTCTGCTTATCTGCCTTCGGATCATGACCGGCTTCTCCCTTGGTGGGGCGACCCTGAGGACTGCGACCTGGTATCCACACGCAGCAAAATCCATCCTCACCACTAGAGGCTCTGGTGAAAACCGGTGGATACTTAGATTCCGCACCTCAGGTTAGCCTGTGTCACTTACCTTGGGGGTTCCCGTCTAAGCACCGCCCTCTGGCACACGTGGGGCCTTCCTCTGCCATCAGGCTACCTCTTGTATCCCTAACAGCCACCTTCCTGCCTCTATGTCCAAAGCTATAGTTGTTTTCCTGCTGAAGCCCGGCAAGGATCCGCTTTTGGCGGATTCCTAAAGGCCCATATCTCTACTCACAACGGATGTTAAAATTCTAGCTAAGATACTGGCCACTAGGCTGTCCTCTGTTGTCCAGGGGGTTGTCCATAGGGATCAATCGGGGTTTATCCTGACCAAATCGACGGCACTTAATCTCCGCCGACTATTTCTGAACCTTCAGATCCCAGTAGACAACCCTGGGAACCGGGCAGTCTTTTCGCTAGATGCCGCTAAGGCATTCGATAGTGTTGAATGGGTGTACCTATGGGAAGTTCTCAAACGCATTGGTGTGGGAGAGAACTTTCTGAACTGGGTGCGGGTACTGTACGCTGCCCCCATGGCCAGACTGAGGGTGAAAGGGGAGCTTTCTGGACCCTTCTGTTTGCACAGGGTGACTAGACAGGGCTGCCCACTATCTCCATTGCTGTTTGCCATGGCACTGGAGACCTTAGCGGCGCGGATTCGGTCCTCCCCTGACATAGTGGGGTTCAGAAGGGGCTCCCATGCAGACGTTATCTCACTCTATGCGGATGACACACTGCTCTACCTAGGTGATACAGGGGAATCCTTGCGGGCGGTAATGTCCCTTATTGACTATTTTGGGTCCCTGTCGGGATTTTCCATAAATTGGGATAAATCAGTTTTAATGCCCCTTGATCCCATAACTCAGCCTCTTCCGGACTGTGCATCCACAGTGCGAGTGGTTGACTGCTTCAAATATTTGGGGATCCAGGTGTCTCCTGATCCTACCCAGTATATCACACTGAACCTCATACCTCTGCTGCAAAGTTCCCTTGTCGGTGGCTGGGCGAGTCAATCTAATTAAGATGGTGTGGGCTCCTCAACTTCTTTATGTCTTGCACAACTCCCCAATCTGGATACCCAGGAAATGGTTGTATAGGATTGACTCCCAGTTCCGAGAACTGATCTGGTGCTAAAAAGTGGCTAGGATTAAATTGGCTACCCTGCAGATGGGCAAGGATAGTGGTGGCTTGGCAGTCCCCAACCCCAGAGTATATTTTCTAGCCTTCCAGGTTCAGCATATGGGGGGATGGGGTCTTTTGGATCCATTCGTTCCTATTGGGTCCCTACTGACTCGCCTCACCCTGTCCTTGTACACCTTGAAGCGGGGTTCTCCAATATGGGGACTCGGTTACCCACACTCGCCTTGATTCGCATGGTGTGGCACTTGTCAAGGGGATGTTGCAGATCACGGGTTACCTTCCTCAGACTCCGATTAGGCATAATCGCAACTTTTCGGAACTGTTTCGTCTAGAGGGCGTGGAGATCTGGGAGGCCCATGGTGTATATTTTATAGCACAATTGTTCAGAGCTGGGGTACTGAAATATATTCAAGACTTACAGAGGGAGTTTGATGTTCCTAGGCACTGTTTCTTTCGCTACCTACAATTGAGACACGCGATGATGGCCCAGGCAGGCTTGGCTTCTTTGACACCCGACACTCACTGCCTGTTGGGTGAGGTGTTTCGGGTCTCGGACAAGAAGGGTATGATCTCACAGGTTTATGTCCTTCTGTTGGGATCCGTGCAGGACCCCTCTTCCCTCCCTGCTCGTGCGGGGTGGGAGGGGGGATCTTGGACCCATAGATGGGCAGACGTGGGATCTTTGCCTCTCATCAATCATCGATTTTGGATCGCCTCCAGGGTGCCGAGCAGGGGCCAGTGGATAACACAGGTCAATGCCTCTTTAATCAGGGAAAAGCCATACCAGCATCGAAATGCTCACAAGAAATTTGCCCCGTTATGGCAACCTTGGTTGGATGACCCGGCCTTGGCTCCCCCCAGTTGGTTATGGATCGGCTGCTCATTGGATAGGGTAGCATTTCTTGAGAAGGTCTAGCGTGCAGAGTCCTCCCTTCCTTTCCCCCTCCCCCCAACCTTTAAATTTTCTGCCACTGTTTTCCTTTTTTCCCTTCCCTTCTCCTTTGCACTTAGTACTTCAGGTGGGTTTTTGCTACTTTACGGAGGTGTGTGCTATATTGCTAGATGTTCATGGTCCTATTACTATTGGGAGGGAATAACTGTATGTTTTTATTTATCCTTCTCTTATGCACAGGGGCACATGCTCAGGTTTGTTTACTTGGCTGTAATTTTCACCTGAATGCAATGGTTTATGGATGACGTTTTCCTGTACTGTTGCTGTTATATCCTTTATATATTTGTATTTTTCTGAACACTGGTTCTGTAACTGATTATGTCTACCGTTCATGTTATTTATTCAGTGTACTGTTTATACTCAATAAATATTAAAAAAAATTCAGACCTTTGGTGATTAAATGCAAAAAAATAAATGCTTTTTAGACACCTGGAGACCAAAATAGAGTCATTTTGACCCAAACAAGTGTTTCAGGCGGTTGGTGACCAAATACAGTTATTTTGACTAAAAGGGGCTTTTTAGACACTTGGAGACCAAAATAGAGTCATTTTGACCAAAAAAATGTTTTCAGATCACTGGTTACGAAATGCAATTATCTTGTCTAAAACCGGCTTTTTAAGACTCTTAAAGAAAAAAATACAGTCATTTTGGCTAAAAAAGTTTTTCAGACCTTTGGTGACCAAATGCAGTTATTTTGACTAAAAAAGGCTTTTTAGACACTTGGAGACCAAAATAGAGTCATTTTGAGCCAAACAAATGTTTCAGGCGATTGGTTACCAAATGCAATTAACTTGTCAAAAACCGGCTTTTTAAGACTCTAATAGACGAAAATACAATAATTTTGACTACATTTTTTTTTTCAGACCTTTGGTGAAAATAACTGCATTTGTTCACCAAAGGTCGGAAAACCTTTTTAAGCCAAAATGACTATATTTTTGTATTTTACAGTCTTAAAACACCGCTTTTAGACAAAGTAAAGTACTCTTGGTAACCAATGGCCTGAAAAAATGTTTTTGGTCAAAATGACTCTATTTAGGTCTCCAAGTGTCCAAAAAGCCCTTTTTAGTCAAAATAACTACGTTTGGTCACCAAAGGTCTGAAAAACTTTTTTAGCCAAAATGACTGTATTTTAGTCTTTTAGAGTCTTAAAAAGCCGGTTTTAGACAAGATAATCGCATTTCGTATGCAGTGATCTGAAAACATTTTTTTAGTCAAAGTGACTCTATTTTGGTCTCCAAGTGTGTCTAAAAAGCCCCTTTGAGTCAAAATAACTGTATTTGGTCAAAAATTATTGTATTTTCGTCTATTAGAGTCTTAAAAAGCCGGTTTTGGACAAGATAATTGCATTTGGTAACCAATCGCCTGAAACATTTGTTTGGGTCAAAATGACTATTTTGGTCTCCAAGTGTCTAAAAAGCCTATTTTAGTCAAAATAAATGCATTTGTTCACCATAGGTCTGAAAACCTTTTTTTAGCCAAAATGACTGTATTTTTGTCTTTTAGAGGCTTAAAAGCCGGTTTTAGACAAGATAATTGCATTTCGTAACCAGTGATCTGAAAACATTTTTTTGGTCAAAATGATTCTATTTGGTCTCCAAGTGTCTAAAAAGCCTTTTTTAGTCAAAATAACTGCATTTGGTCACCAAAGGTCTGAAAATCTTTTTTAGCCAAAATGACTGTATTTTTGTCTTTTAGAGTCTTAAAACACTGCTTTTAGACAAGATAAACTACATTTGGTAACCAATGGCCTGAAAAAATGTTTTTGGTCAAAATGACTCTATTTAGGTCTCCAAGTGTCCAAAAAGCCCTTTTTAGTCAAAATAACTACGTTTGGTCACCAAAGGTCTGAAAAACTTTTGTAGCCAAAATGACTGTATTTTTGTCTTTTAGAGTCTTAAAAAGCCGGTTTTAGACAAGATAATTGCATTTCGTTACCAGTGATCTGAAAAAAATTTTTTAGTCAAAATGACTCTATTTTGGTCTCCATGTGTCTAAAAATCCCTTTTTAGTCAAAATAACTGCATTTGGTCACCGAAGGTTTGAAAAAAAATCTAGTAAAATGATTGTATTTTCGTCTATTAGAGTCTTAAAAAGCCGGTTTTGGACAAGATAATTGCATTTGGAAACCAATCGCCTGAAACATTTGTTTGGGTCAAAATGACTCTATTTTGGTCTCCAAGTGTCTAAAAAGCCTTTTTTAGTCAAAATAACTATATTTGGTCACCAAAGGTCTGAAATAAAAAATTAGTCAAAATGACTGTATTTTCATCTATTAGAGTCTTAAAAAGCCGGTTTTTGACAAGATAATTGCATTTGGTCACCAAAGGTCTGAAAAACTTTTTTAGCCAAAATGACTGTATTTCTGTCTTTTAGAGTCTTAAAACACTGCTTTTAGACAAGATAAACTACATTTGGTAACCAATGGCCTGAAAAAATGTTTTTGGTCAAAATGACTCTATTTAGGTCTCCAAGTGTCCAAAAAGCCCTTTTTAGTCAAAATAACTACGTTTGGTCACCAAAGGTCTAAAAAACTTTTTTAGCCAAAATGACTGTATTTTTGTATTTTAGAGTCTTAAAAAGCCGGTTTTAGACAAGATAATTGCATTTCGTTACCAGTGATCTGAAAAAATGTTTTTGGTCAAAATGACTCTATTTAGGTCTCCATGTGTCTAAAAATCCCTTTTTAGTCAAAATAACTGCATTTGGTCACCGAAGGTTTGAAAAAAAATCTAGTAAAATGATTGTATTTTCGTCTATTAGAGTCTTAAAAAGCCGGTTTTGGACAAGATAATTGCATTTGGTAACCAATCGCCTGAAACATTTGTTTGGGTCAAAATGACTCTATTTTGGTCTCCAAGTGTCTAAAAAGCCTTTTTTAGTCAAAATAACTATATTTGGTCACCAAAGGTCTGAAATAAAAAATTAGTCAAAATGACTGTATTTTCATCTATTAGAGTCTTAAAAAGCCGGTTTTTGACAAGATAATTGCATTTGGTCACCAAAGGTCTGAAAAACTTTTTTAGCCAAAATGACTGTATTTTTGTCTTTTAGAGTCTTAAAACACTGCTTTTAGACAAGATAAACTACATTTGGTAACCAATGGCCTGAAAAAATGTTTTTGGTCAAAATGACTCTATTTAGGTCTCCAAGTGTCCAAAAAGCCCTTTTTAGTCAAAATAACTACGTTTGGTCACCAAAGGTCTAAAAAACTTTTTTAGCCAAAATGACGGTATTTTTGTATTTTAGAGTCTTAAAAAGCCGGTTTTAGACAAGATAATTGCATTTCGTTACCAGTGATCTGAAAAAATGTTTTTGGTCAAAATGACTCTATTTAGGTCTCCAAGTGTCTAAAAAGCCATTTTTAGTCAAAATATCTACGTTTGGTCACACAAGGTCTGAAAAACTTTTTTAACCAAAATGACTGTATTTTTGACAAGTTAATTGCATTTCGTTACCAGTGATCTGAAAACATTTTTTTGGTTAAAATGACTCTATTTTGGTCTCCAAGTGTCTAAAAAGACCCTTTTGGTCAAAATATCTGTATTTGGTCACCAAAGGTTTTAAACAAAAAATGTAGTTTAAATGATTGTATTTTCGTCTATTAGAGTCTTAAAAAGCCGGTTTTTGACAAGATAATTGCATTTGGTAACCAATCGCCTGAAACATTTGTTTGGGTCAAAATGACTCTATTTTAGTCTTCAAGTGTCTAAAAAGCCTTTATAAGTCAAAATAACTGCATTTGGTCACCAAAGGTCTGAAATAAAAAATTAGTCAAAATGACTGTATTTTTGTCTTTTAGAGTCTTAAAAAGCCGGTTTTAGACAAGATAATTGCATTTCGTATGCAGTGATCTGAAAACATTTTTTGATCAAAATGATTCTATTTTGGTCTCCAAGTGTCTAAAAAGCCTTTTTTGGTCAAAATAACTGCATTTGGTCACCAAAGGTCTGAAAAACTTTTTTAGCCAAAATGACTGTATTTTTGTCTTTTAGAGTCTTAAAACACTGCTTTTAGACAAGATAAACTACATTTGGTAACAAATGGCCTGAAAAAATGTTTTTGGTCAAAATGACTCTATTTAGGTCTCCAAGTGTCCAAAAAGCCCTTTTTAGTCAAAATAACTACGTTTGGTCACCAAAGGTCTGAAAAACTTTTTTAGCCAAAATGACTGTATTTTTGTATTTTAGAGTCTTAAAAAGCCGGTTTTAGACAAGATAATTGCATTTCGTTAAAAGTGATCTGGAAACATTTTTTTGATCAAAATGACTTTTTTTTGAAAAACTTTCAAAAAGTTTTTCAGACCTTTGGTGAATAAATGCAGTTATTTTGACTAAAAAAGGCTTTTTAGACACTTGGAGACCAAAATAGAGTCATTTTGACCAAAAAAATGTTTTCAGATCACTGGTAACGAAATGCAATTATCTTGTCTAAAACCGGCTTTTTAAGACTCTAAAAGACAAAAATACAGTCATTTTGCCAAAAAAAGGTTTTCAGACCTTTGGTTACCAAATGCAATTATCTTGTCCAAAACCGGCTTTTTAAGACTCTAATAGACGAAAATACAATCATTTTGACTAAATTTTTTTCAGACCTTCGGTGACCAAATGCAGTTATTTTGACTAAAAAGGGATTTTTAGACACATGGAGACCAAAATAGAGTCATTTTGACCAAAAAAATGTTTTCAGATCACTGGTAACGAAATGCAATTATCTTGTCTAAAACCGGCTTTTTAAGACTCTAAAAGACAAAAATACAGTTATTTTGCCAAAAAAAGTTTTTCAGACCTTTGGTGACCAAATGCAGTTATTTTGACTAAAAAATGCTTTTTAGACACTTGGAGACCAATATAGAGTCATTTTAACCTAAACAAATGTTTCAGGCGATTGGTTACCAAATGCAATTATCTTGTCCAAAACCGGCTTTTTAAGACTCTAATAGACAAAAATACAATCATTTTGACTAAATTTTTTTTCAGACCTTCGGTGACCAAATGCAGTTATTTTGACTAAAAAGGGATTTTTAGACACATGGAGACCAAAATAGAGTCATTTTGACCAAAAAATGTTTTCAGATCACTGGTAACGAAATGCAATTATCTTGTCTAAAACCGGCTTTTTAAGACTCTAAAAGACAAAAATACAGTCATTTTGGCTAAAAAAGTTTTTCAGACCTTTGGTGACCAAATGCAGTTATTTTGACTAAAAAAGGCTTTTTAGACACTTGGAGACCAAAATAGAGTCATTTTGACCCAAACAATTGTTTCAGGCGATTGGTTACCAAATGCAATTATCTTGTCCAAAACCGGCTTTTTAAGACTCTAATAGACGAAAATACAATTATTTTGACTACATTTTTTTTCAGACCTTCGCTTACCAAATGCAGTTATTTTTACTAAAAAGGGATTTTTAGACACATGGAGACCAACATAGAGTCATTTTGACCAAAAAAATGTTTTCAGATCACTGGTAACGAAATGCAATTATCTTGTCTAAAACCGGCTTTTTAAGACTCTAAAAGACAAAAATACAGTCATTTTGGCTAAAAAAGTTTTTCAGACCTTTGGTGACCAAATGCAGTTATTTTGACTAAAAAAGGCTTTTTAGACACTTGGAGACCAAAATAGAGTCATTTTGACCCAAACAATTGTTTCAGGCGATTGGTTACCAAATGCAATTATCTTGTCCAAAACCGGCTTTTTAAGACTCTAATAGACGAAAATACAATCATTTTGACTAAATTTTTTTCAGACCTTCGGTGACCAAATGCAGTTATTTTGACTAAAAAGGGATTTTTAGACACATGGAGACCAAAATAGAGTCATTTCGACCAAAAAAATGTTTTCAGATCACTGGTAACGAAATGCAATTATCTTGTCTAAAACCGGCTTTTTAAGACTCTAAAAGACAAAAATACAGTCATTTTGGCTAAAAAAGTTTTTCAGACCTTTGGTGACCAAATGCAGTTATTTTGACTAAAAAAGGCTTTTTAGACACTTGGAGACCAAAATAGAGTCATTTTGACCCAAACAATTGTTTCAGGCGATTGGTTACCAAATGCAATTATCTTGTCCAAAACCGGCTTTTTAAGACTCTAATAGACGAAAATACAATTATTTTGACTACATTTTTTTTCAGACCTTCGCTTACCAAATGCAGTTATTTTGACTAAAAAGGGATTTTTAGACACATGGAGACCAACATAGAGTCATTTTGACCAAAAAAATGTTTTCAGATCACTGGTAACGAAATGCAATTATCTTGTCTAAAACCGGCTTTTTAAGACTCTAAAAGACAAAAATACAGTCATTTTGGCTAAAAAAGTTTTTCAGACCTTTGGTGACCAAACGCAGTTATTTTGACTAAAAAAGGCTTTTTAGACACTTGGAGACCAAAATAGAGTCATTTTGACCCAAACAAATGTTTCAGGCGATTGGTTACCAAATGCAATTATCTTGTCAAAAACCGGCTTTTTAAGACTCTAATAGACGAAAATACAATTATTTTGACTAAATTTTTTTTCAGACCTTCGCTGACCAAATGCAGTTATTTTGACTAAAAAGGGATTTTTAGACACATGGAGACCAAAATAGAGTCATTTTGACCAAAAAAATGTTTTCAGATCACTGGTAACGAAATGCAATTATCTTGTCTAAAACCGGCTTTCTAAGACTCTAAAAGACAAAAATACAGTCATTTTGGCTAAAAAAGTTTTTCAGACCTTTGGTGAGCAAACGCAGTTATTTTGACTAAAAAAGGCTTTTTAGACACTTGGAGACCAAAATAGAGTCATTTTGACCCAAACAAATGTTTCAGGCGATTGGTTACCAAATGCAATTATCTTGTCAAAAACCGGCTTTTTAAGACTCTAATAGACGAAAATACAATTATTTTGACTAAATTTTTTTTCAGACCTTCGCTGACCAAATGCAGTTATTTTGACTAAAAAGGGATTTTTAGACACATGGAGACCAAAATAGAGTCATTTTGACCAAAAAAATGTTTTCAGATCACTGGTAACGAAATGCAATTATCTTGTCTAAAACCGGCTTTCTAAGACTCTAAAAGACAAAAATACAGTCATTTTGGCTAAAAAAGTTTTTCAGACCTTTGGTGAGCAAACGCAGTTATTTTGACTAAAAAAGGCTTTTTAGACACTTGGAGACCAAAATAGAGTCATTTTGACCCAAACAAATGTTTCAGGCGATTGGTTACCAAATGCAATTATCTTGTCAAAAACCGGCTTTTTAAGACTCTAATAGACGTAAATACAGTCATTTTGACTAATTTTTTATTTCAGACCTTTGGTGACCAAATATAGTTATTTTGACTAAAAAGGGCTTTTTAGACGCTTGAAGACCAAAATAGAGTCATTTTGACCAAAAAAATGTTTTCAGATCACTGGTTACCAAATGCAATTATCTTGTCAAAAACCGGCTTTTTAAGACTCTAATAGACGAAAATACAATAATTTTGACTACATTTTTTTTTCAGACCTTTGGTGAAAATAACTGCATTTGTTCACCAAAGGTCTGAAAACCTTTTTAAGCCAAAATGACTATATTTTTGTATTTTAGAGTCTTAAAACACCGCTTTTAGACAAAGTAAAGTACTCTTGGTAACCAATGGCCTGAAAAAATGTTTTTGGTCAAAATGACTCTATTTAGGTCTCCAAGTGTCCAAAAAGCCCTTTTTAGTCAAAATAACTACGTTTGGTCACCAAAGGTCTGAAAAACTTTTTTAGCCAAAATGACTGTATTTTAGTCTTTTAGAGTCTTAAAAAGCCGGTTTTAGACAAGATAATCGCATTTCGTATGCAGTGATCTGAAAACATTTTTTTAGTCAAAGTGACTCTATTTTGGTCTCCAAGTGTGTCTAAAAAGCCCCTTTGAGTCAAAATAACTGTATTTGGTCAAAAATGATTGTATTTTTGTCTTTTAGAGGCTTAAAAAGCCGGTTTTAGACAAGATAATTGCATTTCGTAACCAGTGATCTGAAAACATTTTTTTGGTCAAAATGATTCTATTTTGGTCTCCAAGTGTCTAAAAAGCCTTTTTTAGTCAAAATAACTGCATTTGGTCACCAAAGGTCTGAAAATCTTTTTTTGCCAAAATGACTGTATTTTTGTCTTTTAGAGTCTTAAAACACTGCTTTTAGACAAGATAAACTACATTTGGTAACCAATGGCCTGAAAAAATGTTTTTGGTCAAAATGACTCTATTTAGGTCTCCAAGTGTCCAAAAAGCCCTTTTTAGTCAAAATAACTACGTTTGGTCACCAAAGGTCTGAAAAACTTTTGTAGCCAAAATGACTGTATTTTTGTCTTTTAGAGTCTTAAAAAGCCGGTTTTAGACAAGATAATTGCATTTCGTTACCAGTGATCTGAAAAAATTTTTTTAGTCAAAATGACTCTATTTTGGTCTCCATGTGTCTAAAAATCCCTTTTTAGTCAAAATAACTGCATTTGGTCACCGAAGGTTTGAAAAAAAATCTAGTAAAATGATTGTATTTTCGTCTATTAGAGTCTTAAAAAGCCGGTTTTGGACAAGATAATTGCATTTGGTAACCAATCGCCTGAAACATTTGTTTGGGTCAAAATGACTCTATTTTGGTCTCCAAGTGTCTAAAAAGCCTTTTTTAGTCAAAATAACTATATTTGGTCACCAAAGGTCTGAAATAAAAAATTAGTCAAAATGACTGTATTTTCATCTATTAGAGTCTTAAAAAGCCGGTTTTTGACAATATAATTGCATTTGGTCACCAAAGGTCTGAAAAACTTTTTTAGCCAAAATGACTGTATTTTTGTCTTTTAGAGTCTTAAAACACTGCTTTTAGACAAGATAAACTACATTTGGTAACCAATGGCCTGAAAAAATGTTTTTGGTCAAAATGACTCTATTTAGGTCTCCAAGTGTCCAAAAAGCCCTTTTTAGTCAAAATAACTACGTTTGGTCACCAAAGGTCTAAAAAACTTTTTTAGCCAAAATGACGGTATTTTTGTATTTTAGAGTCTTAAAAAGCCGGTTTTAGACAAGATAATTGCATTTCGTTACCAGTGATCTGAAAAAATGTTTTTGGTCAAAATGACTCTATTTAGGTCTCCAAGTGTCTAAAAAGCCATTTTTAGTCAAAATATCTACGTTTGGTCACACAAGGTCTGAAAAACTTTTTTAACCAAAATGACTGTATTTTTGTCTTTTAGTCTTAAAAAGCCGGTTTTAGACAAGTTAATTGCATTTCGTTACCAGTGATCTGAAAACATTTTTTTGGTTAAAATGACTCTATTTTGGTCTCCAAGTGTCTAAAAAGACCCTTTTGGTCAAAATATCTGTATTTGGTCACCAAAGGTTTTAAACAAAAAATGTAGTTTAAATGATTGTATTTTCGTCTATTAGAGTCTTAAAAAGCCGGTTTTTGACAAGATAATTGCATTTGGTAACCAATCGCCTGAAACATTTGTTTGGGTCAAAATGACTCTATTTTGGTCTTCAAGTGTCTAAAAAGCCTTTATAAGTCAAAATAACTGCATTTGGTCACCAAAGGTCTGAAATAAAAAATTAGTCAAAATGACTGTATTTTTGTCTTTTAGAGTCTTAAAAAGCCGGTTTTAGACAAGATAATTGCATTTCGTATGCAGTGATCTGAAAACATTTTTTGATCAAAATGATTCTATTTTGGTCTCCAAGTGTCTAAAAAGCCTTTTTTGGTCAAAATAACTGCATTTGGTCACAAAAGGTCTGAAAAACTTTTTTTAGCCAAATGACTATATTTTTGTATTTTAGAGTCTTAAAACACCGCTTTTAGACAAGGTAAAGAACTCTTGGTAACAAATGGCCTCAAAAAATGTTTTTGGTCAAAATGACTCCATTTAGGTCTCCAAGTGTCCAAAAAGCCCTTTTTAGTCAAAATAACTACGTTTGGTCACCAAAGGTCTGAAAAACTTTTGTAGCCAAAATGACTGTATTTTTGTCTTTTAGAGTCTTAAAAAGCCGGTTTTAGACAAGATAATTGCATTTCGTTAAACGTGATCTGGAAACATTTTTTTGATCAAAATGACTTTTTTTTTAAAAACTTTCAAAAAGTTTTTCAGACCTTTGGTGAATAAATGCAGTTATTTTGACTAAAAAAGGCTTTTTAGACACTTGGAGACCAAAATAGAGTCATTTTGACCAAAAAAATGTTTTCAGATCACTGGTAACGAAATGCAATTATCTTGTCTAAAACCGGCTTTTTAAGAC
Source organism: Pelophylax lessonae (assembly GCF_965119305.1). Classification (NCBI taxonomy): domain Eukaryota; kingdom Metazoa; phylum Chordata; class Amphibia; order Anura; family Ranidae; genus Pelophylax; species Pelophylax lessonae. Next base: position 152,946,682 of record NC_138773.1, read on the forward strand.
TCTAAAAGACAAAAATACAGTCATTTTGCCAAAAAAAGGTTTTCAGACCTTTGGTTACCAAATGCAATTATCTTGTCCAAAACCGGCTTTTTAAGACTCTAATAGACGAAAATACAATCATTTTGACTAAATTTTTTTCAGACCTTCGGTGACCAAATGCAGTTGTTTTGACTAAAAAGGGATTTTTAGACACATGGAGACCAAAATAGAGTCATTTTGACCAAAAAAATGTTTTCAGATCACTGGTAACGAAATGCAATTATCTTGTCTAAAACCGGCTTTTTAAGACTCTAAAAGACAAAAATACAGTCATTTTGGCTAAAAAAGTTTTTCAGACCTTTGGTGACCAAACGCAGTTATTTTGACTAAAAAAGGCTTTTTAGACACTTGGAGACCAAAATAGAGTCATTTTGACCCAAACAAATGTTTTAGGCGATTGGTTACCAAATGCAATTATCTTGTCAAAAACCGGCTTTTTAAGACTCTAATAGACGAAAATACAGTCATTTTGACTAATTTTTTATTTCAGACCTTTGGTGACCAAATATAGTTATTTTGACTAAAAAGGGCTTTTTAGACGCTTGAAGACCAAAATAGAGTCATTTTGACCAAAAAAATGTTTTCAGATCACTGGTTACGAAATGCAATTATCTTGTCTAAAACCGGCTTTTTAAGACTCTAAAAGACAAAAATACAGTCATTTTGGCTAAAAAAGTTTTTCAGAACTTTGGTGACCAAATGCAGTTATTTTGACTAAAAAAGGCTTTTTAGACACTTGGAGACCTTTTCCCGGAAACTCTCTCCCGCGGAGAAAAACTATGATGTCGGGGAGCGGGAACTCCTGGCTATCAAAGCCACTCTCGAAGAGTGGAGATATCTACTAGAAGGAGCATCACACCCGATTCTTATATTTACCGATCATAAGAACCTTGAGTACTTAAGATCTGCAAAGCGACTTAGACCCCGCCAGGCCCGATGGGCACTCTTCTTCTCCAGATTCTCGTTCCATATCACCTATCGGCCCGGGTCGAAAAATGTCAAACCGGATTCCCTGTCCCGGATGTTTGATAATACTAAAGAAGAGTTGGTACCTGACACTATCCTGTCAGAGAAAAACTTCCTGCTCACTAGCCTGAAATCCCATCTTGAGCAAGCCTCTGCCAAAATTTCCGGTCCACCTGGGATACCCCTGTCACGCAAGGATGGTTTGTTGTGGGCTAAGAACAAAATATTTGTCCCGGAGGGAGTCAGAGTTTCGGGTCTAGCTGCCTGCCATGACCACCCTCTGGCTGGCCATTTTGGTGTTCATAGGACCCTTGACCTCATGCAATGCACCTTCTGGTGGCCTGAGATGGGAAAAGACTGCAGAAGTTATGTGTCTTCCTGTGTTTCTTGCTCCAGAAGTAAAACTACCAGAAGTAAGGCGTGGGGTCTCCTCAGACCACTCCCAATCCCTGACTGGCCCTGGCAAACTATCGCCATGGACTTTATCCTGGAACTTCCACCTTCGGCCGGGTGCTCTGCCATTTTTGTGGTTGTAGACCGGCTTACTAAGATGGCCCACTTTCTACCCCTCAAAGGTACCCCCTCTGCAAAAGAAACTGCAGAAGTCTTCATTAGGGAGATCGTGCAACTCAACAGGGTACCCACGAACATTATCTCAGACAGAGGGGTACAGTTCACGTCCCGCTTTTGGAGGGCCTTGTGTAAGCTACTAAAAATTGAATTATCTATGTCCTCAGCTTACCACCCGCAGACGAACCGGCAAACAGAGAGGACAAACCAGACCCTGGAACAATATCTCCGGTGCTTTACCACCTTCGTCCAGGACGACTGGGTAGCATTACTACCATTTGCGGAATTTGCCTTTAATAATTCACGACATTCCGTTACCGGGCAATCTCCCTTCTTTGCCAATTATGGTTTTCCTCCTTTCTTTCTGCCCGACGTCCCATCCGATTCCAGAGTGCCCGCAGTTCAGGTCACCATTGACTTCTTCACGAGTAATAACAAACTTATGCAGGACACCTTGGCCAAGGCTCAGATAGCGTCCAAAAGAATCTTTGATGGGAAAAAGAGGGGAGAACTGTTCTCCAACCAGGTGACCAGGTCTTTTTATCCACAGCTAACCTGCGCTTGGCCTGCCCATCCAAGAAGTTGGCTTCCAGGTTTATCGGCCCATTCCCCGTTAAATTAAGACTCAATGCCGTGTCCTATGAGTTATCCTTACCTGATACCCTATGGATCCATCCTGTGTTCCATGTCACTCTTTTTTGAAACCCACGGTTCCCGACGCCTTCCCCGGCAGAAGCCCTGGACCTCCGGAACCAGTGATGGTGGATGGCGACATGGAGTACGAAATTGAGGCTGTACTTGATTGCCGGAAAAGAGGTAACCAGCTTCAGTTCCTTATTAAATAGAATGGTTATGGGCCGGAAGAGAATTCCTGGGAATCTGAGAGTAACATTCATGCCGCAGACCTGATCCAGGCGTTTTTTCTTTCCCATCCTCAGAAAAGCAGTTTGTTGGGCACCCGGAGGTTGCTCTTAAGGGGGGGGGGGTAATGTTAGGAATGCTTCCTGAGCACACTGATGTGCTGTCATGAATCTGCAATCTAAAGGGTTAACCTAGAGCAGACTAATTGCAGTAATTGGCAAAGAGGCTGCCTTATTTAAACAGCTCAGAAGCACTGTGTCTTTGCTGACTTGTCTGCAGCTCTTCCTGTGTTCCTGAAGCCTGCTTCCTGTTACCTGTTTGATATCCATTTTGACCTTTGGCTTGTTCCTGACCTTGTTGACCTGCTGCCCGTCCTGACCCCTGGCTTGTTTGACCATTCTCTCGGATCTCCCTTGTCTGCTTATCTGCCTTCGGATCTTGACCGGCTTCTCCCTTGGTGGGGTGACCCTGAGGACTGCGACCTGGTATCCACACGCAGCAAAATCCATCCTCACCACTAGAGGCTCTGGTGAAAACCGGTGGATACTTAGATTCCGCACCTCAGGTTAGCCTGTGTCACTTACCTTGGGGGTTCCCGTCTAAGCACCGCCCTCTGGCACACGTGGGGCCTTCCTCTGCCATCAGGCTACCTCTTGTATCCCTAACAGCCACCTTCCTGCCTCTATGTCCGAAGCTATAGTTGTTTTCCTGCTGAAGCCCGGCAAGGATCCGCTTTTGGCGGATTCCTAAAGGCCCATATCTCTACTCACAACGGATGTTAAAATTCTAGCTAAGATACTGGCCACTAGGCTGTCCTCTGTTGTCCAGGGGGTTGTCCATAGGGATCAATCGGGGTTTATCCTGACCAAATCGACGGCACTTAATCTCCGCCGACTATTTCTGAACCTTCAGATCCCAGTAGACAACCCTGGGAACCGGGCAGTCTTTTCGCTAGATGCCGCTAAGGCATTCGATAGTGTTGAATGGGTGCACCTATGGGAAGTTTTCAAACGCATTGGTGTGGGAGAGAACTTTCTGAACTGGCCATGGCAAGATGGCACCTCAGGAGAAACAAAAAGAAAGCCAACAAATAAAGGAAAAGCCAAAAGCCTACAGCACCTGGTATTCCCAAGCGGTTTCCCATCCAGGTTCTAACCAGGCACGACCCTGCTTAGCTTCTGAGATCAGACGAGATTGGGCGCGTTAAAGGGTTATGTGGCCATAGGCGATCACCACTGCCACCCTCGACCCCTGTGAATTTGGCCATGGCTAGATGGCGCCTCAGGAGAAACAAAAAGAAAGCCAACGAATAAAGGAAAAGCCAAAAGCCTACAGCACCTGGTATTCCCAGGCAGTTTCCCATCCAGCTACTAACCAGGCCTGACCCTGCTTAGCTTCTGAGATCAAATGAGATCGGGCGCTTTTAGGGTGACGTGGCCATAGGTGATGACAAATGCCACCCTCGACCCCTTTGAACTTGGCCATGGCAAGATGGCACCTCAGGAGAAACAAAAAGAAAGCCAACGAATAAAGGAAAAGCCAAAAGCCTACAGCACCTGGTATTCCCAGGCGGTCTCCCATCCAGGTACTAACCAGGCCCGACCCTGCTTAGCTTCCGAGATTAGACAAGATCGGGTGCGTTCAGGGTGATGTGGCCGTAGGCGATCACCACTGCCACCCTTTGAACTTGGCCATGGCAAGATGGCACCTCAAGTTATTCGTTGGCTTTCTTTTTGTTTCTCCTGTGTGAATGCCTAATTTACCTCTAGCCATCAAATACACTATGTTCTTTGCTGTCAGTTAAACCCATGTGAGCTAAGTTTTTGGGCCTATACAGGCTGACACTTACTTCTGTATCCTGTGAAAGCCTAATTTACCTCCAGCCATAAAATACTACGTTCTGTGCTGTCAGTTAAACCCATGTGAGCTAATGTTTGGGGCCTATAAAGGCCGACACTTACTTCTGTCTACTGTGAATGCCTAATGTACCACCAGCCATCAAATACACTACGTTCTTTGCTGTCAGTTAAACCCATGTGAGCAAATTTTTGGGGCCTATACAGTCCGACACTAACTTCTGTATACTGTGTGAATGCCTAATGTACCTCCAGCCAACAAATACTAAGTTCTTAGTTGTCAGGTAAACTGATGTGGGCTAATTTTTGGGGCCTTTTATGGCCGACACTTACTTCTTTATCCTGTTAATGCCTAATGTACCTTCAGCCACAGAATACTATGTTCTTAGCTGTCAGGTAAACCCATTTGGGCTAATTTTTGGGGCCTTTTATGGCCGACACTTACTACGTTCTTCGCTGTAAATTTTTGTCTTTTAGAGCCTTAAAAAGCCGGTTTTAGACAAGATTTTAGACATTTGGCTCCAATGGCCTGAAAATTTTTTTTGTTAAAATAACTATTTTGGTCTCCAAGTGTCTAAAAAGCCTTTTTTAGTCAAAATAACTGCATTTGGTCACCAAAGGTCTGAAAAACTTTTTTAGTCAAAATGACTGTATTTTTGTCTTTTAGAGTCTTAAAAAGCCAGTTTTAGACAAGATAACTGCATTTTGCTCTCCAATGGCCTGAAATTTTTTTTTTGGTCAAAATGACTATTTTGGTCTCCAAGTGTCTAAAAATCCTTTTTTAGTCAAAATAACGGCATTTGGTCACCAAAGGTCAGAAAGAAAATTTAGTCAAAATGACTATATTTTTGTCTTTTAGAGCCTTAAAAAGCTGGTTTTAGACCAGATTTTAGACATTTGGCTCCAATGGCCTGAAAAAAATGTTTTGGTCTAAATGACTCTATTTTGGTCTCCAAGTGTCTAAAAACCTTTTGTTAGTCAAAATAACGGCATTTGGTCACCAAATGTCTGAAAATTTTTTTGTAAAAATGACTGTATTTTTGTCTGTTAGAGCCTTAAAAAGCCGTTTTTAGACTTGATTTGTCTAAAACAGGCCATTTGGGCTCCAATGGCCTGAAAAAGTTTTTGGTCAAAATGACTCTATTTTGGTCTTCAAGTGTCTAAAAAGCCTTTTTAAGTCAGAGTCTGCAGAGTCGGAGAAACATGTTGGACCTGGGTGACCCCACTACTCTAGGATATGGTTCATAATTTTATTGATCACATATTTTCTATATTGACTGTCTTTTGATGCCCTTGCATCTGTGTCTTTTTTAACAATTTTGTACACATGTATTAATAAAATCATTATATATTAAATTGGTCTTCTATTATCTTGATCAAAACCGGCTTTTTAAGACTCTAATAAACGAAAATACAATCATTTTGACTACATTTTTTTTTCAGACCTTTGGTGAAAATAACTACATTTGGTCACCAAAGGTCTGAAAACCTTTGTTAGCCAATATGACTGTATTTCTGTCTTTTAGAGTCTTAAAAAGCCGGTTTTAGACAAGATAATTGCATTTCGTAACCAGTTATCTGAAAAAAAATTTTGGTCAAAATGACTCTATTTTGGTCTCCAAGTGTCTAAAAAGCCCTTTTTAGTCAAAATAACTGCATTTGGTCACCAAAGGTCTGAAAAAAATTTTTTTAGCCAATATGACGGTATTTCTGTCTTTTAGAGTCTTAAAACACTGCTTTTAGACAAGATAAACTACATTTGGTAACCAATGGCCTGAAAAAATGTTTTTGGTCAAAATGACTCTATTTAGGTCTCCAAGTGCCTAAAAAGCCCCTTTTAGTCAAAATAACTGCATTTGGTCACCAAAGGTCTGAAAAAAAAATTTAGTCAAAATGATTGTATTTTCGTCTATTAGAGTCTTAAAAAGCCGGTTTTGGACAAGATAATTGCATTTGGTACCAAATCGCCTGAAACATTTGTTTGGGTCAAAATGACTCTATTTTGGTCTCCAAGTGTCTAAAAAGCTTATTTTAGTCAAAACAAATGCATTTTGTCACCAAAGGTCTGAAAACCTTTTTTAGCCAATATGACTGTATTTCTGTCTTTTAGCAGCCACCAAATACTACATTCTTAACTGTCAGGTAAACCCATGTGAGCTAATTTTTGGGGCCTATACATGCCGACACTTACTTCTGTATACTGTGTGAATGCCTAATGTACCTCTAGCCATCAAATTCTATGTTCTTTGCTGTCAGTTAAACCCATGTGAGCTATTTTTTGGGGCCTATACAGGCCGACACTTACTTCTGTATACTGTGTGAATGCCTAATGTACCTCCAGCCACCAAATACTACGTTCTTATTGTCAGGTAAACTGATGTGGGCTAATTTTTGGGGCCTTTTACGGCCGACACTTGCTTCTGTATCCCGTGAATGCCTAATGTACCTTCAGCCACAGAATACTACATTCTTAACTATCAATTAAACCCATGTGGGCTAATTTTTGGGCCCTCTACAGACACTTACTTCTGTACCCTGTGAATGCCTAATATACCTTCAGCCACCAAATACTACGTTCTTAGTTGTTAGGTAAACCCATGTGGGCTAATTTTTAGGGCCTTTTATGGCCGACTCTTACTTCTGTATCCTGTGAATGCCTAATGTACCTTCAGCCACCAAATACTACGTTCTTAGCTGTTAGGTAAACCCATGTGGGCTAATTTTTGGGGCCTTTTACGGCCGACACATATTCTTTGCACTGGCACTTTATTTTGCACATATCTTAAAAGTTACCCTACGGTCTGGATACACTGTTGGTTTTACTTTATATATAAAAGGTAGCACCGTTTCCAACTACCTTCCCCCCATATGATACTTGACCCCTAATGTTTTAGGGGTTGGTGGCTGCAACCTATTTTTATGCAATAAAGTCTCTGAGAATGTATCCATAGCGCTGGTCTTTCTCCTCACCTGCATTTCATTTTACGGCCGACACTTACTTCTGTATTCTGTGAATGAAAAAAAACTTTTAGTCAAAAGGGCTGTATTTTTGTATTTTAGAGTCTTAAAAAGCCGGTTTTAGACAAGATAACTGCATTTTGCTCTCCAATGGCCTGAAAAATTTTTTGGTCAAAATGACTCTATTTTGGTTTCCAAGTGTCTAAAAAGCCTTTTTTTAGTCAAAATAAGTGCATTTGGCCACCAAAGGTCTGAAATTTTTTTTAGTCAAAATGACCCAATTTTTGTCTTTTAGAGTCTTAAAAATCCGGTTTTAGACAAGATTACTGCATTTTGTCTCCAATGGTCTGAAAATTTTTTTGGGTCAAAATGACTGTATTTTGGTCTCCAAGTTTCCAAAAAGACTATTTTAGTCAAAATAACTGCATTTGGTCAATAAAGGTCTGAAATTTTTTTTGTCAAAATGACTATTTTTGTCTTTTAGAGCTTTAAAAAGCCGGGGTTTAGACACGATTTGTCTAAAACCGGCCATTTGGGCTCCAATGGCCTGAAAAAAATGTTTTGTTCAAAATGACTCTATTTTTGTCTCCAAGTGTCTAAAAAGCTTTTTTAAGTCAAAATAACTGCATTTGGTCACCAAAGGTCTGAAATTTTTTTTAGTCAAAATGACTGTATTTTTGTCTTTTGGAGCCTTAAAAAGCCGGTTTTAGACAAGAGTTGTCTAAAACTGGCCATTTGGGCTCCAATGGCCTGAAACATTTTTTCTGGTCAAAATGACTCAATTTTGGTCTCCAAGTGTCTAAAAAGCCTTTTTTAGTCAAAATAACTGAATTTTGTCACCAAAGGTCTAAAAAAAATTTAGTCAAAGTGACTGTATTTTTGTCTTTTAGAGCCTTAACCACTTGCCGACTGCCGCACGACTATTTACGTCGGCAGTCAGCCCCTCACAGGCAAAGTGACGTTGATCTACGTCACTAGTCTGTGAGGGTCTAGGGAGCGAGCGCACGCCCTCGGAGGTGCGCTCCCGCGTGGTCACGGACCACCCGATGTCCACCGGTCACTCGGCGATCGTCGCTGCAGAGGGAGAAAGTCAGGCGGCTGATGTAAACAAGCCACCTGTCATTCTCCCCTGTGTAGAAACAGTGATCATACGGTTCTACTATGTAGGACCGTTGATCACTGTTCCTACAGCTCAAGGCACAGCCAATCACAGTTAGAATCACGCCCCTAGGGACACACACAGCCCCTCCCTCTCAAAAAAAGTTAACCCCTTCACTGCCAGTGTAATTTTACAGTAACAGTGCATATGTATAGCACTGATTACTGTAGAAATGTCACTGGTAACCCCAAAAGTGTCAAAAATGTCAGTCAAGGGTCCGATCTGTCCACCGCAATTTTGCAGTACCACAAAAAAAATCGCAGATCGCCGCCATTACGCATTAAAAAAAACAACAAAAATGCCAAAAATCTTTCCCTTTGTTAGTAAACGCGATAACTTTTGCGCAAACCAATCAAAATACGCTTTTTGCGATTTTTTTACCACCTCTTCCCCTTTAGTGAACTGGTTTAATAATGGGAAGGAATAAAATTCATGGGATTCGCACTGAGCTGGGAAGGCCGGAGCATCCCTTGGTAGAAAAAACCCTCACCAATAAACGTGTCTCTTAGGGAGGAGGGAAGGGGGGGGGGAGAAAAAAGGGGAATTTTTTTTTTGTTTGGATAAATTGGGTGGTATTTCACTCATAGCACAAATAAGAGGGGGGGTCGATGGTTGACTTAGAATTAATTGGATTTTTTTTTTTTTTAGAAAACTGGGTGATATTTTACTCACAGCACAAACATGGGGGGGGGGTTGATCCTGGGAAAATATTATTTTTTTTTTTCTTTCCTTTTGTTTTTTTTTTTTTTAGAAAACTGGGTGATATTTTACTCACAGCACAAATAAGAGGGGGGGGGGGTTGATATAGAAATGTTTATATACACACCACGCGACTAATATGCAAACAAAATCTCGAGGGGTATCGATACTAACAGATTGGAAAACTCCATGGCTGTTGGAGGAGAAGTTAAGCGATGATATTGGCAGATTCTTGTTCTTAAAGGGAAAGATAGGGGAAACCCAGTTAACCTTGGCCACTTTATACGCTCCTAATAAACATCAGGATAGGTTTGTAGCTAAAACACTAAACACGCTTAGAAAATTTACACAAGGGCAATTATTGCTAGGAGGCTATTTTAATATGCCTCTGTCTCCAACGGTCGATACCTCTAGGTCTGAATCGACTATTTCTGCAATGGCTTGCAGACGGATGCTGAGGACTCTATACAAGGAACAAATGATAGATGTATGGCGTATTCAACACCCGACGGAAAGGGAATTTACATTTTATTCAAGTTCACATGGGAGTTATTCGAGAATAGATTTCTTTCTGGTCCCCCACACTCATCTCCAAGCGGTTAAATGCACTGATATAGACAACATAATATGGTCAGATCACGCAATGATCTCAATGATTTATAGTGTCACAACAATTAATTCAATAAAACAGAGATCTTGGAAATTAAACAAGAGTCTTTTGCAGATAGAAGAGGTGAGGGTGGAGGAGGTACAGAAGGAGCTTAGGGACTATTTCGATGTTAACGATAAGCCAGGATGCTCTATAGGAATATTGTGGGAAGCCCATAAATCAGTGATAAGAGGAGTTCTGATAATCCACTTGCCTACAGTGCACTTTCACCCCCTTCCTGCCCAGACCGATTTTCAGCTTTCAGCGCTCTCACACTTTGACTGAGAATTACTCAGTCATGCAACACTGTACCCATACAAAAATTGTGTCCTTTTTTTTAAACAAATAGAGATTTCTTTTGATGCTATTTGATAAATACTGGGTTTTTTATTTTTTGTGCTATAAATAAAAAAAGACTGAAAATATTGTGAAAAAACAAATTTCTCTTTGTTTCTGTCATAAAATTTTGCAAATTAGTCATTTTTCTTCACAAATTTTGGCCAAAATTTATACTGCTACTTATCTTTGGTAAAAAAAACCCAAATAAGTGTAAATTATTTGGTCTTTGTGAAAGTTATAGAGTTCACAAGCTATGGTGCGAATCATTGAAAATTGATCACACTTGATCACACCTGATGTACTGAAGGCCTATCTCATTTCTTGAGATACTAAAAAGTCAGGAAAGTACAAATACCCCCCAAATGACCCCTTTTTGGAAAGCAGACATTCCAAGGTATTTAATAAGGGGCATGGTGAGTTTTTTGAAGTTGTAATTTTTTCCCACAATGCTTTGCAAAATGAGGTTTTTTTTTTTTTTTTTACAAATTGCCGTATTAACAGGTTATTTCTCTCACACAGCACATGTATACTTGCAACTACACCCCAAAACACATTCTACTACTCCTCCTGAGTATGGCCGAGTAATTAGATACCCAACATGTCATGCTTCAAAATTGCGCATTCTCACAGAATGGCGCCAAACATTGGTACTTAAAAATCCCCATAGGCAACATTTTGAAAAATTCTGCAGGTTACTAGCTTAGAGTTACAGAGGAGGTCTAGGGCTCAAATTATTGCTCTCACTCTAACGATCGCGGCGATACCTCACATGTATGGTTTGAACACCGTTTACATATGTGGGCGGGACTTGCGTATGCGTTTGCTTCTGCGCGCGAGCTAACGGGGACAGACCGCTTTAATTTCTTTTTTTTCCTATTTATTTTATTTATTATTTTTTATTTTTACACAGTTTAAAAAAAAAATGTTTTGATCATTTTTATTCCTATTACAAGGAATGTAAACATCCCTTGTAATAGAAATAGGCATGACAGGTCCTCTTTATTGTGAGATCTGGGGTCAAAAAGACCTCACACCTCACAACTGCACTAAAAAAGAAAAAAAAATTGTTGAAAGAGGAAAAAAAAAAGAAAAAAAAAAGTGGCCCTTTAAACCGGTTGCTAGGCAACGTCTTTTGACGTAGCTCCGGTCCTCCAAGACCATAGAGTCGAGTGAGGGCCATCTTGCCCTCACTCGTTTTCCTGTCTCTGAGGATCCGGGACCGGATAGTTTTCCCCGCTGCCGGCGGGTCCGGTAAGCTGGGAAAACGTCTGGGACGCGGCAGGAGGGGGGGCACCTCTTCCCCTGCACCGTAAGGGTAAAATCCGCCACTGGGACCACCCTTATCTGAAAGCCCACCGCCCGCCGTTTCAAAAAATACCGGGGTTATGGGGGCTATCTGCTGCCATAACCCCAGTATTTAGCTTTTAATGGCCGACGCATATAGTCATTAGGCGGTCAGTAAGTGATTGCATGTATATGGCAAACAGGTGACGATGACTGATAGGGTGACAGGTGACAATGACTGATGGGGTGACAGGTGACGATGACTGATGGGGTGACAGGTGATGATGACTGATGGGGTTACAGGTGATGATGACTGTTGGGGTGACAGGTGACGATAATTGATGAGGTGACAGGTGACGATGATTGATGAGGTGACAGGTGACGATGATTGATGGGGTGACAGATGACAATCACTGACGGGGTGACAAGTGATGATGATTGATAGGGTGACAGATGATGATGACTGATGGGGTAACAGGTGACGGTGATTGATGGGGTGGCAGGTGACCGGCGATGGTCACTGATGGGTGACAGGTGATGGGCGATGGTGCACGGTGGTACTGATGGCAGTCTCTGGTGACCGGTGAACTTTAGGCTACATTCACATGTGAGCATAGCGATCGCGGGCAGAATCACCGAGATTCCGCCCGCGATCCAGAAATCATTGCAAATCGTGGGACGCCTGTGCGTTGCCCGTGATTTGCAATAGCACCCCAAACGCTGTGCGATGTTGCTGCGATTTCCGCCTGCCGAATCGAGGTAACATCACACAAACAACGCATGACGCCCCAAAGAAGCTCTTGTACCTTTTTTGGGCGTCATGCGATGTTTGCGCGATGTTACCGCGATAAAAATCCCCATAGGCAACATTTTAAAAATTTCTGCAGGTTACTAGCTTAGAGTTACAGAGGAGGTCTAGGGCTCAAATTGTTGCTCTCGCTCTAACGATCGCGGTGATACCTCACATGTATGGTTTGAACACCGTTTACATATGTGGGCGGGACTTGCGTATGCGTTTGCTTCTGCGCGCGAGCTAACGGGGACAGGGCGCTTTAATTTCTTTTTTTTCCTATTTATTTTATTTATTATTTTTTTATTTTTACACAGTTTAAAAAAAAATGTTTTGATCATTTTTATTCCTATTACAAGGAATGTAAACATCCCTTGTAATAGAAATAGGCATGACAGGTCCTCTTTATTGTGAGATCTGGGGTCAAAAAGACCTCACACCTCACAACTGCACTAAAAAAGAAAAAAAAATTGTTGAAAGAGGAAAAAAAAGTGGCCCTTTAAACCGGTTGCTGGGCAACGTCTTTTGACGTAGCTCCGGTCCTCCAAGACCATAGAGTCGAGTGAGGGCCATCTTGCCCTCACTCGACTTCCTGTCTCTGAGGATCCGGGACCGGATAGTTTTCCCCGCTGCCGGCGGGTCCGGTAAGCTGGGAAAACGTCTGGGACGCGGCAGGAGGGGGCTCACCTCTTCCCCTGCACCGTAAGGGTAATTCCACGGCGAATCCGCCACTGGGACCACCCTTATCTGAAAGCCGACCGCCCGCCGTTTCAAAAAATAACGGGGTTATGGGGGCTATCTGCTGCCATAACCCCAGTATTTAGCTTTTAATGGCCGACGCATATAGTCGTTAGGCAGTCAGTAAGTGATTGCATGTATATGGCAAACAGGTGACGATGACTGATGGGGTGACAGGTGACAATGACTGATGGGGTGACAGGTGACGATGACTGATGGGGTGACAGGTGACGATGACTGATGGGGTGACAGGTGACGATAATTGATGAGGTGACAGGTGACGATGATTGATGAGGTGACAGGTGACGATGATTGATGGGGTGACAGGTGACGATCACTGATGGGGTGACAAGTGACGATGATTGATAGGGTGACAGATGACGATGACTGATGGGGTGACAGATGACGATGACTGATGGGGTGACAGGTGACGGTGATTGATGGGGTGACAGGTGACAGGCGATGGTCACTGATGGGTGACAGGTGATGGGCGATGGTGCACGGCGGTACTGATGGCAGTCTCTGGTGACCGGTGAACTTTAGGCTACGTTCACATGTGTGCGATCCAGAAATCATTGCAAATCGCGGGACGCCTGTGCGTTGCCCGTGATTTGCAATAGCACCCCAAACGCTGTGCGATGTTGCTGCGATTTCCGCCTGCCGAATCGAGGTAACATCACGCAAACAACGCATGACGCCCCAAATAAGCTCTTGTACCTTTTTTGGGCGTCATTCGATGTTTGCGCGATGTTACCGCGATTCGGCAGGCGGAAATGGCGGCAACATCGCACAGCGTTTGGGGTGCTATTGCAAAAAACGGGCAACTCACAGGCTTCCCGCAATATGCAATGATTTCCAGATCGCGGGCAGAATCGCGGTGATTCTGCCCGCGATCGCTGCACTCACATGTGAACGTTATGGGTGTCAATTTCTGGGCACTGATGAGGTGACTGTTGGGTGACAGGTGACATTGGGGGGGGGCGCTGAGGACTGTGTGGGGACCTTTATTAGTGTGATTTTACTGTGATTTTACTTTTACAGGTACACAGAGCAGTAACTCACTGTTTCTAGCTCTGCTCCCCTCATACTGGAAACTGTATGAGGGGAGAAGAGCTAGTAACAGTGAGTTACTGCTCTTTGTTTACATTTTGTGATCGGCTGTGAATGGATTCACAGCCGATCACATAGTAAACAGTCACTGTCAGTGACTGTTTACTACTGCCGGTGACAGCTGTGTTCCTACGGAACACAGCGCCACCGACATGACCGCGCTGCGCGCTCCCGATCGCGCATGCGCGGTCATCTCCCGGGCGCCTCCATTGTGATCGGCTGTGTCATTGGAACACAGCCGATCACGTGGGAAACAGAAACGCCCATTGGCTGTTTCCCCCCTGCCGGTGACGGGGGGTGTCCCGGGGACACCCCGACACCGGCAGTGCAGGGCGGCGCGCACGCGATCGCGCGCCTGCCCTGCATTCATAACATGGTCAGATCACGCAATGATCTCAAAGATTTATAGTGTCACAACAATTAATTCAATAAAACAGAGATCTTGGAAATTAAACGAGAGTCTTTTGCAGATAGAAGAGGTGAGGGTGGAGGTACAGAAGAAGCTTAGGGACTATTTCGATGTTAACGATCAGCCAGGATGCTCTATAGGAATATTGTGGGAAGCCCATGAATCAGTGATAAGAGGAGTTCTGATTAAGCATGGAGCAAGAATAAAGAAAGAAAGAAATAAACAATTAACAACATTTTTAGAGAAACATAAAATATTAGAAATAGAGCATAAACAGAAAAAGGTAAATAAGACACTAGAGCAGTGGTTCTTAACCTGGGTTCGATCGAACCCCAGGGGTTCGGTGAGTCAGTCTTGCGGGTTCGGCAGGGGTCAAGACAAAATATTACTGATTGTGAGGCCGAGCGCACCCCGGGAAATCAGAGCTGCGGTCGGGACAACTCACAGCCATTACACATAGACACTTGATGCTCCGCCCCCTGTACCTCCCCCAGCAGGTTTCCAGCCTATCGCCTGCAAGCTGCTTGAGTGGGCGGGGTGGGGATGTACCTGACCACGGAGATCGCGCCCGCCTGGAAGAGGGAAGTGTGAGCAGCTGAGCAGAGGGAGCCGAGTGAATGTTCCTGGAGGTAGGCTCAGCTAGCTGTACATGGTGGATTCGTTTACAAGCACCTCTATGCCAAGTCTGTTGAGTTACTGCAGCTTAGCATAGAGGTGCTGTTAGCTGACAAATGGAAATGCATGTCCTTTTCATTTAGCTCAATAAAGCATTGTGAATGCCCCCTGGTGTGTGCCCTCCTGGCACACAATGGTATGCCCTCCCAACCCCCCCCCCCCCCAGTGCGTGCCCTCCTGACACCCCATGGTGTGCCCTCCCAACACCTCCCCCCAGTGTGTTCCCTCCTGACATCCCATGGTATGTCCTCCCAACCCCCCCCAGTGTGTGCCCTCCTGACACCACATGGTATGACCTCCCACCCCCCACCCCCAGTCACACTGATTTGCAGTAAATATTCATTATTATGTTTTTGTGTGAAAATCATGTTTTAATGGCTTTGTTCTTAATGGTTTTGTTCATTCTGTGCACCTATGTATAAATATATACCTAAATATATACCTATGTTTTGAATTTGAAAAAATCATATTTTATTTTTCCAATTAAGAAGGGTTCGGTGAATGCACATATGAAACTGGTGGGGTTCAGTACCGCCAACAAGGTTAAGAACCACTGCACTAGAGGAACTAGTTATCGTAAGAAAACAAATATCAGATCTACTCCAATATAGAGCTAAGGCTGCAATACAAATATCGAGAAAGGTATCCTATGAATCAGGAAACAAATGTGGAAAGACCTTAGCAAGATCTATTCAGAACCAAAAATTAAGATCTTATATCCCACAGATTGTAACATCAGAGGGTAGTAAGAAGCTGATACCGAAACAAATTTCTGATGAGTTTAGGAATTTTTATTCTCTGTTGTATAATTTACCGGAGACAGGGAAAACACAGAAAGAGATGGATGAGTATTTGATACAAACAGGTCTCCCTAAACTATCGGAAGAAGAACGAGAGGATCTGGAAAAACAAATCTCGTTAGAGGAAATACAATAGACTATAAAAAACATGAAGATAGGCAAAGCACCAGGACCGGATGGATTAACACCACAGTACTTCCATGTATTGTCCCCAATTTTGGTACCATACATGGAAAGACTATTCAATGAGAGAGGTCCAGAGGGGATGTTTGCCAGAGATACTTTGGCAGCCTACTTGACGCTGATTCTGAAGGAGGGTAAGGACCCAGCAAATTGCGGAAGTTATAGGCCTATCTCCCTGTTAAATACAGATTTAAAAATCTTCACGAAAATATTAGCTACTAGAATGTCGAGGATCCTTTCGAGGGAAATTCATTTAGATCAAGTAGGATTCATGATGGCAAGAGAAGCGAAAGACAATACTACGAGAGTCCTCAATTTAATCCACATAATTAAGTGTCGGCCTGTATAGGGAAGTTCTCAAACGCATTGGTGTGGGAGAGAACTTTCTGAACTGGGTGCGGGTACTGTACGCTGCCCCCATGGCCAGACTGAGGGTGAAAGGGGAGCTTTCTGGACCCTTCTGTTTGCACAGGGGGACTAGACAGGGCTGCCCACTATCTCCATTGCTGTTTGCCATGGCACTGGAGACCTTAGCGGCGCGGATTCGGTCCTCCCCTGACATAGTGGGGTTCAGAAGGGGCTCCCATGCAGACGTTATCTCACTCTATGCGGATGACACACTGCTCTACCTAGGTGATACAGGGGAATCCTTGCGGGCGGTAATGTCCCTTATTGACTATTTTGGGTCCCTGTCGGGATTTTCCATAAATTGGGATAAATCAGTTTTAATGCCCCTTGATCCCATAACTCAGCCTCTTCCGGACTGTGCATCCACAGTGCGAGTGGTTGACTGCTTCAAATATTTGGGGATCCAGGTGTCTCCAGATCCTACCCAGTATATCACACTGAACCTCGTACCTCTGCTGCAAAGTTCCCTTGTCGGTGGCTGGGCGAGTCAATCTAATTAAGATGGTGTGGGCTCCTCAACTTCTTTATGTCTTGCACAACTCCCCAATCTGGATACCCAGGAAATGGTTGCATAGGATTGACTCCCAGTTCAGAGAACTGATTTGGTGCTAAAAAGTGGCTAGGATTAAATTGGCTACCCTGCAGATGGACAAGGATAGTGGTGGCTTGGCAGTCCCCAACCCCAGAATATATTTTCTAGCCTTCCAGGTTCAGCATATGGGGGATGGGGTCTTTTGGATCCATTCGTTCCTATTGGGTCCCTACTGACTCGCCTCACCCTGTCCTTGTACACCTTGAAGCGGGGTTCTCCAATATGGGGACTCT
This sequence comes from Pelophylax lessonae, assembly GCF_965119305.1. NCBI lineage: Eukaryota > Metazoa > Chordata > Amphibia > Anura > Ranidae > Pelophylax > Pelophylax lessonae. The sequence continues at coordinate 152,964,000 of NC_138773.1, forward strand.
GTTACCCACACTTGCCTTGATTCGCATGGTGTGGCACTGTGTCAAGGGGATGTTGCAGATCACGGGTTACCTTCCTCAGACTCCGATTTGGCATAATCGCAACTTTTCGGAACTGTTTCGTCTAGAGGGCGCGGAGATGTGGGAGGCACATGGTGTATATTTTATAGCACAATTGTTCAGAGCTGGGGTACTGAAATATATTCAAGACTTACAGAGGGAGTTTGATGTTCCTAGGCACTGTTTCTTTCGCTACCTACAATTGAGACACGCGATGATGGCCCAGGCAGGCTTGGCTTCTTTGACACCCGACACTCACTGCCTGTTGGGTGAGGTGTTTCGGGTCTCGGACAAGAAGGGTATGATCTCACAGGTTTATGTCCTTCTGTTGGGATCCGTGCAGGACCCCTCTTCCCTCCCTGCTCGTGCGGGGTGGGAGGGGGGATCTTGGACCCATAGATGGGCAGACGTGGGATCTTTGCCTCTCATCAATCATCGATTTTGGATCGCCTCCAGGGTGCCAAGCAGGGGCCAGTGGATAACACAGGTCAATGCCTCTTTAATCAGGGAAAAGCCATACCAGCATCGAAATGCTCACAAGAAATTTTCCCCGTTATGGCAACCTTGGTTGGATGACCCGGCCTTGGCTCCCCCCAGTTGGTTATGGATCGGCTGCTCATTGGACAGGGTAGCATTTCTTGAGAAGGTCTAGCGTGCAGAGTCCTCCCTTCCTTTCCCCCTCCCCCAACCTTTAAATTTTTTGCCACAGTTTTCCTTTTTTCCCTTCCCTTCTCCTTTGCACTTAGTACTTCAGGTGGGTTTTTGCTACTTTACGGAGGTGTGTGCTATATTGCTAGATGTTCATGGTGCTATTACTATTGGGAGGGAATAACTGTATGTTCTTATTTATCCTTCTCTTATGCACATGGGCACATGCTCAGGTTTGTTTACTTGGCTGTAATTTTCACCTGAATGCAATGGTTTATGGATGACGTTTTTCTGTACTGTTGCTGTTATATCCTTTATATATTTGTATTTTTCCAAACACTGGTTCTGTAACTGATTATGTCTACCGTTCATGTTATTTATTCAGTGTACTGTTTATACTCAATAAATATTTAAAAAAAATTCAGACCTTTGGTGATTAAATGCAAAAAAATAAATGTTTTTTAGACACTTGGAGACCAAAATAGAGTCATTTTGACCCAAACAAATGTTTCAGGCGGTTGGTGACCAAATGCAGTTATTTTGACTAAAAAGGGCTTTTTAGACATATGGAGACAAAATTGAGTCATTTTGACCAAAAAAATGTTTTCAGATCACTGGTAACGAAATGCAATTATCTTGTCTAAAACCGGCTTTTTAAGACTCTAAAATACAAAAATACAGTCATTTTGGCTAAAAAAGTTTTTCAGACCTTTGGTGACCAAACGTAGTTATTTTGACTAAAAAGGGCTTTTTAGACACTTGGAGACCTAAATAGAGTCATTTTGACCAAAAACATTTTTTTAGGCCATTGGTTACCAAATGTAGTTTATCTTGTCTAAAAGCAGTGTTTTAAGACTCTAAAAGACAAAAATAGTCATTTTGACTAAATTTAACTAATGTTTTTCAGACCTTTGGTGACCAAATGCATTTATTTTGACTAAAATAGTCTTTTTAGACACTTGGAGACCAAAATAGAGTCATTTTGACCCAAACAAATGTTTCAGGCGATTGGTTACCAAATGCAATTATCATGTCCAAAACCGGCTTTTTAAGACTCTAATAGACGAAAATACAGTCATTTTGACTAAATTTTTATTTCAGACCTTTGGTGACCAAATGCAGTTTTTTTTACTAAAAAGGGCTTTTTAGACACTTGGAGACCAAAATAGAGTCATTTTGACCAAAAAAATGTTTTCAGATCACTGGTTACGAAATGCAATTATCTTGTCTAAAACCGGCTTTTTAAGACTATAAAACACAAAAATACAGTCATTTTGGCTAAAAAAAGGTTTTCAGACCTTTGGTGAACAAATGCATTTATTTTGACTAAAATAGGCTTTTTAGACACTTGGAGACCAAAATAGTCATTTTGACCCAAACTAATGTTTCAGGCGATTGGTTACCAAATGCAATTATCTTGTCCAAAACCGGCTTTTTAAGACTCTAATAGACGAAAATACAATAATTTTTGACCAAATACAGTTATTTTGACTAAAAGGGGCTTTTTAGACACACTTGGAGACCAAAATAGAGTCACTTTGACCAAAAAAATGTTTTCAGATCACTGCATACGAAATGCGATTATCTTGTCTAAAACCGGCTTTTTAAGACTCTAAAAGACTAAAATACAGTCATTTTGGCTAAAAAAGTTTTTCAGACCTTTGGTGACCAAACGTAGTTATTTTGACTAAAAAGGGCTTTTTGGACACTTGGAGACCTAAATAGAGTCATTTTGACCAAAAACATATTTTCAGGCCATTGGTTACCAAATGCAATTATCTTGTCCAAAACCGGCTTTTTAAGACTCTATTAGACGAAAATACAATCATTTTGACTAAATTTTTTTTTCAAACCTTCGGTGACCAAATGCAGTTATTTTGTTTAAAAAGGGATTTTTAGACACATGGAGACCAAAATAGAGTCATTTTGACCAAAAAAATGTTTTCAGATCACTGGTAACGAAATGCAATTATCTTGTCTAAAAGCAGTGTTTTAAGACTCTAAAAGACAAAAATACAGTCATTTTGGCTAAAAAAGTTTTTCAGACCTTTGGTGACCAAATGCAGTTATTTTAACTAAAAAAGGCTTTTTAGACACTTGGAGACCAAAATAGAATCATTTTGACCAAAAAAATGTTTTCAGATCACTGCATACGAAATGCAATTATCTTGTCTAAAACCGGATTTTTAAGACTCTAATAGACAAACATACAGTCATTATGGCTAAATAAAGGTTTTCAGACCTTTGGTGAAAAAATGCATTTATTTTGACTAAAATAAGCTTTTTAGACACTTGGAGATCAAAATAGAGTCATTTTGACCAAAAAATGTTTTTAGATCACTGGTAACAAAATGCAATTAACTTGTCTAAAACAAGCTTTTTAAGACTAATAGACAAAAACACAGTCATTTTGGCTAAAAAAAAGTTTTTCAGACCTTGTGTGACCAAACGTAGTTATTTTGACTAAAAAGGGCTTTTAAGACAATTGGAGACCTAAATAGAGTCATTTTGACCAAAAACATTTTTTCAGGCCATTGGTTACCAAGAGTAGTTTATCTTGTCTAAAAGCGGTGTTTTAAGACTCTAAAAGACAAAAATACAGTCATTTTGGCTAAAAAAAGGTTTTCAGACCTTTAGTGACAAAATGCCTTTATTTTGACTAAAATAAGCTTTTTAGACACTTGGAGACCAAAATAAAGTCATTTTGACCCAAACAAATGTTTCATGCGATTGGTTACCAAATGCAATTTTCTTGTCCAAAACCGGCTTTTTAAGACTCTAATAGACGAAAATACAATAATTTAAACTACATTTTTTTCAGACCTTTGGTGACCAAATACAGTTATTTTGACTAAAAGGGGCTTTTTAGACACTTGGAGACCAAAATAGAGTCATTTTGACCAAAAAATGTTTTCAGATCACTGGTTACGAAATGCAATTATCTTGTCTAAAACCGGCTTTTTAAGACTCTTAAAGACAAAAATACAGTCATTTTGGCTAAAAAAGTTTTTCAGACCTTTGGTGACCAAATGCAGTTATTTTGACTAAAAAAGGCTTTTTAGACACTTGGAGACCAAAATAGAGTCATTTTGAGCCAAACAAATGTTTCAGGCGATTGGTTACCAAATGCAATTATCTTGTCAAAAACCGGCTTTTTAAGACTCTAATAGACGAAAATACAATAATTTTGACTACATTTTTTTTTCAGACCTTTGGTGAAAATAACTGCATTTGTTCACCAAAGGTCTGAAAACCTTTTTAAGCCAAAATGACTATATTTTTGTATTTTAGAGTCTTAAAACACCGCTTTTAGACAAAGTAAAGTACTCTTGGTAAGCAATGGCCTGAAAAAATGTTTTTGGTCAAAATGACTCTATTTAGGTCTCCAAGTGTCTAAAAAGCCCTTTTTAGTCAAAATAACTTCGTTTGGTCACCAAAGGTTTGAAAAACTTTTTTAGACCAAATGACTGTATTTTTGTCTTTTAGAGTCTTAAAAAGGCGGTTTTAATTCCATTTAATTCCATTTCGTATGCAGTGATCTGAAAACATTTTTTTGGTCAAAATGATTCTATTTTGGTCTCCAAGTGTCTAAAAAGCCTTTTTTAGTCAAAATAACTGCATTTGGTCACCAAAGGTCTGAAAATCTTTTTTAGCCAAAATGACTGTATTTTTGTCTTTTAGAGTCTTAAAACACTGCTTTTAGACAAGATAAACTACATTTGGTAACCAATGGCCTGAAAAAATGTTTTTGGTCAAAATGACTTTATTTAGGTCTCCAAGTGTCCAAAAAGCCCTTTTTAGTCAAAATAACTACGTTTGGTCACCAAAAGTCTGAAAAACTTTCTTAGCCAAAATGACTGTATTTTTCTCTTTTAGAGTCTTAAAAAGCCGGTTTTAGACAAGATAATTGCATTTCGTTACCAGTGATCTGAAAATTTTTTTAGTCAAAATGACTCTATTTTGGTCTCCATGTGTCTAAAAATCCCTTTTTAGTCAAAATAACTGCATTTGGTCACCGAAGGTTTGAAAAAAAATCTAGTCAAAATGATTGTATTTTCGTCTATTAGAGTCTTAAAAAGCCGGTTTTGGACAAGATAATTGCATTTGGTAACCAATCGCCTGAAACATTTGTTTGGGTCAAAATGACTCTATTTTGGTCTCCAAGTGTCTAAAAAGCCTTTTTTAGTCAAAATAACTATATTTGGTCACCAAAGGTCTGAAATAAAAAATTAGTCAAAATGACTGTATTTTCATCTATTAGAGTCTTAAAAAGCCGGTTTTTGACAAAATAATTGCATTTGGTCACCAAAGGTCTGAAAAACTTTTTTAGCCAAAATGGCTGTATTTTTGTCTTTTAGAGTCTTAAAACACTGCTTTTAGACAAGATAAACTACATTTGGTAACCAATGGCCTGAAAAAATGTTTTTGGTCAAAATGACTCTATTTAGGTCTCCAAGTGTCCAAAAAGCCCTTTTTAGTCAAAATAACTACGTTTGGTCACCAAAGGTCTGAAAAACTTTTTTAGCCAAAATGACTGTATTTTTGTCTTTTAGAGTCTTAAAAAGCCAGTTTTAGACAAGATAATAGCATTTCGTTACCAGTGATCTGAAAAAATGTTTTTGGTCAAAATGACTCTATTTAGGTCTCCAAGTGTCTAAAAAGCCATTTTTAGTCAAAATAACTACGTTTGGTCACACAAGGTCTGAAAAACTTTTTTTAACCAAAATGACTGTATTTTTGTCTTTTAGTCTTAAAATGCCGGTTTTAGACAAGTTAATTGCATTTCGTTACCAGTGATCTGAAAACATTTTTTTGGTCAAAATGATTCTATTTTGGTCTCCAAGTGTCTTAAAAGACCCTTTTGGTCAAAATATCTGTATTTGGTCACCAAAGGTTTTAAACAAAAAATGTAGTTTAAATTATTGTATTTTCGTCTATTAGAGTCTTAAAAAGCCGGTTTTTGACAAGATAATTGCATTTGGTAACCAATCGCCTGTAACATTTGTTTGGGTCAAAATGACTCTATTTTGGTCTTCAAGTGTCTAAAAAGCCTTTATTAGTCAAAATAACTGCATTTGGTCACCAAAGGTCTGAAATAAAAAAATTAGTCAAAATGACTGTATTTTTGTCTTTTAGAGTCTTAAAAAGCCGGTTTTAGACAAGATAATTGCATTTCGTATGCAGTGATCTGAAAACATTTTTCGATCAAAATGATTCTATTTTGGTCTCCAAGTGTCTAAAAAGCCTTTTTTGGTCAAAATAACTGCATTTGGTCACCAAAGGTCTGAAAAACTTTTTTAGCCAAAATGACTGTATTTTTGTCTTTTAGAGTCTTAAAACACTGCTTTTAGACAAGATAAACTACATTTGGTAACAAATGGCCTGAAAAAATGTTTTTGGTCAAAATGACTCTTTTTAGGTCTCCAAGTGTCCAAAAAGCCCTTTTTAGTCAAAATAACTACGTTTGGTCACCAAAGGTCTGAAAAACTTTTTTAGCCAAAATGACTGTATTTTTGTATTTTAGAGTCTTAAAAAGCCGGTTTTAGACAAGATAATTGCATTTCGTTAAAAGTGATCTGGAAACATTTTTTTGATCAAAATGACTCTATTTTGGTCTCCATGTGTCTAAAAATCCCTTTTTAGTCAAAATAACTGCATTTGGTCAGCGAAGGTCTGAAAAAAGAATTTAGTCAAAATAATTGTATTTTCGTCTATTAGAGTCTTAAAAAGCCGGTTTTGGACAAGATAATTGCATTTGGTAACCAATTGCCTGAAACATTTGTTTGGGTCAAAATGACTCTATTTTGGTCTCCAAGTGTCTAAAAAGCCTTTTTTAGTCAAAATAACTGCATTTGGTCACTAAAGGTCTGAAAAACTTTTTTAGCCAAAATGACTGTATTTTTGTCTTTTAGAGTCTTAAAAAGCCGGTTTTAGACAAGATAATTGCATTTCATTACCAGTGATCTGAAAACATTTTTTTGGTCAAAATGACTCTATTTTGGTCTCCATGTGTCTAAAAATCCCTTTTTAGTCAAAATATCTGCATTTGGTCACCGAAGGTCTGAAAAACAAATTTAGTCAAAATAATTGTATTTTCGTCTAATTAGAGTCTTAAAAAGCCGGTTTTGGACAAGATAATTGCATTTGGTAACCAATCGCCTGAAACATTTGTTTGGGTCAAAATGACTCTATTTTGGTCTCCAAGTGTCTAAAAAGCCTTTTTTAGTCAAAATTACTGCATTTGGTCACCAAAGGTCTGAAAGAATTTTTTAGCCAAAATGACTGTATTTTTGTCTTTTAGAGTCTTAAAAAGCCGGTTTTAGACAAGATAATTGCATTTCGTTAAAAGTGATCTGGAAACATTTTTTTGATCAAAATGACTCTATTTTGGTCTCCATGTGTCTAAAAATCCCTTTTTAGTCAAAATAACTGCATTTGGTCAGCGAAGGTCTGAAAAAAGAATTTAGTCAAAATAATTGTATTTTCGTCTATTAGAGTCTTAAAAAGCCGGTTTTGGACAAGATAATTGCATTTGGTAACCAATTGCCTGAAACATTTGTTTGGGTCAAAATGACTCTATTTTGGTCTCCAAGTGTCTAAAAAGCCTTTTTTAGTCAAAATAACTGCATTTGGTCACTAAAGGTCTGAAAAACTTTTTTAGCCAAAATGACTGTATTTTTGTCTTTTAGAGTCTTAAAAAGCCGGTTTTAGACAAGATAATTGCATTTCATTACCAGTGATCTGAAAACATTTTTTTGGTCAAAATGACTCTATTTTGGTCTCCATGTGTCTAAAAATCCCTTTTCAGTCAAAATAACTGCCTTTGGTCACCGAAGGACTGAAAAAAAAATTAGTCAAAATGATTTGTATTTTTGTCTTTTAGAGTCTTAAAAAGCCGGTTTTGGACAAGATAATTGCATTTGGTAACCAATCGCCTGAAACATTTGTTTGGGTCAAAATGACTCTATTTTGGTCTCCAAGTGTCTAAAAAGCCTTTTTTAGTCAAAATTACTGCATTTGGTCACCAAAGGTCTGAAAGACTTTTTTAGCCAAAATGACTGTATTTTTGTCTTTTAGAGTCTTAAAAAGCCGGTTTTAGACAAGATAATTGCATTTCGTTACCAGTGATCTTAAAACATCTTTTTGGTCAAAATGACTCTATTTAGGTCTCCAAGTGTCTAAAAAGCCTTTTTTAGTCAAAATAACTATATTTGGTCACCAAAGGTCTGAAATAAAAAATTAGTCAACATGACTGTATTTTCGTGTATTAGAGTCTTAAAAAGCCGGTTTTTGACAAGATAATTGCATTTGGTAACCAATTGCCTGAAACATTTGTTTGGGTCAAAACGACTCTATTTAGGTCTCCAAGTGTCTAAAAACCCTATTTTAGTCAAAATAAATGCATTTGTTCACCAAAGGTCTGAAAACCTTTTTTAGCCAAAATGACTATATTTTTGTATTTTAGAGTCTTAAAACACCGCTTTTAGACAAGGTAAAGTACTCTTGGTAACCAATGGCCTGAAAAAATGTTTTTGGTCAAAATGACTCTATTTAGGTCTCCAAGTGTCTAAAAAGCCCTTTTTAGTCAAAATAACTACGTTTGGTCACCAAAGGTCTGAAAAACTTTTTTAGCCAAAATGACTGTATTTTTGTCTTTTAGAGTCTTAAAAAGCCGGTTTTCGACAAGATAATTGCATTTCGTTACCAGTGATCTGAAAACATTTTTTTTGGTCAAAATGACTCTATTTTAGTCTCCAAGTGTCTAAAAAGACCCTTTTGGTCAAAATATCTGTATTTGGTCACCAAAGGTTTTAAAAAAAAATGTAGTTTAAATGATTGTATTTTCGTCTATTAGAGTCTTAAAAAGCCGGTTTTTGACAAGATAATTGCATTTGGTAACCAATCGCCTGAAACATTTGTTTGGGTCAAAATGCCTTTTTTGGTCTCCAAGTGTCTAAAAAGCCTATTTTAGTCAAAATAACTGCATTTGGTCACCAAAGGTCTGTGAAAAACTTTTTTAGCCATGATTGCATTTTTTTTTAGAGTCTTAAAAAGCCGGTTTTAGACAAGATAATAGCATTTGGTAACCAAAGGTCTGAAAACCTTTTTTTTGGCAAAATGACTGTATTTTTGTCTTTTAGAGTCTTAAAAAGCCGGTTTTAGACAAGATAATTGCATTTCGTTACCAGTGATCTGAAAACATTTTTTTGGTCAAAATGACTCTATTTTGGTCTCCAAGTGTCTAAAAAGCCTTTTTTAGTCAAAATAACTGCATTTGGTCACCAAAGGTCTGAAAAACTTTTTTAGCCAAAATGACTGTATTTTTGTCTTTTAGAGTCTTAAAAAGCCGGTTTTAGACAAGATAATTGCATTTCGTTACCAGTGATCTGAAAACATCTTTTTGGTCAAAATGACTCTATTTTGGTCTCCAAGTGTCTAAAAAGCCTTTTTTAGTCAAAATAACTATATTTGGTCACCAAAGGTCTGAAATAAAAAATAAGTCAAAATGACTGTATTTTCGTCTATTAGAGTCTTAAAAATCCGGTTTTTGACAAGATAATTGCATTTGGTAACCAATCGCCTGAAACATTTGTTTGGGTCAAAACGACTCTATTTAGGTCTCCAAATGTCTAAAAACCCTATTTTGTCAAAATAAATGCATTTGTTCACCAAAGGTTTGAAAACCTTTTTTAGCCAAAATGACTATATTTTTGTATTTTAGAGTCTTAAAAAGCGTGTTTTAGACAAGATAATTGCATTTCGTTACCAGTGATCTGAAAACATTTTTTTGGTCAAAATGACTCTATTTTGGTCTCCAAGTGTCTAAAAAGCCTTTTTTAGTCAAAATAACTGCATTTGGTCACCAAAGGTCTGAAAAACTTTTTTAGCCAAAATGACTGTATTTTTGTCTTTTAGAGTCTTAAAAAGCCGGTTTTAGACAAGATAATTGCATTTCGTTACCAGTGATCTGAAAACATCTTTTTGGTCAAAATGACTCTATTTTGGTCTCCAAGTGTCTAAAAAGCCTTTTTTAGTAAAAATAACTATATTTGGTCACCAAAGGTCTGAAATAAAAAATAAGTCAAAATGACTGTATTTTCGTCTATTAGAGTCTTAAAAATCCGGTTTTTGACAAGATAATTGCATTTGGTAACCAATCGCCTGAAACATTTGTTTGGGTCAAAACGACTCTATTTAGGTCTCCAAATGTCTAAAAACCCTATTTTGTCAAAATAAATGCATTTGTTCACCAAAGGTTTGAAAACCTTTTTTAGCCAAAATGACTATATTTTTGTATTTTAGAGTCTTAAAAAGCGTGTTTTAGACAAGATAATTGCATTTCGTTACCAGTGATCTGAAAACATTTTTTTGGTCAAAATGACTCTATTTTGGTCTCCATGTGTCTAAAAATCCCTTTTTAGTCAAAATAACTGCATTTGGTCAGCGAAGGTCTGAAAAAAAATTTAGTCAAAATAATTGTATTTTCGTCTATTAGAGTCTTAAAAAGCCGGTTTTGGACAAGATAATTGCATTTGGTAACCAATCGCCTGAAACATTTGTTTGGGTCAAAATGACTCTATTTTGGTCTCCAAGTGTCTAAAAAGCCTTTTTTAGTCAAAATAACTGCATTTGGTCACCAAAGTTCTGAAAACTTTTTCAGCCAAAATGACTGTATTTTTGTCTTTTAGAGTCTTAAAAAGCCGGTTTTAGACAAGATAATTGCATTTCGTAACCAGTGATCTGAAAACATTTTTTTGGTCAAAATGACTCTATTTTGGTCTCCATGTGTCTAAAAAGCCCTTTTTAGTCAAAATAACTATATTTGGTCACCAAAGGTCTGAAATAAAAAATTAGTCAAAATGACGGTATTTTCGTCTATTAGAGTCTTAAAAAGCCGGTTTTTGACAAGATAATTGCATTTGGTAACCAATCGCCTGAAACATTTGTTTGGGTCAAAATGACTCTATTTTGGTCTCCAAGTGTCTAAAAAGCCTTTTTTAGTCAAAATAACTGCGTTTGGTCACCAAAGGTCTGAAAAACTTTTTTAGCCAAAATGACTGTATTTTTGTCTTTTAGAGTCTTAAAAAGCCGGTTTTAGACAAGATAATTGCATTTGGTAACCAATCGCCTGAAACATTTGTTTGGGTCAAAATGACTCTATTTTGGTCTCCAAGTGTCTAAAAAGCCTTTTTTAGTCAAAATAACTGCATTTGGTCACCAAAGTTCTGAAAAACTTTTTTAGCCAAAATGACTGTATTTTTGTCTTTTAGAGTCTTAAAAAGCCGTTTTTAGACAAGATAATTGCATTTCGTAACCAGTGATCTGAAAACATTTTTTTGGTCAAAATGACTCTATTTTGGTCTCCAAGTGTCTAAAAATCCCTTTTTAGTCAAAATAACTGCATTTGGTAAGCGAAGGTCTGAAAAAAAATGTAGTCAAAATAATTGTATTTTCGTCTATTAGAGTCTTAAAAAGCCGGTTTTGGACAAGATAATTGCATTTGGTAACCAATCGCCTGAAACAATTGTTTGGGTCAAAATGACTCTATTTTGGTCTCCAAGTGTCTAAAAAGCCTTTTTTAGTCAAAATAACTGCATTTGGTCACCAAAGGTCTGAAAAACTTTTTTAGCCAAAATGACTGTATTTTTGTCTTTTAGAGTCTTAACCACTTGCCGACCGCCGCACGACTATCTACGTGGGCGGTCAGCCCCTCACAGGCAAAGTGACGTAGGTCTACGTCGCTCGCCTGTGAGGGTTTAGGGAGCGAGCGCGCGCCGCCGGAGGCGCGCTCCCGCTCCCGCGTGGTCACGGACCCCCCCGCGCGTGTGACCGGCGGACCCGATCGCCGCCGGCCACTCTGCGATCGGCGGGGGAGAGGGAGAAAGTCAGGCAGCTTGTGTAAACAAGCTGCCTGTCATTCTCCTCTCTGTATGAGAGATGATCACATGGATCTACTATGTAGATCCATTGATCACTCTGCATACAGTTGAAGCCCCAGCCAATCACAGTTAGAAGCACGCCCCTAGGGACACACACAGCCCCTCCCTCTCAAATAAAGTTAACCCCTTCACTACCAGTGTATTTTTACAGTAACAGTGCATATATATAGCACTGATTACTGTAGAAATGTCACTGGTAACCCCAAAAGTGTCAAAAATGTCAGTCAAGGGTCCGATCTGTCCGCCGCATTGTCGCAGTACCGCAAAAAAAATCGCAGATCGCCGCCATTACGCGTTAAAAAAAACAACAAAAATGACAAAAATCTTTCCCTTTGTTAGTAAACGCAATAACTTTTGCGCAAACCAATCAAAATACGCTTTTTGCGATTTTTTTTACCAAACATAGGTAGCATAAAACAAATTGGCCGAAAATATTAAAAAATTTTGATTTTTACATTTATTTTTGGGGGAATTTCATATAAAAAAAAGGGAAAAATATTGCTATTTTTGCAAAATTTACGCTCTTTTTTTGTTTATAGCGCGTGATCAAAAAATCGCACAGGTGATCAAATACCGCCAAAAGAAAGATCTGTTTGTGGGAAAAAAAGGACGCCAAATTCGTTTAGGTACCGCGTCGCATGACTGCGCAATTGTCCGTTAAAGTCACGCAGTGCCGAATCGCAAAATACCCCCTGGTCAGGAAGGGGGTAAAATCTTCCGGGGCTTAAGTGGTTAAAAAGCCGGTTTTAGACAAGATAATTGCATTTCGTTACCAGTGATCTGAAAACATTTTTTTGGTCAAAATGACTCTATTTTAGTCTCCAAGTGTCTATAAAGCCTTTTTTAGTCAAAATAACTGCATTTATTCACCAAAGGTCTGAAAAACTTTTTGAAAGTTTTTAAAAAAAAAGTCATTTTGATCAAAAAAATGTTTCCAGATCACTTTTAACGAAATGCAATTATCTTGTCTAAAACCGGCTTTTTAAGACTCTAAAATACAAAAATACAGTCATTTTGGCTAAAAAAGTTTTTCAGACCTTTGGTGACCAAACGTAGTTATTTTGACTAAAAAGGGCTTTTTGGACACTTGGAGACCTAAATAGAGTCATTTTGACCAAAAACATTTTTTCAGGCCATTTGTTACCAAATGTAGTTTATCTTGTCTAAAAGCAGTGTTTTAAGACTCTAAAAGACAAAAATACAGTCATTTTGGCTAAAAAAGTTTTTCAGACCTTTGGTGACCAAATGCAGTTATTTTGAACTGAAGCTGGTTACCTCTTTTCCGGCAATCAAGTACAGCCTCAATTTCGTACTCCATGTCGCCATCCACCATCACTGGTTCCGGAGGTCCAGGGCTTCTGCCGGGGAAGGCGTCGGGAACCGTGGGTTTTAAAAAAGAGTGACATGGAACACAGGATGGATCCATAGGGTATCAGGTAAGGATAACTCATAGGACACGGCATTGAGTCTTATTTTAACGGGGAATGGGCCGATAAACCTGGAAGCCAACTTCTTGGATGGGCAGGCCAAGCGCAGGTTAGCTGTGGATAAAAAGACCTGGTCACCTGGTTGGAGAACAGTTCTCCCCTCTTTTTCCCATCAAAGATTCTTTTGGACGCTATCTGAGCCTTGGCCAAGGTGTCCTGCATAAGTTTGTTATTACTCGTGAAGAAGTCAATGGTGACCTGAACTGCGGGCACTCTGGATTCGGATGGGACGTCGGGCAGAAAGAAAGGATGAAAACCATAATTGGCAAAGAAGGGAGATTGCCCGGTAACGGAATGTCGTGAATTATTAAAGGCAAATTCCGCAAATGGTAGTAATGCTACCCAGTCGTCCTGGACGAAGGTGGTAAAGCACCGGAGATATTGTTCCAGGGTCTGGTTTGTCCTCTCTGTTTGCCGGTTCGTCTGCGGGTGGTAAGCTGAGGACATAGATAATTCAATTTTTAGTAGCTTACACAAGGCCCTCCAAAAGCGGGACGTGAACTGTACCCCTCTGTCTGAGATAATGTTCGTGGGTACCCTGTGGAGTTGCACGATCTCCCTAATGAAGACTTCTGCAGTTTCTTTTGCAGAGGGGGTACCTTTGAGGGGTAGAAAGTGGGCCATCTTAGTAAGCCGGTCTACAACCACAAAAATGGCAGAGCACCCGGCCGAAGGTGGAAGTTCCAGGATAAAGTCCATGGCGATAGTTTGCCAGGGCCAGTCAGGGATTGGGAGTGGTCTGAGGAGACCCCACGCCTTACTTCTGGTAGTTTTACTTCTGGAGCAAGAAACACAGGAAGACACATAACTTCTGCAGTCTTTTCCCATCTCAGGCCACCAGAAGGTGCATTGCATGAGGTCAAGGGTCCTATGAACACCAAAATGGCCAGCCAGAGGGTGGTCATGGCAGGCAGCTAGACCCGAAACTCTGACTCCCTCCGGGAACAATATTTTGTCCTTAGCCCACAACAAACCATCCTTGCGGGACAGGGGTATCCCAGGTGGACCGGAAATTTTGGCAGAGGCTTGCTCAAGATGGGATTTCAGGCTAGTGAGCAGGAAGTTTTTCTCTGACAGGATAGTGTCAGGTACCAACTCTTCTTTAGTATTATCAAACATCCGGGACAGGGAATCCGGTTTGACATTTTTCGACCCGGGCCGATAGGTGATATGGAACGAGAATCTGGAGAAGAAGAGTGCCCATCGGGCCTGGCGGGGTCTAAGTCGCTTTGCAGATCTTAAGTACTCAAGGTTCTTATGATCGGTAAATATAAGAATCGGGTGTGATGCTCCTTCTAGTAGATATCTCCACTCTTCGAGAGTGGCTTTGATAGCCAGGAGTTCCCGCTCCCCGACATCATAGTTTTTCTCCGCGGGAGAGAGTTTCCGGGAAAAGGTCTCCAAGTGTCTAAAAAGCCTTTTTTAGTCAAAATAACTGCATTTGGTCACCAAAGTTCTGAAAAACTTTTTTAGCCAAAATGACTGTATTTTTGTCTTTTAGAGTCTTAAAAAGCCGGTTTTAGACAAGATAATTGCATTTCGTAACCAGTGATCTGAAAACATTTTTTTGGTCAAAATGACTCTATTTTGGTCTCCAAGCGTCTAAAAAGCCCTTTTTAGTCAAAATAACTATATTTGGTCACCAAAGGTCTGAAATAAAAAATTAGTCAAAATGACTGTATTTTCGTCTATTAGAGTCTTAAAAAGCCGGTTTTTGACAAGATAATTGCATTTGGTAACCAATCGCCTGAAACCTTTGTTTGGGTCAAAATGACTATTTTGGTCTCCAAGTGTCTAAAAAGCCTTTTTTAGTCAAAATAACTGCGTTTGGTCACCAAAGGTCTGAAAAACTTTTTTAGCCAAAATGACTGTATTTTTGTCTTTTAGAGTCTTAAAAAGCCGGTTTTAGACAAGATAATTGCATTTCGTTACCAGTGATCTGAAAACATTTTTTTGGTCAAAATGACTCTATTTTGGTCTCCATGTGTCTAAAAATCCCTTTTTAGTCAAAATAACTGCATTTGGTAAGCGAAGGTCTGAAAAAAAATGTAGTCAAAATAATTGTATTTTCGTCTATTAGAGTCTTAAAAAGCCGGTTTTGGACAAGATAATTGCATTTGGTAACCAATCGCCTGAAACAATTGTTTGGGTCAAAATGACTCTATTTTGGTCTCCAAGTGTCTAAAAAGCCTTTTTTAGTCAAAATAACTGCATTTGGTCACCAAAGGTCTGAAAAACTTTTTTAGCCAAAATGACTGTATTTTTGTCTTTTAGAGTCTTAAAAAGCCGGTTTTAGACAAGATAATTGCATTTCGTTACCAGTGATCTGAAAACATTTTTTTGGTCAAAATGACTCTATTTTGGTCTCCATGTGTCTAAAAATCCCTTTTTAGTCAAAATAACTGCATTTGGTCAGCGAAGGTCTGAAAAAAAATTTAGTCAAAATAATTGTATTTTCGTCTATTAGAGTCTTAAAAAGCCGGTTTTTGACAAGATAATTGCATTTGGTAACCAATCGCCTGAAACATTTGTTTGGGTCAAAATGACTCTATTTTGGTCTCCAAGTGTCTAAAAAGCCTTTTTTAGTCAAAATAACTGCGTTTGGTCACCAAAGGTCTGAAAAACTTTTTTAGCCAAAATGACTGTATTTTTGTCTTTTAGAGTCTTAAAAAGCCGGTTTTAGACAAGATAATTGCATTTCGTTACCAGTGATCTGAAAACATTTTTTTGGTCAAAATGACTCTATGTTGGTCTCCATGTGTCTAAAAATCCCTTTTTAGTCAAAATAACTGCATTTGGTAAGCGAAGGTCTGAAAAAAAATGTAGTCAAAATAATTGTATTTTCGTCTATTAGAGTCTTAAAAATCCGGTTTTTGACAAGATAATTGCATTTGGTAACCAATCGCCTGAAACATTTGTTTGGGTCAAAACGACTCTATTTAGGTCTCCAAATGTCTAAAAACCCTATTTTGTCAAAATAAATGCATTTGTTCACCAAAGGTTTGAAAACCTTTTTTAGCCAAAATGACTATATTTTTGTATTTTAGAGTCTTAAAAAGCGTGTTTTAGACAAGATAATTGCATTTCGTTACCAGTGATCTGAAAACATTTTTTTGGTCAAAATGACTCTATTTTGGTCTCCAAGTGTCTAAAAAGCCTTTTTTAGTCAAAATAACTGCATTTGGTCACCAAAGGTCTGAAAAACTTTTTTAGCCAAAATGACTGTATTTTTGTCTTTTAGAGTCTTAAAAAGCCGGTTTTAGACAAGATAATTGCATTTCGTTACCAGTGATCTGAAAACATCTTTTTGGTCAAAATGACTCTATTTTGGTCTCCAAGTGTCTAAAAAGCCTTTTTTAGTCAAAATAACTATATTTGGTCACCAAAGGTCTGAAATAAAAAATAAGTCAAAATGACTGTATTTTCGTCTATTAGAGTCTTAAAAATCCGGTTTTTGACAAGATAATTGCATTTGGTAACCAATCGCCTGAAACATTTGTTTGGGTCAAAACGACTCTATTTAGGTCTCCAAATGTCTAAAAACCCTATTTTGTCAAAATAAATGCATTTGTTCACCAAAGGTTTGAAAACCTTTTTTAGCCAAAATGACTATATTTTTGTATTTTAGAGTCTTAAAAAGCGTGTTTTAGACAAGATAATTGCATTTCGTTACCAGTGATCTGAAAACATTTTTTTGGTCAAAATGACTCTATTTTGGTCTCCATGTGTCTAAAAATCCCTTTTTAGTCAAAATAACTGCATTTGGTCAGCGAAGGTCTGAAAAAAAATTTAGTCAAAATAATTGTATTTTCGTCTATTAGAGTCTTAAAAAGCCGGTTTTGGACAAGATAATTGCATTTGGTAACCAATCGCCTGAAACATTTGTTTGGGTCAAAATGACTCTATTTTGGTCTCCAAGTGTCCAAAAAAGCCTTTTTTAGTCAAAATAACTGCATTTGGTCACCAAAGTTCTGAAAAACTTTTTCAGCCAAAATGACTGTATTTTTGTCTTTTAGAGTCTTAAAAAGCCGGTTTTAGACAAGATAATTGCATTTCGTAACCAGTGATCTGAAAACATTTTTTTGGTCAAAATGACTCTATTTTGGTCTCCATGTGTCTAAAAAGCCCTTTTTAGTCAAAATAACTATATTTGGTCACCAAAGGTCTGAAATAAAAAATTAGTCAAAATGACGGTATTTTCGTCTATTAGAGTCTTAAAAAGCCGGTTTTTGACAAGATAATTGCATTTGGTAACCAATCGCCTGAAACATTTGTTTGGGTCAAAATGACTCTATTTTGGTCTCCAAGTGTCTAAAAAGCCTTTTTTAGTCAAAATAACTGCGTTTGGTCACCAAAGGTCTGAAAAACTTTTTTAGCCAAAATGACTGTATTTTTGTCTTTTAGAGTCTTAAAAAGCCGGTTTTAGACAAGATAATTGCATTTGGTAACCAATCGCCTGAAACATTTGTTTGGGTCAAAATGACTCTATTTTGGTCTCCAAGTGTCTAAAAAGCCTTTTTTAGTCAAAATAACTGCATTTGGTCACCAAAGTTCTGAAAAACTTTTTTAGCCAAAATGACTGTATTTTTGTCTTTTAGAGTCTTAAAAAGCCGTTTTTAGACAAGATAATTGCATTTCGTAACCAGTGATCTGAAAACATTTTTTTGGTCAAAATGACTCTATTTTGGTCTCCAAGTGTCTAAAAATCCCTTTTTAGTCAAAATAACTGCATTTGGTAAGCGAAGGTCTGAAAAAAAATGTAGTCAAAATAATTGTATTTTCGTCTATTAGAGTCTTAAAAAGCCGGTTTTGGACAAGATAATTGCATTTGGTAACCAATCGCCTGAAACAATTGTTTGGGTCAAAATGACTCTATTTTGGTCTCCAAGTGTCTAAAAAGCCTTTTTTAGTCAAAATAACTGCATTTGGTCACCAAAGGTCTGAAAAACTTTTTTAGCCAAAATGACTGTATTTTTGTCTTTTAGAGTCTTAACCACTTGCCGACCGCCGCACGACTATCTACGTGGGCGGTCAGCCCCTCACAGGCAAAGTGACGTAGGTCTACGTTGCTCGCCTGTGAGGGTTTAGGGAGCGAGCGCGCGCCGCCGGAGGCGCGCTCCCGCTCCCGCGTGGTCACGGACCCCCCCGCGCGTGTGACCGGCGGACCCGATCGCCGCCGGCCACTCTGCGATCGGCGGGGGAGAGGGAGAAAGTCAGGCAGCTTGTGTAAACAAGCTGCCTGTCATTCTCCTCTCTGTATGAGAGATGATCACATGGATCTACTATGTAGATCCATTGATCACTCTGCATACAGTTGAAGCCCCAGCCAATCACAGTTAGAAGCACGCCCCTAGGGACACACACAGCCCCTCCCTCTCAAATAAAGTTAACCCCTTCACTACCAGTGTATTTTTACAGTAACAGTGCATATATATAGCACTGATTACTGTAGAAATGTCACTGGTAACCCCAAAAGTGTCAAAAATGTCAGTCAAGGGTCCGATCTGTCCGCCGCATTGTCGCAGTACCGCAAAAAAAATCGCAGATCGCCGCCATTACGCGTTAAAAAAAAACAACAAAAATGACAAAAATCTTTCCCTTTGTTAGTAAACGCAATAACTTTTGCGCAAACCAATCAAAATACGCTTTTTGCGATTTTTTTTACCAAACATAGGTAGCATAAAACAAATTGGCCGAAAATATTAAAAAATTTTGATTTTTACATTTATTTTTGGGGGAATTTCATATAAAAAAAAGGGAAAAATATTGCTATTTTTGCAAAATTTACGCTCTTTTTTTGTTTATAGCGCGTGATCAAAAAATCGCACAGGTGATCAAATACCGCCAAAAGAAAGCTCTGTTTGTGGGAAAAAAAGGACGCCAAATTCGTTTAGGTACAGCGTCGCATGACTGCGCAATTGTCCGTTAAAGTCACGCAGTGCCGAATCGCAAAATACCCCCTGGTCAGGAAGGGGGTAAAATCTTCCGGGGCTTAAGTGGTTAAAAAGCCGGTTTTAGACAAGATAATTGCATTTCGTTACCAGTGATCTGAAAACATTTTTTTGGTCAAAATGACTCTATTTTAGTCTCCAAGTGTCTATAAAGCCTTTTTTAGTCAAAATAACTGCATTTATTCACCAAAGGTCTGAAAAACTTTTTGAAAGTTTTTTAAAAAAAAGTCATTTTGATCAAAAAAATGTTTCCAGATCACTTTTAACGAAATGCAATTATCTTGTCTAAAACCGGCTTTTTAAGACTCTAAAATACAAAAATACAGTCATTTTGGCTAAAAAAGTTTTTCAGACCTTTGGTGACCAAACGTAGTTATTTTGACTAAAAAGGGCTTTTTGGACACTTGGAGACCTAAATAGAGTCATTTTGACCAAAAACATTTTTTCAGGCCATTTGTTACCAAATGTAGTTTATCTTGTCTAAAAGCAGTGTTTTAAGACTCTAAAAGACAAAAATACAGTCATTTTGGCTAAAAAAGTTTTTCAGACCTTTGGTGACCAAATGCAGTTATTTTGAACTGAAGCTGGTTACCTCTTTTCCGGCAATCAAGTACAGCCTCAATTTCGTACTCCATGTCGCCATCCACCATCACTGGTTCCGGAGGTCCAGGGCTTCTGCCGGGGAAGGCGTCGGGAACCGTGGGTTTTAAAAAAGAGTGACATGGAACACAGGATGGATCCATAGGGTATCAGGTAAGGATAACTCATAGGACACGGCATTGAGTCTTATTTTAACGGGGAATGGGCCGATAAACCTGGAAGCCAACTTCTTGGATGGGCAGGCCAAGCGCAGGTTAGCTGTGGATAAAAAGACCTGGTCACCTGGTTGGAGAACAGTTCTCCCCTCTTTTTCCCATCAAAGATTCTTTTGGACGCTATCTGAGCCTTGGCCAAGGTGTCCTGCATAAGTTTGTTATTACTCGTGAAGAAGTCAATGGTGACCTGAACTGCGGGCACTCTGGAATCGGATGGGACGTCGGGCAGAAAGAAAGGATGAAAACCATAATTGGCAAAGAAGGGAGATTGCCCGGTAACGGAATGTCGTGAATTATTAAAGGCAAATTCCGCAAATGGTAGTAATGCTACCCAGTCGTCCTGGACGAAGGTGGTAAAGCACCGGAGATATTGTTCCAGGGTCTGGTTTGTCCTCTCTGTTTGCCGG
The DNA here is from genome assembly GCF_965119305.1 of Pelophylax lessonae. NCBI lineage: Eukaryota > Metazoa > Chordata > Amphibia > Anura > Ranidae > Pelophylax > Pelophylax lessonae. The sequence goes on from NC_138773.1 coordinate 152,984,305, forward strand.
TTCGTCTGCGGGTGGTAAGCTGAGGACATAGATAATTCAATTTTTAGTAGCTTACACAAGGCCCTCCAAAAGCGGGACGTGAACTGTACCCCTCTGTCTGAGATAATGTTCGTGGGTACCCTGTGGAGTTGCACGATCTCCCTAATGAAGACTTCTGCAGTTTCTTTTGCAGAGGGGGTACCTTTGAGGGGTAGAAAGTGGGCCATCTTAGTAAGCCGGTCTACAACCACAAAAATGGCAGAGCACCCGGCCGAAGGTGGAAGTTCCAGGATAAAGTCCATGGCGATAGTTTGCCAGGGCCAGTCAGGGATTGGGAGTGGTCTGAGGAGACCCCACGCCTTACTTCTGGTAGTTTTACTTCTGGAGCAAGAAACACAGGAAGACACATAACTTCTGCAGTCTTTTCCCATCTCAGGCCACCAGAAGGTGCATTGCATGAGGTCAAGGGTCCTATGAACACCAAAATGGCCAGCCAGAGGGTGGTCATGGCAGGCAGCTAGACCCGAAACTCTGACTCCCTCCGGGACAAATATTTTGTCCTTAGCCCACAACAAACCATCCTTGCGTGACAGGGGTATCCCAGGTGGACCGGAAATTTTGGCAGAGGCTTGCTCAAGATGGGATTTCAGGCTAGTGAGCAGGAAGTTTTTCTCTGACAGGATAGTGTCAGGTACCAACTCTTCTTTAGTATTATCAAACATCCGGGACAGGGAATCCGGTTTGACATTTTTCGACCCGGGCCGATAGGTGATATGGAACGAGAATCTGGAGAAGAAGAGTGCCCATCGGGCCTGGCGGGGTCTAAGTCGCTTTGCAGATCTTAAGTACTCAAGGTTCTTATGATCGGTAAATATAAGAATCGGGTGTGATGCTCCTTCTAGTAGATATCTCCACTCTTCGAGAGTGGCTTTGATAGCCAGGAGTTCCCGCTCCCCGACATCATAGTTTTTCTCCGCGGGAGAGAGTTTCCGGGAAAAGGTCTCCAAGTGTCTAAAAAGCCTTTTTTAGTCAAAATAACTGCATTTGGTCACCAAAGTTCTGAAAAACTTTTTTAGCCAAAATGACTGTATTTTTGTCTTTTAGAGTCTTAAAAAGCCGGTTTTAGACAAGATAATTGCATTTCGTAACCAGTGATCTGAAAACATTTTTTTGGTCAAAATGACTCTATTTTGGTCTCCAAGCGTCTAAAAAGCCCTTTTTAGTCAAAATAACTATATTTGGTCACCAAAGGTCTGAAATAAAAAATTAGTCAAAATGACTGTATTTTCGTCTATTAGAGTCTTAAAAAGCCGGTTTTTGACAAGATAATTGCATTTGGTAACCAATCGCCTGAAACCTTTGTTTGGGTCAAAATGACTATTTTGGTCTCCAAGTGTCTAAAAAGCCTTTTTTAGTCAAAATAACTGCGTTTGGTCACCAAAGGTCTGAAAAACTTTTTTAGCCAAAATGACTGTATTTTTGTCTTTTAGAGTCTTAAAAAGCCGGTTTTAGACAAGATAATTGCATTTCGTTACCAGTGATCTGAAAACATTTTTTTGGTCAAAATGACTCTATTTTGGTCTCCATGTGTCTAAAAATCCCTTTTTAGTCAAAATAACTGCATTTGGTAAGCGAAGGTCTGAAAAAAAATGTAGTCAAAATAATTGTATTTTCGTCTATTAGAGTCTTAAAAAGCCGGTTTTGGACAAGATAATTGCATTTGGTAACCAATCGCCTGAAACAATTGTTTGGGTCAAAATGACTCTATTTTGGTCTCCAAGTGTCTAAAAAGCCTTTTTTAGTCAAAATAACTGCATTTGGTCACCAAAGGTCTGAAAAACTTTTTTAGCCAAAATGACTGTATTTTTGTCTTTTAGAGTCTTAAAAAGCCGGTTTTAGACAAGATAATTGCATTTCGTTACCAGTGATCTGAAAACATTTTTTTGGTCAAAATGACTCTATTTTGGTCTCCATGTGTCTAAAAATCCCTTTTTAGTCAAAATAACTGCATTTGGTCAGCGAAGGTCTGAAAAAAAATTTAGTCAAAATAATTGTATTTTCGTCTATTAGAGTCTTAAAAAGCCGGTTTTTGACAAGATAATTGCATTTGGTAACCAATCGCCTGAAACATTTGTTTGGGTCAAAATGACTCTATTTTGGTCTCCAAGTGTCTAAAAAGCCTTTTTTAGTCAAAATAACTGCGTTTGGTCACCAAAGGTCTGAAAAACTTTTTTAGCCAAAATGACTGTATTTTTGTCTTTTAGAGTCTTAAAAATCCGGTTTTAGACAAGATAATTGCATTTCGTTACCAGTGATCTGAAAACATTTTTTTGGTCAAAATGACTCTATGTTGGTCTCCATGTGTCTAAAAATCCCTTTTTAGTCAAAATAACTGCATTTGGTAAGCGAAGGTCTGAAAAAAAATGTAGTCAAAATAATTGTATTTTCGTCTATTAGAGTCTTAAAAAGCCGGTTTTGGACAAGATAATTGCATTTGGTAACCAATCGCCTGAAACAATTGTTTGAGTCAAAATGACTCTATTTTGGTCTCCAAGTGTCTAAAAAGCCTTTTTTAGTCAAAATATCTGCATTTGGTCACCAAAGGTCTGAAAAACTTTTTTAGCCAAAATGACTGTATTTTTGTCTTTTAGAGTCTTAAAAAGCCGGTTTTAGACAAGATAATTGCATTTCGTTACCAGTGATCTGAAAACATTTTTTTGGTCAAAATGACTCTATTTTGGTCTCCATGTGTCTAAAAATCCCTTTTTAGTCAAAATAACTGCATTTGGTCACCGAAGGTCTGAAAAAAAATTTAGTCAAAATGATTGTATTTTTGTCTATTAGAGTCTTAAAAAGCCGGTTTTGGACAAGATAATTGCATTTGGTAACCAATCGCCTGAAACATTTGTTTAGGTCAAAATGACTCTATATTGGTCTCCAAGTGTCTAAAAAGCATTTTTTAGTCAAAATAACTGCATTTGGTCACCAAAGGTCTGAAAAACTTTTTTTGGCAAAATAACTGTATTTTTGTCTTTTAGAGTCTTAAAAAGCCGGTTTTAGACAAGATAATTGCATTTCGTTACCAGTGATCTGAAAACATTTTTTTGGTCAAAATGACTCTATTTTGGTCTCCATGTGTCTAAAAATCCCTTTTTAGTCAAAATAACTGCATTTGGTCACCGAAGGTCTGAAAAAAATTTAGTCAAAATGATTGTATTTTCGTCTATTAGAGTCTTAAAAAGCCGGTTTTGGACAAGATAATTGCATTTGGTAACCAAAGGTCTGAAAACATTTTTTTGGCAAAATGACTGTATTTTTGTCTTTTAGAGTCTTAAAAAGCCGGTTTTAGACAAGATAATTGCATTTCGTTACCAGTGATCTGAAAACATTTTTTTGGTCAAAATGACTCTATTTTGGTCTCCAAGTGTCTAAAAAGCCTTTTTTAGTCAAAATAACTGCATTTATTCACCAAAGGTCTGAAAAACCTTTTGAAAGTTTTTCAAAAAAAAGTCATTTTGATCAAAAAAATGTTTCCAGATCACTTTTAACGAAATGCAATTATCTTGTCTAAAACCCGGCTTTTTAAGACTCTAAAATACAAAAATACAGTCATTTTGGCTAAAAAAGTTTTTCAGACCTTTGGTGACCAAACGTAGTTATTTTGACTAAAAAGGGCTTTTTGGACACTTGGAGACCTAAATAGAGTCATTTTGACCAAAAACATTTTTTCAGGCCATTTGTTACCAAATGTAGTTTATCTTGTCTAAAAGCAGTGTTTTAAGACTCTAAAAGACAAAAATACAGTTATTTTGGCTAAAAAAGTTTTTCAGACCTTTGGTGACCAAATGCAGTTATTTTGACCAAAAAAGGCTTTTTAGACACTTGGAGACCAAAATAGAATCATTTTGATCAAAAAATGTTTTCAGATCACTGCATACGAAATGCAATTATCTTGTCTAAAACCGGCTTTTTAAGACTCTAAAAGACAAAAATACAGTCATTTTGACTAATTTTTTTATTTCAGACCTTTGGTGACCAAATGCAGTTATTTTGACTTATAAAGGCTTTTTAGACACTTGAAGACCAAAATAGAGTCATTTTGACCCAAACAAATGTTTCAGGCGATTGGTTACCAAATGCAATTATCTTGTCAAAAACCGGCTTTTTAAGACTCTAATAGACGAAAATACAATCATTTAAACTACATTTTTTGTTTAAAACCTTTGGTGACCAAATACAGATATTTTGACCAAAAGGGTCTTTTTAGACACTTGGAGACCAAAATAAAAGTTTTTCAGACCTTGTGTGACCAAACGTAGATATTTTGACTAAAAATGGCTTTTTAGACACTTGGAGACCTAAATAGAGTCATTTTGACCAAAAACATTTTTTCAGATCACTGGTAACGAAATGCAATTATCTTGTCTAAAACCGGCTTTTTAAGACTCTAAAATACAAAAAAACAGTCATTTTGGCTAAAAAAGTTTTTTAGACCTTTGGTGACCAAACATAGTTATTTTGACTAAAAAGGGCTTTTTGGACACTTGGAGACCTAAATAGAGTCATTTTGACCAAAAACATTTTTTCAGGCCATTGGTTACCAAATGTAGTTTATCTTGTCTAAAAGCAGTGTTTTAAGACTTTAAAAGACAAAAATACAGTCATTTTGGCTAAAAAAGTTTTTCAGACCTTTGGTGACCAAATGCAATTATCTTGTCAAAAACCGGCTTTTTAAGACTCTAATAGATGAAAATACAGTCATTTTGACTAATTTTTTATTTCAGACCTTTGGTGACCAAATATAGTTATTTTGACTAAAAAAGGCTTTTTAGACACTTGGAGACCAAAATAGAGTCATTTTGACCCAAACAAATGTTTCAGGCGATTGGTTACCAAATGCAATTATCTTGTCCAAAACCGGCTTTTTAAGACTCTAATAGACGAAAATACAATCATTTTACTAGATTTTTTTTCAAACCTTCGGTGACCAAATGCAGTTATTTTGACTAAAAAGGAATTTTTAGACACATGGAGACCAAAATAGAGTCATTTTGACTAAAAAATTTTTTTCAGATCACTGGTAACGAAATGCAATTATCTTGTCTAAAACCGGCTTTTTAAGACTCTAAAAGACAAAAATACAGTCATTTTGGCTACAAAAGTTTTTCAGACCTTTGGTGACCAAACGTAGTTATTTTGACTAAAAAGGGCTTTTTGGACACTTGGAGACCTAAATAGAGTCATTTTGACCAAAAACATTTTTTCAGGCCATTGGTTACCAAATGTAGTTTATCTTGTCTAAAAGCAGTGTTTTAAGACTCTAAAAGACAAAAATACAGTCATTTTGGCTAAAAAAGATTTTCAGACCTTTGGTGACCAAATGCAGTTATTTTGATTAAAAAAGGCTTTTTAGACACTTGGAGACCAAAATAGAATTATTTTGACCAAAAAAATGTTTTCAGATCACTGGTTACGAAATGCAATTATCTTGTCTAAAACCGGCTTTTTAAGCCTCTAAAAGACAAAAATACAGTCATTTTGGCTAAAAAAAGGTTTTCAGACCTATGGTGAACAAATGCATTTATTTTGACTAAAATATGCTTTTTAGACACTTGGAGACCAAAATAGTCATTTTGACCCAAACAAATGTTTCAGGCGATTGGTTACCAAATGCAATTATCTTGTCCAAAACCGGCTTTTTAAGACTCTAATAGACGAAAATACAATCATTTTTGACCAAATACAGTTATTTTGACTCAAAGGGGCTTTTTAGACACACTTGGAGACCAAAATAGAGTCACTTTGACTAAAAAAATGTTTTCAGATCACTGCATACGAAATGCGATTATCTTGTCTAAAACCGGCTTTTTAAGACTCTAAAAGACTAAAATACAGTCATTTTGGCTAAAAAAGTTTTTCAGACCTTTGGTGACCAAACGTAGTTATTTTGACTAAAAAGGGCTTTTTGGACACTTGGAGACCTAAATAGAGTCATTTTGACCAAAAACATTTTTTCAGGCCATTGGTTACCAAGAGTACTTTACTTTGTCTAAAAGCGGTGTTTTAAGACTCTTAAATACAAAAATATAGTCATTTTGGCTTAAAAAGGTTTTCAGACCTTTGGTGAACAAATGCAGTTATTTTCACCAAAGGTCTGAAAAAAAAATGTAGTCAAAATTATTGTATTTTCGTCTATTAGGGTCTTAAAAAGCCGGTTTTTGACAAGATAATTGCATTTGGTAACCAATCGCCTGAAACATTTGTTTGGCTCAAAATGACTCTATTTTGGTCTCCAAGTGTCTAAAAAGCCTTTTTTAGTCAAAATAACTGCATTTGGTCACCAAAGGTCTGAAAAACTTTTTTAGCCAAAATGACTGTATTTTTTTCTTTAAGAGTCTTAAAAAGCCGGTTTTAGACAAGATAATTGCATTTCGTAACCAGTGATCTGAAAACATTTTTTTGGTCAAAATGACTCTATTTTGGTCTCCAAGTGTCTAAAAAGCCCCTTTTAGTCAAAATAACTGTATTTGGTCACCAACCGCCTGAAACACTTGTTTGGGTCAAAATGACTCTATTTTGGTCTCCAAGTGTCTAAAAAGCATTTATTTTTTTGCATTTAATCACCAAAGGTCTGAATTTTTTTTAATATTTATTGAGTATAAACAGTACACTGAATAAATAACATGAACGGTAGACATAATCAGTTACAGAACCAGTGTTCGGAAAAATACAAATATATGAAGGATATAACAGCAACAGTACAGGAAAACGTCATCCATAAACCATTGCATTCAGGTGAAAATTACAGCCAAGTAAACAAACCTGAGCATGTGCCCCTGTGCATAAGAGAAGGATAAATAAAAACATACAGTTATTCCCTCCCAATAGTAATAGGACCATGAACATCTAGCAATATAGCACACACCTCCGTAAAGTAGCAAAAACCCACCTGAAGTACTAAGTGCAAAGGAGAAGGGAAGGGAAAAAAGGAAAACAGTGGCAGAAAATTTAAAGGTTGGGGGGAGGGGGAAAGGAAGGGAGGACTCTGCACGCTAGACCTTCTCAAGAAATGCTACCCTATCCAATGAGCAGCCGATCCATAACCAACTGGGGGGAGCCAAGGCCGGGTCATCCAACCAAGGTTGCCATAACGGGGCAAATTTCTTGTGAGCATTTCGATGCTGGTATGGCTTTTCCCTGATTAAAGAGGCATTGACCTGTGTTATCCACTGGCCCCTGCTCGGCACCCTGGAGGCGATCCAAAATCGATGATTGATGAGAGGCAAAGATCCCACGTCTGCCCATCTATGGGTCCAAGATCCCCCCTCCCACCCCGCACGAGCAGGGAGGGAAGAGGGGTCCTGCACGGATCCCAACAGAAGGACATAAACCTGTGAGATCATACCCTTCTTGTCCGAGACCCGAAACACCTCACCCAACAGGCAGTGAGTGTCGGGTGTCAAAGAAGCCAAGCCTGCCTGGGCCATCATCGCGTGTCTCAATTGTAGGTAGCGAAAGAAACAGTGCCTAGGAACATCAAACTCCCTCTGTAAGTCTTGAATATATTTCAGTACCCCAGCTCTGAACAATTGTGCTATAAAATATACACCATGGGCCTCCCACATCTCCACGCCCTCTAGACGAAACAGTTCCGAAAAGTTGCGATTATGCCTAATCGGAGTCTGAGGAAGGTAACCCGTGATCTGCAACATCCCCTTGACACAGTGCCACACCATGCGAATCAAGGCGAGTGTGGGTAACCGAGTCCCCATATTGGAGAACCCCGCTTCAAGGTGTACAAGGACAGGGTGAGGCGAGTCAGTAGGGACCCAATAGGAACGAATGGATCCAAAAGACCCCATCCCCCCATATGCTGAACCTGGAAGGCTAGAAAATATACTCTGGGGTTGGGGACTGCCAAGCCACCACTATCCTTGCCCATCTGCAGGGTAGCCAATTTAATCCTAGCCACTTTTTAGCACCAGATCAGTTCTCGGAACTGGGAGTCAATCCTATACAACCATTTCCTGGGTATCCAGATTGGGGAGTTGTGCAAGACATAAAGAAGTTGAGGAGCCCACACCATCTTAATTAGATTGACTCGCCCAGCCACCGACAAGGGAACTTTGCAGCAGAGGTACGAGGTTCAGTGTGATATACTGGGTAGGATCAGGAGACACCTGGATCCCCAAATATTTGAAGCAGTCAACCACTCGCACTGTGGATGCACAGTCCGGAAGAGGCTGAGTTATGGGATCAAGGGGCATTAAAACTGATTTATCCCAATTTATGGAAAATCCCGACAGGGACCCAAAATAGTCAATAAGGGACATTACCGCCCGCAAGGATTCCCCTGTATCACCTAGGTAGAGCAGTGTGTCATCCGCATAGAGTGAGATAACGTCTGCATGGGAGCCCCTTCTGAACCCCACTATGTCAGGGGAGGACCGAATCCGCGCCGCTAAGGTCTCCAGTGCCATGGCAAACAGCAATGGAGATAGTGGGCAGCCCTGTCTAGTCACCCTGTGCAAACAGAAGGGTCCAGAAAGCTCCCCTTTCACCCTCAGTCTGGCCATGGGGGCAGCGTACAGTACCCGCACCCAGTTCAGAAAGTTCTCTCCCACACCAATGCGTTTGAGAACTTCCCATAGGTACACCCATTCAACACTATCGAATGCCTTAGCGGCATCTAGCGAAAAGACTGCCCGGTTCCCAGGGTTGTCTACTGGGATCTGAAGGTTCAGAAATAGTTGGCGGAGATTAAGTGCCGTCGATTTGGTCAGGATAAACCCCGATTGATCCCTATGGACAACCCCCTGGACAACAGAGGACAGCCTAGTGGCCAGTATCTTAGCTAGAATTTTAACATCCGTTGTGAGTAGAGATATGGGCCTTTAGGAATCCGCCAAAAGCGGATCCTTGCCGGGCTTCAGCAGGAAAACAACTATAGCTTTGGACATAGAGGCAGGAAGGTGGCTGTTAGGGATACAAGAGGTAGCCTGATGGCAGAGGAAGGCCCCACGTGTGCCAGAGGGCGGTGCTTAGACGGGAACCCCCAAGGTAAGTGACACAGGCTAACCTGAGGTGCGGAATCTAAGTATCCACCGGTTTTCACCAGAGCCTCTAGTGGTGAGGATGGATTTTGCTGCGTGTGGATACCAGGTCGCAGTCCTCAGGGTCGCCCCACCAAGGGAGAAGCCGGTCATGATCCGAAGGCAGATAAGCAGACAAGGGAGATCCGAGAGAATGGTCAAACAAGCCGGGGGTTAGGACGGGCAGCAGGTCAACAAGGTCAGGAACAAGCCAAAGGTCAAAACGGATATCAAACAGGTAACAGGAAGCAGGCTTCAGGAACACAGGAAGAGCTGCAGACAAGTCAGCAAAGACACAGTGCTTCTGAGCTGTTTAAATAAGGCAGCCTGTTTGCCAATTACTGCAATTAGTCTGCTCTAGGTTAACCCTTTAGATTGCAGATTCATGACAGCACATCAGTGTGCTCAGGAAGCATTCCTAACAGCGGCCAATACGGAAGGCTTCGTTATATACCCGCAGCAGCACGGGCACCAACTGTTCAGCGTATCGGCTGTAAACCTCCGACGGGATACCATCAGCCCCCGGAGATTTGCCAGGCTTAGTAGATTTCAAGGCCGCATAAAGTTCATTTTCCGTAAGGGGGGCCCCAAGCACAGCCACGTCCCAGGCAGACAGAGAAGGCAAATCGCAGGAAGCCAAAAAAATCGGCAATTTCTCGTGAGTCAGCCGAGATCTTAGAGGAGTAAAGATCAGCATAAAACTTCCCAAGTACTCTCCGTATGTCAGCCGTGGCGTGCCAGAGCACCCCCCGAGGATCCTTAATCTGGGGTATAAATGCCGCAGGCTGCTGCGAGCGAACCAGCATGGCCAACATATGACCCGTGTTTTCTCCCTTCTAAAAATACCTCTGCTGCAAGAATAAGCGCTTGTTTTCAGCCTTTTGAATCGAGACCGACTTGGCCATAGATTGGGCAGCCAGCCACGACCTCTGAGTATCATCTGATGGGTCCCTAACATAAGTTTCCTCCGCTCTAGTCACTGCGTCCAACACAGTATTCTCCCATTGCCTGGTGTCCGTTTTAATGGCATTAACCGTACGTATAAACTGACCTCCCATGAATGCCTTAGCTGCATCCCACACCACCCCCACCCCTGCGGATTCCAAATTGTCAGCAAAAAAGGATGTTAGTTTGGGTGGCAGGGGATCAGGACTAGGAAAGAGCGTCAGCCAGAATGCATTGAGTTTCCAAAGGGATTTCCCCGCCACGACCACCAGAGGCAGTAGCGAACCATTACCCAGCCCCAGATCTATCCTAGACAATCCCGAGTGTGACGCCGAGAAGCACGAAAACTTTCGTACCTCAGGGTGGCCCATCCTCTAGACATCTGTCAGTCCGAGTTCACCCACCAACCGAGCAAGGGGCGTAGCCCCCCGGCCAGCATAGGTCCACCGGAGTGAGAGGAAAACCTATCCCAGGCAGTAAAGTCCCCCAACATCAGCGGGGGCACATCAGGAAGTTGAGCAATATGTGGCACGATAAGTTTAAGTACCCCTGCAGAATACGGGGGGGGGGGCACAAGTACACACCTAAGGCTTGCTAGTTGGCAGGATAAAACAAACCGGCCCTCAGGGTCAATCACAGACTTTGAGCATAGAAACCGTACCCCCTTCTTAATGAAAATACACACCCCTCTCGAATAAGTGGAGTAAACAGAGTGGAACTGGTGACTAAATACGCTAGGAGCTAGACACGGGGAAGTGGAAGGAGACATATGGGTCTCCTGCAGGCAAACCACATCTGCCTGCAGGCGTTTGATGGTGCGGAGCACCGCCGTCCTCTTTACCGGGTTGCTGAGGCCCCGCACATTCCAGGACATCACACAAATATTATCAGCCATAGTCAAAATGTAGCCATACACGGAGCGTCAGGCAACCCGGCCAGGGAGGTGAAAGAGGGCACCCAGAAAAGGTGAACCCACTACACCCCATCAGCACAGCCCAGCTATATAGAGAGAGCAACAGGAGTAGTCGCCCAGCCCACACAGTACCGGTGCAGCCCCAGCATAGAGAACAGTCAATAGGAACATCCACAGCATAGGGTAAAATAATAGCAGTAGAGCGACAAAGTACATGCAGGAAAAGCAAAAATCTAACCAAAGTCCAGGACCAGAAAAAAGGCAAAAAGGGGGGAACAAAAAGGCAATACACGTCTGCCACGTGTGGGGGAAGGGACGAGTCAATAGGGCATGTCCAGTCACGACCAAGGGGGGGGGGGAACCGAAGAGGGACCACCGATGCCAGTGTAGTCTCCTCAAAATTAGCAACCATGTGAGAGGTAGCAACCATTACTGCAGCAGAAGAGCTCCCATCATAACAGGAAAAGTGTGTGTAACATCAAGTGCCAGGTATAGGCAGGAGAACCGAAAGGATCCATGACCGGCCGAAAGAGTACAAAAGTTCCAAAAAGTAGAAACGATCCTCAAAGGTCTTCTCGCCTGGGGGAAGTGGCCGCCCGCAGGGCCCCACCATTAGCATCCAGCCATTGAACAGCAGCAGAAGGCTTGTCAAAGAACAACACCTCATCCCGGGCCACCACCCAGAGCCTGGAAGGGTACAGCATAGCGTATTGAAAAAAGCGTAAAAAAGCCCTTTTTAGTCAAAATAACTACGTTTGGTCACCAAAGGTCTGAAAAACTTTTTTAGCCAAAATGACTGTATTTTTGTATTTTAGAGTCTTAAAAAGCCGGTTTTAGACAAGATAATTGCATTTCGTTAAAAGTGATCTGGAAACATTTTTTTGATCAAAATGACTTTTTTTTGAAAAACTTTCAAAAAGTTTTTCAGACCTTTGGTGAATAAATGCAGTTATTTTGACTAAAAAAGGCTTTTTAGACACTTGGAGACCAAAATAGAGTCATTTTGACCAAAAAAATGTTTTCAGATCACTGGTAACGAAATGCAATTATCTTGTCTAAAACCGGCTTTTTAAGACTCTAAAAGACAAAAATACAGTCATTTTGCCAAAAAAAGGTTTTCAGACCTTTGGTTACCAAATTCAATTATCTTGTCCAAAACCGGCTTTTTAAGACTCTAATAGACGAAAATACAATCATTTTGACTAAATTTTTTTTCAGACCTTCGGTGACCAAATGCAGTTATTTTGACTAAAAAGGGATTTTTAGACACATGGAGACCAAAATAGAGTCATTTTGACCAAAAAAATGTTTTCAGATCGCTGGTAACGAAATGCAATTATCTTGTCTAAAACCGGCTTTTTAAGACTCTAAAAGACAAAAATACAGTTATTTTGCCAAAAAAAGTTTTTCAGACCTTTGGTGACCAAATGCAGTTATTTTGACTAAAAACGGCTTTTTAGACACTTGGAGACCAATATAGAGTCATTTTGACCTAAACAAATGTTTCAGGCGATTGTTTACCAAATGCAATTATCTTGTCCAAAACCGGCTTTTTAAGACTCTAATAGACAAAAATACAATCATTTTGACTAAATTTTTTTTCAGACCTTCGGTGACCAAATGCAGTTATTTTGACTAAAAAGGGATTTTTAGACACATGGAGACCAAAAATAGAGTCATTTTGACCAAAAAAATGTTTTCAGATCACTGGTAACGAAATGCAATTATCTTGTCTAAAACCGGCTTTTTAAGACTCTAAAAGACAAAAATACAGTCATTTTGGCTAAAAAAGTTTTTCAGACCTTTGGTGACCAAATGCAGTTATTTTGACTAAAAAAGGCTTTTTAGACACTTGGAGACCAAAATAGAGTCATTTTGACCCAAACAATTGTTTCAGGCGATTGGTTACCAAATGCAATTATCTTGTCCAAAACCGGCTTTTTAAGACTCTAATAGACGAAAATACAATTATTTTGACTACATTTTTTTTTCAGACCTTCGCTTACCAAATGCAGTTATTTTGACTAAAAAGGGATTTTTAGACTGTACCCATACAAAAATTGTGTCCTTTTTTTTTACACAAATAGAGCTTTCTTTTGATGCTATTTGATAAATACTGGGTTTTTTATTTTTTGTGCTATAAATAAAAAAAGACTGAAAATATCGTGAAAAAACAAATTTTTCTTTGTTTCTGTCATAAAATTTTGCAAATTAGTCATTTTTCTTCACAAATTTTGGCCAAAATTTATACTGCTACTTATCTTTGGTAAAAAAAAACAAATAAGTGTATATTATTTGGTCTTTGTGAAAGTTATAGAGTCCACAAGCTATGGTGCGAATCATTGAAAATTGATCACACTTGATCACACCTGATGTACTGAAGGCCTATCTCATTTCTTGAGACACTAAAAAGTCAGGAAAGTACAAATACCCCCCAAATGACCCCTTTTTGGAAAGTAGACATTCCAAGGTATTTAATAAGGGGCATGGTGAGTTTTTTGAAGTTGTAATTTTTTCCCACAATGCTTTGCAAAATGAGTTTTTTTTTACAAATTGCCTTATTAACAGGTTATTTCTCTCACACAGCACATGTATACTTGCAACTACACCCCAAAACACATTCTACTACTCCTCCTGAGTATGGCGATACCACATGTGTGAGACTTTTTCACAGCCTGGCCACATACAGAGGCCTAACATCCAAGTAGTACCGTTCGGCATTCTAGGAGCACAAATTACACATATCATTTCCTGACAACCTATCGCACTTTTGAAGGCCCTGGAGCACCAGGACAATGGAAACCCCCATAAAATGACCCCATTTTGGAAAGCAAACAGCCCAACGTATAATTTTTGAGGCATAATGAGTCTTTTGAATGTCATTTTTTTCCACAAGTTTTTGGAAAATGTGGAAAGAAAATGAAAACACGTTTTTTTACACAAAGCTGTCCATTTATGCAATATTTCTAACACATAGCATGTACATAGCAAAAATTGCACCCCAAAATACATTCTGCTATTCCTCCTGAGTATGGCGATACCACATGTGTAACACTTTTTCACAGCCTGGCCACAAACATAGGCCTAACATCCAAGTAGCCCTTTTCACAAAGTTGTCCATTTATCCACTTTAAGACTGGGCCTATTTTTGACACTTGGTGTTTACAAGCTAAAATCATTTTTTTTGCTAGAAAACTACTTGGAACCCCCAAACATTATATATTTTTTTTTAGCAAAGACCCTAGAGAATAAAATGGAGATCGTTGCAATATTTTTTATCACACCATATTTGCGCAGCAGTCTTCCAAATGCGATTTTTTTGAAAAAATTCACTTTTTTGAACTAAAAAATAAGAAAACAGTAAATTTAGCCCAATTTTTTTCCATAATGTGAAAGATAATGTTACGCCGAGTAATTAGATACCCAACATGTCATGCTTCAAAATTGCGCATTCTCACAGAATGGCGCCAAACATTGGTACTTAAAAATCCCCATAGGCAACATTTTGAAAATTTCTGCAGGTTACTAGCTTAGAGTTACAGAGGAGGTCTAGGGCTCAAATTATTGCTCTCACTCTAACGATCGCGGCGATACCTCACATGTATGGTTTGAATACCATTTACATATGTGGGCAGGACTTGCGTATGCGTTTGCTTCTGCGGCGACAGACCGCTTTAATTTCTTTTTTTCCTATTTATTTTATTTATTATTTTTTTATTTTTATACAGTTTAAAAAAAAAATGTTTTGATAATTTTTATTCCTATTACAAGGAATGTAAACATCCCTTGTAATAGAAATAGGCATGACAGGTCCTCTTTATTGTGAGATCTGGGGTCAAAAAGACCTCACACCTCACAACTGCACTAAAAAAGAAAAAAAAAATTGTTGAAAGAGGAAAAAAAAAAAAAGAAAAAAAAAAGTGGCCCTTTAAACCGGTTGCTAGGCAATGTCTTTTGACGTAGCTCCGGTCCTCCAAGACCATAGAGTCGAGTGAGGGCCATCTTACCCTCACTCGACTTCCTGTCTCTGAGGATCCGGGACCGGATAGTTTTACCCGCTGCCGGCGGGTCCGCAAATGGTGGCCTGGCTGAGGACTGACCACCACGTCCACCCCTGCCTCTAGACACCCTAGAAGCTGTGCCCCTTTCCGCAGCAGGGCCACGTATGCCTTTTCTTGGTCTACCTGGCATATTTGTCACTGAGGCGTTGGCAACTCTGTGCGGTGAAAAATGCACACTGCTATGCGACCCACAGTTGTCGCTGAATACAGCACAGCAGATGCGTGTCACGCACAGTTGCAAAGCCTTTTGCACAGTGGACCTAACGCTTTCAAGAACAGGCGTTAAGTTGTCACTGAGGCAATGTATTTTGCTGACTAGCAAGCACGTATACCTGCTGTAGATATATCAGCACTGTGGAACGTGCTCACTACACAGAACCCTCACACTTTCACTTTCACTTTCCCTACAGAAACTAGATTATTACATCTAACTACTGTGGTACAAAGTTCCCTAACTACACTAGATATCCCTTTCCTCATTTCTAACTCAAAAAACCAGCACAATCGCTGTATTTCTAACTACACTGACTGGCTGTAAGCTGAATGCAATTCTGCTATATGGAGCTTTAGAAGCACTCGCCTATGCAGAAAACATAGTGTAGCAAAGCAGGAGTAAGAGAAATGCTTCCACTCTCTTCAACAGACTCTGTATCACTGTGCTAGGGGTTAGGCGGGGCTATCTTATATACTGTGGGCGTATTCACTTCTGATTGGAACCTGGTCTCCGTAGTCACTCCAATCACGTTCCCAGAAGACTCCTGCCCCCTCATTGGCTTTTGCTGATGTTTCTGGGCCAATCACGTTCTTTTAAAGCCCAGTTCCTGTACCAGTGCATTTTGGGCGGTTCTGGTGGCTGAATTCCGAACTTTTACCGCAAAAAGTTCGGAATTCGGCCGAATTTCGAACACCCAATGTTCGGGTCGAACCGATGGTCGACCCAAACCGTTCGATCATCTATACGGGTTAGTACCTGGATGGGAGACCAGCTGGGAATACCAGGTGCTGTAGGCTTTTGGCTTTTCCTTTATTCGTTGGCTTTTTTTTCTCCTGAGGTGACATCTTGCCATGGCCAAGTTCAAAGGGGTCGATGGTGGCAGTGGTGATCGCCTACGGCCACATCACCCTGAACACGCCTGGTCCTGTCTGATCTCGGAAGCTAAGCAGGGTCAGGCCTGGTTAGTACCTGGATGGGAGACCAGCTGGGAATACCAGGTGCTGTAGGCTTTTGGCTTTTCCTTTATTCGTTGGCTTTCAAGATAACAGCATGTGGTAACCAATAGCCTGAAAAAATGTTTTTGGTCAAAATGACTATTTTCGTCTTTTAGAGTCTTAAAACGCTTGTTTTAGACAAGATAACTGCATTTGGTCTCCAAGTGTCTAAAAAGCCTTTATTCCTCAAAATAACTGCATTTGGTCATTAAGGTCTGAAAATTGTTTTTAGTCAAAATGACTATATTTTCGCCTTTTAGAGTCTTAAAAAGCCGGTTTTAGACAAGATAACTGCATTTGGTAAACCAATGGCCTGAAAAAAATTTTTTGGTGAAAGTTAAATTATTTTGGTCTCCAAGTGTCTAAAAAGCATTTTTTAGTCAAATTAACTACATTTGGTCATCAAAGGTCTGACTTTTTTTTGTCAAAATTTTCATCTTTTCGTCTTTTAGAGTCTTAAACAGCCGCTTTTTAGACAAGATAACTGCATGTGGTAACCAATAGCCTGACAAAATTTTTTTGGGTCAAAATGACTCTATTTTGGTTTTCAAGTGTCTAAAAAGCCTACAAGCCTTTTAAGACTCTAAAAGACAAAAATACAGTCATTTTGACTAAATTTTTTTTAGGGGGGCGTGGCCGAGCTGCGGGTGTGAGCGGACGTGCATGCTGTGAGCTCCGCTGTTGATCCTGGTAGTTATCCTGTGTAACTCCTTATCCTGCTCTGATTTCTACCGTCACTCGGTGCTCTGTGTTCCCTGGAGTGCGGTGATCACCCGGTGAGTCCTCCATCTTCTCGCTGTGATGTCTAAGAAGGGTAAAGAGGGAAATCCGCACAGGCCGGCCCGATCCAAGATGGCGGCGCCTCGCAGCGCGCAGCACAGAAGGCCACACATCTGGAGGCTGCTCAAAAGCTTTTTGCTAAGCCTGCTGCCCGGGACCCCCAAACTCTATCTGAGGACCATCGATCCGGCTCACCGGGGTCGCATGCAGACACGGATGACACTGTTCCCTTTAAGGATCTCTCCCGCCAGATTGCTGATTGGGAGGCAGCAGATGCAGACCAGGCCCTGAGGCAATCATCTCCTACCCCGGGCACAGAACCCACATTGCAGGACATTATGGCTGTGGTTACCACCTGTACCACCTCAATTACGGCCCTGACAGCGGAGTTAAAGGGGGTCAAGGCTGAGATATCGTTCATGAGACATGATATGCAGAAATTGAGGGAGAGGACAGCGGCAGTGGAAGGCAGGGTCAGCTCCCTGGAGGATGACATGGCGCCTTTGCAAAGGAAAGTGAAACATACTGCCCTGCTCTCAGCCCAGCAAGCTGCTCGTCTGGATGACTTGGAGAATAGGATGAGACGGAGTAATATCAGAGCAATTGGGATCCCTGAGCGGGCGGAAGGTAAAGATCCTGTGGCTTTCATTGAACAATGGCTGCTCTCTACTTTTGGGCAAGAATCCTTTACTTCCATGTTTTCGGTGGAACGTGCTCATAGGGTGCCTATGCGACCTCTTCCTCCTGGAGCCCCCCCCCGCGCACTTTCATCTTCAAATTCCTCAATTACTAAAGCCAGGGGAATGCAGGGTAGGCTCAAGATTGACAACTCAAGGATCTCCCTGTTCCCCGATTACTCTGTGGTGGTGCAGAAACAGCGTGCGAAATTCGTAGAGGTCAAGAGGAGATTGCGGGACTTGAATGTTCAATACGCTATGCTGTACCCTTCCAGGCTCTGGGTGGTGGCCCGGGATGAGGTGTTGTTCTTTGACAAGCCTTCTGCTGCTGTTCAATGGCTGGATGCTAATGGTGGGGCCCTGCGGGCGGCCACTTCCCCCAGGCGAGAAGACCTTTGAGGATCGTTTCTACTTTTTGGAACTTTTGTACTCTTTCGGCCGGTCATGGATCCTTTCGGTTCTCCTGCCTATACCTGGCACTTGATGTTACACACACTTTTCCTGTTATGATGGGAGCTCTTCTGCTGCACTAATGGTTGCTACCTCTCACATGGTTGCTAATTTTGAGGAGACTACACTGGCATCGGTGGTCCCTCTTCGGTTTCCCCCCCCTTGGTCGTGACTGGACATGCCCTATTGACTCGTCCCTTCCCCCACACGTGGCAGACGTGTATTGCCTTTTTGTTCCCCCCTTTTTGCCTTTTTTTCTGGTCCTGGACTTTGGTTCGATTTTTGCTTTTCCTGCATGTACTTTGTCGCTCTACTGCTATTATTTTACCCTATGCTGTGGATGTTCCTATTGACTGTTCTCTATGCTGGGGCTGCACCGGTACTGTGTGAGCTGGGCGACTACTCCTGTTGCTCTCTCTATATAGCTGGGCTGTGCTGATGGGGTGTAGTGGGTTCACCTTTTCTGGGTGCCCTCTTTCACCTCCCTGGCCGGGTTGCCTGACGCTCCGTGTATGGCTACATTTTGACTATGGCTGATAATATTTGTGTGATGTCCTGGAATGTGCGGGGCCTCAGCAACCCGGTAAAGAGGACGGCGGTGCTCCGCACCATCAAACGCCTGCAGGCAGATGTGGTTTGCCTGCAGGAGACCCATATGTCTCCTTCCACTTCCCCGTGTCTAGCTCCTAGCGTATTTAGTCACCAGTTCCACTCTGTTTACTCCACTTATTCGAGAGGGGTGTGTATTTTCATTAAGAAGGGGGTACGGTTTCTATGCTCAAAGTCTGTGATTGACCCTGAGGGCCGGTTTGTTTTATCCTGCCAACTAGCAAGCCTTAGGTGTGTACTTGTGCCCCCCCCGTATTCTGCAGGGGTACTTAAACTTATCGTGCCACATATTGCTCAACTTCCTGATGTGCCCCCGCTGATGTTGGGGGACTTTACTGCCTAGGATAGGTTTTCCTCTCACTCCGGTGGACCTATGCTGGCCGGGGGGCTACGCCCCTTGCTCGGTTGGTGGGTGAACTCGGACTGACAGATGTCTGGAGGATGGGCCACCCTGAGGTACGAAAGTTTTCGTGCTTCTCGGCGTCACACTCGGGATTGTCTAGGATAGATCTGGGGCTGGGTAATGGTTCGCTACTGCCTCTGGTGGTCGTGGCGGGGAAATCCCTTTGGAAACTCAATGCATTCTGGCTGACGCTCTTTCCTAGTCCTGATCCCCTGCCACCCAAACTAACATCCTTTTTTGCTGACAATTTGGAATCCGCAGGGGTGGGGGTGGTGTGGGATGCGGCTAAGGCATTCATGGGAGGTCAGTTTATACGTACGGTTAATGCCATTAAAACGGACACCAGGCAATGGGAGAATACTGTGTTGGACGCAGTGACTAGAGCGGAGGAAACTTATGTTAGGGACCCGTCAGATGATACTCAGAGGTCGTGGCTGGCTGCCCAATCTATGGCCAAGTCGGTCTCGATTCAAAAGGCTGAAAACAAGCGCTTATTCTTGCAGCAGAGGTATTTTTAGAAGGGAGAAAACACGGGTCATATGTTGGCCATGCTGGTTCGCTCGCAGCAGCCTGCGGCATTTATACCCCAGATTAAGGATCCTCAGGGGGTGCTCTGGCACACCACGGCTGACATACGGAGAGTACTTGGGAACTTTTATGCTGATCTTTACTCCTCTAAGATCTCGGCTGACTCACGAGAAATTGCCGATTTTTTTGGCTTCCTGCGATTTGCCTTCTCTGTCTGCCTGGGACGTGGCTGTGCTTGGGGCCCCCCTTACGGAAAATGAACTTTATGCGGCCTTGAAATCTACTAAGCCTGGTAAATCTCCGGGGGCTGATGGTATCCCGTCGGAGGTTTACAGCCGATACGCTGAACAGTTGGTGCCCGTGCAGCTGCGGGTATATAACGAAGCCTTCCGTATTGGCCGCTGTTAGGAATGCTTCCTGAGCACACTGATGTGCTGTCATGAATCTGCAATCTAAAGGGTTAACCTAGAGCAGACTAATTGCAGTAATTGGCAAACAGGCTGCCTTATTTAAACAGCTCAGAAGCACTGTGTCTTTGCTGACTTGTCTGCAGCTCTTCCTGTGTTCCTGAAGCCTGCTTCCTGTTACCTGTTTGATATCCGTTTTGACCTTTGGCTTGTTCCTGACCTTGTTGACCTGCTGCCCGTCCTGACCCCCGGCTTGTTTGACCATTCTCTCGGATCTCCCTTGTCTGCTTATCTGCCTTCGGATCATGACCGGCTTCTCCCTTGGTGGGGCGACCCTGAGGACTGCGACCTGGTATCCACACGCAGCAAAATCCATCCTCACCACTAGAGGCTCTGGTGAAAACCGGTGGATACTTAGATTCCGCACCTCAGGTTAGCCTGTGTCACTTACCTTGGGGGTTCCCGTCTAAGCACCGCCCTCTGGCACACGTGGGGCCTTCCTCTGCCATCAGGCTACCTCTTGTATCCCTAACAGCCACCTTCCTGCCTCTATGTCCGAAGCTATAGTTGTTTTCCTGCTGAAGCCCGGCAAGGATCCGCTTTTGGCGGATTCCTAAAGGCCCATATCTCTACTCACAATGGATGTTAAAATTCTAGCTAAGATACTGGCCACTAGGCTGTCCTCTGTTGTCCAGGGGGTTGTCCATAGGGATCAATCGGGGTTTATCCTGACCAAATCGACGGCACTTAATCTCCGCCGACTATTTCTGAACCTTCAGATCCCAGTAGACAACCCTGGGAACCGGGCAGTCTTTTCGCTAGATGCCGCTAAGGCATTCGATAGTGTTGAATGGGTGTACCTATGGGAAGTTCTCAAACGCATTGGTGTGGGAGAGAACTTTCTGAACTGGGTGCGGGTACTGTACGCTGCCCCCATGGCCAGACTGAGGGTGAAAGGGGAGCTTTCTGGACCCTTCTGTTTGCACAGGGGGACTAGACAGGGCTGCCCACTATCTCCATTGCTGTTTGCCATGGCACTGGAGACCTTAGCGGCGTGGATTCGGTCCTCCCCTGACATAGTGGGTTTCAGAAGGGGCTCCCATGCAGACGTTATCTCACTCTATGCGGATGACAAACTGCTCTACCTAGGTGATACAGGGGAATCCTTGCGGGCGGTAATGTCCCTTATTGACTATTTTGGGTCCCTGTTGGGATTTTCCATAAATTGGGATAAATCAGTTTTAATGCCCCTTGATCCCATAACTCAGCCTCTTCCGGACTGTGCATCCACAGTGCGAGTGGTTGACTGCTTCAAATATTTGGGGATCCAGGTGTCTCCTGATCCTACCCAGTATATCACACTGAACCTCGTACCTCTGCTGCAAAGTTCCCTTGTCGGTGGCTGGGCGAGTCAATCTAATTAAGATGGTGTGGGCTCCTCAACTTCTTTATGTCTTGCATAACTCCCCAATCTGGATACCCAGGAAATGGTTGCATAGGATTGACTCCCAGTTCCGAGAACTGATCTGGTGCTAAAAAGTGGCTAGGATTAAATTGGCTACCCTGCAGATGGACAAGGATAGTGGTGGCTTGGCAGTCCCCAACCCCAGAATATATTTTCTAGCCTTCCAGGTTCAGCATATGGGGGGATGGGGTCTTTTGGATCCATTCGTTCCTATTGGGTCCCTACTGACTCGCCTCACCCTGTCCTTGTACACCTTGAAGCGGGGTTCTCCAATATGGGGACTCGGTTACCCACACTTGCCTTGATTCGCATGGTGTGGCACTGTGTCAAGGGGATGTTGCAGATCATGGGTTACCTTCCTCAGACTCCGATTTGGCATAATCGCAACTTTTCGGAACTGTTTCGTCTAGAGGGCGCGGAGATGTGGGAGGCACATGGTGTATATTTTATAGCACAATTGTTCAGAGCTGGGGTACTGAAATATATTCAAGACTTACAGAGGGAGTTTGATGTTCCTAGGCACTGTTTCTTTCGCTACCTACAATTGAGACACGCGATGATGGCCCAGGCAGGCTTGGCTTCTTTGACACCCGACACTCACTGCCTGTTGGGTGAGGTGTTTCGGGTCTCGGACAAGAAGGGTATGATCTCACAGGTTTATGTCCTTCTGTTGGGATCCGTGCAGGACCCCTCTTCCCTCCCTGCTCGTGCGGGGTGGGAGGGGGGATCTTGGACCCATAGATGGGCAGACGTGGGATCTTTGCCTCTCATCAATCATCGATTTTGGATCGCCTCCAGGGTGCCGAGCAGGGGCCAGTGGATAACACAGGTCAATGCCTCTTTAATCAGGGAAAAGCCATACCAGCATCGAAATGCTCACAAGAAATTTGCCCCGTTATGGCAACCTTGGTTGGATGACCCGGCCTTGGCTCCCCCCAGTTGGTTATGGATCGCCTGCTCATTGGATAGGGTAGCATTTCTTGAGAAGGTCTAGCGTGCAGAGTCCTCCCTTCCTTTCCCCCTCCCCCCAACCTTTAAATTTTCTGCCACAGTTTTCCTTTTTTCCCTTCCCTTCTCCTTTGCACTTAGTACTTCAGGTGGGTTTTTGCTACTTTACGGAGGTGTGTGCTATATTGCTAGATGTTCATGGTCCTATTACTATTGGGAGGGAATAACTGTATGTTTTTATTTATCCTTCTCTTATGCACATGGGCACATGCTCAGGTTTTTTTACTTGGCTGTAATTTTCACCTGAATGCAATGGTTTATGGATGACGTTTTCCTGTACTGTTGCTGTTATATCCTTTATATATTTGTATTTTTCCGAACACTGGTTCTGTAACTGATTATGTCTACCGTTCATGTTATTTATTCAGTGTACTGTTTATACTCAATAAATATTTAAAAAAATTCAGACCTTTGGTGATTAAATGCAAAAAAATAAATGCTTTTTAGACACTTGGAGACCAAAATAGAGTCATTTTGACCCAAACAAATGTTTCAGGCGGTTGGTGACCAAATGCAGTTATTTTGACTAAAAAGGGCTTTTTAGACACATGGAGACAAAATTGAGTCATTTTGACCAAAAAAATGTTTTCAGATCACTGGTAACGAAATGCAATTATCTTGTCTAAAACCGGCTTTTTAAGACTCTAAAATACAAAAATACAGTCATTTTGGCTAAAAAAGTTTTTCAGACCTTTGGTGACCAAACGTAGTTATTTTGACTAAAAAGGGCTTTTTAGACACTTGGAGACCTAGAGTCATTTTGACCAAAAACATTTTTTTAGGCCATTGGTTACCAAATGTAGTTTATCTTGTCTAAAAGCAGTGTTTTAAGACTCTAAAAGACAAAAATAGTAATTTTGACTAAATTTAACTAATGTTTTTCAGACCTTTGGTGACCAAATGCATTTATTTTGACTAAAATAGTCTTTTTAGACACTTGGAGACCAAAATAGAGTCATTTTGACCCAAACAAATGTTTCAGGCGATTGGTTACCAAATGCAATTATCATGTCCAAAACCGGCTTTTTAAGACTCTAATAGACGAAAATACAGTCATTTTGACTAAATTTTTATTTCAGACCTTTGGTGACCAAATGCAGTTTTTTTTACTAAAAAGGGCTTTTTAGACACTTGGAGACCAAAATAGAGTCATTTTGACCAAAAAAAATGTTTTCAGATCACTGGTTACGAAATGCAATTATCTTGTCTAAAACCGGCTTTTTAAGACTATAAAAGACAAAAATACAGTCATTTTGGCTAAAAAGAGGTTTTCAGACCTTTGGTGAACAAATGCATTTATTTTGACTAAAATAGGCTTTTTAGACACTTGGAGACCAAAATAGTCATTTTGACCCAAACAAATGTTTCAGGCGATTGGTTACCAAATGCAATTATCTTGTCCAAAACCGGCTTTTTAAGACTCTAATAGACGACAATACAATCATTTTTGACCAAATACAGTTATTTTGACTAAAAGGGGCTTTTTAGACACACTTGGAGACCAAAATAGAGTCACTTTGACCAAAAAAATGTTTTCAGATCACTGCATACGAAATGCGATTATCTTGTCTAAAACCGGCTTTTTAAGACTCTAAAAGACTAAAATACAGTCATTTTGGCTAAAAAAGTTTTTCAGACCTTTGGTGACCAAACGTAGTTATTTTGACTAAAAAGGGCTTTTTGGACACTTGGAGACCTAAATAGATTCATTTTGACCAAAAACATTTTTTCAGGCCATTGGTTACCAAATGCAATTATCTTGTTTAAAAAGGGATTTTTAGACACATGGAGACCAAAATAGAGTCATTTTGACCAAAAAAATGTTTTCAGATCACTGGTAACGAAATGCAATTATCTTGTCTAAAAGCAGTGTTTTAAGACTCTAAAAGACAAAAATATAGTCATTTTGGCTAAAAAAGTTTTTCAGACCTTTGGTGACCAAATGCAGTTATTTTGACTAAAAAAGGCTTTTTAGACACTTGGAGACCAAAATAGAATCATTTTGACCAAAAAAATGTTTTCAGATCACTGCATACGAAATGCAATTATCTTGTCTAAAACCGGATTTTTAAGACTCTAATAGACAAACATACAGTCATTAATGGCTAAATAAAGGTTTTCAGACCTTTGGTGAAAAAATGCATTTATTTTGACTAAAATAAGCTTTTTAGACACTTGGAGACCAAAATAAAGTCATTTTGACCCAAACAAATGTTTCATGCGATTGGTTACCAAATGCAATTTTCTTGTCCAAAACCGGCTTTTTAAGACTCTAATAGACGAAAATACAATAATTTAAACTACATTTTTTTCAGACCTTTGGTGACCAAATACAGTTATTTTGACTAAAAGGGGCTTTTTAGACACTTGGAGACCAAAATAGAGTCATTTTGACCAAAAAATGTTTTCAGATCACTGGTTACGAAATGCAATTATCTTGTCTAAAACCGGATTTTTAAGACTCTTAAAGACAAAAATACAGTCATTTTGGCTAAAAAAGTTTTTCAGACCTTTGGTGACCAAATGCAGTTATTTTGACTAAAAAAGGCTTTTTAGACACTTGGAGACCAAAATAGAGTCATTTTGAGCCAAACAAATGTTTCAGGCGATTGGTTACCAAATGCAAATATCTTGTCAAAAACCGGCTTTTTAAGACTCTAATAGACGAAAATACAATAATTTTGACTACATTTTTTTTTCAGACCTTTGGTGAAAATAACTACATTTGTTCACCAAAGGTCTGAAAACCTTTTTAAGCCAAAATGACTATATTTTTGTATTTTAGAGTCTTAAAACACCGCTTTTAGACAAAGTAAAGTACTCTTGGTAACCAATGGCCTGAAAAAATGTTTTTGGTCAAAATGACTCTATTTAGGTCTCCAAGTGTCTAAAAAGCCCTGTTTAGTCAAAATAACTTCGTTTGGTCACCAAAGGTTTGAAAAACTTTTTTAGCCCAAATGACTGTATTTTTGTCTTTTAGAGTCTTAAAAAGGCGGTTTTAATTCACTTTAATTCCATTTCGTATGCAGTGATCTGAAAACATTTTTTTGGTCAAAATGATTCTATTTTGGTCTCCAAGTGTCTAAAAAGCCTTTTTTAGTCAAAATAACTGCATTTGGTCACCAAAGGTCTGAAAATCTTTTTTAGCCAAAATGACTGTATTTTTGTCTTTTAGAGTCTTAAAACACTGCTTTTAGACAAGATAAACTACATTTGGTAACCAATGGCCTAAAAAAATGTTTTTGGTCAAAATGACTTTATTTAGGTCTCCAAGTGTCCAAAAAGCCCTTTTTAGTCAAAATAACTACGTTTGGTCACCAAAAGTCTGAAAAACTTTCTTAGCCAAAATGACTGTATTTTTGTCTTTTAGAGTCTTAAAAAGCCGGTTTTAGACAAGATAATTGCATTTCGTTACCAGTGATCTGAAAAAAATGTTTTAGTCAAAATGACTCTATTTTGGTCTCCATGTGTCTAAAAATCCCTTTTTAGTCAAAATAACTGCATTTGGTCACCGAAGGTTTGAAAAAAAATCTAGTCAAAATGATTGTATTTTCGTCTATTAGAGTCTTAAAAAGCCGGTTTTGGACAAGATAATTGCATTTGGTAACCAATCGCCTGAAACATTTGTTTGGGTCAAAATGACTCTATTTTGGTCTCCAAGTGTCTAAAAAGCCTTTTTTAGTCAAAATAACTATATTTGGTCACCAAAGGTCTGAAATAAAAAATTAGTCAAAATGACTGTATTTTCATCTATAAGAGTCTTAAAAAGCCGGTTTTTGACAAGATAATTGCATTTGGTCACCAAAGGTCTGAAAAACTTTTTTAGCCAAAATGACTGTATTTTTGTCTTTTAGAGTCTTAAAACACTGCTTTTAGACAAGATAAACTACATTTGGTAACCAATGGCCTGAAAAAATGTTTTTGGTCAAAATTACTCTATTTAGGTCTCCAAGTGTCCAAAAAGCCCTTTTTAGTCAAAATAACTACGTTTGGTCACCAAAGGTCTGAAAAACTTTTTTAGCCAAAATGACTGTATTTTTGTCTTTTAGAGTCTTAAAAAGCCAGTTTTAGACAAGATAATTGCATTTCGTTACCAGTGATCTGAAAAAATGTTTTTGGTCAAAATGACTCTATTTAGGTCTCCAAGTGTCTAAAAAGCCATTTTTAGTCAAAATAACTACGTTTGGTCACACAAGGTCTGAAAAACTTTTTTTTAACCAAAATGACTGTATTTTTGTCTTTTAGTCTTAAAATGCCTGTTTTAGACAAGTTAATTGCATTTCGTTACCAGTGATCTGAAAACATTTTTTTGGTCAAAATGACTCTATTTTGGTCTCCAAGTGTCTTAAAAGACCCTTTTGGTCAAAATATCTGTATTTGGTCACCAAAGGTTTTAAACAAAAAATGTAGTTTAAATGATTGTATTTTCGTCTTTTAGAGTCTTAAAAAGCCGGTTTTAGACAAGATAATTGCATTTCGTATGCAGTGATCTGAAAATATTTTTTGATCAAAATGATTCTATTTTGGTCTCCAAGTGTCTAAAAAGCCTTTTTTGGTCAAAATAACTGCATTTGGTCACCAAAGGTCTGAAAAACTTTTTTAGCCAAAATGACTGTATTTTTGTCTTTTAGAGTCTTAAAACACTGCTTTTAGACAAGATAAACTACATTTGGTAACAAATGGCCTGAAAAAATGTTTTTGGTCAAAATGACTCTATTTAGGTCTCCAAGTGTCCAAAAAGCCCTTTTTAGTCAAAATAACTACGTTTGGTCACCAAAGGTCTGAAAAACTTTTTTTAGCCAAAATGACTGTATTTTTGTATTTTAGAGTCTTAAAAAGCCGGTTTTAGACAAGATAATTGCATTTCATTACCAGTGATCTGAAAACATTTTTTTGGTCAAAATGACTCTATTTTGGTCTCCATGTGTCTAAAAATCCCTTTTTAGTCAAAATAACTGCATTTGGTCAGCGAAGGTCTGAAAAAAGAATTTAGTCAAAATAATTGTATTTTCGTCTATTAGAGTCTTAAAAAGCCGGTTTTGGACAAGATAATTGCATTTGGTAACCAATCGCCTGAAACATTTGTTTTTGGTCAAAATGACTCTATTTTGGTCTCCAAGTGTCTAAAAAGCCTTTTTTAGTCAAAATAACTGCATTTGGTCACCAAAGGTCTGAAAAACTTTTTTAGCCAAAATGACTGTATTTTTGTCTTTTAGAGTCTTAAAAAGCCGGTTTTAGACAAGATAATTGCATTTCATTACCAGTGATCTGAAAACATTTTTTTGGTCAAAATGACTCTATTTTGGTCTCCATGTGTCTAAAAATCCCTTTTTAGTCAAAATATCTGCATTTGGTCACCGAAGGTCTGAAAAACAAATTTAGTCAAAATAATTGTATTTTCCTCTAATTAGAGTCTTAAAAAGCCGGTTTTGGACAAGATAATTGCATTTGGTAACCAATCGCCTGAAACATTTGTTTGGGTCAAAATGACTCTATTTTGATCTCCAAGTGTCTAAAAAGCCTTTTTTAGTCAAAATTACTGCATTTGGTCACCAAAGGTCTGAAAGACTTTTTTAGCCAAAATGACTGTATTTTTGTCTTTTAGAGTCTTAAAAAGCCGGTTTTAGACAAGATAATTGCATTTCATTACCAGTGATCTGAAAACATTTTTTTGGTCAAAATGACTCTATTTTGGTCTCCATGTGTCTAAAAATCCCTTTTCAGTCAAAATAACTGCATTTGGTCACCGAAGGACTGAAAAAAAGAAATTAGTCAAAATGATTTGTATTTTTGTCTTTTAGAGTCTTAAAAAGCCGGTTTTGGACAAGATAATTGCATTTCGTTACCAGTGATCTTAAAACATCTTTTTGGTCAAAATGACTCTATTTAGGTCTCCAAGTGTCTAAAAAGCCTTTTTTAGTCAAAATAACTATATTTGGTCACCAAAGGTCTGAAAGAAAAAATTAGTCAACATGACTGTATTTTCGTGTATTAGAGTCTTAACCCCTTCCCATCCGCGCTACAGCCTATATACGGCTGCAGCGCGGACTCGAATTTTCGGGAGGCCGTTTTTAAACGGCCTCCAGTGACACGCCCCCCCGCGCGCTCCTGCGAGCGCGCATCGGGGGGAATCTGTGTCGGCCGTGTCCCTTGGACACGGCCGATCACAGATCGTGGTGAATGGCCAATCACAGCGGCCATTCACCACGTGATCAAGCCGTCCAATGAGAGATGATCTCATATGTAAACATATGAGATCATCTCTCATCGCCGGCGCTCCTTCCTCACACAGACACTGCAGTGTGAGGAAGGAGGGGGAGCCGACAGCCGCTGGGGACACAGACAAATGTAATCAGGGCACTGATCACCAGTGCCCTGATTACTGAAGGTAAAAAAACACACACACTGCCCCCACCATCAGTGCCCACAGTGCCCGCCATCAGTGCCCCCATCAATGCCCACAATCAGTGCCCATAGTGCTGCCAGTCAGTGCCCATCAGTGCCTGCTCATCTAGGCACTGATGAGCACTGACTGGCAGCACTATGGGCACTGAGTGTGGGCACTGATGGTGCTGCCCATCAGTGCTCATCAGTGCCGCCCGTCAGTGCTCATCACTGTCACCCGTCAGTGTCCATCAGTGCCATCCGCCAGTGCCCATCAGTGCCGCCTATCAGTGCCGCCTCTCAGTGCCCAGCAGTGCCACCTCTCAGTGCCCAGCAGTGCCACCTCTCAGTGCCCAGCAGTGCCATCTCTCAGTGCCCAGCAGTGCCACCTCTCAGTGCCCAGCAGTGCCACCTCTCAGTGCCCAGCAGTGCCGCCTATCAGTGCCGCCTATCAGTGCCGCCTATCAGTGCTCATCAGTGCGGCATATTAGTACCTCCTCATCAGTGCCCATAAGTACCACCTCATCAGTGCCCATAAGTGCCACCTCATCAGTGCCCATCAGTGCAGCCTATCAGTGCCCATCAGTGCCGCCTCATCAGCGCACATCAGTGAGGGAGAAAAATTTATTTTCAAAATTTACTCGCAGAAAATAAGAAAAACTTTTTTTTTTTTCAAAATTTTCTGTCTTTTTTCTTTTTTTTTGTAAAAAATAAAAAACCCAGAGATGATTAAATACCACCAAAAGAAAGCTCTGTTTGTGTGAAAAAAATGATAAAAATTTCATATGGGTACAGTGTAGCATGACCGCGCAATTGTCATTCAAAGTGTGAGAGCGCTGAAAGCTGAAAATTGGCCTGGATGGGAAGGGTGTTTAAGTGCACAGTAGGCAAGTGGTTAAAAAGCCGGTTTTTGACAAGATAATTGCATTTGGTAACCAATTGCCTGAAACATTTGTTTGGGTCAAAACGACTCTATTTAGGTCTCCAAGTGTCTAAAAACCCTATTTTAGTCAAAATAAATGCATTTGTTCACCAAAGGTCTGAAAACCTTTTTTAGCCAAAATGACTATATTTTTGTATTTTAGAGTCTTAAAACACCGCTTTTAGACAAGGTAAAGTACTCTTGGTAACCAATGGCCTGAAAAAATGTTTTTGGTCAAAATGACTCTATTTAGGTCTCCAAGTGTCTAAAAAGCCCTTTTTAGTCTTAATAACTACGTTTGGTCACCAAAGGTCTGAAAAACTTTTTTAGCCAAAATGACTGTATTTTTGTCTTTTAGAGTCTTAAAAAGCCGGTTTTCGACAAGATAATTGCATTTCGTTACCAGTGATCTGAAAACATTTTGTTTGGTCAAAATGACTCTATTTTAGTCTCCAAGTGTCTAAAAAGACCCTTTTGGTCAAAATATCTGTATTTGGTCACCAAAGGTTTTAAAAAAAAAATGTAGTTTAAATGATTGTATTTTCGTCTATTAGAGTCTTAAAAAGCCGGTTTTTGACAAGATAATTGCATTTGGTAACCAATCGCCTGAAACATTTGTTTGGGTCAAAATGACTTTTTTGGTCTCCAAGTGTCTAAAAAGCCTATTTTAGTCAAAATAACTGCATTTGGTCACCAAAGGTCTGTGAAAAACTTTTTTAGCCATGATTGCATTTTTTTTTTAGAGTCTTAAAAGGCCGGTTTTAGACAAGATAATTGCATTTGGTAACCAAAGGTCTGAAAACCTTTTTTTTTGGCAAAATGACTGTATTTTTGTCTTTTAGAGTCTTAAAAAGCTGGTTTTAGACAAGATAATTGCATTTCGTTACCAGTGATCTGAAAACATTTTTTTGGTCAAAATGACTCTATTTTGGTCTCCAAGTGTCTAAAAAGCCTTTTTTAGTCAAAATAACTGCATTTGGTCACCAAAGGTCTGAAAAACTTTTTTAGCCAAAATGACTGTATTTTTGTCTTTTAGAGTCTTAAAAAGCCGGTTTTAGACAAGATAATTGCATTTCGTTACCAGTGATCTGAAAACATCTTTTTGGTCAAAATGACTCTATTTTGGTCTCCAAGTGTCTAAAAAGCCTTTTTTAGTCAAAATAACTATATTTGGTCACCAAAGGTCTGAAATAAAAAATAAGTCAAAATGACTGTATTTTCGTCTATTAGAGTCTTAAAAATCCGGTTTTTGACAAGATAATTGCATTTGGTAACCAATCGCCTGAAACATTTGTTTGGGTCAAAACGACTCTATTTAGGTCTCCAAATGTCTAAAAACCCTATTTTGTCAAAATAAATGCATTTGTTCACCAAAGGTTTGAAAACCTTTTTTAGCCAAAATGACTATATTTTTGTATTTTAGAGTCTTAAAAAGTGTGTTTTAGACAAGATAATTGCATTTCGTTACCAGTGATCTGAAAACATTTTTTTGGTCAAAATGACTCTATTTTGATCTCCATGTGTCTAAAAATCCCTTTTTAGTCAAAATAACTGCATTTGGTCAGCGAAGGTCTGAAAAAAAATTTAGTCAAAATAATTGTATTTTCGTCTATTAGAGTCTTAAAAAGCCTGTTTTGGACAAGATAATTGCATTTGGTAACCAATCGCCTGAAACATTTGTTTGGGTCAAAATGACTCTATTTTGATCTCCAAGTGTCTAAAAAGCCTTTTTTAGTCAAAATAACTGCATTTGGTCACCAAAGTTCTGAAAAACCTTTTCAGCCAAAATGACTGTATTTTTGTCTTTTAGAGTCTTAAAAAGCCGGTTTTAGACAAGATAATTGCATTTCGTAACCAGTGATCTGAAAACATTTTTTTGGTCAAAATGACTCTATTTTGGTCTCCATGTGTCTAAAAAGCCCTTTTTAGTCAAAATAACTATATTTGGTCACCAAAGGTCTGAAATAAAAAATTAGTCAAAATGACGGTATTTTCGTCTATTAGAGTCTTAAAAAGCCGGTTTTGGACAAGATAATTGCATTTGGTAACCAATCGCCTGAAACATTTGTTTGGGTCAAAATGACTCTATTTTGGTCTCCAAGTGTCTAAAAAGCCTTTTTTAGTCAAAATAACTGCTTTTGGTCACCAAAGGTCTGAAAAACTTTTTTAGCCAAAATGACTGTATTTTTGTCTTTTAGAATCTTAAAAAGCCGGTTTTAGACAAGATAATTGCATTTGGTAACCAATCGCCTGAAACATTTGTTTGGGTCAAAATGACTCTATTTTGGTCTCCAAGTGTCTAAAAAGCCTTTTTTAGTCAAAATAACTTTATTTGGTCACCAAAGTTCTGAAAAACTTTTTTTAGCCAAAATGACTGTATTTTTGTCTTTTAGAGTCTTAAAAAGCCGGTTTTAGACAGGATAATTGCATTTCGTAACCAGTGATCTGAAAACATTTTTTTGTTCAAAATGACTCTATTTTGGTCTCCAAGTGTCTAAAAATCCCTTTTTAGTCAAAATAACTGCATTTGGTAAGCGAAGGTCTGAAAAAAAAAAATGTAGTCAAAATAATTGTATTTTCGTCTATTAGAGTCTTAAAAAGCCGGTTTTGGACAAGATAATTGCATTTGGTAACCAATCGCCTGAAACATTTGTTTGGGTCAAAATGACTCTATTTTGGTCTCCAAGTGTCTAAAAAGCCTTTTTTAGTCAAAATAACTGCATTTGGTCACCAAAGTTCTGAAAAACTTTTTCAGCCAAAATGACTGTATTTTTGTCTTTTAGAGTCTTAAAAAGCCGGTTTTAGACAAGATAATTGCATTTCGTAACCAGTGATCTGAAAACATTTTTTTGGTCAAAATGACTCTATTTTGGTCTCCATGTGTCTAAAAAGCCCTTTTTAGTCAAAATAACTATATTTGGTCACCAAAGGTCTGAAATAAAAAATTAGTCAAAATGATGGTATTTTCGTCTATTAGAGTCTTAAAAAGCCGGTTTTGGACAAGATAATTGCATTTGGTAACCAATCGCCTGAAACATTTGTTTGGGTCAAAATGACTCTATTTTGGTCTCCAAGTGTCTAAAAAGCCTTTTTTAGTCAAAATAACTGCGTTTGGTCACCAAAGGTCTGAAAAACTTTTTTAGCCAAAATGACTGTATTTTTGTCTTTTAGAATCTTAAAAAGCCGGTTTTAGACAAGATAATTGCATTTGGTAACCAATCGCCTGAAACATTTGTTTGGGTCAAAATGACTCTATTTTGGTCTCCATGTGTCTAAAAATCCCTTTTTAGTCAAAATAACTGCATTTGGTCACCTAAGGTTTGAAAAAAAATCTAGTCAAAATGATTGTATTTTCGTCTATTAGAGTCT
This sequence comes from Pelophylax lessonae, assembly GCF_965119305.1. Taxonomy (NCBI): domain Eukaryota; kingdom Metazoa; phylum Chordata; class Amphibia; order Anura; family Ranidae; genus Pelophylax; species Pelophylax lessonae. The sequence goes on from NC_138773.1 coordinate 153,017,506, forward strand.
TAAAAAGCCGGTTTTGGACAAGATAATTGCATTTGGTAACCAATCGCCTGAAACATTGGTTTGGGTTAAGATGACTCTATTTTGGTCTCCAAGTGTCTAAAAAGCCCTTTTTAGTCAAAATAACTACGGTTGGTACCCCAATTCTGAAAAACTTTTTTTATCCAAAATGACGATATTTTTGTCTTTTAGAGTCTTAAAAAGCCGGTTTTAGACAAGATAATTGCATTTCGTTTCCAGTGATCTGAAAACATTTTTTGGTCAAAATGACTCTATTTTGATCTCCAAGTGTCTAAAAAGACCCTTTTGGTCAAAATATCTGTATTTGGTCACCAAAGGTCTGAAAAAAATGTAGTTTAAATGATTCGTCTATTAGAGTCTTAAAAAGCCGGTTTTTGACAAGATAATTGCATTTGGTAACCAATCGCCTGAAACATTTGTTTGGGTCAAAATGACTCTATTTTGGTCTCCAAGTGTCTAAAAAGCCTTTATTAGTCAAAATAACTGCATTTGGTCACCAAAGGTCTGAAAAACCTTTTTAGCCAAAATGACTGTATTTCTGTCTTTTAGAGTCTTAAAAAGCCGGTTTTAGACAAGATAATTGCATTTCGTAACCAGTGATCTGAAAACATTTTTTTGGTCAAAATGACTCTATTTTGGTCTCCAAGTGTCTAAAAAGCCCTTTTTAGTCAAAATAACTATATTTCGTCACCAAAGGTCTGAAATAAAAATTTAGTCAAAATGACTGTATTTTCGTCTATTAAAGTCTTAAAAAGCCGGTTTTTGACAAGATAATTGCATTTGGTAACCAATCGCCTGAAACATTTGTTTGGGTCAAAATGACTCTATTTAGGTCTCCAAGTGTCTAAAAACCCTATTTTAGTCAAAATAAATGCATTTGTTCACCAAAGGTCTGAAATTTTTTTTTAGCCAAAATGACTATATTTTTGTATTTTAGAGTCTTAAAACACCTCTTTAAGACAAGATAAATTACTCTTGGTAACCAATGGCCTGAAAAAATTTTTTGGTCAAAATGACTCTATTTAGGTCTCCAAGTGTCTAAAAAGCCCTTTTTAGGCAAAATAACTACGTTTGGTCACCAAAGGTTTGAAAAACTTTTTTGAGCCAAAATGACTGTATTTTTGTCTTTTAGAGTCTTAAAAAGCCGGTTTTAGACAAGATAATTGCATTTCGTTACCAGTGATCTGAAAACATTTTTTTTGGTCAAAATGACTCTATTTTGGTCTCCAAGTGTCTAAATAGCCCCTTTTAGTCAAAATAACTGTATTTGGTCACCAAAGGTCTGAAAAAAAATGTAGTCAAAATGATTGTATTTTCGTCTATTAGAGTCTTAAAAAGCCGGTCTTGGACTAGATAATTGCATTTGGTAACCAATCGCCTAAAACATTTGTTTGGGTAAAAAAATGACTATTTTGGTCTCCAAGTGTCTAAAAAGCCTATTTTTGTCAAAATAAATGCATTTGTTCACCAAAGGTCTGAAAACCTTTTTTTAGCCAAAATGACTGTATTTTTGTCTTTTAGAGTCTTAAAAAGCCGGTTTTAGACAAGATAATTGCATTTCGTATGCAGTGATCTGAAAACATTTTTTTGGTCAAAATGATTCTATTTTGGTCTCCAAGTGTCTAAAAAGCCTTTTTTAGTCAAAATAACTGCATTTGGTCACCAAAGGTCTGAAAAACTTTTTTTAGCCAACATGACTGTATTTTTGTCTTTAAGAGTCTTAAAAAGCCGGTTTTAGACAAGATAATTGCATTTCGTAACCAGTGATCTGAAAACATTTTTTGGTCAAAATGACTCTATTTTGGTCTCCAAGTGTCTAAAAAGCCCCTTTTAGTCAAAATAACTGTATTTGGTCACCAAAGGTCTGAAAAAAATGTAGTTTAAATTATTGTATTTTCGTCTATTAGAGTCTTAAAAAGCCGGTTTTGGACAAGAAAATTGCATTTGGTAACCAATCGCATGAAACATTTGTTTGGGTCAAAATGACTTTATTTTGGTCTCCAAGTGTCTAAAAAGCTTATTTTAGTCAAAATAAAGGCATTTTGTCACTAAAGGTCTGAAAACCTTTTTTTAGCCAAAATGACTGTATTTTTATCTTTTAGAGTCTTAAAACACCGCTTTTAGACAAGATAAACTACTCTTGGTAACCAATGGCCTGAAAAAATGTTTTTGGTCAAAATGACTCTATTTAGGTCTCCAAGTGTCTTAAAAGCCCTTTTTAGTCAAAATAACTACGTTTGGTCACACAAGGTCTGAAAAACTTTTTTTAGCCAAAATGACTGTGTTTTTGTCTATTAGTCTTAAAAAGCTTGTTTTAGACAAGTTAATTGCATTTTGTTACCAGTGATCTAAAAACATTTTTTGGTCAAAATGACTCTATTTTGATCTCCAAGTGTCTAAAAAGCTTATTTTAGTCAAAATAAATGCATTTGTTCACCAAAGGTCTGAAAACCTTTTTTTAGCCATAATGACTGTATGTTTGTCTATTAGAGTCTTAAAAATCCGGTTTTAGACAAGATAATTGCATTTCGTATGCAGTGATCTGAAAATATTTTTTTGGTCAAAATGATTCTATTTTGGTCTCCAAGTGTCTAAAAAGCCTTTTTTAGTCAAAATAACTGCATTTGGTCACCAAAGGTCTGAAAAACTTTTTTAGCCAAAATGACTGTATTTTTGTCTATTAGAGTCTTAAAACACTGCTTTTAGACAAGATAAACTACATTTGGTAACCAATGGCCTGAAAAAATGTTTTTGGTCAAAATGACTCTATTTAGATCTCCAAGTGTCCAAAAAGCCCCTTTTAGTCAAAATAACTGCATTTGGTCACCGAAGGTCTGAAAAAAAATTTAGTCAAAATGATTGTATTTTCATCTATTAGAGTCTTAAAAAGCCGGTCTTGGACAAGATAATTACATTTGGTAACCAACCGCCTGAAACATTTGTTTGGGTCAAAATGACTCTATTTTGGTCTCCAAGTGTCTAAAAAGCATTTATTTTTTTGCATTTAATCACCAAAGGTCTGAATTTTTTTTATATTTATTGAGTATAAACAGTACACTGAATAAATAACATGAATGGTAGACATAATCAGTTATAGAACCAGTGTTACAAATACAAATACAAAATACAAATATATAAAGGCCATTGTAAGTCTTGAATATATTTCAGTACCCCAGCTCTGAACAATTGTGCTATAAAATATACACCATGGGCCTCCCACATCTCCGCACCCTCTAGACGAAACAGTTCCGAAAAGTTGCGATTATGCCAAATCGGAGCCTGAGGAATGTAACCCGTGATCTGCAACATCCCCTTGACACAGCGCCACACCATGCGAATCAAGGCGAGTGTGGGTAACCGAGTCCCCATATTGGAGAACCCCGCTTCAAGGTGTACAAGGACAGGGTGAGGCGAGTCAGTAGGGACCCAATAGGAACGAATGGATCCAAAAGATCCCAGCCCCCCATATGCTGAACCTGGAAGGTTAGAAAATATACTCTGGGGTTGGGGACTGCCAAGCCACCACTATCCTTGCCCATGTGAAGGGTAGCCAATTTAATCCTAGCCACTTTTTTGCACCAGATTAGTTCTCGGAACTGGGAGTCAATCCTATACAACCATTTCCTGGGTATCCAGATTGGGGAGTTGTGCAAGACATAAAGAAGTTGAGGAGCCCACACCATCTTAATTAGATTGACTCGCCCAGCCACCGACAAGGGAACTTTGCAGTAGAGGTACGAGGTTCAGTGTGATATACTGGGTAGGATCAGGAGACACCTGGATCCCCAAATATTTGAAGCAGTCAACCACTCGCACTGTGGATGCACAGTGCGGAAGAGGCTGAGTTATGGGATCAAGGGGCATTAAAACTGATTTATCCCAATTTATGGAAAATCCCGACAGGGACCCAAAATAGTCAATAAGGGACATTACCGCCCGCAAGGATTCCCCTGTATCACCTAGGTAGAGCAGTGTGTCATCCGCATAGAGTGAGATAACGTCTGCATGGGAGCCCCTTCTGAACCCCACTATGTCAGGGGAGGACCGAATCCACGCCGCTAAGGTCTCCAGTGCCATGGCAAACAGCAATGGAGATAGTGGGCAGCCCTGTCTAGTCCCCCTGTGCAAACAGAAGGGTCCAGAAAGCTCCCCTTTCACCCTCAGTCTGGCCGTGGGGGCAGCGTACAGTACCCGCACCCAGTTCAGAAAGTTCTCTCCTACACCAATGCGTTTGACAACTTCCCATAGGTACACCCATTCAACACTATCGAATGCCTTAGCGGCATCTAGCGAAAAGACTGCCCGGTTCCCAGGGTTGTCTACTGGGATCTGAAGGTTCAGAAATAGTCGGTGGAGATTAAGTGCCATCGATCTGGTCAGGATAAACCCCGATTGATCCCTATGGACAACCCCCTGGACAACAGAGGACAGCCTAGTGGCCAGTATCTTAGCTAGAATTTTAACATCCGTTGTGAGTAGAGATATGGGCCTTTAGGAATCCGCCAAAAGCGGGTCCTTGCCAGGTCTCAGCAGGAAAACAACTAAAGCTTCGGACATAGAGGCAGGAAGGTGGCTGTTAGGGATACAAGAGGTAGCCTGATGGCAGAGGAAGGCCCCACGTGTGCCAGAGGGCGGTGCTTAGACGGGAACCCCCAAGGTAAGTGACACAGGCTAACCTGAGGTGCGGAATCTAAGTATCCACCGGTTTTCACCAGAGCCTCTAGTGGTGAGGATGGATTTTGCTGCGTGTGGATACCAGGTCGCAGTCCTCAGGGTCACCCCACCAAGGGAGAAGCCGGTCAAGATCCGAAGGCAGATAAGCAGACAAGGGAGATCCGAGAGAATGGTCAAACAAGCCGGGGGTCAGGACGGGCAGCAGGTTATCAAGGTCAGGAACAAGCCAAAGGTCAAAATGGATATCAAACAGGTAACAGGAAGCAGGCTTCAGGAACACAGGAAGAGCTGCAGACAAGTCAGCAAAGACACAGTGCTTCTGAGCTGTTTAAATAAGGCAGCCTCTTTGCCAATTACTGCAATTAGTCTGCTCTAGGTTAACCCTTTAGATTGCAGATTCATGACAGCACATCAGTGTGCTCAGGAAGCATTCCTAACATTACCCCCCCCCTTAAGGGCAACCTCCGGGTGCCCAACAAACTGCTTTTCTGAGGATGGGCAAGAAAAAACGCCTGGATCAGGTCTGCGGCATGAATGTTACTCTCAGGTTCCCATGAATTCTCTTCCGGCCCATAACCCTTCTATTTAATAAGGAACTGAAGCTGGTTACCTCTTTTCCGGCAATCAAGTACAGCCTCAACTTCGTACTCCATGTCGCAATCCACCATCACTGGTTCCGGAGGTCCAGGGCTTCTGCCGGGGAAGGCGTCAGGAACCGCGGGTTTTAAAAAAGAGTGACATGGAACACAGGATGGATCCGTAGGGTATCAGGTGAGGATAACTCATAGGACACGGCATTGAGTCTTATTTTAACGGGGAATGGGCCGATAAACCTGGAAGCCAACTTCTTGGATGGGCAGGCCAAGCGCAGGTTAGCTGTGGATAAAAAGACCTGGTCACCTGGTTGGAGAACAGTTCTCCCCTCTTTTTCCCATCAAAGATTCTTTTGGACGCTATCTGAGCCTTGGCCAAGGTGTCCGGCAGAAGTTTGTTATTACTCGTGAAGAAGTCAATGGTGACCTGAACTGCGGGCACTCTGGAATCAGATGGGACGTCGGGCAGAAAGGAAGGATGAAAACCATAAATGGCAAAGAAGGGAGATTGCCCGGTAACGGAATGTCGTGAATTATTAAAGGCAAATTCCGCAAATGGTAGTAATGCTACCCAGTCGTACTGGACGAAGGTGGTAAAGCACCGGAGATATTGTTCCAGGGTCTGGTTTGTCCTCTCTGTTTGCCTGTTCGTCTGCGGGTGGTAAGCTGAGGACATAGATAATTCAATTTTTAGTAGCTTACACAAGGCCCTCCAAAAGCGGGACGTGAACTGTACCCCTCTGTCCGAGATAATGTTCGTGGGTACCCCGTGGAGTCGCACGATCTCCTTAATGAAGACTTCTGCAGTTTCTTTTGCAGAGGGGGTACCTTTGAGGGGTAGAAAGTGGGCCATCTTAGTAAACCGGTCTACAACCACAAAAATGGCAGAGCACCCGGCCGAAGGTGGAAGTTCCAGGATAAAGTCCATGGCGATAGTTTGCCAGGGCCAGTCAGGGATTGGGAGTGGTCTGAGGAGACCCCACGCCTTACTTCTGGTGGTTTTACTCCTGGAGCAAGAAACACAGGAAGACACATAACTTCTGCAGTCTTTTCCCATCTCAGGCCACCAGAAGGTGCATTGCATGAGGTCAAGGGTCCTATGAACACCAAAATGGCCAGCCAGAGGGTGGTCATGGCAGGCAGCTAGAACCGAAACTCTGACTCCCTCCGGGACAAATATTTTGTCCTTAGCCCACAACAAACCATCCTTGCGTGACAGGGGTATCCCAGGTGGACCGGAAATTTTGGCAGAGGCTTGCTCAAGATGGGATTTCAGGCTAGTGAGCAGGAAGTTTTTCTCTGACAGGATAGTGTCAGGTACCAACTCTTCTTTAGTATTATCAAACATCCGGGACAGGGAATCCGGTTTGACATTTTTCGACCCGGGCCAATAGGTGATATGGAACGAGAATCTGGAGAAGAAGAGTGCCCATCGGGCCTGGCGGGGTCTAAGTCGCTTTGCAGATCTTAAGTACTCAAGGTTCTTATGATCGGTAAATATAAGAATCGGGTGTGATGCTCCTTCTAGTAGATATCTCCACTCTTCGAGAGCGGCTTTGATAGCCAGGAGTTCCCGGTCCCCGACATCATAGTTTTTCTCCGCGGGAGAGAGTTTCCGGGAAAAGAAGGCTATTGGGTGAGTTAAGTCTCTAGTTCCCTGTCTTTGGGAGATGACTGCCCCGACCGCAATGTCCAATGCATCTACCTCCAGGAGATAGGGTAAGGCAGGATCCGGGTGACTTAGGATAGGGGCAGAGGTAAAATGTTTTTTAGGAAACCGAGAAGGCGGACTGAGCTTCTGGGGTCCACTGGAAGTGGACGTTCTTCTTAGTAAGGTGAGTAATAGGGGCTATGATGTTAGAGAACCCCTAATGAACCTCCTATAAAAATTAGTGAAGCCAACGAAGCGCTGTACTCCCTTTTTGTCTGATGGAGGTGGCCAGTCCAGAATTGCAGAGACCTTCTGAGGATCCATCTCTATTCCTTCTGTGGAAATTATTAACCCCAGAAACGAGATACTGTTCTGCTCAAAAACGCACTTCTCGGCCTTGGCGTAGAGACCATGCTGGCGAAGGCGACCGAGGACATTTGAACGTGCTCGCGATGCTGCTCTAGGGATGTTGAGAAGATTAGGATGTCATCCAAGTATACGATGATGAAGATATCCAACCAATCCCTGAAGATGTTGTTCACAAAGTGTTGGAACGTGGTAGGAGCATTACAAAGGCCAAATGGCATTACCAGGTATTCGAAATGTCTGAATCTAGTGCGGAAAGCAGTCTTCCATTCGTCGCCCTCTCGGATGCGCACCAAGTTGTACGCCCCACGAAGATCCAGCTTAGTAAACAGGATGGCAGATCTGAGTCTCTGAAAGAGTTCGGGGACTAGAGGAAGGGGATAACGGTTTTTAATAGTAACTTTATTTAAATCCCTATAATCGATGCAGGGTCGGAGGGTGTGATCCTTCTTCTCTACGAAGAAGATACCTGCCCCTGCTGGAGAGGTAGAGGGACAGATGAACCCCTTCTTCAGACTTTCGTCTACATAGTCCTTTAAGACGTCCAGCTCACGTTCAGAAAGTGGGTAAATCCGGCCGAACGGGATTTCGGCTCCTGGGAGCAAGTCGATGGGTCAGTCATATGGACGGTGGGGGGGCAAGGTCTCTGCTCCCCGTTTGCTGAATACGTCCAGGAAATCATGGTATGCTTTGGGCACCACAGAACATACATCAGGTTCGGATTCAAGACAGAACAGAGTCTTGGGGAATTCAGGAGGAGCGGGTAGACAGGAATTCTTGCAGTAAAAAGATGGGAACTGGATGGTGCCTGTGATCCAATTGACTTGCGGGTTATGTGCTTGCAACCACGGTAATCCCAGGATAATGGGAAATAAGGAGGATGTGATAACATCCAGGCTAATCAGTTCCTTATGGCCGGAGGAGGAGACCATAGGAAGGGGAAAAGTTTCTTGGGTCACGGGCCCGGATTTGATGTGGGAGCCATCAGCCAGGAAGATGGTGAGGTCCTGAGTCTTGAGCCGGAGAGGTACGCCATGTTGCAGGGCGAACGAGCGATCAATGAAACAACGGCAGGCTCCCAAGTCAATGATTGTGGTAACTGGGACGAGTCCTTCCGGAAGCTGTAATGACACAGGAAAGGCTAGGTGGGAGGAACTGGCAACAGATGGTGAGGCCGGCATGAACTTATGGTATTTTGCCGGGCAGGAGCGCACATAGTGTCCAGCTTCACCGCAATACAGGCACAGGTTACCCAACTGGCGACAGCGTCTCTCCTCCGGGGACAAAGCAGGCCGTATGATCCCAAGTTGTATAGGTTCAGGCGTATCTAAAGGCGACTCCAGCGGAGGCGGGGTTGGTAAGAGCTGACCCAGCAGAAGAAAAGTATGCAGGATGAGCAACTCGTGGTAGCGTCCAGGCTGGTCTGAACGGCTGCGGAGATCGTTCTGCTCTGCGCCCCCGTAGCCACCGGTCGATTTGAATGGCCTGAGAAATAAAATCTTCCAAGGCATTGGGGACACCTACCCGCGCCAGCTCGTCCTTCAGTCCTTCTGACAAGCCGAGATAGAACTGATACCGGAGTGCTGCTTCGTTCCAGGATGTATCGGAACTGAGGCGGCGGAAGTCAGTGACGTAGTGTTCTACAGGCCAGCGACCCTGCTGAAGAACATGAAGCGCAGCTTCTGCGGTGGAGGATCGCTGCGGGTCATCATAGAGCTGTGCCATGGCCTCAAAAAATTACCGTAAGGAGTTTAATGGGGGCTGCCCTCTTCAAGGAGCCGATGAACCCAGGACTGGGGTTCGCCTAGGAGCAGGGAGATAACAAACCCCACCTTGGTGGTCTCCAAAGAAAAGGTTCGAGGTTGCAGGGAGAAATACAGCTGGCAGGCGTTGCGAAAGGCGCGGAATTTACCGCGATCCCCGGAATATTTTTCGGGAGCAGGAACTCGAGGTTCTGGTGGCAGCATCACTACGGTAGGGCCAGAAGCAGGTGCAGAGAGTGCTGCAGCAGGAGAGGAAGCAGATAATACAGGAGGATCCCCCTGAAGTGTCGTAGAGAGCAGCCTTTCCTCTAGCTGTGTGTAGCCGCCTTGAAGCGACTTTACGGTTTGAGATAGGGCTGCGAGGTGTTGGCAGATCTCTTCCAACGGTGAGGCTTCTCTTGCAGGCTCCGTCATGGCTGACTTGTACTGTTAGGGATACAAGTGGTAGCCTGATGGCAGAGGAAGGCCCCACGTGTGCCAGAGGGCGGAGCTTAGACGGGAACCCCCAAGGTAAGTGACACAGGCTAACCTGAGGTGCGGAATCTAAGTATCCACCGGTTTTCCCCAGAGCCTCTAGTGGGGAGGATGGATTTTGCTGCGTGTGGATACCAGGTCGCAGTCCTCAGGGTCGCCCCACCAAGGGAGAAGCCGGTCATGATCCGAAGGCAGATAAGCAGACAAGGGAGATCCGAGAGTATGATCAAACAAGCCGGGGGTCAGGACGGGCAGCAGGTCAACAAGGTCAGGAACAAGCCAAAGGTCAAAACGGATATCAAACAGGTAACAGGAAGCAGGCTTCAGGAACACAGGAAGAGCTGCAGAAAAGTCAGCAAAGACACAGTGCTTCTGAGCTGTTTAAATAAGGCAGCCTGTTTGCCAATTACTGCAATTAGTCTGCTCTAGGTTAACCCTTTAGATTGCAGATTCATGACAGCACATCAGTGTGCTCATGAAGCATTCCTAACAGCGGGCAATATGGAAGGCTTCGTTATATACCCACAGCAGCACAGGCACCAACTGTTCAGCGTATCGGCTGTAAACCTCCGACGGGATACCATCAGCCCCCGGAGATTTACCAGGCTTAGTAGATTTCAAGGCCGCATAAAGTTCATTTTCCGTAAGGGGGGCCCCAAGCACAGCCACGTCCCAGGCAGACAGAGAAGGTAAATCGCAGGAAGCCAAAAAAATCGGCAATTTCTCGTGAGTCAGCCGAGATCTTAGAGGAGTAAAGATCAGCATAAAAGTTCCCAAGTACTCTCCGTATGTCAGCCGTGGCGTGCCAGAGCACCCCCTGAGGATCCTTAATCTGGTGTATAAATGCCGCAGGCTGCTGCGAGCGAACCAGCATGGCCAACATATGACCCGTGTTTTCTCCCTTCTCAAAATACCTCTGCTGCAAGAAGAAGCGCTTGTTTTCAGCCTTTTGAATCGAGGCCGACTTGGCCATAGATTGGGCAGCCAGCCGCGACCTCTGAGTATCATCTGACGGGTCCCTAACATAAGTTTCCTCCGCTCTAGTCACTGCATCCAACACAGTATTCTCCCATTGCCTGGTGTCCGTTTTAATGGCATTAACCATATGTATAAACTGACCTCCCATGAATGCCTTAGCCGCATCCCACACCACCCCCACCTCTGCGGATTCCAAATTGTCAGCAAAAAAGGACGTTAGTTTGGGTGGCAGGGGATCAGAACTAGGAAAGAGCGTCAGCCAGAATGTATTGAGTTTCCAAAGGGATTTCCCCGCCACGACCACCAGAGGCAGTAGCGAACCATTACCCAGCCCCAGATCTATCCTAGACAATCCAGAGTGTGACGCCGAGAAGCACGAAAACTTTCGTACCTTAGGGTGGCCCATCCTCCAGACATCTGTCAGTCCGAGTTCACCCACCAACCGAGCAAGGGGCGTAGCCCCCCCGGCCAGCATAGGTCCACCGGAGTGAGAGGAAAACCTATCCCAGGCAGTAAAGTCCCCCAACATCAGCAGGGGCACATCAGGAAGTTGAGCAATATGTGGCACGATAAGTTTAAGTACCCCTGCAGAATACGGGGGGGGCACAAGTACACACCTAAGGCTTGCTAGTTGGCAGGATAAAACTAACCGGCCCTCAGGGTCAATCACAGACTTTGAGCATAGAAACCGTACCCCCTTCTTAATCAAAATACACACCCCTCTCGAATAAGTGGAGTAAACAGAGTGGAACTGGTGACTAAATACGCTAGGAGCGAGACACGGGGAAGTGGAAGGAGACATATGGGTCTCCTGCAGGCAAACCACATCTGCCTGCAGGCGTTTGATGGTGCGGAGCACTGCCGTCCTCTTTACCGGGTTGCTGAGGCCCTGCACATTCCAGGACATCACACAAATATTATCAGCCATAGTCAAAATGTAGCCATACACGGAGCGTCAGGCAACCCGGCCAGGGAGGCGAAAGAGGGCACCCAGAAAGGGTGAACCCACTACACCCCATCAGCACAGCCCAGCTATATAGAGAGAGCAACAGGAGTAGTCGCCCAGCCCACACAGTACCGGTGCAGACCCAGCATAGAGAACAGTCAATAGGAACATCCACAGCATAGGGTAAAATAATAGCAGTAGAGCGACAAATTACATGCAGGAAAAGCAAAAATCGAACCAAAGTCCAGGACCAGAAAAAAGGCAAAAAGGGGGGAACAAAAAGGCAATACACGTCTGCCACGTGTGGGGGAAGGAACGAGTCAATAGGGCATGTCCAGTCACGACCAAGGGGGGGAAACCGAAGAGGGACCACCGATGCCAGTGTAGTCTCCTCAAAATTAGCAACCGTGTGAGAGGTAGCAACCATTAGTGCAGCAGAAGAGCTCCCATCATAACAGGAAAAGTGTGTGTAACATCAAGTGCCAGGTATAGGCAGGAGAACCGAAAGGATCCATGACCGGCCGAAAAGAGTACAAAAGTTCCAAAAAGTAGAAACGATCCTCAAAGGTCTTCTCGCCTGGGGGAAGTGGCCGCCCGCAGGGCCCCACCATTAGCATCCAGCCATTGAACAGCAGCAGAAGGCTTGTCAAAGAACAACACCTCATCCCGGGCCACCACCCAGAGCCTGGAAGGGTACAGCATAGCATATTGAACATTCAAGTCCCGCAATCTCCTCTTGACCTCTACGAATTTCGCACGCTGTTTCTGCACCACCACAGAGTAATCGGGGAACAGGGAGATCCTTGAGTTGTCAATCTTGAGCCTCCCCTGCATTCCCCTGGCTTTAGTAATTGAGGAATTTGAAGATGAAAGTGCGCGGGGGGGGGGGGGGCTCCAGGAGGAAGAGGTCGCATAGGCACCCTATGAGCACATTCCACCGAAAACATGGAAGTAAAGGATTCTTGCCCAAAAGTAGAGAGCAGCCATTGTTCAATGAAAGCCACAGGATCTTTACCTTCCGCCCGCTCAGGGATCCCAATTGCTCTGATATTACTCTGTCTCATCCTATTCTCCAAGTCATCCAGACGAGCAGCTTGCTGGGCCGAGAGCAGGGCAGTATGTTTCACTTTCCTTTGCAAAGGCGCCATGTCATCCTCCAGGGAGCTGACCCTGCCTTCCACTGCCGCTGTCCTCTCCCTCAATTTCTGCATATCATGATATCATGTTTCATGAACGATATCTCAGCCTTGACCCCCTTTAACTCCGCTGTCAGGGCCGTAATTGAGGTGGTACAGGTGGTAACCGCAGCCATAATGTCCCACAAAGTGGGTTCTGTGTCCGGGGTAGGAGATGATTGCCTCGGGGCCTGGTCTGCATCTGCTGCCTCCCAATCAGCAATCTGGCGGGAGAGATCCCCAAAGGGAACAGTGTCATCCGTGTCTGCATGCGACCCCGGTGAGCCGGATCGATGGTCCTCAGATAGAGTATGGGGGTCCCGGGCAGCAGGCTTAGCAAAAAGCTTTTGAGCAGCCTCCAGATATGTGGCCTTCTGTGCTGCACGCTGCGAGGCGCCGCCATCTTGGATCGGGCCGGCCTGTGCGGATTTCCCTCTTTACCCTTCTCAGACATCACAGAGAGAAGATGGAGGACTCACCGGGTGATCACCGCACTCCAGGGAACACAGGGCACTGAGTGACGGTAGAAATCGGAGCAGGATAAGGAGTTACACAGGATAACTACCAGGATCAACAGCGGAGCTCACAGCATGCACGTCCGCTCACACCCGCAGCTCGGCCACGCCCCCCCTGAAAAAAAATTTCGTCAAAATGACTGTATTTTTGTCTTTTAGAGTCTTAAAAGGCTTGTAGGCTTTTTAGTCACTTGAAAACCAAAATAGAGTCATTTTGACCCAAAAAATTTTTTGTCAGGCTATTGGTTACCACATGCAGGTATCTTGTCTAAAAAGCGGCTGTTTAAGACTCTAAAAGACTAAAAGATGAAAATTTTGACAAAAAAAGTCAGACCTTTGGTGACCAAATGTAGTTATTTTGACTAAAAAATGCTTTTTAGACACTTGGAGACCAAAATAATTTAACTTTGACCCAAAAATTTTTTTCAGGCCATTGGTTTACCAAATGCAGTTATCTGGTCTAAAACCGGCGTTATAAGACTCTAAAAGCCGAAAATACAGTCATTTTGACTAAAACATTTTTTCCAGATCTTTGGTGATCAAATGCAGTTATCCTGACTAAAAAAGGCTTTTTAGACACTTGGAGAAAAAAATAGAGTCATTTTGACCCAAAAAAATGTTTTCAGATCACTGGTAACGATGACTGTTGGGGTGACAGGTGATGATAATTGATGAGGTGACAGGTGACGATGATTGATGAGGTGACAGGTGACGATGATTGATGGGGTGACAGGTGACGATCACTGATGGGGTGACAAGTGACGATGATTGATAGGGTGACAGATGACGATGACTGATGGGGTGACAGATGACGATGACTGATGGGGTGACAGGTGACAGTGATTGATGGGGTGACAGGTGACAGGCGATGGTCACTGATGGGTGACAGGTGATGGGCGATGGTGCACGGCGGTACTGATGGCAGTCTCTGGTGACCGGTGAACTTTAGGCTACGTTCACATGTGTGCGATCCAGAAATCATTGCAAATCGCGGGACGCCTGTGCGTTGCCCGTGATTTGCAATAGCACCCCAAACGCTGTGCGATGTTGCTGCGATTTCCGCCTGCTGAATCGAGGTAACATCACGCAAACAACGCATGACGCCCCAAATAAGCTCTTGTACCTTTTTTGGGCGTCATTCGATGTTTGCGCGATGTTACCGCGATTCGGCAGGCGGAAATGGTGGCAACATCGCACAGCGTTTGGGGTGCTATTGCAAAAAACGGGCAACTCACAGGCTTCCCGCAATATGCAATGATTTCCGGATCGCGGGCAGAATCGCGGTGATTCTGCCCGCGATCGCTGCGCTCACATGTGAACGTTATGGGTGTCAATTTCTGGGCACTGATGAGGTGACTGTTGGGTGACAGGTGACATTGGGGGGGGGGCGCTGAGGACTGTGTGGGGACCTTTATTAGTGTGATTTTACTGTGATTTTACTTTTACAGGTACACAGAGCAGTAACTCACTGTTTCTAGCTCTGCTCCCCTCATACTGGAAACTGTATGAGGGGAGAAGAGCTAGTAACAGTGAGTTACTGCTCTTTGTTTACATTTTGTGATCGGCTGTGAATGGATTCACAGCCGATCACATAGTAAACAGTCACTGTCAGTGACTGTTTACTACTGCCGGTGACAGCTGTGTTCCTACGGAACACAGCGCCACCGACATGACCGCGCTGCGCGCTCCCGATCGCGCATGCGCGGTCATCTCCCGGGCGCCTCCATTGTGATCGGCTGTGTCATTGGAACACAGCCGATCACGTGGGAAACAGAAACGCCCATTGGCTGTTTCCCCCCTGCCGGTGACGGGGGGTGTCCCGGGGACACCCCGACACCGGCAGTGCAGGGCGGCGCGCACGCGATCGCGCGCCTGCCCTGCATTCATAACATGGTCAGATCACGCAATGATCTCAAAGATTTATAGTGTCACAACAATTAATTCAATAAAACAGAGATCTTGGAAATTAAACGAGAGTCTTTTGCAGATAGAAGAGGTGAGGGTGGAGGTACAGAAGAAGCTTAGGGACTATTTCGATGTTAACGATCAGCCAGGATGCTCTATAGGAATATTGTGGGAAGCCCATGAATCAGTGATAAGAGGAGTTCTGATTAAGCATGGAGCAAGAATAAAGAAAGAAAGAAATAAACAATTAACAACATTTTTAGAGAAACTTAAAATATTAGAAATAGAGCATAAACAGAAAAAGGTAAATAAGACACTAGAGGAACTAGTTATCGTAAGAAAACAAATATCAGATCTACTCCAATATAGAGCTAAGGCTGCAATACAAATATCGAGAAAGGTATCCTATGAATCAGGAAACAAATGTGGAAAGACCTTAGCAAGATCTATTCAGAACCAAAAATTAAGATCTTATATCCCACAGATTGTAACATCAGAGGGTAGTAAGAAGCTGATACCGAAACAAATTTCTGATGAGTTTAGGAATTTTTATTCTCTGTTGTATAATTTACCGGAGACAGGGAAAACACAGAAAGAGATGGATGAGTATTTGATACAAACAGGTCTCCCTAAACTATCGGAAGAAGAACGAGAGGATCTGGAAAAACAAATCTCGTTAGAGGAAATACAATAGACTATAAAAAACATGAAGATAGGCAAAGCACCAGGACCGGATGGATTAACACCACAGTACTTCCATGTATTGTCCCCAATTTTGGGACCATACATGGAAAGACTATTTAATGAGAGAGGTCCAGAGGGGATGTTTGCCAGAGATACTTTGGCAGCCTACTTGACGCTGATTCTGAAGGAGGGTAGGGACCCAGCAAATTGCGGAAGTTATAGGCCTATCTCCCTGTTAAATACAGATTTAAAAATCTTCACGAAAATATTAGCTACTAGAATGTCGAGGATCCTTTCGAGGGAAATTCATTTAGATCAAGTAGGATTCATGATGGCAAGAGAAGCGAAAGACAATACTACGAGAGTCCTCAATTTAATCCACATAGTTAATAAAGCAAGGACCCCCTGTGTTATACTGAGCACCGATGCAGAAAAGGCTTTCGATAGAGTTGAGTGGGCCTTTATGCAGTCAGTGCTTAGATATATAGGAGTAGGAGAAGTAATGAGGGAAAGAATCACCAAAGTCTATTCAAATCCAACAGCGAGGGTGAAGGCTAATGGGGTACTCTCAGAACCTTTTTATATAAAGAACGGCACAAGACAAGGATGTCCACTTTCCCCATTGCTCTTCGCTCTAGTACTGGAACCTTTCTTATGTAAAATCCGCATGAATCCGGATATAAGAGGAGTTTCCCAGGGCAAAGAGCAATATAAAATCGCAGCCTATGCAGATGATCTGTTATTTTCCTTGACAGAGGCAGACATCTCACTACCTGTGCTCCTAAAGGAATTTAAACAGTATGGGGACATGTCAAATCTCAAAATAAATTATGGGAAATCGGAAGCGCTGGGAATAGGGGTCTCGGAAGTAAAAATGAAGAGACTAAAAAGTAACTTTGGCTTTATCTGGGTGAAAGAGGCAGTGAAATATTTAGGGACATATATATCAGCAGACCTGTCAAGGTTAGTCGACCTGAATTTGCTCCCTCTGGTCAAGGAGACAAGGAGACTTCTTGACCAATGGGAGGGGGGACTCCAGTCTTGGTTTGGGAGGGGGAACCTAATAAAAATGAACATCTTTCCAAAATATTTATATTTGATGCGAGCTCTGCCTATCAAAATAGCGAATAGCTTCTTTAAAACCATACAAACATAGGCTTTCACAGGATACAGAAGTAAGTGTCAGCCTGTATAGGCCCCAAAAATTAGCTCACATGGGTTTAACTGACAGCAAAGAACATAGTGTATTTGATGGCTAGAGGTAAATTAGGCATTCACACAGGAGAAACAAAAAGAAAGCCAACGAATAACTTGAGGTGCCATCTTGCCATGGCCAAGTTCAAAGGGGTCGAGGGTGGCAGTGGTGATCGCCTACGGCCACATCACCCTCAACGCACCTGATCTTGTCTAATCTCGGAAGCTAAGCAGGGTTGGGTCTGGTTAGTACCTGGATGGGAGACCGCCTGGGAATACCAGGTGCTGTAGGCTTTTGGCTTTTCCTTTATTCGTTGGCTTTCTTTTTGTTTCTCCTGAGGTGCCATCTTGCCATGGCCAAGTTTAAAGGGGTCGAGGGTGGCATCTGTGATCGCCTACGGCGACATCACCCTGAAAGTGCCCGATCTCATTTGATCTCAGAAGATAAGCAGGGTCGGGCCTGGTTAGCAGCTGGATGGGAAACTGCCTGGGAATACCAGGTGCTGTAGGCTTTTGGCTTTTCCTTTATTCGTTGGCTTTCTTTTTGTTTCTCCTGAGGTGCCATCTTGCCATGGCCAAGTTCAAAGGGGTCGAGGGTGGCAGTGGTGATCGCCTATGGCCACATAACTCTAAACGCGCCCAATCTCGTCTGATCTCAGAAGCTAAGCAGGGTCGTGCCTGGTTAGAACCTGGATGGGAAACCGCCTGGGAATACCAGGTGCTGTAGGCTTTTGGCTTTTCCTTTATTCGTTGGCTTTCTTTTTGTTTCTCCTGAGGTGCCATCTTGCCATGGCCAAGTTCAAAGGGGTCGAGGGTGGCAGGGGTGATCGCCTACGGCCACATCACCCTGAACGTGACCTATCTCGTCTGATCTCGGAAGCTAAGCAGGGTCGGGCCTGGTTAGTACCTGGATTGGAGACCGCCTGGGAATACCAGGTGCTGTAAGGCTTTTGGCTTTTCCTTTTTTTTTATTTAAAATTTTGTAATATAACACTTGAGTATCAACAACAGAAAAGGTACAATTAAATACAGACATTATGCAAATTAGGTCACTCATAGTATGGGTAACCTGAACTGGGGAAGGGCAGGGCGGGGGGTTCAGGGTCAAAAGAGCATGGAAACTAATGGGGAATGTGAGAGTGGGGAAGAGTTCTTGGGCGAGTCCTGGAACGTAAATGTATATTGATCCATAGAGGGGTCGGATTTGGGGAAGGAGTACTTGATGTAATTGTCCCATTTCTGTAGAAATGATTTCCCTGAGGATGGGGCTGAAAAAAACCTGTTGAGGCGGTCAATGGAAAGAAGTGTGGAAAGCTCTGATCATACCCGGGAAACTAAGGGGGGAGTCGTGGAGATCCAATTAGTTAGGATTGTCCTTCTGGCCACCAGTAAACAGGTCAGGATCCACAGACGATGTGGCGAGGCAGGGGTGCTAGACCACTTTTGGAGGCGTTTGTCCCAGTAACCGAACAGGAGCAATATAGGGTCTTTGGGTATGTGCCACTTCGTCACTTGAAGGTCAGTACCTGGTCCCAGAATGTCGTGATATAGTGACAGGACCAGAACTTGTGGCAAAGAGAAGGTCTTTCCGCGGAACATAACGGACAATTATGAGCATCCCAAATCGTTTTGTTTAGAGGTACATTAGGCATTCACACAGTATACAGAAGTAAGTGTCGGCATGTATAGGCCCCAAAAATTAGCTCACATGGGTTTACCTGACAGCTAAGTATGTAGTATTTGGAGGCTGAAGGTACATTAGGCATTCACAGGATTCAGAAATAAGTGTCGGCCTGTATAGGGAAGTTCTCAAACGCATTGGTGTGGGAGAGAACTTTCTGAACTGGGTGCGGGTACTGTACGCTGCCCCCATGGCCAGACTGAGGGTGAAAGGGGAGCTTTCTGGACCCTTCTGTTTGCACAGGGGGACTAGACAGGGCTGCCCACTATCTCCATTGCTGTTTGCCATGGCACTGGAGACCTTAGCGGCGCGGATTCGGTCCTCCCCTGACATAGTGGGGTTCAGAAGGGGCTCCCATGCAGACGTTATCTCACTCTATGCGGATGACACACTGCTCTACCTAGGTGATACAGGGGAATCCTTGCGGGCGGTAATGTCCCTTATTGACTATTTTGGGTCCCTGTCGGGATTTTCCATAAATTGGGATAAATCAGTTTTAATGCCCCTTGATCCCATAACTCAGCCTCTTCCGGACTGTGCATCCACAGTGCGAGTGGTTGACTGCTTCAAATATTTGGGGATCCAGGTGTCTCCTGATCCTACCCAGTATATCACACTGAACCTCGTACCTCTGCTGCAAAGTTCCCTTGTCGGTGGCTGGGCGAGTCAATCTAATTAAGATGGTGTGGGCTCCTCAACTTCTTTATGTCTTGCACAACTCCCCAATCTGGATACCCAGGAAATGGTTGCATAGGATTGACTCCCAGTTCCGAGAACTGATCTGGTGCTAAAAAGTGGCTAGGATTAAATTGGCTACCCTGCAGATGGACAAGGATAGTGGTGGCTTGGCAGTCCCCAACCCCAGAATATATTTTCTAGCCTTCCAGGTTCAGCATATGGGGGGATGGGGTCTTTTGGATCCATTCGTTCCTATTGGGTCCCTACTGACTCGCCTCACCCTGTCCTTGTACACCTTGAAGCGGGGTTCTCCAATATGGGGACTCTGTTACCCACACTTGCCTTGATTCGCATGGTGTGGCACTGTGTCAAGGGGATGTTGCAGATCACGGGTTACCTTCCTCAGACTCCGATTTGGCATAATCGCAACTTTTCGGAACTGTTTTGTCTAGAGGGCGCGGAGATGTGGGAGGCACATGGTGTATATTTTATAGCACAATTGTTCAGAGCTGGGGTACTGAAATATATTCAAGACTTACAGAGGGAGTTTGATGTTCCTAGGCACTGTTTCTTTCGCTACCTACAATTGAGACACGCGATGATGGCCCAGGCAGGCTTGGCTTCTTTGACACCCGACACTCACTGCCTGTTGGGTGAGGTGTTTCGGGTCTCGGACAAGAAGGGTATGATCTCACAGGTTTATGTCCTTCTGTTGGTATCCGTGCAGGACCCCTCTTCCCTCCCTGCTCGTGCGGGGTGGGAGGGGGGATCTTGGACCCATAGATGGGCAGACGTGGGATCTTTGCCTCTCATCAATCATCGATTTTGGATCGCCTCCAGGGTGCCGAGCAGGGGCCAGTGGATAACACAGGTCAATACCTCTTTAATCAGGGAAAAGCCATACCAGCATCGAAATGCTCACAAGAAATTTGCCTCGTTATGGCAACCTTGGTTGGATGACCCGGCCTTGGCTCCCCCCAGTTGGTTATGGATCGGCTGCTCATTGGATAGGGTAGCATTTCTTGAGAAGGTCTAGCGTGCAGAGTCCTCCCTTCCTTTCCCCCTCCCCCCAACCTTTAAATTTTCTGCCACAGTTTTCCTTTTTTCCCTTCCCTTCTCCTTTGCACTTAGTACTTCAGGTGGGTTTTTGCTACTTTACGGAGGTGTGTGCTATATTGCTAGATGTTCATGGTCCTATTACTATTGGGAGGGAATAACTGTATGTTTTTATTTATCCTTCTCTTATGCACATGGGCACATGCTCAGGTTTGTTTACTTGGCTGTAATTTTCACCTGAATGCAATGGTTTATGGATGACGTTTTCCTGTACTGTTGCTGTTATATCCTTTATATATTTGTATTTTTCCGAACACTGGTTCTGTAACTGATTATGTCTACCGTTCATGTTATTTATTCAGTGTACTGTTTATACTCAATAAATATTAAAAAAAATTTCAGACCTTTGGTGATTAAATGCAAAAAAATAAATGCTTTTTAGACACTTGGAGACCAAAATAGAGTCATTTTGACCCAAACAAATGTTTCAGGCGGTTGGTTACCAAATGCAATTATCTTGTCCAAAACCGGCTTTTTAAGACTCTAATAGACGAAAATACAGTCATTTTGACTAAATTTTTATTTCAGACCTTTGGTGACCAAATGCAGTTATTTTGACTAAAAAGGGCCTTTTAGACACATGGAGACCAAAATAGAGTCATTTTGACCAAAAAATGTTTTCAGATCACTGGTAACGAAATGCAATTATCTTGTCTAAAACCGGCTTTTTAAGACTCTAAAAAACAAAAATACAGTCATTTTGGCTAAAAAAGTTTTTCAGACCTTTGGTGACCAAACGTAGTTATTTTGACTAAAAAGGGCTTTTTAGACACTTGGAGACCTAAATAGAGTCATTTTTACCAAAAACATTTCTTCAGGCCATTGGTTACCAAATGTAGTTTATCTTGTCTAAAAGCAATGTTTTAAGACTCTAAAAGACAAAAATAGTAATTTTGGCTAAAAAATGGTTTTCAGACCTTTGGTGACCAAATGCATTTATTTTGACTAAAATAGCCTTTTTAGACACTTGGAGACCAAAATAGAGTCATTTTGACTCAAACAAATGTTTCAGGCGATTGGTTACCAAATGCAATTATCTTGTCCAAAACCGGCTTTTTAAGACTCTAATAGACGAAAATACAGTCATTTTGACTAAATTTTTATTTCAGACCTTTGGTGACCAAATGCACTTTTTTTTTTACGTTTGGTCACCAAAGGTCTGAAAAACTTTTTTAGCCAAAATGACTGTATTTTTGTCTTTTAGAGTCTTAAAAAGCCAGTTTTAGACAAGATAATTGCATTTCGTTACCTTCGGCCGGGTGCTCTGCCATTTTTGTGGTTGTAGACCGGCTTACTAAGATGGCCCACTTTCTACCACTCAAAGGTACCCCCTCTGCAAAAGAAACTGCAGAAGTCTTCATTAGGGAGATCGTGCAACTCCACAGGGTACCCACGAACATTATCTCAGACAGAGGGGTACAGTTCACGTCCCGCTTTTGGAGGGCCTTGTGTAAGCTACTAAAAATTGAATTATCTATGTCCTCAGCTTACCACCCGCAGACGAACGGGCAAACAGAGAGGACAAACCAGACCCTGGAACAATATCTCCGGTGCTTTACCACCTTCGTCCAGGACGACTGGGTAGCATTACTACCATTTGCGGAATTTGCCTTTAATAATTCACGACATTCCGTTACCGGGCAATCTCCCTTCTTTGCCAATTATGGTTTTCATCCTTTCTTTCTGCCCGACGTCCCATCCGATTCCAGAGTGCCCGCAGTTCAGATCACCATTGACTTCTTCACGAGTAATAACAAACTTATGCAGGACACCTTGGCCAAGGCTCAGATAGCGTCCAAAAGAATCTTTGATGGGAAAAAGAGGGGAGAACTGTTCTCCAACCAGGTGACCAGGTCTTTTTATCCACAACTAACCTGCGCTTGGCCTGCCTATCCAAGAAGTTGGCTTCCAGGTTTATCGGCCCATTCCCCGTTAAAATAAGACTCAATGCCGTGTCCTATGAGTTATCCTTACCTGATACCCTATGGATCCATCCTGTGTTCCATGTCACTCTTTTTTAAAACCCACGGTTCCCGACGCCTTCCCCGGCAGAAGCCCTGGACCTCCGGAACCAGTGATGGTGGATGGCGACATGGAGTACGAAATTGAGGCTGTACTTGATTGCCGGAAAAGAGGTAACCAGCTTCAGTTCCTTATTAAATAGAAGGGTTATGGGCCGGAAGAGAATTCCTGGGAACCTGAGAGTAACATTCATGCCGCAGACCTGATCCAGGCGTTTTTTCTTTCCCATCCTCAGAAAAGCAGTTTGTTGGGCACCCGGAGGTTGCTCTTAAGGGGGGGGTAATGTTAGGAATGCTTCCTGAGCACACTGATGTGCTGTCATGAATCTGCAATCTAAAGGGTTAACCTAGAGCAGACTAATTGCAGTAATTGGCAAAGAGGCTGCCTTATTTAAACAGCTCAGAAGCACTGTGTCTTTGCTGACTTGTCTGCAGCTCTTCCTGTGTTCCTGAAGCCTGCTTCCTGTTACCTGTTTGATATCCATTTTGACCTTTGGCTTGTTCCTGACCTTGTTGACCTGCTGCCCGTCCTGACCCCCGGCTTGTTTGACCATTCTCTCGGATCTCCCTTGTCTGCTTATCTGCCTTCGGATCTTGACCGGCTTCTCCCTTGGTGGGGTGACCCTGAGGACTGCGACCTGGTATCCACACGCAGCAAAATCCATCCTCACCACTAGAGGCTCTGGTGAAAACCGGTGGATACTTAGATTCCGCACCTCAGGTTAGCCTGTGTCACTTACCTTGGGGGTTCCCGTCTAAGCACCGCCCTCTGGCACACGTGGGGCCTTCCTCTGCCATCAGGCTACCTCTTGTATCCCTAACAGCCACCTTCCTGCCTCTATGTCCGAAGCTATAGTTGTTTTCCCGCTGAAGCCCGGCAAGGATCCGCTTTTGGCGGATTCCTAAAGGCCCATATCTCTACTCACAACGGATGTTAAAATTCTAGCTAAGATACTGGCCACTAGGCTGTCCTCTGTTGTCCAGGGGGTTGTCCATAGGGATCAATCGGGGTTTATCCTGACCAAATCGACGGCACTTAATCTCCGCCGACTATTTCTGAACCTTCAGATCCCAGTAGACAACCCTGGGAACCGGGCAGTCTTTTCGCTAGATGCCGCTAAGGCATTCGATAGTGTTGAATGGGTGCACCTATGGGAAGTTCTCAAACGCATTGGTGTGGGAGAGAACTTTCTGAACTGGCCATGGCAAGATGGCACCTCAGGAGAAACAAAAAGAAAGCCAACAAATAAAGGAAAAGCCAAAAGCCTACAGCACCTGGTATTCCCAGGCGGTTTCCCATCCAGGTTCTAACCAGGCACGACCCTGCTTAGCTTCTGAGATCAGACGAGATTGGGCGCGTTAAAGGGTTATGTGGCCATAGGCGATCACCACTGCCACCCTCGACCCCTGTGAATTTGGCCATGGCTAGATGGCGCCTCAGGAGAAACAAAAAGAAAGCCAACGAATAAAGGAAAAGCCAAAAGCCTACAGCACCTGGTATTCCCAGGCAGTTTCCCATCCAGCTACTAACCAGGCCCGACCCTGCTTAGCTTCTGAGATCAAATGAGATCGGGCGCTTTTAGGGTGACGTGGCCATAGGTGATGACAAATGCCACCCTCGACCCCTTTGAACTTGGCCATGGCAAGATGGCACCTCAGGAGAAACAAAAAGAAAGCCAACGAATAAAGGAAAAGCCAAAAGCCTACAGCACCTGGTATTCCCAGGCGGTCTCCCATCCAGGTACTAACCAGGCCCGACCCTGCTTAGCTTCCGAGATTAGACAAGATCGGGTGCGTTCAGGGTGATGTGGCCGTAGGCGATCACCACTGCCACCCTTTGAACTTGGCCATGGCAAGATGGCACCTCAAGTTATTCGTTGGCTTTCTTTTTGTTTCTCCTGTGTGAATGCCTAATTTACCTCTAGCCATCAAATACACTATGTTCTTTGCTGTCAGTTAAACCCATGTGAGCTAAGTTTTTGGGCCTATACAGGCTGACACTTACTTCTGTATCCTGTGAAAGCCTAATTTACCTCCAGCCATAAAATACTACGTTCTGTGCTGTCAGTTAAACCCATGTGAGCTAATGTTTGGGGCCTATAAAGGCCGACACTTACTTCTGTCTACTGTGAATGCCTAATGTACCACCAGCCATCAAATACACTACGTTCTTTGCTGTCAGTTAAACCCATGTGAGCAAATTTTTGGGGCCTATACAGTCCGACACTAACTTCTGTATACTGTGTGAATGCCTAATGTACCTCCAGCCAACAAATACTAAGTTCTTAGTTGTCAGGTAAACTGATGTGGGCTAATTTTTGGGGCCTTTTATGGCCGACACTTACTTCTTTATCCTGTTAATGCCTAATGTACCTTCAGCCACAGAATACTACGTTCTTAGCTGTCAGGTAAACCCATTTGGGCTAATTTTTGGGGCCTTTTATGGCCGACACTTACTACGTTCTTCGCTGTAAATTTTTGTCTTTTAGAGCCTTAAAAAGCCGGTTTTAGACAAGATTTTAGACATTTGGCTCCAATGGCCTGAAAATTTTTTTTGTTAAAATAACTATTTTGGTCTCCAAGTGTCTAAAAAGCCTTTTTTAGTCAAAATAACTGCATTTGGTCACCAAAGGTCTGAAAAACTTTTTTAGTCAAAATGACTGTATTTTTGTCTTTTAGAGTCTTAAAAAGCCAGTTTTAGACAAGATAACTGCATTTTGCTCTCCAATGGCCTGAAATTTTTTTTTGGTCAAAATGACTATTTTGGTCTCCAAGTGTCTAAAAATCCTTTTTTAGTCAAAATAACGGCATTTGGTCACCAAAGGTCAGAAAAAAAATTTAGTCAAAATGACTATATCTTTGTCTTTTAGAGCCTTAAAAAGCTGGTTTTAGACCAGATTTTAGACATTTGGCTCCAATGGCCTGAAAAAAATGTTTTGGTCTAAATGACTCTATTTTGGTCTCCAAGTGTCTAAAAACCTTTTGTTAGTCAAAATAACGGCATTTGGTCACCAAAGGTCTGAAATTTTTTTTGTAAAAATGACTGTATTTTTGTCTGTTAGAGCCTTAAAAAGCCGTTTTTAGACTTGATTTGTCTAAAACAGGCCATTTGGGCTCCAATGGCCTGAAAAAGTTTTTGGTCAAAATGACTCTATTTTGGTCTTCAAGTGTCTAAAAAGCCTTTTTAAGTCAGAGTCTGCAGAGTCGGAGAAACATGTTGGACCTGGGTGACCCCACTACTCTAGGATATGGTTCATAATTTTATTGATCACATATTTTCTATATTGACTGTCTTTTGATGCCCTTGCATCTGTGTCTTTTTTAACAATTTTGTACACATGTATTAATAAAATCATTATATATTAAATTGGTCTTCTATTATCTTGATCAAAACCGGCTTTTTAAGACTCTAATAAACGAAAATACAATCATTTTGACTACATTTTTTTTCAGACCTTTGGTGAAAATAACTGCATTTGGTTACCAAAGGTCTGAAAACCTTTGTTAGCCAATATGACTGTATTTCTGTCTTTTAGAGTCTTAAAAAGCCGGTTTTAGACAAGATAATTGCATTTCGTAACCAGTTATCTGAAAAAAAAATTTTGGTCAAAATGACTCTATTTCTGGTCTCCAAGTGTCTAAAAAGCCCTTTTTAGTCAAAATAACTGCATTTGGTCACCAAAGGTCTGAAAACCTTTTTTTAGCCAATATGACGGTATTTCTGTCTTTTAGAGTCTTAAAACACTGCTTTTAGACAAGATAAACTACATTTGGTAACCAATGGCCTGAAAAAATGTTTTTGGTCAAAATGACTCTATTTAGGTCTCCAAGTGCCTAAAAAGCCCCTTTTAGTCAAAATAACTGCATTTGGTCACCAAAGGTCTGAAAAAAAAATTTAGTCAAAATGATTGTATTTTCGTCTATTAGAGTCTTAAAAAGCCGGTTTTGGACAAGATAATTGCATTTGGTACCAAATCGCCTGAAACATTTGTTTGGGTCAAAATGACTCTATTTTGGTCTCCAAGTGTCTAAAAAGCTTATTTTAGTCAAAACAAATGCATTTTGTCACCAAAGGTCTGAAAACCTTTTTTAGCCAATATGACTGTATTTCTGTCTTTTAGAGTCTTAAAAAGCCGGTTTTAGACAAGTTAATTGCATTTCGTTACCAGTGATCTGAAAACATTTTTTTGGTAAAAATGACTCTATTATGGTCTCCAAGTGTCTAAAAAGCCTTTTTTAGTCAAAATAACTGCATTTGGTCACCAAAGGTCTGAAAAACTTTTTTAGCCAAAATGACTATTTTTGTCTTTTAGAGTCTTAAAAAGCCGGTTTTAGACAAGATAATTGCATTTCGTAACCAGTGATTTGAAAACATTTTTTTGGTCAAAAGGACTTTATTTTGGTCTCCAAGTGCCTAAAAAGCCCCTTTTAGTCAAAATAACTGCATTTGGTCACCAAAGGTCTGAAAAAAAATGTAGTCAAAATGATTGTATTTTCGTCTATTAGAGTCTTAAAAAGCCGGTTTTGGACAAGATAATTGCATTTGGTAACCAATCGCCTGAAACATTGGTTTGGGTTAAGATGACTCTATTTTGGTCTCCAAGTGTCTAAAAAGCCCTTTTTAGTCAAAATAACTACGGTTGGTACCCCAATTCTGAAAAACTTTTTTTTATCCAAAATGACTGTATTTTTGTCTTTTAGAGTCTTAAAAAGCCGGTTTTAGACAAGATAATTGCATTTCGTTTCCAGTGATCTGAAAACATTTTTTGGTCAAAATGACTCTATTTTGATCTCCAAGTGTCTAAAAAGACCCTTTTGGTCAAAATATCTGTATTTGGTCACCAAAGGTCTGAAAAAAAATGTAGTTTAAATGATTCGTCTATTAGAGTCTTAAAAAGCCGGTTTTTGACAAGATAATTGCATTTGGTAACCAATCGCCTGAAACATTTGTTTGGGTCAAAATGACTCTATTTTGGTCTCCAAGTGTCTAAAAAGCCTTTATTAGTCAAAATAACTGCATTTGGTCACCAAAGGTCTGAAAAACCTTTTTAGCCAAAATGACTGTATTTCTGTCTTTTAGAGTCTTAAAAAGCCGGTTTTAGACAAGATAATTGCATTTCGTAACCAGTGATCTGAAAACATTTTTTTGGTCAAAATGACTCTATTTTGGTCTCCAAGTGTCTAAAATGCCCTTTTTAGTCAAAATAACTATATTTCGTCACCAAAGGTCTGAAATAAAAATTTAGTCAAAATGACTGTATTTTCGTCTATTAAAGTCTTAAAAAGCCGGTTTTTGACAAGATAATTGCATTTGGTAACCAATCGCCTGAAACATTTGTTTGGGTCAAAATTACTCTATTTAGGTCTCCAAGTGTCTAAAAACCCTATTTTAGTCAAAATAAATGCATTTGTTCACCAAAGGTCTGAAATTTTTTTTAGCCAAAATGACTATATTTTTGTATTTTAGAGTCTTAAAACACCTCTTTAAGACAAGATAAATTACTCTTGGTAACCAATGGCCTGAAAAACTTTTTTTTGGTCAAAATGACTCTATTTAGGTCTCCAAGTGTCTAAAAAGCCCTTTTTAGGCAAAATAACTACGTTTGGTCACCAAAGGTTTGAAAAACTTTTTTTAGCCAAAATGACTGTATTTTTGTCTTTTAGAGTCTTAAAAAGCCGGTTTTAGACAAGATAATTGCATTTCGTTACCAGTGATCTGAAAACATTTTTTTGGTCAAAATGACTCTATTTTGGTCTCCAAGTGTCTAAATAGCCCCTTTTAGTCAAAATAACTGTATTTGGTCACCAAAGGTCTGAAAAAAAATGTAGTCAAAATGATTGTCTTAAAAAGCCGGTCTTGGACTAGATAATTGCATTTGGTAACCAATCGCCTAAAACATTTGTTTGGGTAAAAAAATGACTATTTTGGTCTCCAAGTGTCTAAAAAGCCTATTTTTGTCAAAATAAATGCATTTGTTCACCAAAGGTCTGAAAACCTTTTTTTAGCCAAAATGACTGTATTTTTGTCTTTTAGAGTCTTAAAAAGCCGGTTTTAGACAAGATAATTGCATTTCGTATGCAGTGATCTGAAAACATTTTTTTGGTCAAAATGATTCTATTTTGGTCTCCAAGTGTCTAAAAAGCCTTTTTTAGTCAAAATAACTGCATTTGGTCACCAAAGGTCTGAAAAACTTTTTTAGCCAAAATGACTGTATTTTTGTCTATTAGAGTCTTAAAACACTGCTTTTAGACAAGATAAACTACATTTGGTAACCAATGGCCTGAAAAAATGTTTTTGGTCAAAATGACTCTATTTAGATCTCCAAGTGTCCAAAAAGCCCATTTTAGTCAAAATAACTGCATTTGGTCACCGAAGGTCTGAAAAAAAATTTAGTCAAAATGATTGTATTTTCGTCTATTAGTCTTAAAAAGCCGGTCTTGGACAAGATAATTACATTTGGTAACCAACCGCCTGAAACATTTGTTTGGGTCAAAATGACTCTATTTTGGTCTCCAAGTGTCTAAAAAGCATTTATTTTTTTGCATTTAATCACCAAAGGTCTGAATTTTTTTTATATTTATTGAGTATAAACAGTACACTGAATAAATAACATGAATGGTAGACATAATCAGTTACAGAACCAGTGTTACAAATACAAATACAAAATACAAATATATAAAGGATATAACAGCAACAGTACAGGAAAACGTCATCCATAAACCATTGCATTCAGGTGAAAATTACAGCCAAGTAAACAAACCTGAGCATGTGCCCCTGTGCATAAGAGAAGGATAAATAAAAACATACAGTTATTCCCTCCCAATAGTAATAGGACCATGAACATCTAGCAATATAGTACACACCTCCGTAAAGTAGCAAAAACCCACCTGAAGTACTAAGTGCAAAGGAGAAGGGAAGGGAAAAAAGGAAAACAGTGGCAGAAAATTTAAAGGTTGGGGGGAGGGGGAAAGGAAGGGAGGACTCTGCATGCTAGACCTTCTCAAGAAATGCTACCCTATCCAATGAGCAGCCGATCCATAACCAACTGGGGGGAGCCAAGGCCGGGTCATCCAAACAAGGTTGCCATAACGAGACAAATTTCTTGTGAACATTTCGATGCTGGTATGGCTTTTCCCTGATTAAAGAGGCATTGACCTGTGTTATCCACTGGCCCCTGCTCAGCACCCTGGAGGCGATCCAAAATCGATGATTGATGAGAGGCAAAGATCCCACGTCTGCCCATCTATGGGTCCAAGATCCCCCCTCCCACCCCGCACGAGCAGGGAGGGAAGAGGGGTCCTGCACGGATCCCAACAGAAGGACATAAACCTTTGAGATCATACCCTTCTTGTCCGAGACCCGAAACACCTCACCCAACAGGCAGTGAGTGTCGGGTGTCAAAGAAGCCAAGCCTGCCTGGGCCATTGTAAGTCTTGAATATATTTCAGTACCCCAGCTCTGAACAATTGTGCTATAAAATATACACCATGGGCCTCCCACATCTCCGCACCCTCTAGACGAAACAGTTCCGAAAAGTTGCGATTATGCCAAATCGGAGCCTGAGGAATGTAACCCGTGATCTGCAACATCCCCTTGACACAGCGCCACACCATGCGAATCAAGGCGAGTGTGGGTAACCGAGTCCCCATATTGGAGAACCCCGCTTCAAGGTGTACAAGGACAGGGTGAGGCGAGTCAGTAGGGACCCAATAGGAACGAATGGATCCAAAAGATCCCAGCCCCCCATATGCTGAACCTGGAAGGTTAGAAAATATACTCTGGGGTTGGGGACTGCCAAGCCACCACTATCCTTGCCCATCTGAAGGGTAGCCAATTTAATCCTAGCCACTTTTTTGCACCAGATCAGTTCTCGGAACTGGGAGTCAATCCTATACAACCATTTCCTGGGTATCCAGATTGGGGAGTTGTGCAAGACATAAAGAAGTTGAGGAGCCCACACCATCTTAATTAGATTGACTCGCCCAGCCACCGACAAGGGAACTTTGCAGCAGAGGTACGAGGTTCAGTGTGATATACTGGGTAGGATCAGGAGACACCTGGATCCCCAAATATTTGAAGCAGTCAACCACTCGCACTGTGGATGCACAGTGCGGAAGAGGCTGAGTTATGGGATCAAGGGGCATTAAA
Organism: Pelophylax lessonae; assembly: GCF_965119305.1. Lineage (NCBI taxonomy): Eukaryota > Metazoa > Chordata > Amphibia > Anura > Ranidae > Pelophylax > Pelophylax lessonae. The sequence goes on from NC_138773.1 coordinate 153,048,087, forward strand.
ACTGATTTATCCCAATTTATGGAAAATCCCGACAGGGACCCAAAATAGTCAATAAGGGACATTACCGCCCGCAAGGATTCCCCTGTATCACCTAGGTAGAGCAGTGTGTCATCCGCATAGAGTGAGATAACGTCTGCATGGGAGCCCCTTCTGAACCCCACTATGTCAGGGGAGGACCGAATCCACGCCGCTAAGGTCTCCAGTGCCATGGCAAACAGCAATGGAGATAGTGGGCAGCCCTGTCTAGTCCCCCTGTGCAAACAGAAGGGTCCAGAAAGCTCCCCTTTCACCCTCAGTCTGGCCGTGGGGGCAGCGTACAGTACCCGCACCCAGTTCAGAAAGTTCTCTCCTACAACAATGCGTTTGAGAACTTCCCATAGGTACACCCATTCAACACTATCGAATGCCTTAGCGGCATCTAGCGAAAAGATTGCCCGGTTCCCAGGGTTGTCTACTGGGATCTGAAGGTTCAGAAATAGTCGGTGGAGATTAAGTGCCATCGATCTGGTCAGGATAAACCCCGATTGATCCCTATGGACAACCCCCTGGACAACAGAGGACAGCCTAGTGGCCAGTATCTTAGCTAGAATTTTAACATCCGTTGTGAGTAGAGATATGGGCCTTTAGGAATCCGCCAAAAGCGGGTCCTTGCCAGGTCTCAGCAGGAAAACAACTATAGCTTCGGACATAGAGGCAGGAAGGTGGCTGTTAGGGATACAAGAGGTAGCCTGATGGCAGAGGAAGGCCCCACGTGTGCCAGAGGGCGGTGCTTAGACGGGAACCCCCAAGGTAAGTGACACAGGCTAACCTGAGGTGCGGAATCTAAGTATCCACCGGTACTCACCAGAGCCTCTAGTGGTGAGGATGGATTTTGCTGCGTGTGGATACCAGGTCGCAGTCCTCAGGGTCACCCCACCAAGGGAGAAGCCGGTCAAGATCCGAAGGCAGATAAGCAGACAAGGGAGATCCGAGAGAATGGTCAAACAAGCCGGGGGTCAGGACGGGCAGCAGGTCAACAAGGTCAGGAACAAGCCAAAGGTCAAAATGGATATCAAACAGGTAACAGGAAGCAGGCTTCAGGAACACAGGAAGAGCTGCAGACAAGTCAGCAAAGACACAGTGCTTCTGAGCTGTTTAAATAAGGCAGCCTCTTTGCCAATTACTGCAATTAGTCTGCTCTAGGTTAACCCTTTAGATTGCAGATTCATGACAGCACATCAGTGTGCTCAGGAAGCATTCCTAACATTACCCCCCCCCTTAAGGGCAACCTCCGGGTGCCCAACAAACTGCTTTTCTGAGGATGGGCAAGAAAAAACGCCTGGATCAGGTCTGCGGTATGAATGTTACTCTCAGGTTCCCAGGAATTCTCTTCCGGCCCATAACCCTTCTATTTAATAAGGAACTGAAGCTGGTTACCTCTTTTCCGGCAATCAAGTAAAGCCTCAACTTCGTACTCCATGTCGCCATCCACCATCACTGGTTCCGGAGGTCCAGGGCTTCTGCCGGGGAAGGCGTCGGGAACCGCGGGTTTTAAAAAAGAGTGACATGGAACACAGGATGGATCCGTAGGGTATCAGGTAAGGATAACTCATAGGACACGGCATTGAGTCTTATTTTAACGGGGAATGGGCCGATAAACCTGGAAGCCAACTTCTTGGATGGGCAGGCCAAGCGCAGGTTAGCTGTGGATAAAAAGACCTGGTCACCTGGTTGGAGAACAGTTCTCCCCTCTTTTTCCCATCAAAGATTCTTTTGGACGCTATCTGAGCCTTGGCCAAGGTGTCCGGCAGAAGTTTGTTATTACTCGTGAAGAAGTCAATGGTGACCTGAACTGCGGGCACTCTGGAATCAGATGGGACGTCGGGCAGAAAGGAAGGATGAAAACCATAATTGGCAAAGAAGGGAGATTGCCCGGTAACGGAATGTCGTGAATTATTAAAGGCAAATTCCGCAAATGGTAGTAATGCTACCCAGTCGTCCTGTTCGTGGGTACCCTGTGGAGTTGCACGATCTCCCTAATGAAGACTTCTGCAGTTTCTTTTGCAGAGGGGGTACCTTTGAGGGGTAGAAAGTGGGCCATCTCAGTAAGCCGGTCTACAACCACAAAAATGGCAGAGCACCCGGCCGAAGGTGGAAGTTCCAGGATAAAGTCCATGGCGATAGTTTGCCAGGGCCAGTCAGGGATTGGGAGTGGTCTGAGGAGACCCCACGCCTTACTTCTGGTAGTTTTACTTCTGGAGCAAGAAACACAGGAAGACACATAACTTCTGCAGTCTTTTCCCATCTCAGGCCACCAGAAGGTGCATTGCATGAGGTCAAGGGTCCTATGAACACCAAAATGGCCAGCCAGAGGGTGGTCATGGCAGGCAGCTAGACCCGAAACTCTGACTCCCTCCGGGACAAATATTTTGTCCTTAGCCCACAACAAACCATCCTTGCGTGACAGGGGTATCCCAGGTGGACCGGAAATATTGGCAGAGGCTTGCTCAAGATGGGATTTCAGGCTAGTGAGCAGGAAGTTTTTCTCTGACAGGATAGTGTCAGGTACCAACTCTTCTTTAGTATTATCAAACATCCGGGATAGGGAATCCGGTTTGACATTTTTCGACCCGGGCCGATAGGTGATATGGAACGAGAATCTGGAGAAGAAGAGTGCCCATCGGGCCTGGCGGGGTCTAAGTCGCTTTGCAGATCTTAAGTACTCAAGGTTCTTATGATCGGTAAATATAAGAATCGGGTGTGATGCTCCTTCTAGTAGATATCTCCACTCTTCGAGAGTGGCTTTGATAGCCAGGAGTTCCCGCTCCCCGACATCATAGTTTTTCTCCACGGGAGAGAGTTTCCGGGAAAAGGTCTCCAAGTGTCTAAAAAGCCTTTTTTAGTCAAAATAACTGCATTTGGTCACCAAAGTTCTGAAAAACTTTTTTAGCCAAAATGACTGTATTTTTGTCTTTTAGAGTCTTAAAAAGCCGGTTTTAGACAAGATAATTGCATTTTGTAACCAGTGATCTGAAAACATTTTTTTGGTCAAAATGACTCTATTTTGGTCTTCAAGCGTCTAAAAAGCCCTTTTTAGTCAAAATAACTATATTTGGTCACCAAAGGTCTGAAATAAAAAATTAGTCAAAATGACTGTATTTTTGTCTATTAGAGTCTTAAAAAGCCGGTTTTTGACAAGATAATTGCATTTGGTAACCAATCGCCTGAAACATTTGTTTGGGTCAAAATGACTCTATTTTGGTCTCCAAGTGTCTAAAAAGCCTTTTTTAGTCAAAATAACTGCGTTTGGTCACCAAAGGTCTGAAAAACTTTTTTAGCCAAAATGACTGTATTTTTGTCTTTTAGAGTCTTAAAAAGCCGGTTTTAGACAAGATAATTGCATTTCGTTACCAGTGATCTGAAAACATTTTTTTGGTCAAAATGACTCTATTTTGGTCTCCATGTGTCTAAAAATCCCTTTTTAGTCAAAATAACTGCATTTGGTAAGCGAAGGTCTGAAAAAAAATGTAGTCAAAATAATTGTATTTTCGTCTATTAGAGTCTTAAAAAGCCGGTTTTGGACAAGATAATTGCATTTGGTAACAAAAGGTCTGAAAACCTTTTTTTGGCAAAATGACTGTATTTTTGTCTTTTAGAGTCTTAAAAAGCCGGTTTTAGACAAGATAATTGCATTTCGTTACCAGTGATCTGAAAACATTTTTTTGGTCAAAATGACTCTATTTTGGTCTCCAAGTGTCTATAAAGCCTTTTTTAGTCAAAATAACTGCATTTATTCACCAAAGGTCTGAAAAACTTTTTGAAAGTTTTTAAAAAAAAAGTCATTTTGATCAAAAAAATGTTTCCAGATCACTTTTAACGAAATGCAATTATCTTGTCTAAAACCGGCTTTTTAAGACTCTAAAATACAAAAATACAGTCATTTTGGCTAAAAAAGTTTTTCAGACCTTTGGTGACCAAACGTAGTTATTTTGACTAAAAAGGGCTTTTTGGACACTTGGAGACCTAAATAGAGTCATTTTGACCAAAAACATTTTTTTAGGCCATTTGTTACCAAATGTAGTTTATCTTGTCTAAAAGCAGTGTTTTAAGACTCTAAAAGACAAAAATACAGTCATTTTGGCTAAAAAAGTTTTTCAGACCTTTGGTGACCAAATGCAGTTATTTTGAACTGAAGCTGGTTACCTCTTTTCCGGCAATCAAGTACAGCCTCAATTTCGTACTCCATGTCGCCATCCACCATCACTGGTTCCGGAGGTCCAGGGCTTCTGCCGGGGAAGGCGTCGGGAACCGTGGGTTTTAAAAAAGAGTGACATGGAACACAGGATGGATCCATAGGGTATCAGGTAAGGATAACTCATAGGACACGGCATTGAGTCTTATTTTAACGGGGAATGGGCCGATAAACCTGGAAGCCAACTTCTTGGATGGGCAGGCCAAGCGCAGGTTAGCTGTGGATAAAAAGACCTGGTCACCTGGTTGGAGAACAGTTCTCCCCTCTTTTTCCCATCAAAGATTCTTTTGGACGCTATCTGAGCCTTGGCCAAGGTGTCCTGCATAAGTTTGTTATTACTCGTGAAGAAGTCAATGGTGACCTGAACTGCGGGCACTCTGGAATCGGATGGGACGTCGGGCAGAAAGAAAGGATGAAAACCATAATTGGCAAAGAAGGGAGATTGCCCGGTAACGGAATGTCGTGAATTATTAAAGGCAAATTCCGCAAATGGTAGTAATGCTACCCAGTCGTCCTGGACGAAGGTGGTAAAGCACCGGAGATATTGTTCCAGGGTCTGGTTTGTCCTCTCTGTTTGCCGGTTCGTCTGCGGGTGGTAAGCTGAGGACATAGATAATTCAATTTTTAGTAGCTTACACAAAGCCCTCCAAAAGCGGGACGTGAACTGTACCCCTCTGTCTGAGATAATGTTCGTGGGTACCCTGTGGAGTTGCACGATCTCCCTAATGAAGACTTCTGCAGTTTCTTTTGCAGAGGGGGTACCTTTGAGGGGTAGAAAGTGGGCCATCTTAGTAAGCCGGTCTACAACCACAAAAATGGCAGAGCACCCGGCCGAAGGTGGAAGTTCCAGGATAAAGTCCATGGCGATAGTTTGCCAGGGCCAGTCAGGGATTGGGAGTGGTCTGAGGAGACCCCACGCCTTACTTCTGGTAGTTTTACTTCTGGAGCAAGAAACACAGGAAGACACATAACTTCTGCAGTCTTTTCCCATCTCAGGCCACCAGAAGGTGCATTGCATGAGGTCAAGGGTCCTATGAACACCAAAATGGCCAGCCAGAGGGTGGTCATGGCAGGCAGCTAGACCCGAAACTCTGACTCCCTCCGGGACAAATATTTTGTCCTTAGCCCACAACAAACCATCCTTGCGTGACAGGGGTATCCCAGGTGGACCGGAAATTTTGGCAGAGGCTTGCTCAAGATGGGATTTCAGGCTAGTGAGCAGGAAGTTTTTCTCTGACAGGATAGTGTCAGGTACCAACTCTTCTTTAGTATTATCAAACATCCGGGATAGGGAATCCGGTTTGACATTTTTCGACCCGGGCCGATAGGTGATATGGAACGAGAATCTGGAGAAGAAGAGTGCCCATCGGGCCTGGCGGGGTCTAAGTCGCTTTGCAGATCTTAAGTACTCAAGGTTCTTATGATCGGTAAATATAAGAATCGGGTGTGATGCTCCTTCTAGTAGATATCTCCACTCTTCGAGAGTGGCTTTGATAGCCAGGAGTTCCCGCTCCCCGACATCATAGTTTTTCTCCACGGGAGAGAGTTTCCGGGAAAAGGTCTCCAAGTGTCTAAAAAGCCTTTTTTAGTCAAAATAACTGCATTTGGTCACCAAAGTTCTGAAAAACTTTTTTAGCCAAAATGACTGTATTTTTGTCTTTTAGAGTCTTAAAAAGCCGGTTTTAGACAAGATAATTGCATTTTGTAACCAGTGATCTGAAAACATTTTTTTGGTCAAAATGACTCTATTTTGGTCTTCAAGCGTCTAAAAAGCCCTTTTTAGTCAAAATAACTATATTTGGTCACCAAAGGTCTGAAATAAAAAATTAGTCAAAATGACTGTATTTTCGTCTATTAGAGTCTTAAAAAGCCGGTTTTTGACAAGATAATTGCATTTGGTAACCAATCGCCTGAAACATTTGTTTGGGTCAAAATGACTCTATTTTGGTCTCCAAGTGTCTAAAAAGCCTTTTTTAGTCAAAATAACTGCGTTTGGTCACCAAAGGTCTGAAAAACTTTTTTAGCCAAAATGACTGTATTTTTGTCTTTTAGAGTCTTAAAAAGCCGGTTTTAGACAAGATAATTGCATTTCGTTACCAGTGATCTGAAAACATTTTTTTGGTCAAAATGACTCTATTTTGGTCTCCATGTGTCTAAAAATCCCTTTTTAGTCAAAATAACTGCATTTGGTCAGCGAAGGTCTGAAAAAAAATTTAGTCAAAATAATTGTATTTTCGTCTATTAGAGTCTTAAAAAGCCGGTTTTTGACAAGATAATTGCATTTGGTAACCAATCGCCTGAAACATTTGTTTGGGTCAAAATGACTCTATTTTGGTCTCCAAGTGTCTAAAAAGCCTTTTTTAGTCAAAATAACTGCGTTTGGTCACCAAAGGTCTGAAAAACTTTTTTAGCCAAAATGACTGTATTTTTGTCTTTTAGAGTCTTAAAAAGCCGGTTTTAGACAAGATAATTGCATTTCATTACCAGTGATCTGAAAACATTTTTTTGGTCAAAATGACTCTATGTTGGTCTCCATGTGTCTAAAAATCCCTTTTTAGTCAAAATAACTGCATTTGGTAAGCGAAGGTCTGAAAAAAAATGTAGTCAAAATAATTGTATTTTCGTCTATTAGAGTCTTAAAAAGCCGGTTTTGGACAAGATAATTGCATTTGGTAACCAATCGCCTGAAACAATTGTTTGGGTCAAAATGACTCTATTTTGGTCTCCAAGTGTCTAAAAAGCCTTTTTTAGTCAAAATAACTGCATTTGGTCACCAAAGGTCTGAAAAACTTTTTTAGCCAAAATGACTGTATTTTTGTCTTTTAGAGTCTTAAAAAGCCGGTTTTAGACAAGATAATTGCATTTCGTTACCAGTGATCTGAAAACATTTTTTTGGTCAAAATGACTCTATTTTGGTCTCCATGTGTCTAAAAATCCCTTTTTAGTCAAAATAACTGCATTTGGTCACCGAAGGTCTGAAAAAAATTTAGTCAAAATGATTGTATTTTCGTCTATTAGAGTCTTAAAAAGCCGGTTTTGGACAAGATAATTGCATTTGGTAACCAAAGGTCTGAAAACCTTTTTTTGGCAAAATGACTGTATTTTTGTCTTTTAGAGTCTTAAAAAGCCGGTTTTAGACAAGATAATTGCATTTCGTTACCAGTGATCTGAAAACATTTTTTTGGTCAAAATGACTCTATTTTGGTCTCCAAGTGTCTATAAAGCCTTTTTTAGTCAAAATAACTGCATTTATTCACCAAAGGTCTGAAAAACTTTTTGAAAGTTTTTAAAAAAAAAGTCATTTTGATCAAAAAAATGTTTCCAGATCACTTTTAACGAAATGCAATTATCTTGTCTAAAACCGGCTTTTTAAGACTCTAAAATACAAAAATACAGTCATTTTGGCTAAAAAAGTTTTTCAGACCTTTGGTGACCAAACGTAGTTATTTTGACTAAAAAGGGCTTTTTGGACACTTGGAGACCTAAATAGAGTCATTTTGACCAAAAACATTTTTTCAGGCCATTTGTTACCAAATGTAGTTTATCTTGTCTTAAAGCAGTGTTTTAAGACTCTAAAAGACAAAAATACAGTCATTTTGGCTAAAAAAGTTTTTCAGACCTTTGGTGACCAAATGCAGTTATTTTGAACTGAAGCTGGTTACCTCTTTTCCGGCAATCAAGTACAGCCTCAATTTCGTACTCCATGTCGCCATCCACCATCACTGGTTCCGGAGGTCCAGGGCTTCTGCCGGGGAAGGCGTCGGGAACCGTGGGTTTTAAAAAAGAGTGACATGGAACACAGGATGGATCCATAGGGTATCAGGTAAGGATAACTCATAGGACACGGCATTGAGTCTTATTTTAACGGGGAATGGGCCGATAAACCTGGAAGCCAACTTCTTGGATGGGCAGGCCAAGCGCAGGTTAGCTGTGGATAAAAAGACCTGGTCACCTGGTTAGAGAACAGTTCTCCCCTCTTTTTCCCATCAAAGATTCTTTTGGACGCTATCTGAGCCTTGGCCAAGGTGTCCTGCATAAGTTTGTTATTACTCGTGAAGAAGTCAATGGTGACCTGAACTGCGGGCACTCTGGAATCGGATGGGATTTTTGGTCAAAATGACTCTATTTTGGTCTCCAAGTGTCTATAAAGCCTTTTTAGTCAAAATAACTGCATTTGGTCAGCGAAGGTCTGAAAAAAAATTTAGTCAAAATAATTGTATTTTGGTCTATTAGAGTCTTAAAAAGCCGGTTTTTGACAAGATAATTGCATTTGGTAACCAATCGCCTGAAACATTTGTTTGGGTCAAAATGACTCTATTTTGGTCTCCAAGTGTCTAAAAAGCCTTTTTTAGTCAAAATAACTGCGTTTGGTCACCAAAGGTCTGAAAAACTTTTTTAGCCAAAATGACTGTATTTTTGTCTTTTAGAGTCTTAAAAAGCCGGTTTTAGACAAGATAATTGCATTTCGTTACCAGTGATCTGAAAACATTTTTTTGGTCAAAATGACTCTATGTTGGTCTCCATGTGTCTAAAAATCCCTTTTTAGTCAAAATAACTGCATTTGGTAAGCGAAGGTCTGAAAAAAAATGTAGTCAAAATAATTGTATTTTCGTCTATTAGAGTCTTAAAAAGCCGGTTTTGGACAAGATAATTGCATTTGGTAACCAATCGCCTGAAACAATTGTTTGGGTCAAAATGACTCTATTTTGGTCTCCAAGTGTCTAAAAAGCCTTTTTTAGTCAAAATAACTGCATTTGGTCACCAAAGGTCTGAAAAACTTTTTTAGCCAAAATGACTGTATTTTTGTCTTTTAGAGTCTTAAAAAGCCGGTTTTAGACAAGATAATTGCATTTCGTTACCAGTGATCTGAAAACATTTTTTGGTCAAAATGACTCTATTTTGGTCTCCATGTGTCTAAAAATCCCTTTTTAGTCAAAATAACTGCATTTGGTCACCGAAGGTCTGAAAAAAAATTTAGTCAAAATGATTGTATTTTTGTCTATTAGAGTCTTAAAAAGCCGGTTTTGGACAAGATAATTGCATTTGGTAACCAATCGCCTGAAACATTTGTTTAGGTCAAAATGACTCTATATTGGTCTCCCAAGTGTCTAAAAAGCATTTTTTAGTCAAAATAACTGCATTTGGTCACCAAAGGTCTGAAAAACTTTTTTTGGCAAAATAACTGTATTTTTGTCTTTTAGAGTCTTAAAAAGCCGGTTTTAGACAAGATAATTGCATTTCTTTACCAGTGATCTGAAAACATTTTTTTGGGTCAAAATGACTCTATTTTTTTCTCCAAGTGTCTAAAAAGCCTTTTTTAGTCAGAATAACTGCATTTGATCACCAAAGATCTGGAAAAAATGTTTTAGTCAAAATGACTGTATTTTCGGCTTTTAGAGTCTTAAAACGCCGGTTTTAGACCAGATAACTGCATTTGGTAAACCAATGGCCTGAAAAAAATTTTTGGGTCAAAGTTAAATTATTTTGGTCTCCAAGTGTCTAAAAAGCATTTTTTAGTCAAAATAACTACATTTGGTCACCAAAGGTCTGACTTTTTTTGTCAAAATTTTCATCTTTTAGTCTTTTAGAGTCTTAAACAGCCGCTTTTTAGACAAGATACGTGCATGTGGTAACCAATAGCCTGACAAAAATTTTTTTGGGTCAAAATGACTCTATTTTGGTTTTCAAGTGACTAAAAAGCCTACAAGCCTTTTAAGACTCTAAAAGACAAAAATACAGTCATTTTGACGAAATTTTTTTTCAGGGGGGGCGTGGCCGAGCTGCGGGTGTGAGCGGACGTACATGCTGTGAGCTCCGCTGTTGATCCTGGTAGTTATCCTGTGTAACTCCTTATCCTGCTCCGATTTCTACCGTCACTCAGTGCCCTGTGTTCCCTGGAGTGCGGTGATCACCCGGTGAGTCCTCCATCTTGTCTCTGTGATGTCTGAGAAGGGTAAAGAGGGAAATCCGCACAGGCCGGCCCGATCCAAGATGGTGGCGCCTCGCAGCGTGCAGCACAGAAGGCCACATATCTGGAGGCTGCTCAAAAGCTTTTTGCTAAGCCTGCTGCCCGGGACCCCCATACTCTATCTGAGGACCATCGATCCGGCTCACCGGGGTCGCATGCAGACACGGATGACACTGTTCCCTTTGGGGATCTCTCCCGCCAGATTGCTGATTGAGAGGCAGCAGATGCAGACCAGGCCCCGAGGCAATCATCTCCTACCCCGGACACAGAACCCACTTTGTGGGACATTATGGCTGCGGTTACCACCTGTACCACCTCAATTACGGCCCTGACAGCGGAGTTAAAGGGGGTCAAGGCTGAGATATCGTTCATGAAACATGATATGCAGAAATTGAGGGAGAGGACAGCGGCAGTGGAAGGCAGGGTCAGCTCCCTGGAGGATGACATGGCGCCTTTGCAAAGGAAAGTGAAACATACTGCCCTGCTCTCGGCCCAGCAAGCTGCTCGTCTGGAAGACTTGGAGAATAGGATGAGACGGAGTAATATCAGAGCAATTGGGATCCCTGAGCGGGCGGAAGGTAAAGATCCTGTGGCTTTCATTGAACAATGGCTGCTCTCTACTTTTGGGCAAGAATCCTTTACTTCCATGTTTTCGGTGGAATGTACTCATAGGGTGCCTATGCCACCTCTTCCTCCTGGAGCCCCCCCCCCCCGCGCACTTTCATCTTCAAATTCCTCAATTACTAAAGCCAGGGGAATGCAGGGGAGGCTCAAGATTGACAACTCAAGGATCTCCCTGTTCCCCGATTACTCTGTGGTGGTGCAGAAACAGCGTGTGAAATTCGTAGAGGTCAAGAGGAGATTGCGGGACTTGAATGTTCAATATGCTATGCTGTACCCTTCCAGGCTCTGGGTGGTGGCCCGGGATGAGGTGTTGTTCTTTGACAAGCCTTCTGCTACTGTTCAATGGCTGGATGCTAATGGTGGGGCCCTGCGGGCGGCCACTTCCCCCAGGCGAGAAGACCTTTGAGGATCGTTTCTACTTTTTGGAACTTTTGTACTCTTTTCGGCCGGTCATGGATCCTTTCGGTTCTCCTGCCTATACCTGGCACTTGATGTTACACACACTTTTCCTGTTATGATGGGAGCTCTTCTGCTGCACTAATGGTTGCTACCTCTCACACGGTTGCTAATTTTGAGGAGACTACACTGGCATCAGTGGTCCCTCTTCGGTTTCCCCCCCTTGGTCGTGACTGGACATGCCCTATTGACTCGTTCCTTCCCCCACACGTGGCAGACGTGTATTGCCTTTTTGTTCCCCCCTTTTTGCCTTTTTTCTGGTCCTGGACTTTGGTTCGATTTTTGCTTTTCCTGCATGTAATTTGTCGCTCTACTGCTATTATTTTACCCTATGCTGTGGATGTTCCTATTGACTGTTCTCTATGCTGGGTCTGCACCGGTACTGTGTGGGCTGGGCGACTACTCCTGTTGCTCTCTCTATATAGCTGGGCTGTGCTGATGGGGTGTAGTGGGTTCACCCTTTCTGGGTGCCCTCTTTCGCCTCCCTGGCCGGGTTGCCTGACGCTCCGTGTATGGCTAAATTTTGACTATGGCTGATAATATTTGTGTGATGTCCTGGAATGTGCAGGGCCTCAGCAACCCGGTAAAGAGGACGGCGGTGCTCCGCACCATCAAACGCCTGCAGGCAGATGTGGTTTGCCTGCAGGAGACCCATATGTCTCCTTCCACTTCCCCGTGTCTAGCTCCTAGCGTATTTAGTCACCAGTTCCACTCTGTTTACTCCACTTATTCGAGAGGGGTGTGTATTTTGATTAAGAAGGGGGTACGGTTTCTATGCTCAAAGTCTGTGATTGACCCTGAGGGCCGGTTAGTTTTATCCTGCCAACTAGCAAGCCTTAGGTGTGTACTTGTGCCCCCCCCGTATTCTGCAGGGGTACTTAAACTTATCGTGCCACATATTGCTCAACTTCCTGATGTGCCCCTGCTGATGTTGGGGGACTTTACTGCCTGGGATAGGTTTTCCTCTCACTCCGGTGGACCTATGCTGGCCGGGGGGGCTACGCCCCTTGCTCGGTTGGTGGGTGAACTCGGACTGACAGATGTCTGGAGGATGGGCCACCCTAAGGTACGAAAGTTTTCGTGCTTCTCGGCGTCACACTCTGGATTGTCTAGGATAGATCTGGGGCTGGGTAATGGTTCGCTACTGCCTCTGGTGGTCGTGGCGGGGAAATCCCTTTGGAAACTCAATACATTCTGGCTGACGCTCTTTCCTAGTTCTGATCCCCTGCCACCCAAACTAACGTCCTTTTTTGCTGACAATTTGGAATCCGCAGAGGTGGGGGTGGTGTGGGATGCGGCTAAGGCATTCATGGGAGGTCAGTTTATACATATGGTTAATGCCATTAAAACGGACACCAGGCAATGGGAGAATACTGTGTTGGACGCAGTGACTAGAGCGGAGGAAACTTATGTTAGGGACCCGTCAGATGATACTCAGAGGTCGCGGCTGGCTGCCCAATCTATGGCCAAGTCGGTCTCGATTCAAAAGGCTGAAAACAAGCGCTTCTTCTTGCAGCAGAGGTATTTTGAGAAGGGAGAAAACACGGGTCATATGTTGGCCATGCTGGTTCGCTCGCAGCAGCCTGCGGCATTTATACACCAGATTAAGGATCCTCAGGGGGTGCTCTGGCACGCCACGGCTGACATACGGAGAGTACTTGGGAACTTTTATGCTGATCTTTACTCCTCTAAGATCTCGGCTGACTCATGAGAAATTGCCGATTTTTTTGGCTTCCTGCGATTTGCCTTCTCTGTCTGCCTGGGACGTGGCTGTGCTTGGGGCCCCCCTTACGGAAAATGAACTTTATGCGGCCTTGAAATCTACTAAGCCTGGTAAATCTCCGGGGGCTGATGGTATCCCGTCGGAGGTTTACAGCCGATACGCTGAACAGTTGGTGCCTGTGCTGCTGCGGGTATATAACGAAGCCTTCCATATTGCCCGCTGTTAGGAATGCTTCATGAGCACACTGATGTGCTGTCATGAATCTGCAATCTAAAGGGTTAACCTAGAGCAGACTAATTGCAGTAATTGGCAAACAGGCTGCCTTATTTAAACAGCTCAGAAGCACTGTGTCTTTGCTGACTTGTCTGCAGCTCTTCCTGTGTTCCTGAAGCCTGCTTCCTGTTACCTGTTTGATATCCGTTTTGACCTTTGGCTTGTTCCTGACCTTGTTGACCTGCTGCCCGTCCTGACCCCCGGCTTGTTTGATCATACTCTCGGATCTCCCTTGTCTGCTTATCTGCCTTCGGATCATGACCGGCTTCTCCCTTGGTGGGGCGACCCTGAGGACTGCGACCTGGTATCCACACGCAGCAAAATCCATCCTCCCCACTAGAGGCTCTGGGGAAAACCGGTGGATACTTAGATTCCGCACCTCAGGTTAGCCTGTGTCACTTACCTTGGGGGTTCCCGTCTAAGCTCCGCCCTCTGGCACACGTGGGGCCTTCCTCTGCCATCAGGCTACCACTTGTATCCCTAACAGTACAAGTCAGCCATGACGGAGCCTGCAAGAGAAGCCTCACCGTTGGAAGAGATCTGCCAACACCTCGCAGCCCTATCTCAAACCGTAAAGTCGCTTCAAGACGGCTACACACAGCTAGAGGAAAGGCTGCTCTCTACGACACTTCAGGGGGATCCTCCTGTATTATCTGCTTCCTCTCCTGCTGCAGCACTCTCTGCACCTGCTTCTGGCCCTACCGTAGTGATGCTGCCACCAGAACCTCGAGTTCCTGCTCCCGAAAAATATTCCGGGGATCGCGGTAAATTCCGCGCCTTTCGCAACGCCTGCCAGCTGTATTTCTCCCTGCAACCTCGAACCTTTTCTTTGGAGACCACCAAGGTGGGGTTTGTTATCTCCCTGCTCCTAGGCGAACCCCAGTCCTGGGTTCATCTGCTCCTTGAAGAGGGCAGCCCCCATTAAACTCCTTACGGTAATTTTTTGAGGCCATGGCACAGCTCTATGATGACCCGCAGCGATCCTCCACCGCAGAAGCTGCGCTTCATGTTCTTCAGCAGGGTCGCTGGCCCGTAGAACACTACGTCACTGACTTCTGCCGCCTCAGTTCCGATACATCCTGGAACGAAGCAGCACTCCGGTATCAGTTCTATCTCGGCTTGTCAGAAGGACTGAAGGACGAGCTGGCGTGGGTAGGTGTCCCCAATGCCTTGGAAGATTTTATTTCTCAGGCCATTCAAATCGACCGGTGGCTACGGGGGCACAGAGCAGAATGATCTCCGCAGCCGTTCAGACCAGCCTGGACGCTACCACGAGTTGCTCATCCTGCATACTTTTCTTCTGCTGGGTCAGCTCTTACCAACCCCGCCTCCGCTGGAGTCGCCTTTAGATACGCCTGAACCTATACAACTTGGGATCATATGGCCTGCTTTGTCCCCGGAGGAGAGACGCTGTCGCCAGTTGGGTAACCTGTGCCTGTATTGCGGTAAAGCTGGACACTATGTGCGCTCCTGCCCGGCAAAATACCATAAGTTCATGCCGGCCTCACCATCTGTTGCCAGTTCCTCCCACCTAGCCTTTCCTGTGTCATTACAGCTTCCGGAAGGACTCGTCCCAGTTACCACAATCATTGACTTGGGAGCCTGCCGTTGTTTCATTGATCGCTCGTTCGCCCTGCAACATGGCGTACCTCTCCGGCTCAAGACTCAGGACCTCACCATCTTCCTGGCTGATGGCTCCCACATCAAATCCGGGCCCGTGACCCAAGAAACTTTTCCCCTTCCTATGGTCTCCTCCTCCGGCCATAAGGAACTGATTAGCCTGGATGTTATCACATCCTCCTTATTTCCCATTATCCTGGGATTACCGTGGTTGCAAGCACATAACCCACAAGTCAATTGGATCACAGGCACCATCCAGTTCCCATCTTTTTACTGCAAGAATTCCTGTCTACCCGCTCCTCCTGAATTCCCCAAGACTCTGTTCTGTCTTGAATCCGAACCTGATGTATGTTCTGTGGTGCCCAAAGCATACCATGATTTCCTGGACGTATTCAGCAAACGGGGAGCAGAGACCTTGCCCCCCCACCGTCCATATGACTGACCCATTTCGACAGGAGCCGAAATCCCGTTCGGCCGGATTTACCCACTTTCTGAACGTGAGCTGGACGTCTTAAAGGACTATGTAGACGAAAGTCTGAAGAAGGGGTTCATCTGTCCCTCTACCTCTCCAGCAGGGGCAGGTATCTTCTTCGTAGAGAAGAAGGATCACACCCTCCGACCCTGCATCGATTATAGGGATTTAAATAAAGTTACTATTAAAAACCGTTATCCCCTTCCTCTAGTCCCCGAACTCTTTCAGAGACTCAGATCTGCCATCCTGTTTACTAAGCTGGATCTTCGTGGGGCGTACAACTTGGTGCGCATCCGAGAGGGCGACGAATGGAAGACTGCTTTCCGCACTAGATTCAGACATTTCGAATACCTGGTAATGCCATTTGGCCTTTGTAATGCTCCTACCACGTTCCAACACTTTGTGAACAACATCTTCAGGGATTGGTTGGATATCTTCATCATCGTATACTTGGATGACATCCTAATCTTCTCAACATCCCTAGAGCAGCATCGCGAGCACGTTCAAATGTCCTCGGTCGCCTTCGCCAGCATGGTCTCTACGCCAAGGCCGAGAAGTGCGTTTTTGAGCAGAACAGTATCTCGTTTCTGGGGTTAATAATTTCCACAGAAGGAATAGAGATGGATCCTCAGAAGGTCTCTGCAATTCTGGACTGGCCACCTCCATCAGACAAAAAGGGAGTACAGCGCTTCGTTGGCTTCACTAATTTTTATAGGAGGTTCATTAGGGGTTCTCTAACATCATAGCCCCTATTACTCACCTTACTAAGAAGAACGTCCACTTCCAGTGGACCCCAGAAGCTCAGTCCGCCTTCTCGGTTTCCTAAAAAACATTTTACCTCTGCCCCTATCCTAAGTCACCCGGATCCTGCCTTACCCTATCTCCTGGAGGTAGATGCATTGGACATTGCGGTCGGGGCAGTCATCTCCCAAAGACAGGGAACTAGAGACTTAACTCACCCAATAGCCTTCTTTTCCCGGAAACTCTCTCCCGCGGAGAAAAACTATGATGTCGGGGACCGGGAACTCCTGGCTATCAAAGCCGCTCTCGAAGAGTGGAGATATCTACTAGAAGGAGCATCACACCCGATTCTTATATTTACCGATCATAAGAACCTTGAGTACTTAAGATCTGCAAAGCGACTTAGACCCCTCCAGGCCCGATGGGCACTCTTCTTCTCCAGATTCTCGTTCCATATCACCTATCGGCCCGGGTCGAAAAATGTCAAACCGGATTCCCTGTCCCGGATGTTTGATAATACTAAAGAAGAGTTGGTACCTGACACTATCCTGTCAGAGAAAAACTTCCTGCTCACTAGCCTGAAATCCCATCTTGAGCAAGCCTCTGCCAAAATTTCCGGTCCACCTGGGATACCCCTGTCACGCAAGGATGGTTTGTTGTGGGCTAAGGACAAAATATTTGTCCCGGAGGGAGTCAGAGTTTCGGTTCTAGCTGCCTGCCATGACCACCCTCTGGCTGGCCATTTTGGTGTTCATAGGACCCTTGACCTCATGCAATGCACCTTCTGGTGGCCTGAGATGGGAAAAGACTGCAGAAGTTATGTGTCTTCCTGTGTTTCTTGCTCCAGGAGTAAAACCACCAGAAGTAAGGCGTGGGGTCTCCTCAGACCACTCCCAATCCCTGACTGGCCCTGGCAAACTATCGCCATGGACTTTATCCTGGAACTTCCACCTTCGGCCGGGTGCTCTGCCATTTTTGTGGTTGTAGACCGGTTTACTAAGATGGCCCACTTTCTACCCCTCAAAGGTACCCCCTCTGCAAAAGAAACTGCAGAAGTCTTCATTAAGGAGATCGTGCGACTCCACGGGGTACCCACGAACATTATCTCGGACAGAGGGGTACAGTTCACGTCCCGCTTTTGGAGGGCCTTGTGTAAGCTACTAAAAATTGAATTATCTATGTCCTCAGCTTACCACCCGCAGACGAACAGGCAAACAGAGAGGACAAACCAGACCCTGGAACAATATCTCCGGTGCTTTACCACCTTCGTCCAGGACGACTGGGTAGCATTACTACCATTTGCGGAATTTGCCTTTAATAATTCACGACATTCCGTTACCGGGCAATCTCCCTTCTTTGCCATTTATGGTTTTCATCCTTCCTTTCTGCCCGACGTCCCATCTGATTCCAGAGTGCCCGCAGTTCAGGTCACCATTGACTTCTTCACGAGTAATAACAAACTTCTGCCGGACACCTTGGCCAAGGCTCAGATAGCGTCCAAAAGAATCTTTGATGGGAAAAAGAGGGGAGAACTGTTCTCCAACCAGGTGACCAGGTCTTTTTATCCACAGCTAACCTGCGCTTGGCCTGCCCATCCAAGAAGTTGGCTTCCAGGTTTATCGGCCCATTCCCCGTTAAAATAAGACTCAATGCCGTGTCCTATGAGTTATCCTCACCTGATACCCTACGGATCCATCCTGTGTTCCATGTCACTCTTTTTTAAAACCCGCGGTTCCTGACGCCTTCCCCGGCAGAAGCCCTGGACCTCCGGAACCAGTGATGGTGGATTGCGACATGGAGTACGAAGTTGAGGCTGTACTTGATTGCCGGAAAAGAGGTAACCAGCTTCAGTTCCTTATTAAATAGAAGGGTTATGGGCCGGAAGAGAATTCATGGGAACCTGAGAGTAACATTCATGCCGCAGACCTGATCCAGGCGTTTTTTCTTGCCCATCCTCAGAAAAGCAGTTTGTTGGGCACCCGGAGGTTGCCCTTAAGGGGGGGGGTAATGTTAGGAATGCTTCCTGAGCACACTGATGTGCTGTCATGAATCTGCAATCTAAAGGGTTAACCTAGAGCAGACTAATTGCAGTAATTGGCAAAGAGGCTGCCTTATTTAAACAGCTCAGAAGCACTGTGTCTTTGCTGACTTGTCTGCAGCTCTTCCTGTGTTCCTGAAGCCTGCTTCCTGTTACCTGTTTGATATCCATTTTGACCTTTGGCTTGTTCCTGACCTTGATAACCTGCTGCCCGTCCTGACCCCCGGCTTGTTTGACCATTCTCTCGGATCTCCCTTGTCTGCTTATCTGCCTTCGGATCTTGACCGGCTTCTCCCTTGGTGGGGTGACCCTGAGGACTGCGACCTGGTATCCACACGCAGCAAAATCCATCCTCACCACTAGAGGCTCTGGTGAAAACCGGTGGATACTTAGATTCCGCACCTCAGGTTAGCCTGTGTCACTTACCTTGGGGGTTCCCGTCTAAGCACCGCCCTCTGGCACACGTGGGGCCTTCCTCTGCCATCAGGCTACCTCTTGTATCCCTAACAGCCACCTTCCTGCCTCTATGTCCGAAGCTTTAGTTGTTTTCCTGCTGAGACCTGGCAAGGACCCGCTTTTGGCGGATTCCTAAAGGCCCATATCTCTACTCACAACGGATGTTAAAATTCTAGCTAAGATACTGGCCACTAGGCTGTCCTCTGTTGTCCAGGGGGTTGTCCATAGGGATCAATCGGGGTTTATCCTGACCAGATCGATGGCACTTAATCTCCACCGACTATTTCTGAACCTTCAGATCCCAGTAGACAACCCTGGGAACCGGGCAGTCTTTTCGCTAGATGCCGCTAAGGCATTCGATAGTGTTGAATGGGTGTACCTATGGGAAGTTGTCAAACGCATTGGTGTAGGAGAGAACTTTCTGAACTGGGTGCGGGTACTGTACGCTGCCCCCACGGCCAGACTGAGGGTGAAAGGGGAGCTTTCTGGACCCTTCTGTTTGCACAGGGGGACTAGACAGGGCTGCCCACTATCTCCATTGCTGTTTGCCATGGCACTGGAGACCTTAGCGGCGTGGATTCGGTCCTCCCCTGACATAGTGGGGTTCAGAAGGGGCTCCCATGCAGACGTTATCTCACTCTATGCGGATGACACACTGCTCTACCTAGGTGATACAGGGGAATCCTTGCAGGCGGTAATGTCCCTTATTGACTATTTTGGGTCCCTGTCGGGATTTTCCATAAATTGGGATAAATCAGTTTTAATGCCCCTTGATCCCATAACTCAGCCTCTTCCGCACTGTGCATCCACAGTGCGAGTGGTTGACTGCTTCAAATATTTGGGGATCCAGGTGTCTCCTGATCCTACCCAGTATATCACACTGAACCTCGTACCTCTACTGCAAAGTTCCCTTGTCGGTGGCTGGGCGAGTCAATCTAATTAAGATGGTGTGGGCTCCTCAACTTCTTTATGTCTTGCACAACTCCCCAATCTGGATACCCAGGAAATGGTTGTATAGGATTGACTCCCAGTTCCGAGAACTAATCTGGTGCAAAAAAGTGGCTAGGATTAAATTGGCTACCCTTCACATGGGCAAGGATAGTGGTGGCTTGGCAGTCCCCAACCCCAGAGTATATTTTCTAACCTTCCAGGTTCAGCATATGGGGGGCTGGGATCTTTTGGATCCATTCGTTCCTATTGGGTCCCTACTGACTCGCCTCACCCTGTCCTTGTACACCTTGAAGCGGGGTTCTCCAATATGGGGACTCGGTTACCCACACTCGCCTTGATTCGCATGGTGTGGCGCTGTGTCAAGGGGATGTTGCAGATCACGGGTTACATTCCTCAGGCTCCGATTTGGCATAATCGCAACTTTTCGGAACTGTTTCGTCTAGAGGGTGCGGAGATGTGGGAGGCCCATGGTGTATATTTTATAGCACAATTGTTCAGAGCTGGGGTACTGAAATATATTCAAGACTTACAATGGCCTTTATATATTTGTATTTTGTATTTGTATTTGTAACACTGGTTCTGTAACTGATTATGTCTACCATTCATGTTATTTATTCAGTGTACTGTTTATACTCAATAAATATAAAAAAAATTCAGACCTTTGGTGATTAAATGCAAAAAAATAAATGCTTTTTAGACACTTGGAGACCAAAATAGAGTCATTTTGACCCAAACAAATGTTTCAGGCGGTTGGTTACCAAATGTAATTATCTTGTCCAAGACCGGCTTTTTAAGACTCTAATAGATGAAAATACAATCATTTTGACTAAATTTTTTTTCAGACCTTCGGTGACCAAATGCAGTTATTTTGACTAAAAGGGGCTTTTTGGACACTTGGAGATCTAAATAGAGTCATTTTGACCAAAAACATTTTTTCAGGCCATTGGTTACCAAATGTAGTTTATCTTGTCTAAAAGCAGTGTTTTAAGACTCTAATAGACAAAAATACAGTCATTTTGGCTAAAAAAGTTTTTCAGACCTTTGGTGACCAAATGCAGTTATTTTGACTAAAAAAGGCTTTTTAGACACTTGGAGACCAAAATAGAATCATTTTGACCAAAAAAATATTTTCAGATCACTGCATACGAAATGCAATTATCTTGTCTAAAACCGGATTTTTAAGACTCTAATAGACAAACATACAGTCATTATGGCTAAAAAAAGGTTTTCAGACCTTTGGTGAACAAATGCATTTATTTTGACTAAAATAAGCTTTTTAGACACTTGGAGATCAAAATAGAGTCATTTTGACCAAAAAATGTTTTTAGATCACTGGTAACAAAATGCAATTAACTTGTCTAAAACAAGCTTTTTAAGACTAATAGACAAAAACACAGTCATTTTGGCTAAAAAAAGTTTTTCAGACCTTGTGTGACCAAACGTAGTTATTTTGACTAAAAAGGGCTTTTAAGACACTTGGAGACCTAAATAGAGTCATTTTGACCAAAAACATTTTTTCAGGCCATTGGTTACCAAGAGTAGTTTATCTTGTCTAAAAGCGGTGTTTTAAGACTCTAAAAGATAAAAATACAGTCATTTTGGCTAAAAAAAGGTTTTCAGACCTTTAGTGACAAAATGCCTTTATTTTGACTAAAATAAGCTTTTTAGACACTTGGAGACCAAAATAAAGTCATTTTGACCCAAACAAATGTTTCATGCGATTGGTTACCAAATGCAATTTTCTTGTCCAAAACCGGCTTTTTAAGACTCTAATAGACGAAAATACAATAATTTAAACTACATTTTTTTCAGACCTTTGGTGACCAAATACAGTTATTTTGACTAAAAGGGGCTTTTTAGACACTTGGAGACCAAAATAGAGTCATTTTGACCAAAAAATGTTTTCAGATCACTGGTTACGAAATGCAATTATCTTGTCTAAAACCGGCTTTTTAAGACTCTTAAAGACAAAAATACAGTCATGTTGGCTAAAAAAAGTTTTTCAGACCTTTGGTGACCAAATGCAGTTATTTTGACTAAAAAAGGCTTTTTAGACACTTGGAGACCAAAATAGAATCATTTTGACCAAAAAAATGTTTTCAGATCACTGCATACGAAATGCAATTATCTTGTCTAAAACCGGCTTTTTAAGACTCTAAAAGACAAAAATACAGTCATTTTGGCTAAAAAAAGGTTTTCAGACCTTTGGTGAACAAATGCATTTATTTTGACAAAAATAGGCTTTTTAGACACTTGGAGACCAAAATAGTCATTTTTTTACCCAAACAAATGTTTTAGGCGATTGGTTACCAAATGCAATTATCTAGTCCAAGACCGGCTTTTTAAGACTCTAATAGACGAAAATACAATCATTTTGACTACATTTTTTTTCAGACCTTTGGTGACCAAATACAGTTATTTTGACTAAAAGGGGCTATTTAGACACTTGGAGACCAAAATAGAGTCATTTTGACCAAAAAAAATGTTTTCAGATCACTGGTAACGAAATGCAATTATCTTGTCTAAAACCGGCTTTTTAAGACTCTAAAAGACAAAAATACAGTCATTTTGGCTCAAAAAAGTTTTTCAAACCTTTGGTGACCAAACGTAGTTATTTTGCCTAAAAAGGGCTTTTTAGACACTTGGAGACCTAAATAGAGTCATTTTGACCAAAAAATTTTTTCAGGCCATTGGTTACCAAGAGTAATTTATCTTGTCTTAAAGAGGTGTTTTAAGACTCTAAAATACAAAAATATAGTCATTTTGGCTAAAAAAAATTTCAGACCTTTGGTGAACAAATGCATTTATTTTGACTAAAATAGGGTTTTTAGACACTTGGAGACCTAAATAGAGTCATTTTGACCCAAACAAATGTTTCAGGCGATTGGTTACCAAATGCAATTATCTTGTCAAAAACCGGCTTTTTAAGACTTTAATAGACGAAAATACAGTCATTTTGACTAAATTTTTATTTCAGACCTTTGGTGACGAAATATAGTTATTTTGACTAAAAAGGGCTTTTTAGACACTTGGAGACCAAAATAGAGTCATTTTGACCAAAAAAATGTTTTCAGATCACTGGTTACGAAATGCAATTATCTTGTCTAAAACCGGCTTTTTAAGACTCTAAAAGACAGAAATACAGTCATTTTGGCTAAAAAGGTTTTTCAGACCTTTGGTGACCAAATGCAGTTATTTTGACTAATAAAGGCTTTTTAGACACTTGGAGACCAAAATAGAGTCATTTTGACCCAAACAAATGTTTCAGGCGATTGGTTACCAAATGCAATTATCTTGTCAAAAACCGGCTTTTTAAGACTCTAATAGACGAATCATTTAAACTACATTTTTTTCAGACCTTTGGTGACCAAATACAGATATTTTGACCAAAAGGGTCTTTTTAGACACTTGGAGATCAAAATAGAGTCATTTTGACCAAAAAATGTTTTCAGATCACTGGAAACGAAATGCAATTATCTTGTCTAAAACCGGCTTTTTAAGACTCTAAAAGACAAAAATATCGTCATTTTGGATAAAAAAAGTTTTTCAGAATTGGGGTACCAACCGTAGTTATTTTGACTAAAAAGGGCTTTTTAGACACTTGGAGACCAAAATAGAGTCATCTTAACCCAAACCAATGTTTCAGGCGATTGGTTACCAAATGCAATTATCTTGTCCAAAACCGGCTTTTTAAGACTCTAATAGACGAAAATACAATCATTTTGACTAGATTTTTTTTCAAACCTTAGGTGACCAAATGCAGTTATTTTGACTAAAAAGGGATTTTTAGACACATGGAGACCAAAATAGAGTCATTTTGACCCAAACAAATGTTTCAGGCGATTGGTTACCAAATGCAATTATCTTGTCTAAAACCGGCTTTTTAAGATTCTAAAAGACAAAAATACAGTCATTTTGGCTAAAAAAGTTTTTCAGACCTTTGGTGACCAAACGCAGTTATTTTGACTAAAAAAGGCTTTTTAGACACTTGGAGACCAAAATAGAGTCATTTTGACCCAAACAAATGTTTCAGGCGATTGGTTACCAAATGCAATTATCTTGTCCAAAACCGGCTTTTTAAGACTCTAATAGACGAAAATACCGTCATTTTGACTAATTTTTTATTTCAGACCTTTGGTGACCAAATATAGTTATTTTGACTAAAAAGGGCTTTTTAGACACATGGAGACCAAAATAGAGTCATTTTGACCAAAAAAATGTTTTCAGATCACTGGTTACGAAATGCAATTATCTTGTCTAAAACCGGCTTTTTAAGACTCTAAAAGACAAAAATACAGTCATTTTGGCTGAAAAAGTTTTTCAGAACTTTGGTGACCAAATGCAGTTATTTTGACTAAAAAAGGCTTTTTAGACACTTGGAGACCAAAATAGAGTCATTTTGACCCAAACAAATGTTTCAGGCGATTGGTTACCAAATGCAATTATCTTGTCCAAAACCGGCTTTTTAAGACTCTAATAGACGAAAATACAATTATTTTGACTACATTTTTTTTTTTCAGACCTTCGCTTACCAAATGCAGTTATTTTGACTAAAAAGGGATTTTTAGACACTTGGAGACCAAAATAGAGTCATTTTGAACAAAAAAATGTTTTCAGATCACTGGTTACGAAATGCAATTATCCTGTCTAAAACCGGCTTTTTAAGACTCTAAAAGACAAAAATACAGTCATTTTGGCTAAAAAAAGTTTTTCAGAACTTTGGTGACCAAATAAAGTTATTTTGACTAAAAAAGGCTTTTTAGACACTTGGAGACCAAAATAGAGTCATTTTGACCCAAACAAATGTTTCAGGCGATTGGTTACCAAATGCAATTATCTTGTCTAAAACCGGCTTTTTAAGATTCTAAAAGACAAAAATACAGTCATTTTGGCTAAAAAAGTTTTTCAGACCTTTGGTGACCAAAAGCAGTTATTTTGACTAAAAAAGGCTTTTTAGACACTTGGAGACCAAAATAGAGTCATTTTGACCCAAACAAATGTTTCAGGCGATTGGTTACCAAATGCAATTATCTTGTCCAAAACCGGCTTTTTAAGACTCTAATAGACGAAAATACCGTCATTTTGACTAATTTTTTATTTCAGACCTTTGGTGACCAAATATAGTTATTTTGACTAAAAAGGGCTTTTTAGACACATGGAGACCAAAATAGAGTCATTTTGACCAAAAAAATGTTTTCAGATCACTGGTTACGAAATGCAATTATCTTGTCTAAAACCGGCTTTTTAAGACTCTAAAAGACAAAAATACAGTCATTTTGGCTGAAAAGGTTTTTCAGAACTTTGGTGACCAAATGCAGTTATTTTGACTAAAAAAGGCTTTTTAGACACTTGGAGATCAAAATAGAGTCATTTTGACCCAAACAAATGTTTCAGGCGATTGGTTACCAAATGCAATTATCTTGTCCAAAACAGGCTTTTTAAGACTCTAATAGACGAAAATACAATTATTTTGACTAAATTTTTTTTCAGACCTTCGCTGACCAAATGCAGTTATTTTGACTAAAAAGGGATTTTTAGACACATGGAGATCAAAATAGAGTCATTTTGACCAAAAAAATGTTTTCAGATCACTGGTAACGAAATGCAATTATCTTGTCTAAAACACACTTTTTAAGACTCTAAAATACAAAAATATAGTCATTTTGGCTAAAAAAGGTTTTCAAACCTTTGGTGAACAAATGCATTTATTTTGACAAAATAGGGTTTTTAGACATTTGGAGACCTAAATAGAGTCGTTTTGACCCAAACAAATGTTTCAGGCGATTGGTTACCAAATGCAATTATCTTGTCAAAAACCGGATTTTTAAGACTCTAATAGACGAAAATACAGTCATTTTGACTTATTTTTTATTTCAGACCTTTGGTGACCAAATATAGTTATTTTGACTAAAAAAGGCTTTTTAGACACTTGGAGACCAAAATAGAGTCATTTTGACCAAAAAGATGTTTTCAGATCACTGGTAACGAAATGCAATTATCTTGTCTAAAACCGGCTTTTTAAGACTCTAAAAGACAAAAATACAGTCATTTTGGCTAAAAAAGTTTTTCAGACCTTTGGTGACCAAATGCAGTTATTTTGACTAAAAAAGGCTTTTTAGACACTTGGAGACCAAAATAGAGTCATTTTGACCAAAAAAATGTTTTCAGATCACTGGTAACGAAATGCAATTATCTTGTCTAAAACCAGCTTTTTAAGACTCTAAAAGACAAAAATACAGTCATTTTGCCAAAAAAAAAGGTTTTCAGACCTTTGGTGACCAAACGTAGTTATTAAGACTAAAAAGGGCTTTTTAGACACTTGGAGACCTAAATAGAGTCATTTTGACCAAAAACATTTTTTCAGGCCATTGGTTACCAAGAGTACTTTACCTTGTCTAAAAGCGGTGTTTTAAGACTCTAAAATACAAAAATATAGTCATTTTGGCTAAAAAAGGTTTTCAGACCTTTGGTGAACAAATGCATTTATTTTGACTAAAATAGGGTTTTTAGACACTTGGAGACCTAAATAGAGTCGTTTTGACCCAAACAAATGTTTCAGGCAATTGGTTACCAAATGCAATTATCTTGTCAAAAACCGGCTTTTTAACCACTTGCCTACTGTGCACTTAAACACCCTTCCCATCCAGGCCAATTTTCAGCTTTCAGCGCTCTCACACTTTGAATGACAATTGCGCGGTCATGCTACACTGTACCCATATGAAATTTTTATCATTTTTTTCACACAAACAGAGCTTTCTTTTGGTGGTATTTAATCATCTCTGGGTTTTTTATTTTTTACAAAAAAAAAGAAAAAAGACAGAAAATTTTGAAAAAAAAAAAAAAGTTTTTCTTATTTTCTGCGAGTAAATTTTGAAAATAAATTTTTCTCCCTCACTGATGTGCGCTGATGAGGCGGCACTGATGGGCACTGATAGGCTGCACTGATGGGCACTGATGAGGTGGCACTTATGGGCACTGATGAGGTGGTACTTATGGGCACTGATGAGGAGGTACTAATATGCCGCACTGATGAGCACTGATAGGCGGCACTGATAGGCGGCACTGATAGGCGGCACTGCTGGGCACTGAGAGGTGGCACTGCTGGGCACTGAGAGGTGGCACTGCTGGGCACTGAGAGATGGCACTGCTGGGCACTGAGAGGTGGCACTGCTGGGCACTGAGAGGTGGCACTGCTGGGCACTGAGAGGCGGCACTGATAGGCGGCACTGATGGGCACTGGCGGATGGCACTGATGGACACTGACGGGTGACAGTGATGAGCACTGACGGGCGGCACTGATGAGCACTGATGGGCAGCACCATCAGTGCCCACACTCAGTGCCCATAGTGCTGCCAGTCAGTGCTCATCAGTGCCTAGATGAGCAGGCACTGATGGGCACTGACTGGCAGCACTATGGGCACTGATTGTGGGCATTGATGGGGGCACTGATGGCGGGCACTGTGGGCACTGATGGTGGGGGCAGTGTGTGTGTTTTTTTACCTTCAGTAATCAGGGCACTGGTGATCAGTGCCCTGATTACATTTGTCTGTGTCCCCAGCGGCTGTCGGCTCCCCCTCCTTCCTCACACTGCAGTGTCTGTGTGAGGAAGGAGCGCCGGCGATGAGAGATGATCTCATATGTTTACATATGAGATCATCTCTCATTGGACGGCTTGATCACGTGGTGAATGGCCGCTGTGATTGGCCATTCACCACGATCTGTGATCGGCCGTGTCCAAGGGACACGGCCGACACAGATTCCCCCCGATGCGCGCTCGCAGGAGCGCGCGGGGGGGCGTGTCACTGGAGGCCGTTTAAAAACGGCCTCCCGAAAATTCGAGTCCGCGCTGCAGCCGTATATAGGCTGTAGCGCGGATGGGAAGGGGTTAAGACTCTAATACACGAAAATACAGTCATGTTGACTAATTTTTTCTTTCAGACCTTTGGTGACCAAATATAGTTATTTTGACTAAAAAAGGCTTTTTAGACACTTGGAGACCTAAATAGAGTCATTTTGACCAAAAAGATGTTTTAAGATCACTGGTAACGAAATGCAATTATCTTGTCCAAAACCGGCTTTTTAAGACTCTAAAAGACAAAAATACAAATCATTTTGACTAATTTCTTTTTTTCAGTCCTTCGGTGACCAAATGCAGTTATTTTGACTGAAAAGGGATTTTTAGACACATGGAGACCAAAATAGAGTCATTTTGACCAAAAAAATGTTTTCAGATCACTGGTAATGAAATGCAATTATCTTGTCTAAAACCGGCTTTTTAAGACTCTAAAAGACAAAAATACAGTCATTTTGGCTAAAAAAGTCTTTCAGACCTTTGGTGACCAAATGCAGTAATTTTGACTAAAAAAGGCTTTTTAGACACTTGGAGATCAAAATAGAGTCATTTTGACCCAAACAAATGTTTCAGGCGATTGGTTACCAAATGCAATTATCTTGTCCAAAACCGGCTTTTTAAGACTCTAATTAGAGGAAAATACAATTATTTTGACTAAATTTGTTTTTCAGACCTTCGGTGACCAAATGCAGATATTTTGACTAAAAAGGGATTTTTAGACACATGGAGACCAAAATAGAGTCATTTTGACCAAAAAAATGTTTTCAGATCACTGGTAATGAAATGCAATTATCTTGTCTAAAACCGGCTTTTTAAGACTCTAAAAGACAAAAATACAGTCATTTTGGCTAAAAAAGTTTTTCAGACCTTTGGTGACCAAATGCAGTTATTTTGACTAAAAAAGGCTTTTTAGACACTTGGAGACCAAAATAGAGTCATTTTGACCAAAAACAAATGTTTCAGGCGATTGGTTACCAAATGCAATTATCTTGTCCAAAACCGGCTTTTTAAGACTCTAATAGACGAAAATACAATTATTTTGACTAAATTCTTTTTTCAGACCTTCGCTGACCAAATGCAGTTATTTTGACTAAAAAGGGATTTTTAGACACATGGAGACCAAAATAGAGTCATTTTGACCAAAAAAATGTTTTCAGATCACTGGTAATGAAATGCAATTATCTTGTCTAAAACCGGCTTTTTAAGACTCTAAAATACAAAAATACAGTCATTTTGGCTAAAAAAAGTTTTTCAGACCTTTGGTGACCAAACGTAGTTATTTTGACTAAAAAGGGCTTTTTGGACACTTGGAGACCTAAATAGAGTCATTTTGACCAAAAACATTTTTTCAGGCCATTTGTTACCAAATGTAGTTTATCTTGTCTAAAAGCAGTGTTTTAAGACTCTAAAAGACAAAAATACAGTCATTTTGGCTAAAAAAGTTTTTCAGACCTTTGGTGACCAAATGCAGTTATTTTGACCAAAAAAGGCTTTTTAGACACTTGGAGACCAAAATAGAATCATTTTGATCAAAAAATATTTTCAGATCACTGCATACGAAATGCAATTATCTTGTCTAAAACCGGCTTTTTAAGACTCTAAAAGACGAAAATACAATCATTTAAACTACATTTTTTGTTTAAAACCTTTGGTGACCAAATACAGATATTTTGACCAAAAGGGTCTTTTAAGACACTTGGAGACCAAAATAGAGTCATTTTGACCAAAAAAATGTTTTCAGATCACTGGTAACGAAATGCATAAACTTGTCTAAAACAGGCATTTTAAGACTAAAAGACAAAAATACAGTCATTTTGGTTAAAAAAAAGTTTTTCAGACCTTGTGTGACCAAACGTAGTTATTTTGACTAAAAATGGCTTTTTAGACACTTGGAGACCTAAATAGAGTCATTTTGACCAAAAACATTTTTTCAGATCACTGGTAACGAAATGCAATTATCTTGTCTAAAACTGGCTTTTTAAGACTCTAAAAGACAAAAATACAGTCATTTTGGCTAAAAAAGTTTTTCAGACCTTTGGTGACCAAACGTAGTTATTTTGACTAAAAAGGGCTTTTTGGACACTTGGAGACCTAAATAGAGTAATTTTGACCAAAAACATTTTTTCAGGCCATTGGTTACCAAATGTAGTTTATCTTGTCTAAAAGCAGTGTTTTAAGACTCTAAAAGACAAAAATACAGTCATTTTGGCTAAAAAAGTTTTTCAGACCTTTGGTGACCAAATGCAATTATCTTGTCAAAAACCGGCTTTTTAAGACTCTTATAGATGAAAATACAGTCATTTTGACTAATTTTTTATTTCAGACCTTTGGTGACCAAATATAGTTATTTTGACTAAAAAAGGCTTTTTAGACACTTGGAGACCAAAATAGAGTCATTTTGACCCAAACAAATGTTTCAGGCGATTGGTTACCAAATGCAATTATCTTGTCCAAAACCGGCTTTTTAAGACTCTAATAGACGAAAATACAATCATTTTGACTAGATTTTTTTTCAAACCTTCGGTGACCAAATGCAGTTATTTTGACTAAAAAGGGATTTTTAGACACATGGAGACCAAAATAGAGTCATTTTGACTAAAACATTTTTTTCAGATCACTGGTAACGAAATGCAATTATCTTGTCTAAAACCGGCTTTTTAAGACTCTAAAAGACAAAAATACAGTCATTTTGGCTAAGAAAGTTTTTCAGACTTTTGGTGACCAAACGTAGTTATTTTGACTAAAAAGGGCTTTTTGGACACTTGGAGACCTAAATAAAGTCATTTTGACCAAAAACATTTTTTTAGGCCATTGGTTACCAAATGTAGTTTATCTTGTCTAAAAGCAGTGTTTTAAGACTCTAAAAGACAAAAATACAGTCATTTTGGCTAAAAAAGATTTTCAGACCTTTGGTGACCAAATGCAGTTATTTTGACTAAAAAAGGCTTTTTAGACACTTGGAGACCAAAATAGAATCATTTTGACCAAAAAAATGTTTTCAGATCACTGCATACGAAATGGAATTAAAGTGAATTAAAACCGCCTTTTTAAGACTCTAAAAGACAAAAATACAGTCATTTGGGCTAAAAAAGTTTTTCAAACCTTTGGTGACCAAACGAAGTTATTTTGACTAAACAGGGCTTTTTAGACACTTGGAGACCTAAATAGAGTCATTTTGACCAAAAACATTTTTTCAGGCCATTGGTTACCAAGAGTACTTTACTTTGTCTAAAAGCGGTGTTTTAAGACTCTAAAATACAAAAATATAGTCATTTTGGCTTAAAAAGGTTTTCAGACCTTTGGTGAACAAATGTAGTTATTTTCACCAAAGGTCTGAAAAAAAATGTAGTCAAAATTATTGTATTTTCGTCTATTAGAGTCTTAAAAAGCCGGTTTTTGACAAGATATTTGCATTTGGTAACCAATCGCCTGAAACATTTGTTTGGCTCAAAATGACTCTATTTTGGTCTCCAAGTGTCTAAAAAGCCTTTTTTAGTCAAAATAACTGCATTTGGTCACCAAAGGTCTGAAAAACTTTTTTAGCCAAAATGACTGTATTTTTGTCTTTAAGAGTCTTAAAAATCCGGTTTTAGACAAGATAATTGCATTTCGTAACCAGTGATCTGAAAACATTTTTTGGTCAAAATGACTCTATTTTGGTCTCCAAGTGTCTAAAAAGCCCCTTTTAGTCAAAATAACTGTATTTGGTCACCAAAGGTCTGAAAAAAATGTAGTTTAAATTATTGTATTTTCGTCTATTAGTCTTAAAAAGCCGGTTTTGGACAAGAAAATTGCATTTGGTAACCAATCGCATGAAACATTTGTTTGGGTCAAAATGACTTTATTTTGGTCTCCAAGTGTCTAAAAAGCTTATTTTAGTCAAAATAAATGCATTTTTTCACCAAAGGTCTGAAAACCTTTATTTAGCCATTAATGACTGTATGTTTGTCTATTAGAGTCTTAAAAATCCGGTTTTAGACAAGATAATTGCATTTCGTATGCAGTGATCTGAAAACATTTTTTTGGTCAAAATGATTCTATTTTGGTCTCCAAGTGTCTAAAAAGCCTTTTTTAGTCAAAATAACTGCATTTGGTCACCAAAGGTCTGAAAAACTTTTTTAGCCAAAATGACTATATTTTTGTCTTTTAGAGTCTTAAAACACTGCTTTTAGACAAGATAATTGCATTTCGTTACCAGTGATCTGAAAACATTTTTTTGGTCAAAATGACTCTATTTTGGTCTCCATGTGTCTAAAAATCCCTTTTTAAACAAAATAACTGCATTTGGTCACCGAAGGTTTGAAAAAAAATTTAGTCAAAATGATTGTATTTTCGTCTAATAGAGTCTTAAAAAGCCGGTTTTGGACAAGATAATTGCATTTGGTAACCAATGGCCTGAAAAAATGTTTTTGGTCAAAATGAATCTATTTAGGTCTCCAAGTGTCCAAAAAGCCCTTTTTAGTCAAAATAACTACGTTTGGTCACCAAAGGTCTGAAAAACTTTTTTAGCCAAAATGACTGTATTTTAGTCTTTTAGAGTCTTAAAAAGCCGGTTTTAGACAAGATAATCGCATTTCGTATGCAGTGATCTGAAAACATTTTTTTGGTCAAAGTGACTCTATTTTGGTCTCCAAGTGTGTCTAAAAAGCCCCTTTTAGTCAAAATAACTGTATTTGGTCAAAAATGATTGTATTGTCGTCTATTAGAGTCTTAAAAAGCCGGTTTTGGACAAGATAATTGCATTTGGTAACCAATCGCCTGAAACATTTGTTTGGGTCAAAATGACTATTTTGGTCTCCAAGTGTCTAAAAAGCCTATTTTAGTCAAAATAAATGCATTTGTTCACCAAAGGTCTGAAAACCTCTTTTTAGCCAAAATGACTGTATTTTTGTCTTTTATAGTCTTAAAAAGCCGGTTTTAGACAAGATAATTGCATTTCGTAACCAGTGATCTGAAAACATTTTTTTTGGTCAAAATGACTCTATTTTGGTCTCCAAGTGTCTAAAAAGCCCTTTTTAGTAAAAAAAACTGCATTTGGTCACCAAAGGTCTGAAATAAAAATTTAGTCAAAATGACTGTATTTTCGTCTATTAGAGTCTTAAAAAGCCGGTTTTGGACATGATAATTGCATTTGGTAACCAATCGCCTGAAACATTTGTTTGGGTCAAAATGACTCTATTTTGGTCTCCAAGTGTCTAAAAAGACTATTTTAGTCAAAATAAATGCATTTGGTCACCAAAGGTCTGAAAAACATTAGTTAAATTTAGTCAAAATTACTATTTTTGTCTTTTAGAGTCTTAAAACACTGCTTTTAGACAAGATAAACTACATTTGGTAACCAATGGCCTAAAAAAATGTTTTTGGTCAAAATGACTCTAGGTCTCCAAGTGTCTAAAAAGCCCTTTTTAGTCAAAATAACTACGTTTGGTCACCAAAGGTCTGAAAAACTTTTTTAGCCAAAATGACTGTATTTTTGTATTTTAGAGTCTTAAAAAGCCGGTTTTAGACAAGATAATTGCATTTCGTTACCAGTGATCTGAAAACATTTTTTTGGTCAAAATGACTCAATTTTGTCTCCATGTGTCTAAAAAGCCCTTTTTAGTCAAAATAACTGCATTTGGTCACCAACCGCCTGAAACATTTGTTTGGGTCAAAATGACTCTATTTTGGTCTCCAAGTGTCTAAAAAGCATTTATTTTTTTGCATTTAATCACCAAAGGTCTGAATTTTTTTTAAATATTTATTGAGTATAAACAGTACACTGAATAAATAACATGAACGGTAGACATAATCAGTTACAGAACCAGTGTTCGGAAAAATACAAATATATAAAGGATATAACAGCAACAGTACAGGAAAACGTCATCCATAAACCATTGCATTCAGGTGAAAATTACAGCCAAGTAAAAAAACCTGAGCATGTGCCCATGTGCATAAGAGAAGGATAAATAAAAACATACAGTTATTCCCTCCCAATAGTAATAGGACCATGAACATCTAGCAATATAGCACACACCTCCGTAAAGTAGCAAAAACCCACCTGAAGTACTAAGTGCAAAGGAGAAGGGAAGGGAAAAAAGGAAAACTGTGGCAGAAAATTTAAAGGTTGGGGGGAGGGGGAAAGGAAGGGAGGACTCTGCACGCTAGACCTTCTCAAGAAATGCTACCCTATCCAATGAGCAGGCGATCCATAACCAACTGGGGGGAGCCAAGGCCGGGTCATCCAACCAAGGTTGCCATAACGGGGCAAATTTCTTGTGAGCATTTCGATGCTGGTATGGCTTTTCCCTGATTAAAGAGGCATTGACCTGTGTTATCCACTGGCCCCTGCTCGGCACCCTGGAGGCGATCCAAAATCGATGATTGATGAGAGGCAAAGATCCCACGTCTGCCCATCTATGGGTCCAAGATCCCCCCTCCCACCCCGCACGAGCAGGGAGGGAAGAGGGGTCCTGCACGGATCCCAACAGAAGGACATAAACCTGTGAGATCATACCCTTCTTGTCCGAGACCCGAAACACCTCACCCAACAGGCAGTGAGTGTCGGGTGTCAAAGAAGCCAAGCCTGCCTGGGCCATCATCGCGTGTCTCAATTGTAGGTAGCGAAAGAAACAGTGCCTAGGAACATCAAACTCCCTCTGTAAGTCTTGAATATATTTCAGTACCCCAGCTCTGAACAATTGTGCTATAAAATATACACCATGTGCCTCCCACATCTCCGCGCCCTCTAGACGAAACAGTTCCGAAAAGTTGCGATTATGCCAAATCGGAGTCTGAGGAAGGTAACCCGTGATCTGCAACATCCCCTTGACACAGTGCCACACCATGCGAATCAAGGCAAGTGTGGGTAACCGAGTCCCCATATTGGAGAACCCCGCTTCAAGGTGTACAAGGACAGGGTGAGGCGAGTCAGTAGGGACCCAATAGGAACGAATGGATCCAAAAGACCCCATCCCCCCATATGCTGAACCTGGAAGGCTAGAAAATATATTCTGGGGTTGGGGACTGCCAAGCCACCACTATCCTTGTCCATCTGCAGGGTAGCCAATTTAATCCTAGCCACTTTTTAGCACCAGATCAGTTCTCGGAACTGGGAGTCAATCCTATGCAACCATTTCCTGGGTATCCAGATTGGGGAGTTATGCAAGACATAAAGAAGTTGAGGAGCCCACACCATCTTAATTAGATTGACTCGCCCAGCCACCGACAAGGGAACTTTGCAGCAGAGGTACGAGGTTCAGTGTGATATACTGGGTAGGATCAGGAGACACCTGGATCCCCAAATATTTGAAGCAGTCAACCACTCGCACTGTGGATGCACAGTCCGGAAGAGGCTGAGTTATGGGATCAAGGGGCATTAAAACTGATTTATCCCAATTTATGGAAAATCCCAACAGGGACCCAAAATAGTCAATAAGGGACATTACCGCCCGCAAGGATTCCCCTGTATCACCTAGGTAGAGCAGTTTGTCATCCGCATAGAGTGAGATAACGTCTGCATGGGAGCCCCTTCTGAAACCCACTATGTCAGGGGAGGACCGAATCCACGCCGCTAAGGTCTCCAGTGCCATGGCAAACAGCAATGGAGATAGTGGGCAGCCCTGTCTAGTCCCCCTGTGCAAACAGAAGGGTCCAGAAAGCTCCCCTTTCACCCTCAGTCTGGCCATGGGGGCAGCGTACAGTACCCGCACCCAGTTCAGAAAGTTCTCTCCCACACCAATGCGTTTGAGAACTTCCCATAGGTACACCCATTCAACACTATCGAATGCCTTAGCGGCATCTAGCGAAAAGACTGCCCGGTTCCCAGGGTTGTCTACTGGGATCTGAAGGTTCAGAAATAGTCGGCGGAGATTAAGTGCCGTCGATTTGGTCAGGATAAACCCCGATTGATCCCTATGGACAACCCCCTGGACAACAGAGGACAGCCTAGTGGCCAGTATCTTAGCTAGAATTTTAACATCCATTGTGAGTAGAGATATGGGCCTTTAGGAATCCGCCAAAAGCGGATCCTTGCCGGGCTTCAGCAGGAAAACAACTATAGCTTCGGACATAGAGGCAGGAAGGTGGCTGTTAGGGATACAAGAGGTAGCCTGATGGCAGAGGAAGGCCCCACGTGTGCCAGAGGGCGGTGCTTAGACGGGAACCCCCAAGGTAAGTGACACAGGCTAACCTGAGGTGCGGAATCTAAGTATCCACCGGTTTTCACCAGAGCCTCTAGTGGTGAGGATGGATTTTGCTGCGTGTGGATACCAGGTCGCAGTCCTCAGGGTCGCCCCACCAAGGGAGAAGCCGGTCATGATCCGAAGGCAGATAAGCAGACAAGGGAGATCCGAGAGAATGGTCAAACAAGCCGGGGGTCAGGACGGGCAGCAGGTCAACAAGGTCAGGAACAAGCCAAAGGTCAAAACGGATATCAAACAGGTAACAGGAAGCAGGCTTCAGGAACACAGGAAGAGCTGCAGACAAGTCAGCAAAGACACAGTGCTTCTGAGCTGTTTAAATAAGGCAGCCTGTTTGCCAATTACTGCAATTAGTCTGCTCTAGGTTAACCCTTTAGATTGCAGATTCATGACAGCACATCAGTGTGCTCAGGAAGCATTCCTAACAGCGGCCAATACGGAAGGCTTCGTTATATACCCGCAGCTGCACGGGCACCAACTGTTCAGCGTATCGGCTGTAAACCTCCGACGGGATACCATCAGCCCCCGGAGATTTACCAGGCTTAGTAGATTTCAAGGCCGCATAAAGTTCATTTTCCGTAAGGGGGGCCCCAAGCACAGCCACGTCCCAGGCAGACAGAGAAGGCAAATCGCAGGAAGCCAAAAAAATCGGCAATTTCTCGTGAGTCAGCCGAGATCTTAGAGGAGTAAAGATCAGCATAAAAGTTCCCAAGTACTCTCCGTATGTCAGCCGTGGTGTGCCAGAGCACCCCCTGAGGATCCTTAATCTGGGGTATAAATGCCGCAGGCTGCTGCGAGCGAACCAGCATGGCCAACATATGACCCGTGTTTTCTCCCTTCTAAAAATACCTCTGCTGCAAGAATAAGCGCTTGTTTTCAGCCTTTTGAATCGAGACCGACTTGGCCATAGATTGGGCAGCCAGCCACGACCTCTGAGTATCATCTGACGGGTCCCTAACATAAGTTTCCTCCGCTCTAGTCACTGCGTCCAACACAGTATTCTCCCATTGCCTGGTGTCCGTTTTAATGGCATTAACCGTACGTATAAACTGACCTCCCATGAATGCCTTAGCCGCATCCCACACCACCCCCACCCCTGCGGATTCCAAATTGTCAGCAAAAAAGGATGTTAGTTTGGGTGGCAGGGGATCAGGACTAGGAAAGAGCGTCAGCCAGAATGCATTGAGTTTCCAAAGGGATTTCCCCGCCACGACCACCAGAGGCAGTAGCGAACCATTACCCAGCCCCAGATCTATCCTAGACAATCCCGAGTGTGACGCCGAGAAGCATGAAAACTTTCGTACCTCAGGGTGGCCCATCCTCCAGACATCTGTCAGTCCGAGTTCACCCACCAACCGAGCAAGGGGCGTAGCCCCCCGGCCAGCATAGGTCCACCGGAGTGAGAGGAAAACCTATCCTAGGCAGTAAAGTCCCCCAACATCAGCGGGGGCACATCAGGAAGTTGAGCAATATGTGGCACGATAAGTTTAAGTACCCCTGCAGAATACGGGGGGGGCACAAGTACACACCTAAGGCTTGCTAGTTGGCAGGATAAAACAAACCGGCCCTCAGGGTCAATCACAGACTTTGAGCATAGAAACCGTACCCCCTTCTTAATGAAAATACACACCCCTCTCGAATAAGTGGAGTAAACAGAGTGGAACTGGTGACTAAATACGCTAGGAGCTAGACACGGGGAAGTGGAAGGAGACATATGGGTCTCCTGCAGGCAAACCACATCTGCCTGCAGGCGTTTGATGGTGCGGAGCACCGCCGTCCTCTTTACCGGGTTGCTGAGGCCCCGCACATTCCAGGACATCACACAAATATTATCAGCCATAGTCAAAATGTAGCCATACACGGAGCGTCAGGCAACCCGGCCAGGGAGGTGAAAGAGGGCACCCAGAAAAGGTGAACCCACTACACCCCATCAGCACAGCCCAGCTATATAGAGAGAGCAACAGGAGTAGTCGCCCAGCTCACACAGTACCGGTGCAGCCCCAGCATAGAGAACAGTCAATAGGAACATCCACAGCATAGGGTAAAATAATAGCAGTAGAGCGACAAAGTACATGCAGGAAAAGCAAAAATCGAACCAAAGTCCAGGACCAGAAAAAAGGCAAAAAGGGGGGAACAAAAAGGCAATACACGTCTGCCACGTGTGGGGGAAGGGACGAGTCAATAGGGCATGTCCAGTCACGACCAAGGGGGGGGAAACCGAAGAGGGACCACCGATGCCAGTGTAGTCTCCTCAAAATTAGCAACCATGTGAGAGGTAGCAACCATTAGTGCAGCAGAAGAGCTCCCATCATAACAGGAAAAGTGTGTGTAACATCAAGTGCCAGGTATAGGCAGGAGAACCGAAAGGATCCATGACCGGCCGAAAGAGTACAAAAGTTCCAAAAAGTAGAAACGATCCTCAAAGGTCTTCTCGCCTGGGGGAAGTGGCCGCCCGCAGGGCCCCACCATTAGCATCCAGCCATTGAACAGCAGCAGAAGGCTTGTCAAAGAACAACACCTCATCCCGGGCCACCACCCAGAGCCTGGAAGGGTACAGCATAGCGTATTGAACATTCAAGTCCCGCAATCTCCTCTTGACCTCTACGAATTTCGCACGCTGTTTCTGCACCACCACAGAGTAATCGGGGAACAGGGAGATCCTTGAGTTGTCAATCTTGAGCCTACCCTGCATTCCCCTGGCTTTAGTAATTGAGGAATTTGAAGATGAAAGTGCGCGGGGGGGGGCTCCAGGAGGAAGAGGTCGCATAGGCACCCTATGAGCACGTTCCACCGAAAACATGGAAGTAAAGGATTCTTGCCCAAAAGTAGAGAGCAGCCATTGTTCAATGAAAGCCACAGGATCTTTACCTTCCGCCCGCTCAGGGATCCCAATTGCTCTGATATTACTCCGTCTCATCCTATTCTCCAAGTCATCCAGACGAGCAGCTTGCTGGGCTGAGAGCAGGGCAGTATGTTTCACTTTCCTTTGCAAAGGCGCCATGTCATCCTCCAGGGAGCTGACCCTGCCTTCCACTGCCGCTGTCCTCTCCCTCAATTTCTGCATATCATGTCTCATGAACGATATCTCAGCCTTGACCCCCTTTAACTCCGCTGTCAGGGCCGTAATTGAGGTGGTACAGGTGGTAACCACAGCCATAATGTCCTGCAATGTGGGTTCTGTGCCCGGGGTAGGAGATGATTGCCTCAGGGCCTGGTCTGCATCTGCTGCCTCCCAATCAGCAATCTGGCGGGAGAGATCCTTAAAGGGAACAGTGTCATCCGTGTCTGCATGCGACCCCGGTGAGCCGGATCGATGGTCCTCAGATAGAGTTTGGGGGTCCCGGGCAGCAGGCTTAGCAAAAAGCTTTTGAGCAGCCTCCAGATGTGTGGCCTTCTGTGCTGCGCGCTGCGAGGCGCCGCCATCTTGGATCGGGCCGGCCTGTGCGGATTTCCCTCTTTACCCTTCTTAGACATCACAGCGAGAAGATGGAGGACTCACCGGGTGATCACCGCACTCCAGGGAACACAGAGCACCGAGTGACGGTAGAAATCAGAGCAGGATAAGGAGTTACACAGGATAACTACCAGGATCAACAGCGGAGCTCACAGCATGCACGTCCGCTCACACCCGCAGCTCGGCCACGCCCCCCTAAAAAAAATTTAGTCAAAATGACTGTATTTTTGTCTTTTAGAGTCTTAAAAGGCTTGTAGGCTTTTTAGACACTTGAAAACCAAAATAGAGTCATTTTGACCCAAAAAAATTTTGTCAGGCTATTGGTTACCACATGCAGTTATCTTGTCTAAAAAGCGGCTGTTTAAGACTCTAAAAGACGAAAAGATGAAAATTTTGACAAAAAAAAGTCAGACCTTTGATGACCAAATGTAGTTAATTTGACTAAAAAATGCTTTTTAGACACTTGGAGACCAAAATAATTTAACTTTCACCAAAAAAATTTTTTCAGGCCATTGGTTTACCAAATGCAGTTATCTTGTCTAAAACCGGCTTTTTAAGACTCTAAAAGGCGAAAATATAGTCATTTTGACTAAAAACAATTTTCAGACCTTAATGACCAAATGCAGTTATTTTGAGGAATAAAGGCTTTTTAGACACTTGGAGACCAAATGCAGTTATCTTGTCTAAAACAAGCGTTTTAAGACTCTAAAAGACGAAAATAGTCATTTTGACCAAAAACATTTTTTCAGGCTATTGGTTACCACATGCTGTTATCTTGAAAGCCAACGAATAAAGGAAAAGCCAAAAGCCTACAGCACCTGGTATTCCCAGCTGGTCTCCCATCCAGGTACTAACCAGGCCTGACCCTGCTTAGCTTCCGAGATCAGACAGGACCAGGCGTGTTCAGGGTGATGTGGCCGTAGGCGATCACCACTGCCACCATCGACCCCTTTGAACTTGGCCATGGCAAGATGTCACCTCAGGAGAAAAAAAAGCCAACGAATAAAGGAAAAGCCAAAAGCCTACAGCACCTGGTATTCCCAGCTGGTCTCCCATCCAGGTACTAACCCGTATAGATGATCGAACGGTTTGGGTCGACCATCGGTTCGACCCGAACATTGGGTGTTCGAAATTCGGCCGAATTCCGAACTTTTTGCGGTAAAAGTTCGGAATTCAGCCACCAGAACCGCCCAAAATGCACTGGTACAGGAACTGGGCTTTAAAAGAACGTGATTGGCCCAGAAACATCAGCAAAAGCCAATGAGGGGGCAGGAGTCTTCTGGGAACGTGATTGGAGTGACTACGGAGACCAGGTTCCAATCAGAAGTGAATACGCCCACAGTATATAAGATAGCCCCGCCTAACCCCTAGCACAGTGATACAGAGTCTGTTGAAGAGAGTGGAAGCATTTCTCTTACTCCTGCTTTGCTACACTATGTTTTCTGCATAGGCGAGTGCTTCTAAAGCTCCATATAGCAGAATTGCATTCAGCTTACAGCCAGTCAGTGTAGTTAGAAATACAGCGATTGTGCTGGTTTT
The DNA here is from genome assembly GCF_965119305.1 of Pelophylax lessonae. NCBI lineage: Eukaryota > Metazoa > Chordata > Amphibia > Anura > Ranidae > Pelophylax > Pelophylax lessonae. Next base: position 153,088,665 of record NC_138773.1, read on the forward strand.
TTGAGTTAGAAATGAGGAAAGGGATATCTAGTGTAGTTAGGGAACTTTGTACCACAGTAGTTAGATGTAATAATCTAGTTTCTGTAGGGAAAGTGAAAGTGAAAGTGTGAGGGTTCTGTGTAGTGAGCACGTTCCACAGTGCTGATATATCTACAGCAGGTATACGTGCTTGCTAGTCAGCAAAATACATTGCCTCAGTGACAACTTAACGCCTGTTCTTGAAAGCGTTAGGTCCACTGTGCAAAAGGCTTTGCAACTGTGCGTGACACGCATCTGCTGTGCTGTATTCAGCGACAACTGTGGGTCGCATAGCAGTGTGCATTTTTCACCGCACAGAGTTGCCAACGCCTCAGTGACAAATATGCCAGGTAGACCAAGAAAAGGCATACGTGGCCCTGCTGCGGAAAGGGGCACAGCTTCTAGGGTGTCTAGAGGCAGGGGTGGACGTGGTGGTCAGTCCTCAGCCAGGCCACCATTTGCGGACCCGCCGGCAGCGGGTAAAACTATCCGGTCCCGGATCCTCAGAGACAGGAAGTCGAGTGAGGGTAAGATGGCCCTCACTCGACTCTATGGTCTTGGAGGACCGGAGCTACGTCAAAAGACATTGCCTAGCAACCGGTTTAAAGGGCCACTTTTTTTTTTCTTTTTTTTTTTTTCCTCTTTCAACAATTTTTTTTTTCTTTTTTAGTGCAGTTGTGAGGTGTGAGGTCTTTTTGACCCCAGATCTCACAATAAAGAGGACCTGTCATGCCTATTTCTATTACAAGGGATGTTTACATTCCTTGTAATAGGAATAAAAATTATCAAAACATTTTTTTTTTAAACTGTATAAAAATAAAAAAATAATAAATAAAATAAATAGGAAAAAAAGAAATTAAAGCGGTCTGTCGCCGCAGAAGCAAACGCATACGCAAGTCCTGCCCACATATGTAAATGGTATTCAAACCATACATGTGAGGTATCGCCGCGATCGTTAGAGTGAGAGCAATAATTTGAGCCCTAGACCTCCTCTGTAACTCTAAGCTAGTAACCTGCAGAAATTTTCAAAATGTTGCCTATGGGGATTTTTAAGTACCAATGTTTGGCGCCATTCTGTGAGAATGCGCAATTTTGAAGCATGACATGTTGGGTATCTAATTACTCGGCGTAACATTATCTTTCACATTATGGAAAAAAATTGGGCTAAATTTACTGTTTTCTTATTTTTTAGTTCAAAAAAGTGAATTTTTTCAAAAAAATCGCATTTGGAAGACTGCTGCGCAAATATGGTGTGATAAAAAATATTGCAACGATCTCCATTTTATTCTCTAGGGTCTTTGCTAAAAAAAAATATATAATGTTTGGGGGTTCCAAGTAGTTTTCTAGCAAAAAAAATGATTTTAGCTTGTAAACACCAAGTGTCAAAAATAGGCCCAGTCTTAAAGTGGATAAATGGACAACTTTGTGAAAAGGGCTACTTGGATGTTAGGCCTATGTTTGTGGCCAGGCTGTGAAAAAGTGTTACACATGTGGTATCGCCATACTCAGGAGGAATAGCAGAATGTATTTTGGGGTGCAATTTTTGCTATGTACATGCTATGTGTTAGAAATATTGCATAAATGGACAGCTTTGTGTAAAAAAACGTGTTTTCATTTTCTTTCCACATTTTCCAAAAACTTGTGGAAAAAAATGACATTCAAAAGACTCATTATGCCTCAAAAATTATACGTTGGGCTGTTTGCTTTCCAAAATGGGGTCATTTTATGGGGGTTTCCATTGTCCTGGTGCTCCAGGGCCTTCAAAAGTGCGATAGGTTGTCAGGAAATGATATGTGTAATTTGTGCTCCTAGAATGCCGAACGGTACTACTTGGATGTTAGGCCTCTGTATGTGGCCAGGCTGTGAAAAAGTCTCACACATGTGGTATCGCCATACTCAGGAGGAGTAGTAGAATGTGTTTTGGGGTGTAGTTGCAAGTATACATGTGCTGTGTGAGAGAAATAACCTGTTAATAAGGCAATTTGTAAAAAAAAACTCATTTTGCAAAGCATTGTGGGAAAAAATTACAACTTCAAAAAACTCACCATGCCCCTTATTAAATACCTTGGAATGTCTACTTTCCAAAAAGGGGTCATTTGGGGGGTATTTGTACTTTCCTGACTTTTTAGTGTCTCAAGAAATGAGATAGGCCTTCAGTACATCAGGTGTGATCAAGTGTGATCAATTTTCAATGATTCGCACCATAGCTTGTGGACTCTATAACTTTCACAAAGACCAAATAATATACACTTATTTGGTTTTTTTTACCAAAGATAAGTAGCAGTATAAATTTTGGCCAAAATTTGTGAAGAAAAATGACTAATTTGCAAAATTTTATGACAGAAACAAAGAAAAATTTGTTTTTTCACGATATTTTCAGTCTTTTTTTATTTATAGCACAAAAAATAAAAAACCCAGTATTTATCAAATAGCATCAAAAGAAAGCTCTATTTGTGTAAAAAAAAAGGACACAATTTTTGTATGGGTACAGTCTAAAAATCCCTTTTTAGTCAAAATAACTGCATTTGGTAAGCGAAGGTCTGAAAAAAAAATGTAGTCAAAATAATTGTATTTTCGTCTATTAGAGTCTTAAAAAGCCGGTTTTGGACAAGATAATTGCATTTGGTAACCAATCGCCTGAAACAATTGTTTGGGTCAAAATGACTCTATTTTGGTCTCCAAGTGTCTAAAAAGCCTTTTTTAGTCAAAATAACTGCATTTGGTCACCAAAGGTCTGAAAAACTTTTTTAGCCAAAATGACTGTATTTTTGTCTTTTAGAGTCTTAAAAAGCCGGTTTTAGACAAGATAATTGCATTTCGTTACCAGTGATCTGAAAACATTTTTTTGGTCAAAATGACTCTATTTTTGGTCTCCATGTGTCTAAAAATCCCTTTTTAGTCAAAATAACTGCATTTGGTCACCGAAGGTCTGAAAAAAAATTTAGTCAAAATGATTGTATTTTTGTCTATTAGAGTCTTAAAAAGCCGGTTTTGGACAAGATAATTGCATTTGGTAAACAATCGCCTGAAACATTTGTTTAGGTCAAAATGACTCTATATTGGTCTCCAAGTGTCTAAAAAGCCGTTTTTAGTCAAAATAACTGCATTTGGTCACCAAAGGTCTGAAAAACTTTTTTTGGCAAAATAACTGTATTTTTGTCTTTTAGAGTCTTAAAAAGCCGGTTTTAGACAAGATAATTGCATTTCGTTACCAGCGATCTGAAAACATTTTTTTGGTCAAAATGACTCTATTTTGGTCTCCATGTGTCTAAAAATCCCTTTTTAGTCAAAATAACTGCATTTGGTCACCGAAGGTCTGAAAAAAAATTTAGTCAAAATGATTGTATTTTCGTCTATTAGAGTCTTAAAAAGCCGGTTTTGGACAAGATAATTGAATTTGGTAACCAAAGGTCTGAAAACCTTTTTTTGGCAAAATGACTGTATTTTTGTCTTTTAGAGTCTTAAAAAGCCGGTTTTAGACAAGATAATTGCATTTCGTTACCAGTGATCTGAAAACATTTTTTTGGTCAAAATGACTCTATTTTGGTCTCCAAGTGTCTAAAAAGCCTTTTTTAGTCAAAATAACTGCATTTATTCACCAAAGGTCTGAAAAACTTTTTGAAAGTTTTTCAAAAAAAAGTCATTTTGATCAAAAAAATGTTTCCAGATCACTTTTAACGAAATGCAATTATCTTGTCTAAAACCGGCTTTTTAAGACTCTAAAATACAAAAATACAGTCATTTTGGCTAAAAAAGTTTTTCAGACCTTTGGTGACCAAACGTAGTTATTTTGACTAAAAAGGGCTTTTTTACGCTTTTTTCAATACGCTATGCTGTACCCTTCCAGGCTCTGGGTGGTGGCCCGGGATGAGGTGTTGTTCTTTGACAAGCCTTCTGCTGCTGTTCAATGGCTGGATGCTAATGGTGGGGCCCTGCGGGCGGCCACTTCCCCCAGGCGAGAAGACCTTTGAGGATCGTTTCTACTTTTTGGAACTTTTGTACTCTTTCGGCCGGTCATGGATCCTTTCGGTTCTCCTGCCTATACCTGGCACTTGATGTTACACACACTTTTCCTGTTATGATGGGAGCTCTTCTGCTGCAGTAATGGTTGCTACCTCTCACATGGTTGCTAATTTTGAGGAGACTACACTGGCATCGGTGGTCCCTCTTCGGTTCCCCCCCCCCCCTTGGTCGTGACTGGACATGCCCTATTGACTCGTCCCTTCCCCCACACGTGGCAGACGTGTATTGCCTTTTTGTTCCCCCCTTTTTGCCTTTTTTCTGGTCCTGGACTTTGGTTAGATTTTTGCTTTTCCTGCATGTACTTTGTCGCTCTACTGCTATTATTTTACCCTATGCTGTGGATGTTCCTATTGACTGTTCTCTATGCTGGGGCTGCACCGGTACTGTGTGGGCTGGGCGACTACTCCTGTTGCTCTCTCTATATAGCTGGGCTGTGCTGATGGGGTGTAGTGGGTTCACCTTTTCTGGGTGCCCTCTTTCACCTCCCTGGCCGGGTTGCCTGACGCTCCGTGTATGGCTTTATTTTGACTATGGCTGATAATATTTGTGTGATGTCCTGGAATGTGCGGGGCCTCAGCAACCCGGTAAAGAGGACGGCGGTGCTCCGCACCATCAAACGCCTGCAGGCAGATGTGGTTTGCCTGCAGGAGACCCATATGTCTCCTTCCACTTCCCCGTGTCTAGCTCCTAGCGTATTTAGTCACCAGTTCCACTCTGTTTACTCCACTTATTCGAGAGGGGTGTGTATTTTCATTAAGAAGGGGGTACGGTTTCTATGCTCAAAGTCTGTGATTGACCCTGAGGGCCGGTTTGTTTTATCCTGCCACCTAGCAAGCCTTAGGTGTGTACTTGTGCCCCCCCCCCCCCCGTATTCTGCAGGGGTACTTAAACTTATCGTGCCACATATTGCTCAACTTCCTGATGTGCCCCCGCTGATGTTGGGGGACTTTACTGCCTGGGATAGGTTTTCCTCTCACTCCGGTGGACCTATGCTGGCCGGGGGGCTACGCCCCTTGCTCGGTTGGTGGGTGAACTCGGACTGACAGATGTCTAGAGGATGGGCCACCCTGAGGTACGAAAGTTTTCGTGCTTCTCGGCGTCACACTCGGGATTGTCTAGGATAGATCTGGGGCTGGGTAATGGTTCGCTACTGCCTCTGGTGGTCGTGGCGGGGAAATCCCTTTGGAAACTCAATGCATTCTGGCTGACGCTCTTTCCTAGTCCTGATCCCCTGCCACCCAAACTAACATCCTTTTTTGCTGACAATTTGGAATCCGCAGGGGTGGGGGTGGTGTGGGATGCAGCTAAGGCATTCATGGGAGGTCAGTTTATACGTACGGTTAATGCCATTAAAACGGACACCAGGCAATGGGAGAATACTGTGTTGGACGCAGTGACTAGAGCGGAGGAAACTTATGTTAGGGACCCATCAGATGATACTCAGAGGTCGTGGCTGGCTGCCCAATCTATGGCCAAGTCGGTCTCGATTCAAAAGGCTGAAAACAAGCGCTTATTCTTGCAGCAGAGGTATTTTTAGAAGGGAGAAAACACGGGTCATATGTTGGCCATGCTGGTTCGCTCGCAGCAGCCTGCGGCATTTATACCCCAGATTAAGGATCCTCGGGGGGTGCTCTGGCACGCCACGGCTGACATACGGAGAGTACTTGGGAAGTTTTATGCTGATCTTTACTCCTCTAAGATCTCGGCTGACTCACGAGAAATTGCCGATTTTTTTGGCTTCCTGCGATTTGCCTTCTCTGTCTGCCTGGGACGTGGCTGTGCTTGGGGCCCCCCTTACGGAAAATGAACTTTATGCGGCCTTGAAATCTACTAAGCCTGGCAAATCTCCGGGGGCTGATGGTATCCCGTCGGAGGTTTACAGCCGATACGCTGAACAGTTGGTGCCCGTGCTGCTGCGGGTATATAACGAAGCCTTCCGTATTGGCCGCTGTTAGGAATGCTTCCTGAGCACACTGATGTGCTGTCATGAATCTGCAATCTAAAGGGTTAACCTAGAGCAGACTAATTGCAGTAATTGGCAAACAGGCTGCCTTATTTAAACAGCTCAGAAGCACTGTGTCTTTGCTGACTTGTCTGCAGCTCTTCCTGTGTTCCTGAAGCCTGCTTCCTGTTACCTGTTTGATATCCGTTTTGACCTTTGGCTTGTTCCTGACCTTGTTGACCTGCTGCCCGTCCTAACCCCCGGCTTGTTTGACCATTCTCTCGGATCTCCCTTGTCTGCTTATCTGCCTTCGGATCATGACCGGCTTCTCCCTTGGTGGGGCGACCCTGAGGACTGCGACCTGGTATCCACACGCAGCAAAATCCATCCTCACCACTAGAGGCTCTGGTGAAAACCGGTGGATACTTAGATTCCGCACCTCAGGTTAGCCTGTGTCACTTACCTTGGGGGTTCCCGTCTAAGCACCGCCCTCTGGCACACGTGGGGCCTTCCTCTGCCATCAGGCTACCTCTTGTATCCCTAACAGCCACCTTCCTGCCTCTGTGTCCAAAGCTATAGTTGTTTTCCTGCTGAAGCCCGGCAAGGATCCGCTTTTGGCGGATTCCTAAAGGCCCATATCTCTACTCACAACGGATGTTAAAATTCTAGCTAAGATACTGGCCACTAGGCTGTCCTCTGTTGTCCAGGGGGTTGTCCATAGGGATCAATCGGGGTTTATCCTGACCAAATCGACGGCACTTAATCTCCGCCGACTATTTCTGAACCTTCAGATCCCAGTAGACAACCCTGGGAACCGGGCAGTCTTTTCGCTAGATGCCGCTAAGGCATTCGATAGTGTTGAATGGGTGTACCTATGGGAAGTTCTCAAACGCATTGGTGTGGGAGAGAACTTTCTGAACTGGGTGCGGGTACTGTACGCTGCCCCCATGGCCAGACTGAGGGTGAAAGGGGAGCTTTCTGGACCCTTCTGTTTGCACAGGGTGACTAGACAGGGCTGCCCACTATCTCCATTGCTGTTTGCCATGGCACTGGAGACCTTAGCGGCGCGGATTCGGTCCTCCCCTGACATAGTGGGGTTCAGAAGGGGCTCCCATGCAGACGTTATCTCACTCTATGCGGATGACACACTGCTCTACCTAGGTGATACAGGGGAATCCTTGCGGGCGGTAATGTCCCTTATTGACTATTTTGGGTCCCTGTCGGGATTTTCCATAAATTGGGATAAATCAGTTTTAATGCCCCTTGATCCCATAACTCAGCCTCTTCCGGACTGTGCATCCACAGTGCGAGTGGTTGACTGCTTCAAATATTTGGGGATCCAGGTGTCTCCTGATCCTACCCAGTATATCACACTGAACCTCGTACCTCTGCTGCAAAGTTCCCTTGTCGGTGGCTGGGCGAGTCAATCTAATTAAGATGGTGTGGGCTCCTCAACTTCTTTATGTCTTGCACAACTCCCCAATCTGGATACCCAGGAAATGGTTGTATAGGATTGACTCCCAGTTCCGAGAACTGATCTGGTGCTAAAAAGTGGCTAGGATTAAATTGGCTACCCTGCAGATGGGCAAGGATAGTGGTGGCTTGGCAGTCCCCAACCCCAGAGTATATTTTCTAGCCTTCCAGGTTCAGCATATGGGGGGATGGGGTCTTTTGGATCCATTCGTTCCTATTGGGTCCCTACTGACTCGCCTCACCCTGTCCTTGTACACCTTGAAGCGGGGTTCTCCAATATGGGGACTCGGTTACCCACACTCGCCTTGATTCGCATGGTGTGGCACTGTGTCAAGGGGATGTTGCAGATCATGGGTTACCTTCCTCAGACTCCGATTAGGCATAATCGCAACTTTTCGGAACTGTTTCGTCTAGAGGGCGTGGAGATGTGGGAGGCCCATGGTGTATATTTTATAGCACAATTGTTCAGAGCTGGGGTACTGAAATATATTCAAGACTTACAGAGGGAGTTTGATGTTCCTAGGCACTGTTTCTTTCGCTACCTACAATTGAGACACGCGATGATGGCCCAGGCAGGCTTGGCTTCTTTGACACCCGACACTCACTGCCTGTTGGGTGAGGTGTTTCGGGTCTCGGACAAGAAGGGTATGATCTCACAGGTTTATGTCCTTCTGTTGGGATCCATGCAGGACCCCTCTTCCCTCCCTGCTCGTGCGGGGTGGGAGGGGGGATCTTGGACCCATAGATGGGCAGACGTGGGATCTTTGCCTCTCATCAATCATCGATTTTGGATCGCCTCCAGGGTGCCGAGCAGGGGCCAGTGGATAACACAGGTCAATGCCTCTTTAATCAGGGAAAAGCCATACCAGCATCGAAATGCTCACAAGAAATTTGCCCCGTTATGGCAACCTTGGTTGGATGACCCGGCCTTGGCTCCCCCCAGTTGGTTATGGATCGGCTGCTCATTGGATAGGGTAGCATTTCTTGAGAAGGTCTAGCGTGCAGAGTCCTCCCTTCCTTTCCCCCTCCCCCCAACCTTTAAATTTTCTGCCACTGTTTTCCTTTTTTCCCTTCCCTTCTCCTTTGCACTTAGTACTTCAGGTGGGTTTTTGCTACTTTACGGAGGTGTGTGCTATATTGCTAGATGTTCATGGTCCTATTACTATTGGGAGGGAATAACTGTATGTTTTTATTTATCCTTCTCTTATGCACAGGGGCACATGCTCAGGTTTGTTTACTTGGCTGTAATTTTCACCTGAATGCAATGGTTTATGGATGACGTTTTCCTGTACTGTTGCTGTTATATCCTTTATATATTTGTATTTTTCCGAACACTGGTTCTGTAACTGATTATGTCTACCGTTCATGTTATTTATTCAGTGTACTGTTTATACTCAATAAATATTAAAAAAAATTCAGACCTTTGGTGATTAAATGCAAAAAAATAAATGCTTTTTAGACACTTGGAGACCAAAATAGAGTCATTTTGACCCAAACAAGTGTTTCAGGCGGTTGGTGACCAAATACAGTTATTTTGACTAAAAGGGGCTTTTTAGACACTTGGAGACCAAAATAGAGTCATTTTGACCAAAAAAATGTTTTCAGATCACTGGTTACGAAATGCAATTATCTTGTCTAAAACCGGCTTTTTAAGACTCTTAAAGAAAAAAATACAGTCATTTTGGCTAAAAAAGTTTTTCAGACCTTTGGTGACCAAATGCAGTTATTTTGACTAAAAAAGGCTTTTTAGACACTTGGAGACCAAAATAGAGTCATTTTGAGCCAAACAAATGTTTCAGGCGATTGGTTACCAAATGCAATTATCTTGTCAAAAACCGGCTTTTTAAGACCCTAATAGACGAAAATACAATAATTTTGACTACATTTTTTTTTCAGACCTTTGGTGAAAATAACTGCATTTGTTCACCAAAGGTCTGAAAACCTTTTTAAGCCAAAATGACTATATTTTTGTATTTAAGAGTCTTAAAACACCGCTTTTAGACAAAGTAAAGTACTCTTGGTAACCAATGGCCTGAAAAAATGTTTTTGGTCAAAATGACTCTATTTAGGTCTCCAAGTGTCCAAAAAGCCCTTTTTAGTCAAAATAACTACGTTTGGTCACCAAAGGTCTGAAAAACTTTTTTAGCCAAAATGACTGTATTTTAGTCTTTTAGAGTCTTAAAAAGCCGGTTTTAGACAAGATAATCGCATTTCGTATGCAGTGATCTGAAAACATTTTTTTAGTCAAAGTGACTCTATTTTGGTCTCCAAGTGTGTCTAAAAAGCCCCTTTGAGTCAAAATAACTGTATTTGGTCAAAAATGATTGTATTTTCGTCTATTAGAGTCTTAAAAAGCCGGTTTTGGACAAGATAATTGCATTTGGTAACCAATCGCCTGAAACATTTGTTTGGGTCAAAATGACTATTTTGGTCTCCAAGTGTCTAAAAAGCATATTTTAGTCAAAATAAATGCATTTGTTCACCATAGGTCTGAAAACCTTTTTTTAGCCAAAATGACTGTATTTTTGTCTTTTAGAGGCTTAAAAAGCCGGTTTTAGACAAGATAATTGCATTTCGTAACCAGTGATCTGAAAACATTTTTTTGGTCAAAATGATTCTATTTTGGTCTCCAAGTGTCTAAAAAGCCTTTTTTAGTCAAAATAACTGCATTTGGTCACCAAAGGTCTGAAAATCTTTTTTAGCCAAAATGACTGTATTTTTGTCTTTTAGAGTCTTAAAACACTGCTTTTAGACAAGATAAACTACATTTGGTAACCAATGGCCTGAAAAAATGTTTTTGGTCAAAATGACTCTATTTAGGTCTCCAAGTGTCCAAAAAGCCCTTTTTAGTCAAAATAACTACGTTTGGTCACCAAAGGTCTGAAAAACTTTTGTAGCCAAAATGACTGTATTTTTGTCTTTTAGAGTCTTAAAAAGCCGGTTTTAGACAAGATAATTGCATTTCGTTACCAGTGATCTGAAAAAAATTTTTTAGTCAAAATGACTCTATTTTGGTCTCCATGTGTCTAAAAATTCCTTTTTAGTCAAAATAACTGCATTTGGTCACCGAAGGTTTGAAAAAAAATCTAGTAAAATGATTGTATTTTCGTCTATTAGAGTCTTAAAAAGCCGGTTTTGGACAAGATAATTGCATTTGGTAACCAATCGCCTGAAACATTTGTTTGGGTCAAAATGACTCTATTTTGGTCTCCAAGTGTCTAAAAAGCCTTTTTTAGTCAAAATAACTATATTTGGTCACCAAAGGTCTGAAATAAAAAATTAGTCAAAATGACTGTATTTTCATCTATTAGAGTCTTAAAAAGCCGGTTTTTGACAAGATAATTGCATTTGGTCACCAAAGGTCTGAAAAACTTTTTTAGCCAAAATGACTGTATTTTTGTCTTTTAAAGTCTTAAAACACTGCTTTTAGACAAGATAAACTACATTTGGTAACCAATGGCAAGAAAAAATGTTTTTGGTCAAAATGACTCTATTTAGGTCTCCAAGTGTCCAAAAAGCCCTTTTTAGTCAAAATAACTATGTTTGGTCACCAAAGGTCTAAAAAACTTTTTTAGCCAAAATGACTGTTTTTTTGTATTTTAGAGTCTTAAAAAGCCGGTTTTAGACAAGATAATTGCATTTCGTTACCAGTGATCTGAAAAAATGTTTTTGGTCAAAATGACTCTATTTAGGTCTCCAAGTGTCTAAAAAGCCATTTTTAGTCAAAATATCTACGTTTGGTCACACAAGGTCTGAAAAACTTTTATTTTGGTCTCCAAGTGTCTAAAAAGACCCTTTTGGTCAAAATATCTGTATTTGGTCACCAAAGGTTTTAAACAAAAAATGTAGTTTAAATGATTGTATTTTCGTCTATTAGAGTCTTAAAAAGCCGGTTTTTGACAAGATAATTGCATTTGGTAACCAATCGCCTGAAACATTTGTTTGGGTCAAAATGACTCTATTTTGGTCTTCAAGTGTCTAAAAAGCCTTTATAAGTCAAAATAACTGCATTTGGTCACCAAAGGTCTGAAATAAAAAAATTAGTCAAAATGACTGTATTTTTGTCTTTTAGAGTCTTAAAAAGCCGGTTTTAGACAAGATAATTGCATTTCGTATGCAGTGATCTGAAAACATTTTTTGATCAAAATGATTCTATTTTGGTCTCCAAGTGTCTAAAAAGCCTTTTTTGGTCAAAATAACTGCATTTGGTCACCAAAGGTCTGAAAAACTTTTTTAGCCAAAATAACTGTATTTTTGTCTTTTAGAGTCTTAAAACACTGCTTTTAGACAAGATAAACTACATTTGGTAACAAATGGCCTGAAAAAATGTTTTTGGTCAAAATGACTCTATTTAGGTCTCCAAGTGTCCAAAAAGCCCTTTTTAGTCAAAATAACTACGTTTGGTCACCAAAGGTCTGAAAAACTTTTTTAGCCAAAATGACTGTATTTTTGTATTTTAGAGTCTTAAAAAGCCGGGTTTTAGACAAGATAATTGCATTTCGTTAAAAGTGATCTGGAAACATTTTTTTGATCAAAATGACTTTTTTTTGAAAAACTTTCAAAAGGTTTTTCAGACCTTTGGTGAATAAATGCAGTTATTTTGACTAAAAAAGGCTTTTTAGACACTTGGAGACCAAAATAGAGTCATTTTCACCAAAAAAATGTTTTCAGATCACTGGTAACGAAATGCAATTATCTTGTCTAAAACCGGCTTTTTAAGACTCTAAAAGACAAAAATACAGTCATTTTGCCAAAAAAATGTTTTCAGACCTTTGGTTACCAAATGCAATTATCTTGTCCAAAACCGGCTTTTTAAGACTCTAATAGACGAAAATACAATCATTTTGACTAAATTTTTTTCAGACCTTCGGTGACCAAATGCAGTTATTTTGACTAAAAAGGGATTTTTAGACACATGGAGACCAAAATAGAGTCATTTTGACCAAAAAAATGTTTTCAGATCACTGGTAACGAAATGCAATTATCTTGTCTAAAACCGGCTTTTTAAGACTCTAAAAGACAAAAATACAGTTATTTTGCCAAAAAAAGTTTTTCAGACCTTTGGTGACCAAATGCAGTTATTTTGACTAAAAAATGCTTTTTAGACACTTGGAGACCAATATAGAGTCATTTTGACCTAAACAAATGTTTCAGGCGATTGGTTACCAAATGCAATTATCTTGTCCAAAACCGGCTTTTTAAGACTCTAATAGACAAAAATACAATCATTTTGACTAAATTTTTTTTCAGACCTTCGGTGACCAAATGCAGTTATTTTGACTAAAAAGGGATTTTTAGACACATGGAGACCAAAATAGAGTCATTTTGACCAAAAAAATGTTTTCAGATCACTGGTAACGAAATGCAATTATCTTGTCTAAAACCGGCTTTTTAAGACTCTAAAAGACAAAAATACAGTCATTTTGGCTAAAAAAGTTTTTCAGACCTTTGGTGACCAAATGCAGATATTTTGACTAAAAAAGGCTTTTTAGACACTTGGAGACCAAAATAGAGTCATTTTGACTCAAACAATTGTTTCAGGCGATTGGTTACCAAATGCAATTATCTTGTCCAAAACCGGCTTTTTAAGACTCTAATAGACGAAAATACAATTATTTTGACTACATTTTTTTTCAGACCTTCGCTTACCAAATGCAGTTATTTTGACTAAAAAGGGATTTTTAGACACATGGAGACCAACATAGAGTCATTTTGACCAAAAAAATGTTTTCAGATCACTGGTAACGAAATGCAATTATCTTGTCTAAAACCGGCTTTTTAAGACTCTAAAAGACAAAAATACAGTCATTTTGGCTAAAAAAGTTTTTCAGACCTTTGGTGACCAAACGCAGTTATTTTGACTAAAAAAGGCTTTTTAGACACTTGGAGACCAAAATAGAGTCATTTTGACCCAAACAAATGTTTCAGGCGATTGGTTACCAAATGCAATTATCTTGTCAAAAACCGGCTTTTTAAAGAGGTTGTAAACCGAGAAAAAAATTTTTTCTCTTCTTTACATCCTGAAAGAGAAACCCATAATGAGCTAGTATGCATCGCATAGTAGCTCATTATGAAATACTTACCTTAGAACGAGCCCCCGCCGTGCCGTCCGCTTACCTGTATGACGGGCGACATGTATAGTCGCCCGTCTTCCGGGATCGCGGCATCCGGCCATCTGATTGGCCGGAGCCGCGGTGACGTCACTCCCGCGCACGCGCGCGGGAGCCGACGGTCACGGCACGGGGCTCTGAAGGAACGGCACGATCTGCCGTTCCTTCAGAGCGCATGCGCCAGTGACGTCACTGGCTGCATTAAAGGTAAATATCTCCTAAACGGTGTAAGTTTAGGAGATATTTACAGTACCTATAGGTAAGCCTTAATATAGGCTTACCTATAGGTACAACTTCCTGAGGAGGGTTTACTTCCTCTTTAAGACTCTAATAGACGAAAATACAATTATTTTGACTAAATTTTTTTTCAGACCTTCGCTGACCAAATGCAGTTATTTTGACTAAAAAGGGATTTTTAGACACATGGAGACCAAAATAGAGTCATTTTGACCAAAAAAATGTTTTCAGATCACTGGTAACGAAATGCAATTATCTTGTCTAAAACCGGCTTTTTAAGACTCTAAAAGACAAAAATACAGTCATTTTGGCTAAAAAAGTTTTTCAGACCTTTGGTGACCAAATGCAGTTATTTTGACTAAAAAAGGCTTTTTAGACACTTGGAGACCAAAATAGAGTCATTTTGACCCAAACAATTGTTTCAGGCGATTGGTTACCAAATGCAATTATCTTGTCCAAAACCGGCTTTTTAAGACTCTAATAGACGAAAATACAATTATTTTGACTACATTTTTTTTCAGACCTTCGCTTACCAAATGCAGTTATTTTGACTAAAAAGGGATTTTTAGACACATGGAGACCAAAATAGAGTCATTTTGACCAAAAAAATGTTTTCAGATCACTGGTAACGAAATGCAATTATCTTGTCTAAAACCGGCTTTTTAAGACTCTAAAAGACAAAAATACAGTCATTTTGGCTAAAAAAGTTTTTCAGACCTTTGGTGACCAAACGCAGTTATTTTGACTAAAAAAGGCTTTTTAGACACTTGGAGACCAAAATAGTCATTTTGACCCAAACAAAGGTTTCAGGCGATTGGTTACCAAATGCAATTATCTTGTCAAAAACCGGCTTTTTAAGACTCTAATAGACGAAAATACAGTCATTTTGACTAATTTTTTATTTCAGACCTTTGGTGACCAAATATAGTTATTTTGACTAAAAAGGGCTTTTTAGACGCTTGGAGACCAAAATAGAGTCATTTTGACCAAAAAAATGTTTTCAGATCACTGGTTACGAAATGCAATTATCTTGTCTAAAACCGGCTTTTTAAGACTCTAAAAGACAAAAATACAGTCATTTTGGCTAAAAAAGTTTTTCAGAACTTTGGTGACCAAATGCAGTTATTTTGACTAAAAAAGGCTTTTTAGACACTTGGAGACCTTTTCCCGGAAACTCTCTCCCGCGGAGAAAAACTATGATGTCGGGGAGCGGGAACTCCTGGCTATCAAAGCCACTCTCGAAGAGTGGAGATATCTACTAGAAGGAGCATCACACCCGATTCTTATATTTACCGATCATAAGAACCTTGAGTACTTAAGATCTGCAAAGCGACTTAGACCCCGCCAGGCCCGATGGGCACTCTTCTTCTCCAGATTCTCGTTCCATATCACCTATCGGCCCGGGTCGAAAAATGTCAAACCGGATTCCCTGTCCCGGATGTTTGATAATACTAAAGAAGAGTTGGTACCTGACACTATCCTGTCAGAGAAAAACTTCCTGCTCACTAGCCTGAAATCCCATCTTGAGCAAGCCTCTGCCAAAATTTCCGGTCCACCTGGGATACCCCTGTCACGCAAGGATGGTTTGTTGTGGGCTAAGGACAAAATATTTGTCCCGGAGGGAGTCAGAGTTTCGGGTCTAGCTGCCTGCCATGACCACCCTCTGGCTGGCCATTTTGGTGTTCATAGGACCCTTGACCTCATGCAATGCACCTTCTGGTGGCCTGAGATGGGAAAAGACTGCAGAAGTTATGTGTCTTCCTGTGTTTCTTGCTCCAGAAGTAAAACTACCAGAAGTAAGGCGTGGGGTCTCCTCAGACCACTCCCAATCCCTGACTGGCCCTGGCAAACTATCGCCATGGACTTTATCCTGGAACTTCCACCTTCGGCCGGGTGCTCTGCCATTTTTGTGGTTGTAGACCGGCTTACTAAGATGGCCCACTTTCTACCCCTCAAAGGTACCCCCTCTGCAAAAGAAACTGCAGAAGTCTTCATTAGGGAGATCGTGCAACTCCACAGGGTACCCACGAACATTATCTCAGACAGAGGGGTACAGTTCACGTCCCGCTTTTGGAGGGCCTTGTGTAAGCTACTAAAAATTGAATTATCTATGTCCTCAGCTTACCACCCGCAGACGAACCGGCAAACAGAGAGGACAAACCAGACCCTGGAACAATATCTCCGGTGCTTTACCACCTTCGTCCAGGACGACTGGGTAGCATTACTACCATTTGCGGAATTTGCCTTTAATAATTCACGACATTCCGTTACCGGGCAATCTCCCTTCTTTGCCAATTATGGTTTTCATCCTTTCTTTCTGCCCGACGTCCCATCCGATTCCAGAGTGCCCGCAGTTCAGGTCACCATTGACTTCTTCACGAGTAATAACAAACTTATGCAGGACACCTTGGCCAAGGCTCAGATAGCGTCCAAAAGAATCTTTGATGGGAAAAAGAGGGGAGAACTGTTCTCCAACCAGGTGACCAGGTCTTTTTATCCACAGCTAACCTGCGCTTGGCCTGCCCATCCAAGAAGTTGGCTTCCAGGTTTATCGGCCCATTCCCCGTTAAAATAAGACTCAATGCCGTGTCCTATGAGTTATCCTTACCTGATACCCTATGGATCCATCCTGTGTTCCATGTCACTCTTTTTTAAAACCCACGGTTCCCGACGCCTTCCCCGGCAGAAGCCCTGGACCTCCGGAACCAGTGATGGTGGATGGCGACATGGAGTACGAAATTGAGGCTGTACTTGATTGCCGGAAAAGAGGTAACCAGCTTCAGTTCAAAATAACTGCATTTGGTCACCAAAGGTCTGAAAAACTTTTTTAGCCAAAATGACTGTATTTTTGTCTTTTAGAGTCTTAAAACACTGCTTTTAGACAAGATAAACTACATTTGGTAACAAATGGCCTGAAAAAATGTTTTTGGTCAAAATGACTCTATTTAGGTCTCCAAGTGTCCAAAAAGCCCTTTTTAGTCAAAATAACTACGTTTGGTCACCAAAGGTCTGAAAAACTTTTTTAGCCAAAATGACTGTATTTTTGTATTTTAGAGTCTTAAAAAGCCGGTTTTAGACAAGATAATTGCATTTCGTTAAAAGTGATCTGGAAACATTTTTTTGATCAAAATGACTTTTTTTTAAAAAACTTTCAAAAAGTTTTTCAGACCTTTGGTGAATAAATGCAGTTATTTTGACTAAAAAAGGCTTTATAGACACTTGGAGACTAAAATAGAGTCATTTTGACCAAAAAAATGTTTTCAGATCACTGGTAACGAAATGCAATTATCTTGTCTAAAACCGGCTTTTTAACCACTTAAGCCCCGGAAGATTTTACCCCCTTCCTGACCAGGGGGTATTTTGCGATTCGGCACTGCGTGACTTTAACGGACAATTGCGCAGTCATGCGACGCTGTACCTAAACGAATTTGGCGTCCTTTTTTTCCCACAAACAGAGCTTTCTTTTGGCGGTATTTGATCACCTGTGCGATTTTTTGATCACGCGCTATAAACAAAAAAAGAGCGTAAATTTTGCAAAAATAGCAATATTTTTCCCTTTTTTTTATATGAAATTCCCCCAAAAATAAATGTAAAAATCAAAATTTTTTAATATTTTCGGCCAATTTGTTTTATGCTACCTATGTTTGGTAAAAAAAATCGCAAAAAGCGTATTTTGATTGGTTTGCGCAAAAGTTATTGCGTTTACTAACAAAGGGAAAGATTTTTGTCATTTTTGTTGTTTTTTTTTAACGCGTAATGGCGGCGATCTGCGATTTTTTTTGCGGTACTGCGACAATGCGGCGGACAGATCGGACCCTTGAGTGACATTTTTGACACTTTTGGGGTTACCAGTGACATTTCTACAGTAATCAGTGCTATATATATGCACTGTTACTGTAAAAATACACTGGTAGTGAAGGGGTTAACTTTATTTGAGAGGGAGGGGCTGTGTGTGTCCCTAGGGGCGTGCTTCTAACTGTGATTGGCTGGGGCTTCAACTGTATGCAGAGTGATCAATGGATCTACATAGTAGATCCATGTGATCATCTCTCATACAGAGAGGAGAATGACAGGCAGCTTGTTTACACAAGCTGCCTGACTTTCTCCCTCTCCCCCGCCGATCGCAGAGTGGCCGGCGGCGATCGGGTCCGCCGGTCACACGCGCGGGGGGGTCCGTGACCACGCGGGAGCGGGAGCGCGCCTCCGGCGGCGCGCGCTCGCTCCCTAAACCCTCACAGGCGAGCAACGTAGACCTACGTCACTTTGCCTGTGAGGGGCTGACCGCCCACGTAGATAGTCGTGCGGCGGTCGGCAAGTGGTTAAGACTCTAAAAGACAAAAATACAGTCATTTTGGCTAAAAAAGTTTTTCAGACCTTTGGTGACCAAATGCAGTTATTTTGACTAAAAAAGGCTTTTTAGACACTTGGAGACCAAAATAGAGTCATTTTGACCCAAACAATTGTTTCAGGCGATTGGTTACCAAATGCAATTATCTTGTCCAAAACCGGCTTTTTAAGACTCTAATAGACGAAAATACAATTATTTTGACTACATTTTTTTTCAGACCTTCGCTTACCAAATGCAGTTATTTTGACTAAAAAGGGATTTTTAGACACTTGGAGACCAAAATAGAGTCATTTTGACCAAAAAAATGTTTTCAGATCACTGGTTACGAAATGCAATTATCTTGTCTAAAAACGGCTTTTTAAGACTCTAAAAGACAAAAATACAGTCATTTTGGCTAAAAAAGTTTTTCAGAACTTTGGTGACCAAATGCAGTTATTTTGACTAAAAAAGGCTTTTTAGACACTTGGAGACCAAAATAGAGTCATTTTGACCCAAACAAATGTTTCAGGCGATTGGTTACCAAATGCAATTATCTTGTCTAAAACCGGCTTTTTAAGACTCTAAAAGACAAAAATACAGTCATTTTGGCTAAAAAAGTTTTTCAGACCTTTGGTGACCAAACGCAGTTATTTTGACTAAAAAAGGCTTTTTAGACACTTGGAGACCAAAATAGAGTCATTTTGACCCAAACAAATGTTTCAGGCGATTGGTTACCAAATGCAATTATCTTGTCAAAAACCGGCTTTTTAAGACTCTAATAGACGAAAATACCGTCATTTTGACTAATTTTTTATTTCAGACCTTTGGTGACCAAATATAGTTATTTTGACTAAAAAGGGCTTTTTAGACACATGGAGACCAAAATAGAGTCATTTTGACCAAAAAAATGTTTTCAGATCACTGGTTACGAAATGCAATTATCTTGTCTAAAACCGGCTTTTTAAGACTCTAAAAGACAAAAATACAGTCATTTTGGCTGAAAAAGTTTTTCAGAACTTTGGTGACCAAATGCAGTTATTTTGACTAAAAAAGGCTTTTTAGACACTTGGAGACCAAAATAGAGTCATTTTGACCCAAACAAATGTTTCAGGCGATTGGTTACCAAATGCAATTATCTTGTCCAAAACCGGCTTTTTAAGACTCTAATAGACGAAAATACAATTATTTTGACTAAATTTTTTTTCAGACCTTCGCTGACCAAATGCAGTTATTTTGACTAAAAAGGGATTTTTAGACACATGGAGACCAAAATAGAGTCATTTTGACCAAAAAAATGTTTTCAGATCACTGGTAACGAAATGCAATTATCTTGTCTAAAACACGCTTTTTAAGACTCTAAAATACAAAAATATAGTCATTTTGGCTAAAAAAGGTTTTCAAACCTTTGGTGAACAAATGCATTTATTTTGACAAAATAGGGTTTTTAGACATTTGGAGACCTAAATAGAGTCGTTTTGACCCAAACAAATGTTTCAGGCGATTGGTTACCAAATGCAATTATCTTGTCAAAAACCGGATTTTTAAGACTCTAATAGACGAAAATACAGTCATTTTGACTTATTTTTTATTTCAGACCTTTGGTGACCAAATATAGTTATTTTGACTAAAAAAGGCTTTTTAGACACTTGGAGACCAAAATAGAGTCATTTTGACCAAAAAGATGTTTTCAGATCACTGGTAACGAAATGCAATTATCTTGTCTAAAACCGGCTTTTTAAGACTCTAAAAGACAAAAATACAGTCATTTTGGCTAAAAAAGTTTTTCAGACCTTTGGTGACCAAATGCAGTTATTTTGACTAAAAAAGGCTTTTTAGACACTTGGAGACCAAAATAGAGTCATTTTGACCAAAAAAATGTTTTCAGATCACTGGTAACGAAATGCAATTATCTTGTCTAAAACACGCTTTTTAAGACTCTAAAATACAAAAATATAGTCATTTTGGCTAAAAAAGGTTTTCAAACCTTTGGTGAACAAATGCATTTATTTTGACAAAATAGGGTTTTTAGACATTTGGAGACCTAAATAGAGTCGTTTTGACCCAAACAAATGTTTCAGGCGATTGGTTACCAAATGCAATTATCTTGTCAAAAACCGGATTTTTAAGACTCTAATAGACGAAAATACAATTATTTTGACTACATTTTTTTTCAGACCTTCGCTTACCAAATGCAGTTATTTTGACTAAAAAGGGATTTTTAGACACATGGAGACCAACATAGAGTCATTTTGACCAAAAAAATGTTTTCAGATCACTGGTAACGAAATGCAATTATCTTGTCTAAAACCGGCTTTTTAAGACTCTAAAAGACAAAAATACAGTCATTTTGGCTAAAAAAGTTTTTCAGACCTTTGGTGACCAAACGCAGTTATTTTGACTAAAAAAGGCTTTTTAGACACTTGGAGACCAAAATAGAGTCATTTTGACCCAAACAAATGTTTCAGGCGATTGGTTACCAAATGCAATTATCTTGTCAAAAACCGGCTTTTTAAGACTCTAATAGACGAAAATACAATTATTTTGACTAAATTTTTTTTCAGACCTTCGCTGACCAAATGCAGTTATTTTGACTAAAAAGGGATTTTTAGACACATGGAGACCAAAATAGAGTCATTTTGACCAAAAAAATGTTTTCAGATCACTGGTAACGAAATGCAATTATCTTGTCTAAAACCGGCTTTTTAAGACTCTAAAAGACAAAAATACAGTCATTTTGGCTAAAAAAGTTTTTCAGACCTTTGGTGACCAAATGCAGTTATTTTGACTAAAAAAGGCTTTTTAGACACTTGGAGACCAAAATAGAGTCATTTTGACCCAAACAATTGTTTCAGGCGATTGGTTACCAAATGCAATTATCTTGTCCAAAACCGGCTTTTTAAGACTCTAATAGACGAAAATACAATTATTTTGACTACATTTTTTTTCAGACCTTCGCTTACCAAATGCAGTTATTTTGACTAAAAAGGGATTTTTAGACACATGGAGACCAAAATAGAGTCATTTTGACCAAAAAAATGTTTTCAGATCACTGGTAACGAAATGCAATTATCTTGTCTAAAACCGGCTTTTTAAGACTCTAAAAGACAAAAATACAGTCATTTTGGCTAAAAAAGTTTTTCAGACCTTTGGTGACCAAACGCAGTTATTTTGACTAAAAAAGGCTTTTTAGACACTTGGAGACCTTTTCCCGGAAACTCTCTCCCGCGGAGAAAAACTATGATGTCGGGGAGCGGGAACTCCTGGCTATCAAAGCCACTCTCGAAGAGTGGAGATATCTACTAGAAGGAGCATCACACCCGATTCTTATATTTACCGATCATAAGAACCTTGAGTACTTAAGATCTGCAAAGCGACTTAGACCCCGCCAGGCCCGATGGGCACTCTTCTTCTCCAGATTCTCGTTCCATATCACCTATCGGCCCGGGTCGAAAAATGTCAAACCGGATTCCCTGTCCCGGATGTTTGATAATACTAAAGAAGAGTTGGTACCTGACACTATCCTGTCAGAGAAAAACTTCCTGCTCACTAGCCTGAAATCCCATCTTGAGCAAGCCTCTGCCAAAATTTCCGGTCCACCTGGGATACCCCTGTCCCGCAAGGATGGTTTGTTGTGGGCTAAGGACAAAATATTGTTCCCGGAGGGAGTCAGAGTTTCGGGTCTAGCTGCCTGCCATGACCACCCTCTGGCTGGCCATTTTGGTGTTCATAGGACCCTTGACCTCATGCAATGCACCTTCTGGTGGCCTGAGATGGGAAAAGACTGCAGAAGTTATGTGTCTTCCTGTGTTTCTTGCTCCAGAAGTAAAACTACCAGAAGTAAGGCGTGGGGTCTCCTCAGACCACTCCCAATCCCTGACTGGCCCTGGCAAACTATCGCCATGGACTTTATCCTGGAACTTCCACCTTCGGCCGGGTGCTCTGCCATTTTTGTGGTTGTAGACCGGCTTACTAAGATGGCCCACTTTCTACCCCTCAAAGGTACCCCCTCTGCAAAAGAAACTGCAGAAGTCTTCATTAGGGAGATCGTGCAACTCCACAGGGTACCCACGAACATTATCTCAGACAGAGGGGTACAGTTCACGTCCCGCTTTTGGAGGGCCTTGTGTAAGCTACTAAAAATTGAATTATCTATGTCCTCAGCTTACCACCCGCAGACGAACCGGCAAACAGAGAGGACAAACCAGACCCTGGAACAATATCTCCGGTGCTTTACCACCTTCGTCCAGGACGACTGGGTAGCATTACTACCATTTGCGGAATTTGCCTTTAATAATTCACGACATTCCGTTACCGGGCAATCTCCCTTCTTTGCCAATTATGGTTTTCATCCTTTCTTTCTGCCCGACGTCCCATCCGATTCCAGAGTGCCCGCAGTTCAGGTCACCATTGACTTCTTCACGAGTAATAACAAACTTATGCAGGACACCTTGGCCAAGGCTCAGATAGCGTCCAAAAGAATCTTTGATGGGAAAAAGAGGGGAGAACTGTTCTCCAACCAGGTGACCAGGTCTTTTTATCCACAGCTAACCTGCGCTTGGCCTGCCCATCCAAGAAGTTGGCTTCCAGGTTTATCGGCCCATTCCCCGTTAAAATAAGACTCAATGCCGTGTCCTATGAGTTATCCTTACCTGATACCCTATGGATCCATCCTGTGTTCCATGTCACTCTTTTTTAAAACCCACGGTTCCCGACGCCTTCCCCGGCAGAAGCCCTGGACCTCCGGAACCAGTGATGGTGGATGGCGACATGGAGTACGAAATTGAGGCTGTACTTGATTGCCGGAAAAGAGGTAACCAGCTTCAGTTCAAAATAACTGCATTTGGTCACCAAAGGTCTGAAAAACTTTTTTAGCCAAAATGACTGTATTTTTGTCTTTTAGAGTCTTAAAACACTGCTTTTAGACAAGATAAACTACATTTGGTAACAAATGGCCTGAAAAAATGTTTTTGGTCAAAATGACTCTATTTAGGTCTCCAAGTGTCCAAAAAGCCCTTTTTAGTCAAAATAACTACGTTTGGTCACCAAAGGTCTGAAAAACTTTTTTAGCCAAAATGACTGTATTTTTGTATTTTAGAGTCTTAAAAAGCCGGTTTTAGACAAGATAATTGCATTTCGTTAAAAGTGATCTGGAAACATTTTTTTGATCAAAATGACTTTTTTTTTAAAAACTTTCAAAAAGTTTTTCAGACCTTTGGTGAATAAATGCAGTTATTTTGACTAAAAAAGGCTTTATAGACACTTGGAGACTAAAATAGAGTCATTTTGACCAAAAAAATGTTTTCAGATCACTGGTAACGAAATGCAATTATCTTGTCTAAAACCGGCTTTTTAACCACTTAAGCCCCGGAAGATTTTACCCCCTTCCTGACCAGGGGGTATTTTGCGATTCGGCACTGCGTGACTTTAACGGACAATTGCGCAGTCATGCGACGCGGTACCTAAACGAATTTGGCGTCCTTTTTTTCCCACAAACAGAGCTTTCTTTTGGCGGTATTTGATCACCTGTGCGATTTTTTGATCACGCGCTATAAACAAAAAAAGAGCGTAAATTTTGCAAAAATAGCAATATTTTTCCCTTTTTTTTATATGAAATTCCCCCAAAAATAAATGTAAAAATCAAAATTTTTTAATATTTTCGGCCAATTTGTTTTATGCTACCTATGTTTGGTAAAAAAAATCGCAAAAAGCGTATTTTGATTGGTTTGCGCAAAAGTTATTGCGTTTACTAACAAAGGGAAAGATTTTTGTCATTTTTGTTGTTTTTTTTTAACGCGTAATGGCGGCGATCTGCGATTTTTTTTGCGGTACTGCGACAATGCGGCGGACAGATCGGACCCTTGACTGACATTTTTGACACTTTTGGGGTTACCAGTGACATTTCTACAGTAATCAGTGCTATATATATGCACTGTTACTGTAAAAATACACTGGTAGTGAAGGGGTTAACTTTATTTGAGAGGGAGGGGCTGTGTGTGTCCCTAGGGGCGTGCTTCTAACTGTGATTGGCTGGGGCTTCAACTGTATGCAGAGTGATCAATGGATCTACATAGTAGATCCATGTGATCATCTCTCATACAGAGAGGAGAATGACAGGCAGCTTGTTTACACAAGCTGCCTGACTTTCTCCCTCTCCCCCGCCGATCGCAGAGTGGCCGGCGGCGATCGGGTCCGCCGGTCACACGCGCGGGGGGGTCCGTGACCACGCGGGAGCGGGAGCGCGCCTCCGGCGGCGCGCGCTCGCTCCCTAAACCCTCACAGGCGAGCGACGTAGACCTACGTCACTTTGCCTGTGAGGGGCTGACCGCCCACGTAGATAGTCGTGCGGCGGTCGGCAAGTGGTTAAGACTCTAAAAGACAAAAATACAGTCATTTTGGCTAAAAAAGTTTTTCAGACCTTTGGTGACCAAATGCAGTTATTTTGACTAAAAAAGGCTTTTTAGACACTTGGAGACCAAAATAGAGTCATTTTGACCCAAACAATTGTTTCAGGCGATTGGTTACCAAATGCAATTATCTTGTCCAAAACCGGCTTTTTAAGACTCTAATAGACGAAAATACAATTATTTTGACTACATTTTTTTTCAGACCTTCGCTTACCAAATGCAGTTATTTTGACTAAAAAGGGATTTTTAGACACTTGGAGACCAAAATAGAGTCATTTTGACCAAAAAAATGTTTTCAGATCACTGGTTACGAAATGCAATTATCTTGTCTAAAAACGGCTTTTTAAGACTCTAAAAGACAAAAATACAGTCATTTTGGCTAAAAAAGTTTTTCAGAACTTTGGTGACCAAATGCAGTTATTTTGACTAAAAAAGGCTTTTTAGACACTTGGAGACCAAAATAGAGTCATTTTGACCCAAACAAATGTTTCAGGCGATTGGTTACCAAATGCAATTATCTTGTCTAAAACCGGCTTTTTAAGACTCTAAAAGACAAAAATACAGTCATTTTGGCTAAAAAAGTTTTTCAGACCTTTGGTGACCAAACGCAGTTATTTTGACTAAAAAAGGCTTTTTAGACACTTGGAGACCAAAATAGAGTCATTTTGACCCAAACAAATGTTTCAGGCGATTGGTTACCAAATGCAATTATCTTGTCAAAAACCGGCTTTTTAAGACTCTAATAGACGAAAATACCGTCATTTTGACTAATTTTTTATTTCAGACCTTTGGTGACCAAATATAGTTATTTTGACTAAAAAGGGCTTTTTAGACACATGGAGACCAAAATAGAGTCATTTTGACCAAAAAAATGTTTTCAGATCACTGGTTACGAAATGCAATTATCTTGTCTAAAACCGGCTTTTTAAGACTCTAAAAGACAAAAATACAGTCATTTTGGCTGAAAAAGTTTTCAGAACTTTGGTGACCAAATGCAGTTATTTTGACTAAAAAAGGCTTTTTAGACACTTGGAGACCAAAATAGAGTCATTTTGACCCAAACAAATGTTTCAGGCGATTGGTTACCAAATGCAATTATCTTGTCCAAAACCGGCTTTTTAAGACTCTAATAGACGAAAATACAATTATTTTGACTAAATTTTTTTTCAGACCTTCGCTGACCAAATGCAGTTATTTTGACTAAAAAGGGATTTTTAGACACATGGAGACCAAAATAGAGTCATTTTGACCAAAAAAATGTTTTCAGATCACTGGTAACGAAATGCAATTATCTTGTCTAAAACACGCTTTTTAAGACTCTAAAATACAAAAATATAGTCATTTTGGCTAAAAAAGGTTTTCAAACCTTTGGTGAACAAATGCATTTATTTTGACAAAATAGGGTTTTTAGACATTTGGAGACCTAAATAGAGTCGTTTTGACCCAAACAAATGTTTCAGGCGATTGGTTACCAAATGCAATTATCTTGTCAAAAACCGGATTTTTAAGACTCTAATAGACGAAAATACAGTCATTTTGACTTATTTTTTATTTCAGACCTTTGGTGACCAAATATAGTTATTTTTACTAAAAAAGGCTTTTTAGACACTTGGAGACCAAAATAGAGTCATTTTGACCAAAAAGATGTTTTCAGATCACTGGTAACGAAATGCAATTATCTTGTCTAAAACCGGCTTTTTAAGACTCTAAAAGACAAAAATACAGTCATTTTGGCTAAAAAAGTTTTTCAGACCTTTGGTGACCAAATGCAGTTATTTTGACTAAAAAAGGCTTTTTAGACACTTGGAGACCAAAATAGAGTCATTTTGACCAAAAAAATGTTTTCAGATCACTGGTAACGAAATGCAATTATCTTGTCTAAAACACGCTTTTTAAGACTCTAAAATACAAAAATATAGTCATTTTGGCTAAAAAAGGTTTTCAAACCTTTGGTGAACAAATGCATTTATTTTGACAAAATAGGGTTTTTAGACATTTGGAGACCTAAATAGAGTCGTTTTGACCCAAACAAATGTTTCAGGCGATTGGTTACCAAATGCAATTATCTTGTCAAAAACCGGATTTTTAAGACTCTAATAGACGAAAATACAGTCATTTTGACTTATTTTTTATTTCAGACCTTTGGTGACCAAATATAGTTATTTTGACTAAAAAAGGCTTTTTAGACACTTGGAGACCAAAATAGAGTCATTTTGACCAAAAAGATGTTTTCAGATCACTGGTAACGAAATGCAATTATCTTGTCTAAAACCGGCTTTTTAAGACTCTAAAAGACAAAAATACAGTCATTTTGGCTAAAAAAGTTTTTCAGACCTTTGGTGACCAAATGCAGTTATTTTGACTAAAAAAGGCTTTTTAGACACTTGGAGACCAAAATAGAGTCATTTTGACCAAAAAAATGTTTTCAGATCACTGGTAACGAAATGCAATTATCTTGTCTAAAACCGGCTTTTTAAGACTCTAAAAGACAAAAATACAGTCATTTTGCCAAAAAAAAGGTTTTCAGACCTTTGGTTACCAAATGCTATTATCTTGTCTAAAACCGGCTTTTTAAGACTCTAAAAAAAAATGCAATCATGGCTAAAAAAGTTTTTCACAGACCTTTGGTGACCAAATGCAGTTATTTTGACTAAAATAGGCTTTTTAGACACTTGGAGACCAAAAAAGGCATTTTGACCCAAACAAATGTTTCAGGCGATTGGTTACCAAATGCAATTATCTTGTCAAAAACCGGCTTTTTAAGACTCTAATAGACGAAAATACAATCATTTAAACTACATTTTTTTTTAAAACCTTTGGTGACCAAATACAGATATTTTGACCAAAAGGGTCTTTTTAGACACTTGGAGACTAAAATAGAGTCATTTTGACCAAAAAAAATGTTTTCAGATCACTGGTAACGAAATGCAATTATCTTGTCGAAAACCGGCTTTTTAAGACTCTAAAAGACAAAAATACAGTCATTTTGGCTAAAAAAGTTTTTCAGACCTTTGGTGACCAAACGTAGTTATTTTGACTAAAAAGGGCTTTTTAGACACTTGGAGACCTAAATAGAGTCATTTTGACCAAAAACATTTTTTCAGGCCATTGGTTACCAAGAGTACTTTACCTTGTCTAAAAGCGGTGTTTTAAGACTCTAAAATACAAAAATATAGTCATTTTGGCTAAAAAAGGTTTTCAGACCTTTGGTGAACAAATGCATTTATTTTGACTAAAATAGGGTTTTTAGACACTTGGAGACCTAAATAGAGTCGTTTTGACCCAAACAAATGTTTCAGGCAATTGGTTACCAAATGCAATTATCTTGTCAAAAACCGGCTTTTTAAGACTCTAATACACGAAAATACAGTCATGTTGACTAATTTTTTATTTCAGACCTTTGGTGACCAAATATAGTTATTTTGACTAAAAAAGGCTTTTTAGACACTTGGAGACCTAAATAGAGTCATTTTGACCAAAAAGATGTTTTAAGATCACTGGTAACGAAATGCAATTATCTTGTCTAAAACCGGCTTTTTAAGACTCTAAAAGACAAAAATACAGTCATTTTGGCTAAAAAAGTCTTTCAGACCTTTGGTGACCAAATGCAGTAATTTTGACTAAAAAAGGCTTTTTAGACACTTGGAGACCAAAATAGAGTCATTTTGACCCAAACAAATGTTTCAGGCGATTGGTTACCAAATGCAATTATCTTGTCCAAAACCGGCTTTTTAAGACTCTAAAAGACAAAAATACAAATCATTTTGACTAATTTTTTTTTCAGTCCTTCGGTGACCAAAGGCAGTTATTTTGACTGAAAAGGGATTTTTAGACACATGGAGACCAAAATAGAGTCATTTTGACCAAAAAAATGTTTTCAGATCACTGGTAATGAAATGCAATTATCTTGTCTAAAACCGGCTTTTTAAGACTCTAAAAGACAAAAATACAGTCATTTTGGCTAAAAAAGTTTTTCAGACCTTTAGTGACCAAATGCAGTTATTTTGACTAAAAAAGGCTTTTTAGACACTTGGAGACCAAAATAGAGTCATTTTGACCCAAACAAATGTTTCAGGCAATTGGTTACCAAATACAATTATCTTGTCCAAAACCGGCTTTTTAAGACTCTAATAGACGAAAATACAATTATTTTGACTAAATTCTTTTTTCAGACCTTCGCTGACCAAATGCAGTTATTTTGACTAAAAAGGGATTTTTAGACACATGGAGACCAAAATAGAGTCATTTTGATCAAAAAAATGTTTCCAGATCACTTTTAACGAAATGCAATTATCTTGTCTAAAACCGGCTTTTTAAGACTCTAAAAGACAAAAATACAGTCATTTTGGCTAAAAAAGTCTTTCAGACCTTTGGTGACCAAATGCAGTAATTTTGACTAAAAAAGGCTTTTTAGACACTTGGAGACCAAAATAGAGTCATTTTGACCCAAACAAATGTTTCAGGCGATTGGTTACCAAATGCAATTATCTTGTCCAAAACCGGCTTTTTAAGACTCTAATTAGACGAAAATACAATTATTTTGACTAAATTTGTTTTTCAGACCTTCGGTGACCAAATGCAGATATTTTGACTAAAAAGGGATTTTTAGACACATGGAGACCAAAATAGAGTCATTTTGACCAAAAAAATGTTTTCAGATCACTGGTAATGAAATGCAATTATCTTGTCTAAAACCGGCTTTTTAAGACTCTAAAAGACAAAAATACAGTCATTTTGGCTAAAAAAGTTTTTCAGACCTTTAGTGACCAAATGCAGTTAATTTGACTAAAAAAGGCTTTTTAGACACTTGGAGACCAAAATAGAGTCATTTTGACCCAAACAAATGTTTCAGGCAATTGGTTACCAAATGCAATTATCTTGTCCAAAACCGGCTTTTTAAGACTCTAATAGACGAAAATACAATTATTTTGACTAAATTCTTTTTTCAGACCTTCGCTGACCAAATGCAGTTATTTTGACTAAAAAGGGATTTTTAGACACATGGAGACCAAAATAGAGTCATTTTGATCAAAAAAATGTTTCCAGATCACTTTTAACGAAATGCAATTATCTTGTCTAAAACCGGCTTTTTAAGACTCTAAAATACAAAAATACAGTCATTTTGGCTAAAAAAGTTTTTCAGACCTTTGGTGACCAAACGTAGTTATTTTGACTAAAAAGGGCTTTTTGGACACTTGGAGACCTAAAAAGAGTCATTTTGACCAAAAACATTTTTTCAGGCCATTTGTTACCAAATGTAGTTTATCTTGTCTAAAAGCAGTGTTTTAAGACTCTAAAAGACAAAAATACAGTCATTTTGGCTAAAAAAGTTTTTCAGACCTTTGGTGACCAAATGCAGTTATTTTGACCAAAAAAGGCTTTTTAGACACTTGGAGACCAAAATAGAATCATTTTGATCGAAAAATGTTTTCAGATCACTGCATACGAAATGCAATTATCTTGTCTAAAACCGGCTTTTTAAGACTCTAAAAGACAAAAATACAGTCATTTTGACTAATTTTTTTATTTCAGACCTTTGGTGACCAAATGCAGTTATTTTGACTAATAAAGGCTTTTTAGACACTTGAAGACCAAAATAGAGTCATTTTGACCCAAACAAATGTTACAGGCGATTGGTTACCAAATGCAATTATCTTGTCAAAAACCGGCTTTTTAAGACTCTAATAGACGAAAATACAATAATTTAAACTACATTTTTTGTTTAAAACCTTTGGTGACCAAATACAGATATTTTGACCAAAAGGGTCTTTTAAGACACTTGGAGACCAAAATAGAGTCATTTTGACCAAAAAAATGTTTTCAGATCACTGGTAACGAAATGCAATTAACTTGTCTAAAACCGGCATTTTAAGACTAAAAGACAAAAATACAGTCATTTTGGTTAAAAAAAGTTTTTCAGACCTTGTGTGACCAAACGTAGTTATTTTGACTAAAAATGGCTTTTTAGACACTTGGAGACCTAAATAGAGTCATTTTGACCAAAAACATTTTTTCAGATCACTGGTAACGAAATGCTATTATCTTGTCTAAAACTGGCTTTTTAAGACTCTAAAAGACAAAAATACAGTCATTTTGGCTAAAAAAGTTTTTCAGACCTTTGGTGACCAAACGTAGTTATTTTGACTAAAAAGGGCTTTTTGGACACTTGGAGACCTAAATAGAGTCATTTTGACCAAAAACATTTTTTCAGGCCATTGGTTACCAAATGTAGTTTATCTTGTCTAAAAGCAGTGTTTTAAGACTCTAAAAGACAAAAATACAGCCATTTTGGCTAAAAAAGTTTTTCAGACCTTTGGTGACCAAATGCAATTATTTTGTCAAAAACCGGCTTTTTAAGACTCTAATAGATGAAAATACAGTCATTTTGACTAATTTTTTATTTCAGACCTTTGGTGACCAAATATAGTTATTTTGACTAAAAAAGGCTTTTTAGACACTTGGAGACCAAAATAGAGTCATTTTGACCCAAACAAATGTTTCAGGCGATTGGTTACCAAATGCAATTATCTTGTCCAAAACCGGCTTTTTAAGACTCTAATAGACGAAAATACAATCATTTTGACTAGATTTTTTTTCAAACCTTCGGTGACCAAATGCAGTTATTTTGACTAAAAAGGGATTTTTAGACACATGGAGACCAAAATAGAGTCATTTTGACTAAAAAAATTTTCAGATCACTGGTAACGAAATGCAATTATCTTGTCTAAAACCGGCTTTTTAAGACTCTAAAAGACAAAAATACAGTCATTTTGGCTAAGAAAGTTTTTCAGACTTTTGGTGACCAAACGTAGTTATTTTGACTAAAAAGGGCTTTTTGGACACTTGGAGACCTAAATAAAGTCATTTTGACCAAAAACATTTTTTCAGGCCATTGGTTACCAAATGTAGTTTATCTTGTCTAAAAGCAGTGTTTTAAGACTCTAAAAGACAAAAATACAGTCATTTTGGCTAAAAAAGATTTTCAGACCTTTGGTGACCAAATGCAGTTATTTTGACTAAAAAAGGCTTTTTAGACACTTGGAGACCAAAATAGAATCATTTTGACCAAAAAAATGTTTTCAGATCACTGCATACGAAATGGAATTAAATGGAATTAAAACCGCCTTTTTAAGACTCTAAAAGACAAAAATACAGTCATTTGGTCTAAAAAAGTTTTTCAAACCTTTGGTGACCAAACGAAGTTATTTTGACTAAAAAGGGCTTTTTAGACACTTGGAGACCTAAATAGAGTCATTTTGACCAAAAACATTTTTTCAGGCCATTGCTTACCAAGAGTACTTTACTTTGTCTAAAAGCGGTGTTTTAAGACTCTAAAATACAAAAATATAGTCATTTTGGCTTAAAAAGGTTTTCAGACCTTTGGTGAACAAATGCAGTTATTTTCACCAAAGGTCTGAAAAAAAAATGTAGTCAAAATTATTGTATTTTCGTCTATTAGAGTCTTAAAAAGCCGGTTTTTGACAAGATAATTGCATTTGGTAACCAATCGCCTGAAACATTTGTTTGGCTCAAAATGACTCTATTTTGGTCTCCAAGTGTCTAAAAAGCCTTTTTTAGTCAAAATAACTGCATTTGGTCACCAAAGGTCTGAAAAACTTTTTTAGCCAAAATGACTGTATTTTTGTCTTTAAGAGTCTTAAAAAGCCGGTTTTAGACAAGATAATTGCATTTCGTAACCAGTGATCTGAAAACATTTTTTGGTCAAAATGACTCTATTTTGGTCTCCAAGTGTCTAAAAAGCCCCTTTTAGTCAAAATAACTGTATTTGGTCACCAAAGGTCTGAAAAAAATGTAGTTTAAATTATTGTATTTTCGTCTATTAGAGTCTTAAAAAGCCGGTTTTGGACAAGAAAATTGCATTTGGTAACCAATCGCATGAAACATTTGTTTGGGTCAAAATGACTTTATTTTGGTCTCCAAGTGTCTAAAAAGCTTATTTTAGTCAAAATAAAGGCATTTTGTCACTAAAGGTCTGAAAACCTTTTTTTAGCCAAAATGACTGTATTTTTGTCTTTTAGAGTCTTAAAACACCGCTTTTAGACAAGATAAACTACTCTTGGTAACCAATGGCCTGAAAAAATGTTTTTGGTCAAAATGACTCTATTTAGGTCTCCAATTGTCTTAAAAGCCCTTTTTAGTCAAAATAACTACGTTTGGTCACACAAGGTCTGAAAAACTTTTTTTTAGCCAAAATGACTGTGTTTTTGTCTATTAGTCTTAAAAAGCTTGTTTTAGACAAGTTAATTGCATTTTGTTACCAGTGATCTAAAAACATTTTTTGGTCAAAATGACTCTATTTTGATCTCCAAGTGTCTAAAAAGCTTATTTTAGTCAAAATAAATGCATTTTTTCACCAAAGGTCTGAAAACCTTTATTTAGCCATAATGACTGTATGTTTGTCTATTAGAGTCTTAAAAATCCGGTTTTAGACAAGATAATTGCATTTCGTATGCAGTGATCTGAAAACATTTTTTTGGTCAAAATGATTCTATTTTGGTCTCCAAGTGTCTAAAAAGCCTTTTTTAGTTAAAATAACTGCATTTGGTCACCAAAGGTCTGAAAAACTTTTTTAGCCAAAATGACTGTATTTTTGTCTTTTAGAGTCTTAAAACACTGCTTTTAGACAAGATAATTGCATTTCGTTACCAGTGATCTGAAAACATTTTTTTGGTCAAAATGACTCTATTTTGGTCTCCATGTGTCTAAAAATCCCTTTTTAAACAAAATAACTGCATTTGGTCACCGAAGGTTTGAAAAAAAAATTTAGTCAAAATGATTGTATTTTCGTCTAATAGAGTCTTAAAAAGCCGGTTTTGGACAAGATAATTGCATTTGGTAACCAATGGCCTGAAAATATGTTTTTGGTCAAAATGACTCTATTTAGGTCTCCAAGTGTCCAAAAAGCCCTTTTTAGTCAAAATAACTACGTTTGGTCACCAAAGGTCTGAAAAACTTTTTTAGCCAAAATGACTGTATTTTAGTCTTTTAGAGTCTTAAAAAGCCGGTTTTAGACAAGATAATCGCATTTCGTATGCAGTGATCTGAAAACATTTTTTTGGTCAAAGTGACTCTATTTTGGTCTCCAAGTGTGTCTAAAAAGCCCCTTTTAGTCAAAATAACTGTATTTGGTCAAAAATTATTGTATTTTCGTCTATTAGAGTCTTAAAAAGCCGGTTTTGGACAAGATAATTGCATTTGGTAACCAATCGCCTGAAACATTTGTTTGGGTCAAAATGACTATTTTGGTCTCCAAGTGTCTAAAAAGCCTATTTTAGTCAAAATAAATGCATTTGTTCACCAAAGGTCTGAAAACCTTTTTTTAGCCAAAATGACTGTATTTTTGTGTTTTATAGTCTTAAAAAGCCGGTTTTAGACAAGATAATTGCATTTCGTAACCAGTGATCTGAAAACATTTTTTTGGTCAAAATGACTCTATTTTGGTCTCCAAGTGTCTAAAAAGCCCTTTTTAGTAAAAAAAACTGCATTTGGTCACCAAAGGTCTGAAATAAAAATTTAGTCAAAATGACTGTATTTTCGTCTATTAGAGTCTTAAAAAGCCGGTTTTGGACATGATAATTGCATTTGGTAACCAATCGCCTGAAACATTTGTTTGGGTCAAAATGACTCTATTTTGGTCTCCAAGTGTCTAAAAAGACTATTTTAGTCAAAATAAATGCATTTGATCACCAAAGGTCTGAAAAACATTAGTTAAATTTAGTCAAAATGACTATTTTTGTCTTTTAGAGTCTTAAAACACTGCTTTTAGACAAGATAAACTACATTTGGTAACCAATGGCCTAAAAAAATGTTTTTGGTCAAAATGACTCTATTTAGGTCTCCAAGTGTCTAAAAAGCCCTTTTTAGTCAAAATAACTACGTTTGGTCACCAAAGGTCTGAAAAACTTTTTTAGCCAAAATGACTGTATTTTTGTATTTTAGAGTCTTAAAAAGCCGGTTTTAGACAAGATAACTGCATTTCGTTACCAGTGATCTGAAAACATTTTTTTGGTCAAAATGACTCAATTTTGTCTCCATATGTCTAAAAAGCCCTTTTTAGTCAAAATAACTGCATTTGGTCACCAACCGCCTGAAACATTTGTTTGGGTCAAAATGACTCTATTTTGGTCTCCAAGTGTCTAAAAAACATTTATTTTTTTGCATTTAATCACCAAAGGTCTGAATTTTTTTTAAATATTTATTGAGTATAAACAGTACACTGAATAAATAACATGAACGGTAGACATAATCAGTTACAGAACCAGTGTTTGGAAAAATACAAATATATAAAGGATATAACAGCAACAGTACAGAAAAACGTCATCCATAAACCATTGCATTCAGGTGAAAATTACAGCCAAGTAAACAAACCTGAGCATGTGCCCATGTGCATAAGAGAAGGATAAATAAGAACATACAGTTATTCCCTCCCAATAGTAATAGCACCATGAACATCTAGCAATATAGCACACACCTCCGTAAAGTAGCAAAAACCCACCTGAAGTACTAAGTGCAAAGGAGAAGGGAAGGGAAAAAAGGAAAACTGTGGCAAAAAATTTAAAGGTTGGGGGAGGGGGAAAGGAAGGGAGGACTCTGCACGCTAGACCTTCTCAAGAAATGCTACCCTGTCCAATGAGCAGCCGATCCATAACCAACTGGGGGGAGCCAAGGCCGGGTCATCCAACCAAGGTTGCCATAACGGGGAAAATTTCTTGTGAGCATTTCGATGCTGGTATGGCTTTTCCCTGATTAAAGAGGCATTGACCTGTGTTATCCACTGGCCCCTGCTTGGCACCCTGGAGGCGATCCAAAATCGATGATTGATGAGAGGCAAAGATCCCACGTCTGCCCATCTATGGGTCCAAGATCCCCCCTCCCACCCCGCACGAGCAGGGAGGGAAGAGGGGTCCTGCACGGATCCCAACAGAAGGACATAAACCTGTGAGATCATACCCTTCTTGTCCGAGACCCGAAACACCTCACCCAACAGGCAGTGAGTGTCGGGTGTCAAAGAAGCCAAGCCTGCCTGGGCCATCATCGCGTGTCTCAATTGTAGGTAGCGAAAGAAACAGTGCCTAGGAACATCAAACTCCCTCTGTAAGTCTTGAATATATTTCAGTACCCCAGCTCTGAACAATTGTGCTATAAAATATACACCATGTGCCTCCCACATCTCCGCGCCCTCTAGACGAAACAGTTCCGAAAAGTTGCGATTATGCCAAATCGGAGTCTGAGGAAGGTAACCCGTGATCTGCAACATCCCCTTGACACAGTGCCACACCATGCGAATCAAGGCAAGTGTGGGTAACAGAGTCCCCATATTGGAGAACCCCGCTTCAAGGTGTACAAGGACAGGGTGAGGCGAGTCAGTAGGGACCCAATAGGAACGAATGGATCCAAAAGACCCCATCCCCCATATGCTGAACCTGGAAGGCTAGAAAATATATTCTGGGGTTGGGGACTGCCAAGCCACCACTATCCTTGTCCATCTGCAGGGTAGCCAATTTAATCCTAGCCACTTTTTAGCACCAAATCAGTTCTCTGAACTGGGAGTCAATCCTATGCAACCATTTCCTGGGTATCCAGATTGGGGAGTTGTGCAAGACATAAAGAAGTTGAGGAGCCCACACCATCTTAATTAGATTGACTCGCCCAGCCACCGACAAGGGAACTTTGCAGCAGAGGTACGAGGTTCAGTGTGATATACTGGGTAGGATCTGGAGACACCTGGATCCCCAAATATTTGAAGCAGTCAACCACTCGCACTGTGGATGCACAGTCCGGAAGAGGCTGAGTTATGGGATCAAGGGGCATTAAAACTGATTTATCCCAATTTATGGAAAATCCCGACAGGGACCCAAAATAGTCAATAAGGGACATTACCGCCCGCAAGGATTCCCCTGTATCACCTAGGTAGAGCAGTGTGTCATCCGCATAGAGTGAGATAACGTCTGCATGGGAGCCCCTTCTGAACCCCACTATGTCAGGGGAGGACCGAATCCGCGCCGCTAAGGTCTCCAGTGCCATGGCAAACAGCAATGGAGATAGTGGGCAGCCCTGTCTAGTCCCCCTGTGCAAACAGAAGGGTCCAGAAAGCTCCCCTTTCACCCTCAGTCTGGCCATGGGGGCAGCGTACAGTACCCGCACCCAGTTCAGAAAGTTCTCTCCCACACCAATGCGTTTGAGAACTTCCCTATACAGGCCGACACTTATTTCTGAATCCTGTTAATGCCTAATGTACCTTCAGCCTCCAAATACTACATACTTAGCTGTCAGGTAAACCCATGTGAGCTAATTTTTGGGGCCTATACATGCCGACACTTACTTCTGTATACTGTGTGAATGCCTAATGTACCTCTAAACAAAACGATTCGGGATGCTCATAATTGTCTGTTATGTTCAGCGGAAAGACCTTCTCTTTGCCACAAGTTCTGGTCCTGTCCCTATATCACGACATTCTGGGACCAGGTACTGACCTTCAAGTGACGAAGTGGCACATACCCAAAGACCCTATATTGCTCCTGTTCGGTTACTGGGACAAACGCCTCCAAAAGTGGTCTAGCACCCCTGCCTCGCCACATCGTCTGTGGATCCTGACCTGTTTACTGGTGGCCAGAAGGACAATCCTAACTAATTGGATCTCCACGACT
The DNA here is from genome assembly GCF_965119305.1 of Pelophylax lessonae. NCBI lineage: Eukaryota > Metazoa > Chordata > Amphibia > Anura > Ranidae > Pelophylax > Pelophylax lessonae. The sequence continues at coordinate 153,125,867 of NC_138773.1, forward strand.
CCCCCCTTAGTTTCCCGGGTATGATCAGAGCTTTCCACACTTCTTTCCATTGACCGCCTCAACAGGTTTTTTTCAGCCCCATCCTCAGGGAAATCATTTCTACAGAAATGGGACAATTACATCAAGTACTCCTTCCCCAAATCCGACCCCTCTATGGATCAATATACATTTACGTTCCAGGACTCGCCCAAGAACTCTTCCCCACTCTCACATTCCCCATTAGTTTCCATGCTCTTTTGACCCTGAACCCCCCGCCCTGCCCTTCCCCAGTTCAGGTTACCCATACTATGAGTGACCTAATTTGCATAATGTCTGTATTTAATTGTACCTTTTCTGTTGTTGATACTCAAGTGTTATATTACAAAATTTTAAATAAAAAAAAAAAGGAAAAGCCAAAAGCCTTACAGCACCTGGTATTCCCAGGCGGTCTCCAATCCAGGTACTAACCAGGCCCGACCCTGCTTAGCTTCCGAGATCAGACGAGATAGGTCACGTTCAGGGTGATGTGGCCGTAGGCGATCACCCCTGCCACCCTCGACCCCTTTGAACTTGGCCATGGCAAGATGGCACCTCAGGAGAAACAAAAAGAAAGCCAACGAATAAAGGAAAAGCCAAAAGCCTACAGCACCTGGTATTCCCAGGCGGTTTCCCATCCAGATTCTAACCAGGCACGACCCTGCTTAGCTTCTGAGATCAGACGAGATTGGGCGCGTTCAGAGTTATGTGGCCATAGGCGATCACCACTGCCACCCTCGACCCCTTTGAACTTGGCCATGGCAAGATGGCACCTCAGGAGAAACAAAAAGAAAGCCAACGAATAAAGGAAAAGCCAAAAGCCTACAGCACCTGGTATTCCCAGGCAGTTTCCCATCCAGCTGCTAACCAGGCCCGACCCTGCTTATCTTCTGAGATCAAATGAGATCGGGCACTTTCAGGGTGATGTCGCCGTAGGCGATCACAAATGCCACCCTCGACCCCTTTAAACTTGGCCATGGCAAGATGGCACCTCAGGAGAAACAAAAAGAAAGCCAACGAATAAAGGAAAAGCCAAAAGCCTACAGCACCTGGTATTCCCAGGCGGTCTCCCATCCAGGTACTAACCAGGCCCAACCCTGCTTAGCTTCCGAGATTAGACAAGATCAGGTGCGTTGAGGGTGATGTGGCCGTAGGCGATCACCACTGCCACCCTCGACCCCTTTGAACTTGGCCATGGCAAGATGGCACCTCAAGTTATTCGTTGGCTTTCTTTTTGTTTCTCCTGTGTGAATGCCTAATTTACCTCTAGCCATCAAATACACTATGTTCTTTGCTGTCAGTTAAACCCATGTGAGCTAATTTTTGGGGCCTATACAGGCTGACACTTACTTCTGTGTCCTGTGAAAGCCTAATTTACCTCCAGCCATCAAATACTACGTTCTGTGCTGTCAGTTAAACCCATGTGAGCTAATGTTTGGGGCCTATAAAGGCCGACACTTACTTCTGTCTACTGTGAATGCCTAATGTACCACCAGAATACTACATTCTTAGTTGTCAGGGCTCCAATGGGCTCCAATGGCCTGAAAAATTGTTTTTGGTCAAAATGACTCTATTTTTGTCTCCAAGTGTCTAAAAAGCCTTCTTTAGTCAAAATAACTGCATTTAGTCACCAAAGGTCTGACAACATTTTTTAGTCAAAATGACTGTATTTTTGTCTTTTAGAGTCTTTAAAAGCCGGTTTTAGACAAGATAACTGCATTTGGTCTCCAATGGTCTGAATTTTTTTTGTCAAAATGAATGTATTTAGTATTCTGTGGCTGAAGGTACATTAGGCATTCACAGGATACAGAAGTAAGTGTCGGCCATAAAAGTCCCCAAAAATTAGCCTGACAGCTAAGAACGTAGTATTTGGTGGCTGAAGGTACATTAGGCATTCACAGGGTACAGAAGTAAGTGATGGCCTTTATCGGCCCCAAAAATTAGCCATGGGTTGAACTGACAGCTAAGAACGTAGTATTCTGTGGCTGAAGATGAGTGTCAGGTAAACCCATGTGGGCTAATTTCTGGGGCCTTTTATGGCCGACACTTATCCTGTGAATGCCTAATGTACCTTCAGCCACAGAATACTACGTTCTTTGCTGTCAGTTAAACCCATGTGAGCTAATTTTTGGGGCCTATGCAGGCCGACACTTACTTCTGTATACTGTGTGAATGCCTAATGTACCTCCAGCCACCAAATACTACGTTCTTAGTTGTCAGGTAAACTGATATGGGCTATTTTTTGGGGCCTTTTATGGCCGACACTTACTTCTTTATCCAGTGAATGCCTAATGTACCTTCAGCCACAGAATAGTACGTTCTTAGCTTTCTTTTTTTGTATTTATTGTTCTTTATTTCAATTTCAAGGATAATTACAACACAAAGTATAATATATACCTCCAAGGCATAAACAAAAAGAGAACGAGAACCAAAATACAAGCCCCCATCCTCTTCCCAGTACACAATGTGTTCACATTCAAAGAAATAATCATCATTTTCCAGGGTACCAATAGTGCCCGCAATAAGAAAGAGAAAAAAATTCCTTGACGAGGAAACAGTTTGTCCAGATCTCAAGGCTCTTACCCAATCTTCCTTTTCACTCTTCCCTCTCCCTTCCTCTCCAAACATCACTGCTGCCCCCTTTAATCTACCTCTGTATTGTGTCTTCCGTGAAGACAGCTATGGAGTTCATCTTTCCGTCTCCTACACTATTCTTTTCTCCTTTCCACTCTTTTCCCCTCCCTCCCTACCCTCCCCCCTTCCCTCACTCATACTATCAGACAAACATCCACTCACAAAAAAAAAAACATTTTTTATAAATTTTTTCTCCTCCCCCCCTCCCCCTCTCCTCCCTCAACCAGGGCCTTCAAAACGCTGAACCTTTGTAGTCTAGTCCCCCAAGCTCATATTTTAGGGTGCTAAGTGGAGGAGTTGTTTCCCCTCATCCGAGGTCGTAAATAAGTTCCAGATACCCCATATCGCCTTATATTGTTCGTATTTGTTTTGTGAGGAAAGTACTAAATCCTCCATTTTATTTATATGCTCTAATTTCCGTGCCCATTCAGATACTGAGGGGGGATTTGTCCTCCTCCAGTATTGCGGTATGCATGCTCTTGCAGCATTCATCATATGAGGTAATATCGATCTTTCATATTTCTTCCTTGATAGCCCCGATATCTGCAAGAGGCAAAAGGCTGCATCTCCCTCAATTCTATAATCCGTTATTTTCTGAATTATACCCCCTACTTCGACCAGTATTTCTTTATATCTGGGCAATTCCAGAAAATATGGTACAACGTACCCTCTCCCTCCCCACATCTCCAGCACCTATCAGATTCCTGGGGATACCACTTATGTAATTTATCTGGTGTATTATACCATCTGGTTAAGATCTTATAATTTGTTTCCTGAATTTTAGTGCACTTTGTTGGCCCGGATGTTAACCTACATATTCTCTGTACCTGTGCTATTGTTATATCCCTATTTAAATCTGATTTCCACTTTACCACCCAATTTAATTTTGGTTGTTCTATTGGGGTATTCATAATTTTTATATAGCATAGAGAGGACACGTCCACTACTCTCCCCCTTCTCACATAGCCTCTCAAAGTTTGTCAACGGTTTTACAAATTTCTCCGGCCTTGGGTAGCGACTCCAAGAAATGTCGTATCTGGAGCGCCTCCCAAAGGGGGAGGCCAAATGGTCCGTTCCTATCTGTTAAATTAGGGATCGAGGGCCAGCTCCTCTGATTCGCAAAAGTTTTTACACTTACTTGTCCGGATTTTCGTAGTTTTTTGAAATACTGTCTATCCAGTCCTGGGATAAAGTTTGGGTTCCCCAATATAGGATATAGAGGGAAATCTGTTGTTGTTAACTTTTGCTTCAGGGATTGCTGATTACCTATCTTTATAGTATTTCCTATCAACGGGTGTGTTTTTAATGTCTTAGGGAGACTCTGATAGCACCATAACGCTCTCTTTAAGGACACTGCAGTCTGTGCCTGTTCTATTTGAACCCAAATTTTCATTTCCGAATGGTGCCACCAATCTATTATTCTATTTAGCTGTATGGCATGATAGTATCTACTTAGATCTGGGATCGCAAGTCCTCCCATATGCTTAGGCAAAGTTAAGCTATTACGAGCTATGCGTGGCTTCTTCTTGGCCCAGATATATCTGGTAAACATTCCATGTATGGTTTTAAAGAAGCTATTCGATATTTTGATAGGCAGAGCTCGCATCAAATATAAATATTTTGGTAAGATGTTCATTTTTATTAGGTTCCCCCTCCCAAACCAAGACTGGAGTCCCCCCTCCCATTGGTCAAGAAGTCTGCTTGTCTCCTTGACCAGAGGGAGCAAATTCAGGTCGAGTTGGTACCTGACACTATCCTGTCAGAGAAAAACTTCCTGCTCACTAGCCTGAAATCCCATCTTGAGCAAGCCTCTGCCAAAATTTCCGGTCCACCTGGGATACCCCTGTCACGCAAGGATGGTTTGTTGTGGGCTAAGGACAAAATATTTGTCCCGGAGGGAGTCAGAGTTTCGGGTCTAGCTGCCTGCCATGACCACCCTCTGGCTGGCCATTTTGGTGTTCATAGGACCCTTGACCTCATGCAACGCACCTTCTGGTGGCCTGAGATGGGAAAAGACTGCAGAAGTTATGTGTCTTCCTGTGTTTCTTGCTCCAGAAGTAAAACTACCAGAAGTAAGGCGTGGGGTCTCCTCAGACCACTCCCAATCCCTGACTGGCCCTGGCAAACTATCGCCATGGACTTTATCCTGGAACTTCCACCTTCGGCCGGGTGCTCTGCCATTTTTGTGGTTGTAGACCGGCTTACTAAGATGGCCCACTTTCTACCCCTCAAAGGTACCCCCTCTGCAAAAGAAACTGCAGAAGTCTTCATTAGGGAGATCGTGCAACTCCACAGGGTACCCACGAACATTATCTCAGACAGAGGGGTACAGTTCACGTCCCGCTTTTGGAGGGCCTTGTGTAAGCTACTAAAAATTGAATTATCTATGTCCTCAGCTTACCACCCGCAGACGAACCGGCAAACAGAGAGGACAAACCAGACCCTGGAACAATATCTCCGGTGCTTTACCACCTTCGTCCAGGACGACTGGGTAGCATTACTACCATTTGCGGAATTTGCCTTTAATAATTCACGACATTCCGTTACCGGGCAATCTCCCTTCTTTGCCAATTATGGTTTTCATCCTTTCTTTCTGCCCGACGTCCCATCCGATTCCAGAGTGCCCGCAGTTCAGGTCACCATTGACTTCTTCACGAGTAATAACAAACTTATGCAGGACACCTTGGCCAAGGCTCAGATAGCGTCCAAAAGAATATTTGATGGGAAAAAGAGGGGAGAACTGTTCTCCAACCAGGTGACCAGGTCTTTTTATGCACAGCTAACCTGCGCTTGGCCTGCCCATCCAAGAAGTTGGCTTCCAGGTTTATCGGCCCATTCCCCGTTAAAATAAGACTCAATGCCGTGTCCTATGAGTTATCCTTACCTGATACCCTATGGATCCATCCTGTGTTCCATGTCACTCGGACAAGATAATTGCATTTGGTAACCAATCGCCTGAAACATTTGTTTTTGGTCAAAATGACTCTATTTTGGTCTCCAAGTGTCTAAAAAGCCTTTTTTAGTCAAAATAACTGCATTTGGTCACCAAAGGTCTGAAAAACTTTTTTAGCCAAAATGACTGTATTTTTGTCTTTTAGAGTCTTAAAAAGCAGGTTTTAGACAAGATAATTGCATTTCATTACCAGTGATCTGAAAACATTTTTTTGGTCAAAATGACTCTATTTTGGTCTCCATGTGTCTAAAAATCCCTTTTTAGTCAAAATATCTGCATTTGGTCACCGAAGGTCTGAAAAACAAATTTAGTCAAAATAATTGTATTTTCCTCTAATTAGAGTCTTAAAAAGCCGGTTTTGGACAAGATAATTGCATTTGGTAACCAATCGCCTGAAACATTTGTTTGGGTCAAAATGACTCTATTTTGATCTCCAAGTGTCTAAAAAGCCTTTTATAGTCAAAATTACTGCATTTGGTCACCAAAGGTCTGAAAGACTTTTTTAGCCAAAATGACTGTATTTTTGTCTTTTAGAGTCTTAAAAAGCCGGTTTTAGACAAGATAATTGCATTTCATTACCAGTGATCTGAAAACATTTTTTTGGTCAAAATGACTCTATTTTGGTCTCCATGTGTCTAAAAATCCCTTTTCAGTCAAAATAACTGCATTTGGTCACCGAAGGACTGAAAAAAAGAAATTAGTCAAAATGATTTGTATTTTTGTCTTTTAGAGTTTTAAAAAGCCGGTTTTGGACAAGATAATTGCATTTCGTTACCAGTGATCTTAAAACATCTTTTTGGTCAAAATGATTCTATTTTGGTCTCCAAGTGTCTAAAAAGCCTTTTTTAGTCAAAATAACTGCATTTGGTCACCAAAGGTCTGAAAATCTTTTTTAGCCAAAATGACTGTATTTTTGTCTTTTAGAGTCTTAAAACACTGCTTTTAGACAAGATAAACTACATTTGGTAACCAATGGCCTGAAAAAATGTTTTTGGTCAAAATTACTCTATTTAGGTCTCCAAGTGTCCAAAAAGCCCTTTTTAGTCAAAATAACTACGTTTGGTCACCAAAGGTCTGAAAAACTTTTTTTAGCCAAAATGACTGTATTTTTGTCTTTTAGAGTCTTAAAAAGCCAGTTTTAGACAAGATAATTGCATTTCGTTACCAGTGATCTGAAAAAATGTTTTTGGTCAAAATGACTCTATTTAGGTCTCCAAGTGTCTAAAAAGCCATTTTTAGTCAAAATAACTACGTTTGGTCACACAAGGTCTGAAAAACTTTTTTTAACCAAAATGACTGTATTTTTGTCTTTTAGTCTTAAAATGCCGGTTTTAGACAAGTTAATTGCATTTCGTTACCAGTGATCTGAAAACATTTTTTTGGTCAAAATGACTCTATTTTGGTCTCCAAGTGTCTTAAAAGACCCTTTTGGTCAAAATATCTGTATTTGGTCACCAAAGGTTTTAAACAAAAAATGTAGTTTAAATGATTGTATTTTCGTCTTTTAGAGTCTTAAAAAGCCGGTTTTAGACAAGATAATTGCATTTCGTATGCAGTGATCTGAAAACATTTTTTGATCAAAATGATTCTATTTTGGTCTCCAAGTGTCTAAAAAGCCTTTTTTGGTCAAAATAACTGCATTTGGTCACCAAAGGTCTGAAAAACTTTTTTAGCCAAAATGACTGTATTTTTGTCTTTTAGAGTCTTAAAACACTGCTTTTAGACAAGATAAACTACATTTGGTAACAAATGGCCTGAAAAAATGTTTTTGGTCAAAATGACTCTATTTAGGTCTCCAAGTGTCCAAAAAGCCCTTTTTAGTCAAAATAACTACGTTTGGTCACCAAAGGTCTGAAAAACTTTTTTTAGCCAAAATGACTATTTTTGTATTTTAGAGTCTTAAAAAGCCGGTTTTAGACAAGATAATTGCATTTCGTTAAAAGTGATCTGGAAACATTTTTTTGATCAAAATGACTCTATTTTGGTCTCCATGTGTCTAAAAATCCCTTTTTAGTCAAAATAACTGCATTTGGTCAGCGAAGGTCTGAAAAAAGAATTTAGTCAAAATAATTGTATTTTCGTCTATTAGAGTCTTAAAAAGCCGGTTTTGGACAAGATAATTGCATTTGGTAACCAATCGCCTGAAACATTTGTTTTTTGTCAAAATGACTCTATTTTGGTCTCCAAGTGTCTAAAAAGCCTTTTTTAGTCAAAATAACTGCATTTGGTCACCAAAGGTCTGAAAAACTTTTTTAGCCAAAATGACTGTATTTTTGTCTTTTAGAGTCTTAAAAAGCCGGTTTTAGACAAGATAATTGCATTTCATTACCAGTGATCTGAAAACATTTTTTTGGTCAAAATGACTCTATTTTGGTCTCCATGTGTCTAAAAATCCCTTTTTAGTCAAAATATCTGCATTTGGTCACCGAAGGTCTGAAAAACAAATTTAGTCAAAATAATTGTATTTTCCTCTAATTAGAGTCTTAAAAAGCCGGTTTTGGACAAGATAATTGCATTTGGTAACCAATCGCCTGAAACATTTGTTTGGGTCAAAATGACTCTATTTTGATCTCCAAGTGTCTAAAAAGCCTTTTTTAGTCAAAATTACTGCATTTGGTCACCAAAGGTCTGAAAGACTTTTTTAGCCAAAATGACTGTATTTTTGTCTTTTAGAGTCTTAAAAAGCCGGTTTTAGACAAGATAATTGCATTTCATTACCAGTGATCTGAAAACATTTTTTTGGTCAAAATGACTCTATTTTGGTCTCCATGTGTCTAAAAATCCCTTTTCAGTCAAAATAACTGCATTTGGTCACCGAAGGACTGAAAAAAAGAAATTAGTCAAAATGATTTGTATTTTTGTCTTTTAGAGTCTTAAAAAGCCGGTTTTGGACAAGATAATTGCATTTCGTTACCAGTGATCTTAAAACATCTTTTTGGTCAAAATGACTCTATTTAGGTCTCCAAGTGTCTAAAAAGCCTTTTTTAGTCAAAATAACTATATTTGGTCACCAAAGGTCTGAAGTAAAAAATTAGTCAACATGACTGTATTTTCGTGTATTAGAGTCTTAAAAAGCCGGTTTTTGACAAGATAATTGCATTTGGTAACCAATTGCCTAAAACATTTGTTTGGGTCAAAACGACTCTATTTAGGTCTCCAAGTGTCTAAAAACCCTATTTTAGTCAAAATAAATGCATTTGTTCACCAAAGGTCTGAAAACCTTTTTTAGCCAAAATGACTATATTTTTGAATTTTAGAGTCTTAAAACACCGCTTTTAGACAAGGTAAAGTACTCTTGGTAACCAATGGCCTGAAAAAATGTTTTTGGTCAAAATGACTCTATTTAGGTCTCCAAGTGTCTAAAAAGCCCTTTTTAGTCAAAATAACTACGTTTGGTCACCAAAGGTCTGAAAAACTTTTTTAGCCAAAATGACTGTATTTTTGTCTTTTAGAGTCTTAAAAAGCCGGTTTTCGACAAGATAATTGCATTTCGTTACCAGTGATCTGAAAACATTTTGTTTGGTCAAAATGACTCTATTTTAGTCTCCAAGTGTCTAAAAAGACCCTTTTGGTCAAAATATCTGTATTTGGTCACCAAAGGTTTTAAAAAAGAATGTAGTTTAAATGATTGTATTTTCGTCTATTAGAGTCTTAAAAAGCCGGTTTTTGACAAGATAATTGCATTTGGTAACCAATCGCCTGAAACATTTGTTTGGGTCAAAATGACTTTTTTGGTCTCCAAGTGTCTAAAAAGCCTATTTGAGTCAAAATAACTGCATTTGGTCACCAAAGGTCTGTGAAAAACTTTTTTAGCCATGATTGCATTTTTTTTTTAGAGTCTTAAAAGGCCGGTTTTAGACCAGATAATTGCATTTGGTAACCAAAGGTCTGAAAACCTTTTTTTTTGCAAAATGACTGTATTTTTGTCTTTTAGAGTCTTAAAAAGCCGGTTTTAGACAAGATAATTGCATTTCGTTACCAGTGATCTGAAAACATTTTTTTGGTCAAAATGACTCTATTTTGGTCTCCAAGTGTCTAAAAAGCCTTTTCTAGTCAAAATAACTGCATTTGGTTACCAAAGGTCTGAAAAACTTTTTTAGCCAAAATGACTGTATTTTTGTCTTTTAGAGTCTTAAAAAGCCGGTTTTAGACAAGATAATTGCATTTCGTTACCAGTGATCTGAAAACATCTTTTTAGTCAAAATGACTCTATTTTGGTCTCCAAGTGTCTAAAAAGCCTTTTTTAGTCAAAATAACTATATTTGGTCACCAAAGGTCTGAAATAAAAAATAAGTCAAAATGACTGTATTTTCGTCTATTAGAGTCTTAAAAATCCGGTTTTTGACAAGATAATTGCATTTGGTAACCAATCGCCTGAAACATTTGTTTGGGTCAAAACGACTCTATTTAGGTCTCCAAATGTCTAAAAACCCTATTTTGTCAAAATAAATGCATTTGTTCACCAAAGGTTTGAAAACCTTTTTTAGCCAAAATGACTATATTTTTGTATTTTAGAGTCTTAAAAAGTGTGTTTTAGACAAGATAATTGCATTTCGTTACCAGTGATCTGAAAACATTTTTTTGGTCAAAATGACTCTATTTTGGTCTCCATGTGTCTAAAAATCCCTTTTTAGTCAAAATAACTGCATTTGGTCAGCGAAGGTCTGAAAAAAAATTTAGTCAAAATAATTGTATTTTCGTCTATTAGAGTCTTAAAAAGCCGGTTTTGGACAAGATAATTGCATTTGGTAACCAATCGCCTGAAACATTTGTTTGGGTCAAAATGACTCTATTTTGGTCTCCAAGTGTCTAAAAAGCCTTTTTTAGTCAAAATAACTGCATTTGGTCACCAAAGTTCTGAAAAACTTTTTCAGCCAAAATGACTGTATTTTTGTCTTTTAGAGTCTTAAAAAGCCGGTTTTAGACAAGATAATTGCATTTCGTAACCAGTGATCTGAAAACATTTTTTTGGTCAAAATGACTCTATTTTGGTCTCCATGTGTCTAAAAAGCCCTTTTTAGTCAAAATAACTATATTTGGTCACCAAAGGTCTGAAATAAAAAATTAGTCAAAATGACGGTATTTTCGTCTATTAGAGTCTTAAAAAGCCGGTTTTGGACAAGATAATTGCATTTGGTAACCAATTGCCTGAAACATTTGTTTGGGTCAAAATGACTCTATTTTGGTCTCCAAGTGTCTAAAAAGCCTTTTTTAGTCAAAATAACTGCGTTTGGTCACCAAAGGTCTGAAAAACTTTTTTAGCCAAAATGACTTTTTAGTATCTTAAAAAGCCGGTTTTAGACAAGATAATTGCATTTGGTAACCAATCGCCTGAAACATTTGTTTGGGTCAAAATGACTCTATTTTGGTCTCCAAGTGTCTAAAAAGCCTTTTTTAGTCAAAATAACTTTATTTGGTCACCAAAGTTCTGAAAAACTTTTTTAGCCAAAATGACTGTATTTTTGTCTTTTAGAGTCTTAAAAAGCCGGTTTTAGACAGGATAATTGCATTTCGTAACCAGTGATCTGAAAACATTTTTTTGTTCAAAATGACTCTATTTTGGTCTCCAAGTGTCTAAAAATCCCTTTTTAGTCAAAATAACTGCATTTGGTCACCGAAGGTCTGAAAAACTTTTTTAGCCAAAATGACTGTATTTTCGTCTATTAGAGTCTTAAAAAGCCGGTTTTGGACAAGATAATTGCATTTGGTAACCAATCGCCTGAAACATTTGTTTTTCAGACCTTGTGTGACCAAACGTAGTTATTTTGACTAAAAATGGGTTTTTAGACACTTGGAGACCTAAATAGAGTCATTTTGACCAAAAACATTTTTTCAGGCCATTGGTTACCAAATGTAGTTTATCTTGTCTAAAAGCAGTGTTTTAAGACTCTAAAAGACAAAAATACAGTCATTTTGGCTAAAAAAGTTTTTCAGACCTTTGGTGACCAAATGCAATTATCTTGTCCAAAACCGGCTTTTTAAGACTCTAATAGACGAAAATACAATCATTTTGACTAATTTTTTTTTCAGACCTTTGGTGACCAAATACAGTTATTTTGACTAAAAGGGGCTTTTTAGACACTTGGAGACCAAAATAGAATCATTTTGACCAAAAAAATGTTTTCAGATCACTGCATACGAAATGCAATTATCTTGTCTAAAACCGGCTTTTTAAGACTCTAAAAGACAAAAATACAGTCATTTTGGCTAAAAAAGGTTTTCAGACCTTTGGTGAACAAATGCATTTATTTTGACTAAAATAGGCTTTTTAGACAATTGGAGACCAAAATAGTCATTTTGACACAAACAAATGTTTCAGGCGATTGGTTACCAAATGCAATTATCTTGTCCAAAACCGGCTTTTTAAGACTCTAATAGACGAAAACACAATCATTTTGACTACATTTTTTTTTCACACCTTTGGTGACCAAATACAGTTATTTTGACTAAAAGGGGCTTTTTAGACACTTGGAGACCAAAATAGAGTCATTTTGACCAAAAAAATGTTTTCAGATCACTGGTAACGAAATGCAATTATCTTGTCTAAAACCGGCATTTTGACTAATTTTTTATTTCAGACCTTTGGTGACCAAATATAGTTATTTTGACTAAAAAAGGCTTTTTAGACACTTGGAGACCAAAATAGAGTCATTTTGACCAAAAAAATGTTTTCAGATCACTGGTAACGAAATGGAATTATCTTGTCTAAAACCGCCTTTTTAAGACTCTAAAAGACAAAAATACAGTCATTTTGGCTAAAAAAGTTTTTCAAACCTTTGGTGACCAAATGAAGTTATTTTGACTAAAAAGGGCTTTTTAGACACTTGGAGACCTAAATAGAGTAATTTTGACCAAAAACATTTTTTCAGGCCATTGGTTACCTTGTACAAGGTACTTTACCTTGTCTAAAAGCGGTGTTTTAAGACTCTAAAATTCAAAAATATAGTCATTTTGGCTTAAAAAGGTTTTCAGACCTTTGGTGAACAAATGCAGTTATTTTCACCAAAGGTCTGAAAAAAAAATGTAGTCAAAATTATTGTATTTTCGTCTATTATAGTCTTAAAAAGCCGGTTTTTGAAAAGATAATTGCATTTGGTAACCAATCGCCTGAAACATTTGTTTGGCTCAAAATGACTCTATTTTGGTCTCCAAGTGTCTAAAAAGCCATTTTTAGTCAAAATAACTGCATTTGGTCACCAAAGGTCTGAAAAAAAAATGTAGCCAAAATGACTGTATTTTTGTCTTTAAGAGTCTTAAAAAGTCGGTTTTAGACAAGATAATTGCATTTGGTAACCAATCGCATGAAACATTTGTTTGGGTCAAAATAACTCTATTTTGGTCTCCAAGTGTCTAAAAAGCTTATTTTAGTCAAAATAAAGGCATTTTTTCACTAAAGGTCTGAAAACCTTTTTTTTAGCCAAAATGACTGTATTTTTGTCTTTTAGAGTCTTAAAACACCGCTTTTAGACAAGATAAACTACTCTTGATAACCAATGGCCTGAAAAAATGTTTTTGGTCAAAATGACTCTATTTAGGTCTCCAAGTGTCTTAAAAGCCCTTTTTAGTCAAAATAACTACGTTTGGTCACACAAGGTCTGAAAAACTTTTTTTAGCCAAAATGACTGTGTTTTTGTCTATTAGTCTTAAAAAGCTTGTTTTAGACAAGTTCGTTGCATTTTGTTACCAGTTATCTAAAAACATTTTTTGGTCAAAATGACTGTATTTTGATCTCCAAGTGTCTAAAAAGCTTATTTTAGTCAAAATAAATGCATTTTGTCACCAAAGGTCTGAAAAACTTTATTTAGCCATAATGACTTATTTTTGTCTTTTAGAGTCTTAAAAATCCGGATTTAAACAAGATAATTGCATTTCGTATGCAGTGATCTGAAAACATTTTTTTGGTCAAAATGATTCTATTTTGGTCTCCAAGTGTCTAAAAAGCCTTTTTTAGTCAAAATAACTGCATTTGGTCACCAAAGGTCTGAAAAACTTTTTTAGCCAAAATGACTGTATTTTTGTCTTTTAGAGTCTTAAAACACTGCTTTTAGACAAGATAATTGCATTTCGTTACCAGTGATCTGAAAACATTTTTTTGGTCAAAATGACTCTATTTTGGTCTCCATGTGTCTAAAAATCCCTTTTTAGTCAAAATAACTGCATTTGGTCACCGAAGGTTTGAAAAAAAAATTTAGTCAAAATGATTGTATTTTCGTCTATTAGAGTCTTAAAAAGCCGGTTTTGGACAAGATAATTGCATTTGGTAACCAATGGCCTGAAAAAATGTTTTTGGTCAAAATTACTCTATTTAGGTCTCCAAGTGTCCAAAAAGCCCTTTTTAGTCAAAATAACTACGTTTGGTCACCAAAGGTCTGAAAAACTTTTTTAGCCAAAATGACTGTGTTTTAGTCTTTTAGAGTCTTAAAAAGCCGGTTTTAGACAAGATAATCGCATTTCGTATGCAGTGATCTGAAAACATTTTTTTGGTCAAAATGACTCTATTTTGGTCTCCAAGTGTGTCTAAAAAGCCCCTTTTAGTCAAAATAACTGTATTTGGTCAAAAATGATTGTATTTTCGTCTATTAGAGTCTTAAAAAGCCGGTTTTGGACAAGATAATTGCATTTGGTAACCAATCGCCTGAAACATTTGTTTGGGTCAAAATGACTATTTTGGTCTCCAAGTGTCTAAAAAGCCTGTTTTAGTCAAAATAAATGCATTTGTTCACCAAAGGTCTGAAAACCTTTTTTTAGCCAAAATGACTGTATTTTAGTCTTTTAGAGTCTTAAAAAGCCGGTTTTAGACAAGATAATTGCATTTCGTAACCAGTGATCTGAAAACATTTTTTTGGTCAAAATGACTCTATTTTGGTCTTTAAGTGTCTAAAACGCCCTTTTTAGTAAAAAAAAACTGCATTTGGTCACCAAAGGTCTGAAATAAAAATTTAGTCAAAATGACTGTATTTTCGTCTATTAGAGTCTTAAAAAGCCGGTTTTGGACAAGATAATTGCATTTGGTAACCAATCGCCTGAAACATTTGTTTGGGTCAAAATGACTCTATTTTGGTCTCCAAGTGTCTAAAAAGACTATTTTAGTCAAAATAAATGCATTTGGTCACCAAAGGTCTGAAAACCTTTTTTTAGCCAAAATGACTATTTTTGTCTTTTAGAGTCTTAAAAAGCTGGTTTTAGACAAGATAATTGCATTTCGTTACCAGTGATCTGAAAACATTTTTTTGGTCAAAATGACTCTATTTTGGTCTCCATGTGTCTAAAAAGCCCTTTTTAGTCAAAATAACTGCATTTGGTCACCAACCGCCTGAAACATTTGTTTGGGTCAAAATGACTCTATTTTGGTTTCCAAGTGTCTAAAAAGCATTTATTTTTTTGCATTTAATCACCAAAGGTCTGAATTTTTTTTAATATTTATTGAGTATAAACAGTACACTGAATAAATACCATGAACGGTAGACATAATCAGTTACAGAACCAGTGTTCGGAAAAATACAAATATATAAAGGATATAACAGCAACAGTACAGGAAAACGTCATCCATAAACCATTGCATTCAGGTGAAAATTACAGCCAAGTAAACAAACCTGAGCATGTGCCCCTGTGCATAAGAGAAGGATAAATAAAAACATAGTTATTCCCTCCCAATAGTAATAGGACCATGAACATCTAGCAATATAGCACACACCTCCGTAAAATAGCAAAAACCCACCTGAAGTACTAAGTGCAAAGGAGAAGGGAAGGGAAAAAAGGAAAACAGTGGCAGAAAATTTAAAGGTTGGGGGGAGGGGGAAAGGAAGGGAGGACTCTGCACGCTAGACCTTCTCAAGAAATGCTACCCTATCCAATGAGCAGGCGATCCATAACCAACTGGGGGGAGCCAAGGCCGGGTCATCCAACCAAGGTTGCCATAACGGGGCAAATTTCTTGTGAGCATTTCGATGCTGGTATGGCTTTTCCCTGATTAAAGAGGCATTGACCTGTGTTATCCACTGGCCCCTGCTCGGCACCCTGGAGGCGATCCAAAATCGATGATTGATGAGAGGCAAAGATCCCACGTCTGCCCATCTATGGGTCCAAGATCCCCCCTCCCACCCCGCACGAGCAGGGAGGGAAGAGGGGTCCTGCACGGATCCCAACAGAAGGACATAAACCTGTGAGATCATACCCTTCTTGTCCGAGACCCGAAACACCTCACCCAACAGGCAGTGAGTGTCGGGTGTCAAAGAAGCCAAGCCTGCCTGGGCCATCATCGCGTGTCTCAATTGTAGGTAGCGAAAGAAACAGTGCCTAGGAACATCAAACTCCCTCTGTAATTCCTGAATATATTTCAGTACCCCAGCTCTGAACAATTGTGCTATAAAATATACACCATGGGCCTCCCACATCTCCGCGCCCTCTAGACGAAACAGTTCCGAAAAGTTGCATTTATGCCAAATCGGAGTCTGAGGAAGGTAACCCCTGATCTGCAACATCCCCTTGGCACAGTGCCACACCATGCGAATCAAGGCGAGTGTGGGTAACCGAGTCCCCATATTGGAGAACCCCGCTTCAA
The DNA here is from genome assembly GCF_965119305.1 of Pelophylax lessonae. Lineage (NCBI taxonomy): Eukaryota > Metazoa > Chordata > Amphibia > Anura > Ranidae > Pelophylax > Pelophylax lessonae. The sequence continues at coordinate 153,142,030 of NC_138773.1, forward strand.
GGTGTACAAGGACAGGGTGAGGCAAGTCAGTAGGGACCCAATAGGAACGAATGGATCCAAAAGACCCCAGCCCCCCATATGCTGAACCTGGAAGGCTAGAAAATATACTCTGGGGTTGGGGACTGCCCTATCCTTGCCCATCTGCAGGGTAGCCAATTTAATCCTAGCCACTTTTTAGCACCAGATCAGTTCTCGGAACTGGGAGTCAATCCTATACAACCATTTCCTGGGTATCCAGATTGGGGAGTTGTGCAAGACATAAAGAAGTTGAGGAGCCCACACCATCTTAATTAGATTGACTCGCCCAGCCACCGACAAGGGAACTTTGCAGCAGAGGTACGAGGTTCAGTGTGATATACTGGGTAGGATCAGGAGACACCTGGATCCCCAAATATTTGAAGCAGTCAACCACTCGCACTGTGGATGCACAGTCCGGAAGAGGCTGAGTTATGGGATCAAGGGGCATTAAAACTGATTTATCCCAATTTATGGAAAATCCCGACAGGGACCCAAAATAGTCAATAAGGAACATTACCGCCCGCAAGGATTCCCCTGTATCACCTAGGTAGAGCAGTGTGTCATCCGCATAGAGTGAGATAACGTCTGCATGGGAGCCCCTTCTGAACCCCACTATGTCAGGGGAGGACCGAATCCGCGCTGCTAAGGTCTCCAGTGCCATGGCAAACAGCAATGGAGATAGTGGGCAGCCCTGTCTAGTCACCCTGTGCAAACAGAAGGGTCCAGAAAGCTCCCCTTTCACCCTCAGTCTGGCCGTGGGGGCAGCGTACAGTACCCGCACCCAGTTCAGAAAGTTCTCTCACACACCAATGCGTTTGAGAACTTCCCATAGGTACACCCATTCAACACTAGCGGCATCTAGCGAAAAGACTGCCCGGTTCCCAGGGTTGTCTACTGGGATCTGAAGGTTCAGAAATAGTCGGCGGAGATTAAGTGCCGTCGATTTGGTCAGGATAAACCCCGATTGATCCCTATGGACAACCCCCTGGACAACAGAGGACAGCCTAGTGGCCAGTATCTTAGCTAGAATTTTAACATCTGCTATTTGACCCAAACAAATGTTTCAGGCGATTGGTTACCAAATGCAATTATCTTGTCCAAAACCGGCATTTTAAGACTCTAATAGACGAAAATACAATTATTTTGACTAAATTTTTTTTCAGACCTTCGCTGACCAAATGCAGTTATTTTGACTAAAAAGGGATTTTTAGACACATGGAGACCAAAATAGAGTCATTTTGACCAAAAAAATGTTTTCAGATCACTGGTAACGAAATGCAATTATCTTGTCTAAAACACACTTTTTAAGACTCTAAAATACAAAAATATAGTCATTTTGGCTAAAAAAGGTTTTCAAACCTTTGGTGAACAAATGCATTTATTTTGACAAAATAGGGTTTTTAGACATTTGGAGACCTAAATAGAGTCGTTTTGACCCAAACAAATGTTTCAGGCGATTGGTTACCAAATGCAATTATCTTGTCAAAAACCGGATTTTTAAGACTCTAATAGACGAAAATACAGTCATTTTGACTTATTTTTTATTTCAGACCTTTGGTGACCAAATATAGTTATTTTGACTAAAAAAGGCTTTTTAGACACTTGGAGACCAAAATAGAGTCATTTTGACCAAAAAGATGTTTTCAGATCACTGGTAACGAAATGCAATTATCTTGTCTAAAACCGGCTTTTTAAGACTCTAAAAGACAAAAATACAGTCATTTTGGCTAAAAAAGTTTTTCAGACCTTTGGTGACCAAATGCAGTTATTTTGACTAAAAAAGGCTTTTTAGACACTTGGAGACCAAAATAGAGTCATTTTGACCAAAAAAATGTTTTCAGATCACTGGTAACGAAATGCAATTATCTTGTCTAAAACCGGCTTTTTAAGACTCTAAAAGACAAAAATACAGTCATTTTGCCAAAAAAAAGGTTTTCAGGCCTTTGGTTACCAAATGCAATTATCTTGTCTAAAACCGGCCTTTTAAGACTCTAAAAAAAAAATGCAATCATGGCTAAAAAAGTTTTTCACAGACCTTTGGTGACCAAATGCAGTTATTTTGACTAAAATAGGCTTTTTAGACACTTGGAGACCAAAAAAGTCATTTTGACCCAAACAAATGTTTCAGGCGATTGGTTACCAAATGCAATTATCTTGTCCAAAACCGGCTTTTTAAGACTCTAATTAGAGGAAAATACAATTATTTTGACTAAATTTGTTTTTCAGACCTTCGGTGACCAAATGCAGATATTTTGACTAAAAAGGGATTTTTAGACACATGGAGACCAAAATAGAGTCATTTTGACCAAAAAAATGTTTTCAGATCACTGGTAATGAAATGCAATTATCTTGTCTAAAACCGGCTTTTTAAGACTCTAAAAGACAAAAATACAGTCATTTTGGCTAAAAAAGTTTTTCAGACCTTTGGTGACCAAATGCAGTTATTTTGACTAAAAAAGGCTTTTTAGACACTTGGAGACCAAAATAGAGTCATTTTGACCAAAAACAAATGTTTCAGGCGATTGGTTACCAAATGCAATTATCTTGTCCAAAACCGGCTTTTTAAGACTCTAATAGACGAAAATACAATTATTTTGACTAAATTCTTTTTTCAGACCTTCGCTGACCAAATGCAGTTATTTTGACTAAAAAGAGATTTTTAGACACATGGAGACCAAAATAGAGTCATTTTGATCAAAAAAATGTTTCCAGATCACTTTTAACGAAATGCAATTATCTTGTCTAAAACCGGCTTTTTAAGACTCTAAAATACAAAAATACAGTCATTTTGGCTAAAAAAAGTTTTTCAGACCTTTGGTGACCAAACGTAGTTATTTTGACTAAAAAGGGCTTTTTGGACACTTGGAGACCTAAATAGAGTCATTTTGACCAAAAACATTTTTTCAGGCCATTTGTTACCAAATGTAGTTTATCTTGTCTAAAAGCAGTGTTTTAAGACTCTAAAAGACAAAAATACAGTCATTTTGGCTAAAAAAGTTTTTCAGACCTTTGGTGACCAAATGCAGTTATTTTGACCAAAAAAGGCTTTTTAGACACTTGGAGACCAAAATAGAATCATTTTGATCAAAAAATGTTTTCAGATCACTGCATACGAAATGCAATTATCTTGTCTAAAACCGGCTTTTTAAGACTCTAAAAGACGAAAATACAATCATTTAAACTACATTTTTTGTTTAAAACCTTTGGTGACCAAATACAGATGTTTTGACCAAAAGGGTCTTTTAAGACACTTGGAGACCAAAATAGAGTCATTTTGACCAAAAAAATGTTTTCAGATCACTGGTAACGAAATACAATTAACTTGTCTAAAACCGGCATTTTAAGACTAAAAGACAAAAATACAGTCATTTTGGTTAAAAAAAAGTTTTTCAGACCTTGTGTGACCAAACGTAGTTATTTTGACTAAATATGGCTTTTTAGACACTTGGGGACCTAAATAGAGTCATTTTGACCAAAAACATTTTTTCAGATCACTGGTAACGAAATGCAATTATCTTGTCTAAAACTGGCTTTTTAAGACTCTAAAAGACAAAAATACAGTCATTTTGGCTAAAAAAATTTTCAGACCTTTGGTGACCAAACGTAGTTATTTTGACTAAAAAGGGCTTTTTGGACACTTGGAGACCTAAATAAAGTCATTTTGACCAAAAACATTTTTTCAGGCCATTGGTTACCAAATGTAGTTTATCTTGTCTAAAAGCAGTGTTTTAAGACTCTAAAAGACAAAAATACAGTCATTTTGGCTAAAAAAGATTTTCAGACCTTTGGTGACCAAATGCAGTTATTTTGACTAAAAAAGGCTTTTTAGACACTTGGAGACCAAAATAGAATCATTTTGACCAAAAAAATGTTTTCAGATCACTGCATACGAAATGGAATTAAATGGAATTAAAACCGCCTTTTTAAGACTCTAAAAGACAAAAATACAGTCATTTGGGCTAAAAAAGTTTTTCAAACCTTTGGTGACCAAACGAAGTTATTTTGACTAAACAGGGCTTTTTAGACACTTGGAGACCTAAATAGAGTCATTTTGACCAAAAACATTTTTTCAGGCCATTGGTTACCAAGAGTACTTTACTTTGTCTAAAAGCGGTGTTTTAAGACTCTAAAATACAAAAATATAGTCATTTTGGCTTAAAAAGGTTTTCAGACCTTTGGTGAACAAATGCAGTTATTTTCACCAAAGGTCTGAAAAAAAAAATGTAGTCAAAATTATTGTATTTTCGTCTATTAGAGTCTTAAAAAGCCGGTTTTTGACAAGATATTTGCATTTGGTAACCAATCGCCTGAAACATTTGTTTGGCTCAAAATGACTCTATTTTGGTCTCCAAGTGTCTAAAAAGCCTTTTTTAGTCAAAATAACTGCATTTGGTTACCAAAGGTCTGAAAAAGTTTTTTAGCCAAAATGACTGTATTTTTGTCTTTAAGAGTCTTAAAAATCCGGTTTTAGACAAGATAATTGCATTTCGTAACCAGTGATCTGAAAACATTTTTTGGTCAAAATGACTCTATTTTGGTCTCCAAGTGTCTAAAAAGCCCCTTTTAGTCAAAATAACTGTATTTGGTCACCAAAGGTCTGAAAAAAATGTAGTTTAAATTATTGTATTTTCGTCTATTAGAGTCTTAAAAAGCCGGTTTTGGACAAGAAAATTGCATTTGGTAACCAATCGCATGAAACATTTGTTTGGGTCAAAATGACTTTATTTTGGTCTCCAAGTGTCTAAAAAGCTTATTTTAGTCAAAATAAATGCATTTTGTCACTAAAGGTCTGAAAACCTTTTTTTAGCCAAAATGACTGTATTTTTGTCTTTTAGAGTCTTAAAACACCGCTTTTAGACAAGATAAACTACTCTTGGTAACCAATGGCCTGAAAAAATGTTTTTGGTCAAAATGACTCTATTTAGGTCTCCAAGTGTCTTAAAAGCCCTTTTTAGTCAAAATAACTACGTTTGGTCACACAAGGTCTGAAAAACTTTTTTTTAGCCAAAATGACTGTGTTTTTGTCTATTAGTCTTAAAAAGCTTGTTTTAGACAAGTTAATTGCATTTTGTTACCAGTGATCTAAAAACATTTTTTGGTCAAAATGACTCTATTTTGATCTCCAAGTGTCTAAAAAGCTTATTTTAGTCAAAATAAATGCATTTTTTCACCAAAGGTCTGAAAACCTTTATTTAGCCATAATGACTGTATGTTTGTCTATTAGAGTCTTAAAAATCCGGTTTTAGACAAGATAATTGCATTTCGTAACCAGTGATCTGAAAACATTTTTTTGGTCAAAATGATTCTATTTTGGTCTCCAAGTGTCTAAAAAGCCTTTTTTAGTCAAAATAACTGCATTTGGTCACCAAAGGTCTGAAAAACTTTTTTAGCCAAAATGACTGTATTTTTGTCTTTTAGAGTCTTAAAACACTGCTTTTAGACAAGATAATTGCATTTCGTTACCAGTGATCTGAAAACATTTTTTTGGTCAAAATGACTCTATTTTGGTCTCCATGTGTCTAAAAATCCCTTTTTAAACAAAATAACTGCATTTGGTCACCGAAGGTTTGAAAAAAAAATTTAGTCAAAATGATTGTATTTTTGTCTAATAGAGTCTTAAAAAGCCGGTTTTGGACAAGATAATTGCATTTGGTAACCAATGGCCTGAAAAAATGTTTTTGGTCAAAATGAATCTATTTAGGTCTCCAAGTGTCCAAAAAGCCCTTTTTAGTCAAAATAACTACGTTAGGTCACCAAAGGTCTGAAAAACTTTTTTAGCCAAAATGACTGTATTTTAGTCTTTTAGAGTCTTAAAAAGCCGGTTTTAGACAAGATAATCGCATTTCGTATGCAGTGATCTGAAAACATTTTTTTGGTCAAAGTGACTCTATTTTGGTCTCCAAGTGTGTCTAAAAAGCCCCTTTTAGTCAAAATAACTGTATTTGGTCAAAAATGATTGTATTTTCGTCTATTAGAGTCTTAAAAAGCCGGTTTTGGACAAGATAATTGCATTTGGTAACCAATCGCCTGAAACATTTGTTTGGGTCAAAATGACTATTTTGGTCTCCAAGTGTCTAAAAAGCCTATTTTAGTCAAAATAAATGCATTTGTTCACCAAAGGTCTGAAAACCTCTTTTTAGCCAAAATGACTGTATTTTTGTCTTTTATAGTCTTAAAAAGCCGGTTTTAGACAAGATAATTGCATTTCGTAACCAGTGATCTGAAAACATTTTTTTGGTCAAAATGACTCTATTTTGGTCTCCAAGTGTCTAAAAAGCCCTTTTTAGTAAAAAAAACTGCATTTGGTCACCAAAGGTCTGAAATAAAAATTTAGTCAAAATGACTGTATTTTCGTCTATTAGAGTCTTAAAAAGCCGGTTTTGGACATGATAATTGCATTTGGTAACCAATCGCCTGAAACATTTGTTTGGGTCAAAATGACTCTATTTTGGTCTCCAAGTGTCTAAAAAGACTATTTTAGTCAAAATAAATGCATTTGGTCACCAAAGGTCTGAAAAACATTAGTTACATTTAGTCAAAATGACTATTTTTGTCTTTTAGAGTCTTAAAACACTGCTTTTAGACAAGATAAACTACATTTGGTAACCAATGGCCTAAAAAAATGTTTTTGGTCAAAATGACTCTATTTAGGTCTCCAAGTGTCTAAAAAGCCCTTTTTAGTCAAAATAACTACGTTTGGTCACCAAAGGTCTGAAAAACTTTTTTAGCCAAAATGACTATATTTTTGTATTTTAGAGTCTTAAAAAGACGGTTTTAGACAAGATAATTGCATTTCGTTACCAGTGATCTGAAAACATTTTTTTGGTCAAAATGACTCAATTTTGTCTCCATGTGTCTAAAAAGCACTTTTTAGTCAAAATAACTGCATTTGGTCACCAACCGCCTGAAACATTTGTTTGGGTCAAAATGACTCTATTTTGGTCTCCAAGTGTCTAAAAAGCATTTATTTTTTTGCATTTAATCACCAAAGGTCTGAATTTTTTTTAAATATTTATTGAGTATAAACAGTACACTGAATAAATAACATGAACGGTAGACATAATCAGTTACAGAACCAGTGTTCGGAAAAATACAAATATATAAAGGATATAACAGCAACAGTACAGGAAAACGTCATCCATAAACCATTGCATTCAGGTGAAAATTACAGCCAAGTAAAAAAACCTGAGCATGTGCCCATGTGCATAAGAGAAGGATAAATAAAAACATACAGTTATTCCCTCCCAATAGTAATAGGACCATGAACATCTAGCAATATAGCACACACCTCCGTAAAGTAGCAAAAACCCACCTGAAGTACTAAGTGCAAAGGAGAAGGGAAGGGAAAAAAGGAAAACAGTGGCAGAAAATTTAAAGGTTGGGGGGAGGGGGAAAGGAAGGGAGGACTCTGCACGCTAGACCTTCTCAAGAAATGCTACCCTATCCAATGAGCAGGCGATCCATAACCAACTGGGGGGAGCCAAGGCCGGGTCATCCAACCAAGGTTGCCATAACGGGGCAAATTTCTTGTGAGCATTTCGATGCTGGTATGGCTTTTCCCTGATTAAAGAGGCATTGACCTGTGTTATCCACTGGCCCCTGCTCGGCACCCTGGAGGCGATCCAAAATCGATGATTGATGAGAGGCAAAGATCCCACGTCTGCCCATCTATGGGTCCAAGATCCCCCCTCCCACCCCGCACGAGTAGGGAGGGAAGAGGGGTCCTGCACGGATCCCAACAGAAGGACATAAACCTGTGAGATCATACCCTTCTTGTCCGAGACCCGAAACACCTCACCCAACAGGCAGTGAGTGTCGGGTGTCAAAGAAGCCAAGCCTGCCTGGGCCATCATCGCGTGTCTCAATTGTAGGTAGCGAAAGAAACAGTGCCTAGGAACATCAAACTCCCTCTGTAAGTCTTGAATATATTTCAGTACCCCAGCTCTGAACAATTGTGCTATAAAATATACACCATGTGCCTCCCACATCTCCGCGCCCTCTAGACGAAACAGTTCCGAAAAGTTGCGATTATGCCAAATCGGAGTCTGAGGAAGGTAACCCGTGATCTGCAACATCCCCTTGACACAGTGCCACACCATGCGAATCAAGGCAAGTGTGGGTAACCGAGTCCCCATATTGGAGAACCCCGCTTCAAGGTGTACAAGGACAGGGTGAGGCGAGTCAGTAGGGACCCAATAGGAACGAATGGATCCAAAAGACCCCATCCCCCCATATGCTGAACCTGGAAGGCTAGAAAATATATTCTGGGGTTGGGGACTGCCAAGCCACCACTATCCTTGTCCATCTGCAGGGTAGCCAATTTAATCCTAGCCACTTTTTAGCACCAGATCAGTTCTCGGAACTGGGAGTCAATCCTATGCAACCATTTCCTGGGTATCTAGATTGGGGAGTTGTGCAAGACATAAAGAAGTTGAGGAGCCCACACCATCTTAATTAGATTGACTCGCCCAGCCACCGACAAGGGAACTTTGCAGCAGAGGTACGAGGTTCAGTGTGATATACTGGGTAGGATCAGGAGACACCTGGATCCCCAAATATTTGAAGCAGTCAACCACTCGCACTGTGGATGCACAGTCCGGAAGAGGCTGAGTTATGGGATCAAGGGGCATTAAAACTGATTTATCCCGATTTATGGAAAATCCCGACAGGGACCCAAAATAGTCAATAAGGGACATTACCGCCCGCAAGGATTCCCCTGTATCACCTAGGTAGAGCAGTTTGTCATCCGCATAGAGTGAGATAACGTCTGCATGGGAGCCCCTTCTGAAACCCACTATGTCAGGGGAGGACCGAATCCGCGCCGCTAAGGTCTCCAGTGCCATGGCAAACAGCAATGGAGATAGTGGGCAGCCCTGTCTAGTCCCCCTGTGCAAACAGAAGGGTCCAGAAAGCTCCCCTTTCACCCTCAGTCTGGCCATGGGGGCAGCGTACAGTACCCGCACCCAGTTCAGAAAGTTCTCTCCCACACCAATGCGTTTGAGAACTTCCCATAGGTACACCCATTCAACACTATCGAATGCCTTAGCGGCATCTAGCAAAAAGACTGCCCGGTTCCCAGGGTTGTCTACTGGGATCTGAAGGTTCAGAAATAGTCGGCGGAGATTAAGTGCCGTCGATTTGGTCAGGATAAACCCCGATTGATCCCTATGGACAACCCCCTGGACAACAGAGGACAGCCTAGTGGCCAGTATCTTAGCTAGAATTTTAACATCCATTGTGAGTAGAGATATGGGCCTTTAGGAATCCGCCAAAAGCGGATCCTTGCCGGGCTTCAGCAGGAAAACAACTATAGCTTCGGACATAGAGGCAGGAAGGTGGCTGTTAGGGATACAAGAGGTAGCCTGATGGCAGAGGAAGGCCCCACGTGTGCCAGAGGGCGGTGCTTAGACGGGAACCCCCAAGGTAAGTGACACAGGCTAACCTGAGGTGCGGAATCTAAGTATCCACCGGTTTTCACCAGAGCCTCTAGTGGTGAGGATGGATTTTGCTGCGTGTGGATACCAGGTCGCAGTCCTCAGGGTCGCCCCACCAAGGGAGAAGCCGGTCATGATCCGAAGGCAGATAAGCAGACAAGGGAGATCCGAGAGAATGGTCAAACAAGCCGGGGGTTAGGACGGGCAGCAGGTCAACAAGGTCAGGAACAAGCCAAAGGTCAAAACGGATATCAAACAGGTAACAGGAAGCAGGCTTCAGGAACACAGGAAGAGCTGCAGACAAGTCAGCAAAGACACAGTGCTTCTGAGCTGTTTAAATAAGGCAGCCTGTTTGCCAATTACTGCAATTAGTCTGCTCTAGGTTAACCCTTTAGATTGCAGATTCATGACAGCACATCAGTGTGCTCAGGAAGCATTCCTAACAACGGCCAATACGGAAGGCTTCGTTATATACCCGCAGCAGCACGGGCACCAACTGTTCAGCGTATCGGCTGTAAACCTCCGACGGGATACCATCAGCCCCCGGAGATTTACCAGGCTTAGTAGATTTCAAGGCCGCATAAAGTTCATTTTCCGTAAGGGGGGCCCCAAGCACAGCCACGTCCCAGGCAGACAGAGAAGGCAAATCGCAGGAAGCCAAAAAAATCGGCAATTTCTCGTGAGTCAGCCGAGATCTTAGAGGAGTAAAGATCAGCATAAAACTTCCCAAGTACTCTCCGTATGTCAGCCGTGGTGTGCCAGAGCACCCCCTGAGGATCCTTAATCTGGGGTATAAATGCCACAGGCTGCTGCGAGCGAACCAGCATGGCCAACATATGACCCGTGTTTTCTCCCTTCTAAAAATACCTCTGCTGCAAGAATAAGCGCTTGTTTTCAGCCTTTTGAATCGAAACCGACTTGGCCATAGATTGGGCAGCCAGCCACGACCTCTGAGTATCATCTGACGGGTCCCTAACATAAGTTTCCTCCGCTCTAGTCACTGCGTCCAACACAGTATTCTCCCATTGCCTGGTGTCCGTTTTAATGGCATTAACCGTACGTATAAACTGACCTCCCATGAATGCCTTAGCCGCATCCCACACCACCCCCACCCCTGCGGATTCCAAATTGTCAGCAAAAAAGGATGTTAGTTTGGGTGGCAGGGGATCAGGACTAGGAAAGAGCGTCAGCCAGAATGCATTGAGTTTCCAAAGGGATTTCCCCGCCACGACCACCAGAGGCAGTAGCGAACCATTACCCAGCCCCAGATCTATCCTAGACAATCCCGAGTGTGACGCCGAGAAGCACGAAAACTTTCGTACCTCAGGGTGGCCCATCCTCCAGACATCTGTCAGTCCGAGTTCACCCACCAACCGAGCAAGGGGCGTAGCCCCCCGGCCAGCATAGGTCCACCGGAGTGAGAGGAAAACCTATCCCAGGCAGTAAAGTCCCCAACATCAGCGGGGGCACATCAGGAAGTTGAGCAATATGTGGCACGATAAGTTTAAGTACCCCTGCAGAATACGGGGGGGGGGCACAAGTACACACCTAAGGCTTGCTAGTTGGCAGGATAAAACAAACCGGCCCTCAGGGTCAATCACAGACTTTGAGCATAGAAACCGTACCCCCTTCTTAATCAAAATACACAACCCTCTCGAATAAGTGGAGTAAACAGAGTGGAACTGGTGACTAAATACGCTAGGAGCTAGACACGGGGAAGTGGAAGGAGACATATGGGTCTCCTGCAGGCAAACCACATCTGCCTGCAGGCGTTTGATGGTGCGGAGCACCGCCGTCCTCTTTACCGGGTTGCTGAGGCCCCGCACATTCCAGGACATCACACAAATATTATCAGCCATAGTCAAAATGTAGCCATACACGGAGCGTCAGGCAACCCGGCCAGGGAGGTGAAAGAGGGCACCCAGAAAAGGTGAACCCACTACACCCCATCAGCACAGCCCAGCTATATAGAGAGAGCAACAGGAGTAGTCGCCCAGCTCACACAGTACCGGTGCAGCCCCAGCATAGAGAACAGTCAATAGGAACATCCACAGCATAGGGTAAAATAATAGCAGTAGAGCGACAAAGTACATGCAGGAAAAGCAAAAATCGAACCAAAGTCCAGGACCAGAAAAAAGGCAAAAAGGGGGGAACAAAAAGGCAATACACGTCTGCCACGTGTGGGGGAAGGGACGAGTCAATAGGGCATGTCCAGTCACGACCAAGGGGGGGGGAAACCGAAGAGGGACCACCGATGCCAGTGTAGTCTCCTCAAAATTAGCAACCATGTGAGAGGTAGCAACCATTAGTGCAGCAGAAGAGCTCCCATCATAACAGGAAAAGTGTGTGTAACATCAAGTGCCAGGTATAGGCAGGAGAACCGAAAGGATCCATGACCGGCCGAAAGAGTACAAAAGTTCCAAAAAGTAGAAACGATCCTCAAAGGTCTTCTCGCCTGGGGGAAGTGGCCGCCCGCAGGGCCCCACCATTAGCATCCAGCCATTGAACAGCAGCAGAAGGCTTGTCAAAGAACAACACCTCATCCCGGGCCACCACCCAGAGCCTGGAAGGGTACAGCATAGCGTATTGAACATTCAAGTCCCGCAATCTCCTCTTGACCTCTACAAATTTCGCACGCTGTTTCTGCACCACCACAGAGTAATCGGGGAACAGGGAGATCCTTGAGTTGTCAATCTTGAGCCTACCCTGCATTCCCCTGGCTTTAGTAATTGAGGAATTTGAAGATGAAAGTGCGCGGGGGGGGGGGCTCCAGGAGGAAGAGGTCGCATAGGCACCCTATGAGCACGTTCCACCGAAAACATGGAAGTAAAGGATTCTTGCCCAAAAGTAGAGAGCAGCCATTGTTCAATGAAAGCCACAGGATCTTTACCTTCCGCCCGCTCAGGGATCCCAATTGCTCTGATATTACTCCGTCTCATCCTATTCTCCAAGTCATCCAGACGAGCAGCTTGCTGGGCTGAGAGCAGGGCAGTATGTTTCACTTTCCTTTGCAAAGGCGCCATGTCATCCTCCAGGGAGCTGACCCTGCCTTCCACTGCCGCTGTCCTCTCCCTCAATTTCTGCATATCATGTCTCATGAACGATATCTCAGCCTTGACCCCCTTTAACTCCGCTGTCAGGGCCGTAATTGAGGTGGTACAGGTGGTAACCACAGCCATAATGTCCTGCAACGTGGGTTCTGTGCCCGGGGTAGGAGATGATTGCCTCAGGGCCTGGTCTGCATCTGCTGCCTCCCAATCAGCAATCTGGCGGGAGAGATCCTTAAAGGGAACAGTGTCATCCGTGTCTGCATGCGACCCCGGTGAGCCGGATCGATGGTCCTCAGATAGAGTTTGGGGGTCCCGGGCAGCAGGCTTAGCAAAAAGCTTTTGAGCAGCCTCCAGATATGTGGCCTTCTGTGCTGCGCGCTGCGAGGCGCCGCCATCTTGGATCGGGCCGGCCTGTGCGGATTTCCCTCTTTACCCTTCTTAGACATCACAGCGAGAAGATGGAGGACTCACCGGGTGATCACCGCACTCCAGGGAACACAGGGCACCGAGTGACGGTAGAAATCGGAGCAGGATAAGGAGTTACACAGGATAACTACCAGGATCAACAGCGGAGCTCACAGCATGCACGTCCGCTCACACCCGCAGCTCGGCCACGCCCCCCTGAAAAAAAATTTAGTCAAAATGACTGTATTTTTGTCTTTTAGAGTCTTAAAAGGCTTGTAGGCTTTTTAGACACTTGAAAACCAAAATAGAGTCATTTTGACCCAAAAAAATTTTGTCAGGCTATTGGTTACCACATGCAGTTATCTTGTCTAAAAAGCGGCTGTTTAAGACTCTAAAAGACGAAAAGATGAAAATTTTGACAAAAAAAGTCAGACCTTTGATGACCAAATGTAGTTAATTTGACTAAAAAATGCTTTTTAGACACTTGGAGACCAAAATAATTTAACTTTGACCAAAAAATTTTTTTCAGGCCATTGGTTTACCAAATGCAGTTATCTTGTCTAAAACCGGCTTTTTAAGACTCTAAAAGGCGAAAATATAGTCATTTTGACTAAAAACAATTTTCAGACCTTAATGACCAAATGCAGTTATTTTGAGGAATAAAGGCTTTTTAGACACTTGGAGACCAAATTAGAGTCATTTTGACCAAAAAATTTTTTCAGGCCATTGGAGACCAAATGCAGTTATCTTGTCTAAAACAAGCGTTTTAAGACTCTAAAAGACGAAAATAGTCATTTTGACCAAAAACATTTTTTCAGGCTATTGGTTACCACATGCTGTTATCTTGAAAGCCAACGAATAAAGGAAAAGCCAAAAGCCTACAGCACCTGGTATTCCCAGCTGGTCTCCCATCCAGGTACTAACCAGGCCTGACCCTGCTTAGCTTCCGAGATCAGACAGGACCAGGCGTGTTCAGGGTGATGTGGCCGTAGGCGATCACCACTGCCACCATCGACCCCTTTGAACTTGGCCATGGCAAGATGGCACCTCAGGAGAAACAAAAAAAAGCCAACGAATAAAGGAAAAGCCAAAAGCCTACAGCACCTGGTATTCCCAGCTGGTCTCCCATCCAGGTACTAACCCGTATAGATGATCGAACGGTTTGGGTCGACCATCGGTTCGACCCGAACATTGGGTGTTCGAAATTCGGCCGAATTCCGAACTTTTTGCGGTAAAAGTTCGGAATTCAGCCACCAGAACCGCCCAAAATGCACTGGTACAGGAACTGGGCTTTAAAAGAACGTGATTGGCCCAGAAACATCAGCAAAAGCCAATGAGGGGGCAGGAGTCTTCTGGGAACGTGATTGGAGTGACTACGGAGACCAGGTTCCAATCAGAAGTGAATACGCCCACAGTATATAAGATAGCCCCGCCTAACCCCTAGCACAGTGATACAGAGTCTGTTGAAGAGAGTGGAAGCATTTCTCTTACTCCTGCTTTGCTACACTATGTTTTCTGCATAGGCGAGTGCTTCTAAAGCTCCATATAGCAGAATTGCATTCAGCTTACAGCCAGTCAGTGTAGTTAGAAATACAGCGATTGTGCTGGTTTTTTGAGTTAGAAATGAGGAAAGGGATATCTAGTGTAGTTAGGGAACTTTGTACCACAGTAGTTAGATGTAATAATCTAGTTTCTGTAGGGAAAGTGAAAGTGAAAGTGTGAGGGTTCTGTGTAGTGAGCACGTTCCACAGTGCTGATATATCTACAGCAGGTATACGTGCTTGCTAGTCAGCAAAATACATTGCCTCAGTGACAACTTAACGCCTGTTCTTGAAAGCGTTAGGTCCACTGTGCAAAAGGCTTTGCAACTGTGCGTGACACGCATCTGCTGTGCTGTATTCAGCGACAACTGTGGGTCGCATAGCAGTGTGCATTTTTCACCGCACAGAGTTGCCAACGCCTCAGTGACAAATATGCCAGGTAGACCAAGAAAAGGCATATGTGGCCCTGCTGCGGAAAGGGGCACAGCTTCTAGGGTGTCTAGAGGCAGGGGTGGACGTGGTGGTCAGTCCTCAGCCAGGCCACCATTTGCGGACCCGCCGGCAGCGGGTAAAACTATCCGGTCCCGGATCCTCAGAGACAGGAAGTCGAGTGAGGGCAAGATGGCCCTCACTCGACTCTATGGTCTTGGAGGACCGGAGCTACATCAAAAGACATTGCCTAGCAACCGGTTTAAAGGGCCACTTTTTTTTTTCTTTTTTTTTTTCCTCTTTCAACAATTTTTTTTTTCTTTTTTAGTGCAGTTGTGAGGTGTGAGGTCTTTTTGACCCCAGATCTCACAATAAAGAGGACCTGTCATGCCTATTTCTATTACAAGGGATGTTTACATTCCTTGTAATAGGAATAAAAATTATCAAAACATTTTTTTTTTAAACTGTATAAAAATAAAAAAATAATAAATAAAATAAATAGGAAAAAAAGAAATTAAAGCGGTCTGTCGCCGCAGAAGCAAACGCATACGCAAGTCCTGCCCACATATGTAAACGGTATTCAAACCATACATGTGAGGTATCGCCGCGATCGTTAGAGTGAGAGCAATAATTTGAGCCCTAGACCTCCTCTGTAACTCTAAGCTAGTAACCTGCAGAAATTTTCAAAATGTTGCCTATGGGGATTTTTAAGTACCAATGTTTGGCGCCATTCTGTGAGAATGCGCAATTTTCAAGCATGACATGTTGGGTATCTAATTACTCGGCGTAACATTATCTTTCACATTATGGAAAAAAATTGGGCTAAATTTACTGTTTTCTTATTTTTTAGTTCAAAAAAGTGAATTTTTTTCAAAAAAATCGCATTTGGAAGACTGCTGCGCAAATATGGTGTGATAAAAAATATTGCAACGATCTCCATTTTATTCTCTAGGGTCTTTGCTAAAAAAAAATATATAATGTTTGGGGGTTCCAAGTAGTTTTCTAGCAAAAAAAATGATTTTAGCTTGTAAACACCAAGTGTCAAAAATAGGCCCAGTCTTAAAGTGGATAAATGGACAACTTTGTGAAAAGGGCTACTGGAATGTTAGGCCTATGTTTGTGGCCAGGCTGTGAAAAAGTGTTACACATGTGGTATCGCCATACTCAGGAGGAATAGCAGAATGTATTTTGGGGTGCAATTTTTGCTATGTACATGCTATGTGTTAGAAATATTGCATAAATGGACAGCTTTGTGTAAAAAAACGTGTTTTCATTTTCTTTCCACATTTTCCAAAAACTTGTGGAAAAAAATGACATTCAAAAGACTCATTATGCCTCAAAAATTATACGTTGGGCTGTTTGCTTTCCAAAATGGGGTCATTTTATGGGGGTTTCCATTGTCCTGGTGCTCCAGGGCCTTCAAAAGTGCGATAGGTTGTCAGGAAATGATATGTGTAATTTGTGCTCCTAGAATGCCGAACGGTACTACTTGGATGTTAGGCCTCTGTATGTGGCCAGGCTGTGAAAAAGTCTCACACATGTGGTATCGCCATACTCAGGAGGAGTAGTAGAATGTTTCAAAATGTTGCCTATGGGGATTTTTAAGTACCAATGTTTGGCGCCATTCTGTGAGAATGCGCAATTTTGAAGCATTACATGTTGGGTATCTAATTACTCGGCCATACTCAGGAGGAGTAGTAGAATGTGTTTTGGGGTGTAGTTGCAAGTATACATGTGCTGTGTGAGAGAAATAACCTGTTAATAAGGCAATTTGTAAAAAAAAAACTCATTTTGCAAAGCATTGTGGGAAAAAATTACAACTTCAAAAAACTCACCATGCCCCTTATTAAATACCTTGGAATGTCTACTTTCCAAAAAGGGGTCATTTGGGGGGTATTTGTACTTTCCTGACTTTTTAGTGTCTCAAGAAATGAGATAGGCCTTCAGTACATCAGGTGTGATCAAGTGTGATCAATTTTCAATGATTCGCACCATAGCTTGTGGACTCTATAACTTTCACAAAGACCAAATAATATACACTTATTTGGTTTTTTTTACCAAAGATAAGTAGCAGTATAAATTTTGGCCAAAATTTGTGAAGAAAAATGACTAATTTGCAAAATTTTATGACAGAAACAAAGAAAATTTTGTTTTTTCACGATATTTTCAGTCTTTTTTTATTTATAGCACAAAAAATAAAAAACCCAGTATTTATCAAATAGCATCAAAAGAAAGCTCTATTTGTGTAAAAAAAAAAGGACACAATTTTTGTATGGGTACAGTCTAAAAATCCCTTTTTAGTCAAAATAACTGCATTTGGTAAGCGAAGGTCTGAAAAAAAAATGTAGTCAAAATAATTGTATTTTCGTCTATTAGAGTCTTAAAAAGCCGGTTTTGGACAAGATAATTGCATTTGGTAACCAATCGCCTGAAACAATTGTTTGGGTCAAAATGACTCTATTTTGGTCTCCAAGTGTCTAAAAAGCCTTTTTTAGTCAAAATAACTGCATTTGGTCACCAAAGGTCTGAAAAACTTTTTTAGCCAAAATGACTGTATTTTTGTCTTTTAGAGTCTTAAAAAGCCGGTTTTAGACAAGATAATTGCATTTCGTTACCAGTGATCTGAAAACATTTTTTTGGTCAAAATGACTCTATTTTGGTCTCCATGTGTCTAAAAATCCCTTTTTAGTCAAAATAACTGCATTTGGTCACCGAAGGTCTGAAAAAAAATTTAGTCAAAATGATTGTATTTTTGTCTATTAGAGTCTTAAAAAGCCGGTTTTGGACAAGATAATTGCATTTGGTAACCAATCGCCTGAAACATTTGTTTAGGTCAAAATGACTCTATATTGGTCTCCAAGTGTCTAAAAAGCCTTTTTTAGTCAAAATAACTGCATTTGGTCACCAAAGGTCTGAAAAACTTTTTTTGGCAAAATAACTGTATTTTTGTCTTTTAGAGTCTTAAAAAGCCGGTTTTAGACAAGATAATTGCATTTCGTTACCAGTGATCTGAAAACATTTTTTTGGTCAAAATGACTCTATTTTGGTCTCCATGTGTCTAAAAATCCCTTTTTAGTCAAAATAACTGCATTTGGTCACCGAAGGTCTGAAAAAAAATTTAGTCAAAATGATTGTATTTTCGTCTATTAGAGTCTTAAAAAGCCGGTTTTGGACAAGATAATTGAATTTGGTAACCAAAGGTCTGAAAACCTTTTTTTGGCAAAATGACTGTATTTTTGTCTTTTAGAGTCTTAAAAAGCCGGTTTTAGACAAGATAATTGCATTTCGTTACCAGTGATCTGAAAACATTTTTTTGGTCAAAATGACTCTATTTTGGTCTCCAAGTGTCTAAAAAGCCTTTTTTAGTCAAAATAACTGCATTTATTCACCAAAGGTCTGAAAAACTTTTTGAAAGTTTTTCAAAAAAAAGTCATTTTGATCAAAAAAATGTTTCCAGATCACTTTTAACGAAATGCAATTATCTTGTCTAAAACCGGCTTTTTAAGACTCTAAAATACAAAAATACAGTCATTTTGGCTAAAAAAGTTTTTCAGACCTTTGGTGACCAAACGTAGTTATTTTGACTAAAAAGGGCTTTTTTACGCTTTTTTCAATACGCTATGCTGTACCCTTCCAGGCTCTGGGTGGTGGCCCGGGATGAGGTGTTGTTCTTTGACAAGCCTTCTGCTGCTGTTCAATGGCTGGATTCTAATGGTGGGGCCCTGCGGGCGGCCACTTCCCCCAGGCGAGAAGACCTTTGAGGATCGTTTCTACTTTTTGGAACTTTTGTACTCTTTCGGCCGGTCATGGATCCTTTCGGTTCTCCTGCCTATACCTGGCACTTGATGTTACACACACTTTTCCTGTTATGATGGGAGCTCTTCTGCTGCAGTAATGGTTGCTACCTCTCACATGGTTGCTAATTTTGAGGAGACTACACTGGCATCGGTGGTCCCTCTTCGGTTCCCCCCCCCCCTTGGTCGTGACTGGACATGCCCTATTGACTCGTCCCTTCCCCCACACGTGGCAGACGTGTATTGCCTTTTTGTTCCCCCCTTTTTGCCTTTTTTCTGGTCCTGGACTTTGGTTAGATTTTTGCTTTTCCTGCATGTACTTTGTCGCTCTACTGCTATTATTTTACCCTATGCTGTGGATGTTCCTATTGACTGTTCTCTATGCTGGGGCTGCACCGGTACTGTGTGGGCTGGGCGACTACTCCTGTTGCTCTCTCTATATAGCTGGGCTGTGCTGATGGGGTGTAGTGGGTTCACCTTTTCTGGGTGCCCTCTTTCACCTCCCTGGCCGGGTTGCCTGACGCTCCGTGTATGGCTACATTTTGACTATGGCTGATAATATTTGTGTGATGTCCTGGAATGTGCGGGGCCTCAGCAACCCGGTAAAGAGGACGGCGGTGCTCCGCACCATCAAACGCCTGCAGGCAGATGTGGTTTGCCTGCAGGAGACCCATATGTCTCCTTCCACTTCCCCGTGTCTAGCTCCTAGCGTATTTAGTCACCAGTTCCACTCTGTTTACTCCACTTATTCGAGAGGGGTGTGTATTTTCATTAAGAAGGGCGTACGGTTTCTATGCTCAAAGTCTGTGATTGACCCTGAGGGCCGGTTTGTTTTATCCTGCCAACTAGCAAGCCTTAGGTGTGTACTTGTGCCCCCCCCCGTATTCTGCAGGGGTACTTAAACTTATCGTGCCACATATTGCTCAACTTCCTGATGTGCCCCCGCTGATGTTGGGGGACTTTACTGCCTGGGATAGGTTTTCCTCTCACTCCGGTGGACCTATGCTGGCCGGGGGGCTACGCCCCTTGCTCGGTTGGTGGGTGAACTCGGACTGACAGATGTCTGGAGGATGGGCCACCCTGAGGTACGAAAGTTTTCGTGCTTCTTGGCGTCACACTCGGGATTGTCTAGGATAGATCTGGGGCTGGGTAATGGTTCGCTACTGCCTCTGGTGGTCGTGGCGGGGAAATCCCTTTGGAAACTCAATGCATTCTGGCTGACGCTCTTTCCTAGTCCTGATCCCCTGCCACCCAAACTAACATCCTTTTTTGCTGACAATTTGGAATCCGCAGAGGTGGGGGTGGTGTGGGATGCGGCTAAGGCATTCATGGGAGGTCAGTTTATACGTACGGTTAATGCCATTAAAACGGACACCAGGCAATGGGAGAATACTGTGTTGGATGCAGTGACTAGAGTGGAGGAAACTTATGTTAGGGACCCGTCAGATGATACTCAGAGGTCGTGGCTGGCTGCCCAATCTATGGCCAAGTCGGTCTCGATTCAAAAGGCTGAAAACAAGCGCTTATTCTTGCAGCAGAGGTATTTTTAGAAGGGAGAAAACACGGGTCATATGTTGGCCATGCTGGTTCGCTCGCAGCAGCCTGCGGCATTTATACCCCAGATTAAGGATCCTCGGGGGGTGCTCTGGCACGCCACGGCTGACATACGGAGAGTACTTGGGAAGTTTTATGCTGATCTTTACTCCTCTAAGATCTCGGCTGACTCACGAGAAATTGCCGATTTTTTTGGCTTCCTGCGATTTGCCTTCTCTGTCTGCCTGGGACGTGGCTGTGCTTGGGGCCCCCCTTACGGAAAATTAACTTTATGCGGCCTTGAAATCTACTAAGCCTGGTAAATCTCCGGGGGCTAATGGTATCCCGTCGGAGGTTTACAGCCGATACGCTGAACAGTTGGTGCCCGTGCTGCTGCGGGTATATAACGAAGCCTTCCGTATTGGCCGCTGTTAGGAATGCTTCCTGAGCACACTGATGTGCTGTCATGAATCTGCAATCTAAAGGGTTAACCTAGAGCAGACTAATTGCAGTAATTGGCAAACAGGCTGCCTTATTTAAACAGCTCAGAAGCACTGTGTCTTTGCTGACTTGTCTGCAGCTCTTCCTGTGTTCCTGAAGCCTGCTTCCTGTTACCTGTTTGATATCCGTTTTGACCTTTGGCTTGTTCCTGACCTTGTTGACCTGCTGCCTGTCCTAACCCCCGGCTTGTTTGACCATTCTCTCGGATCTCCCTTGTCTGCTTATCTGCCTTCGGATCATGACCAGCTTCTCCCTTGGTGGGGCGACCCTGAGGACTGCGACCTGGTATCCACACGCAGCAAAATCCATCCTCACCACTAGAGGCTCTGGTGAAAACCGGTGGATACTTAGATTCCGCACCTCAGGTTAGCCTGTGTCACTTACCTTGGGGGTTCCCGTCTAAGCACCGCCCTCTGGCACATGTGGGGCCTTCCTCTGCCATCAGGCTACCTCTTGTATCCCTAACAGCCACCTTCCTGCCTCTATGTCCAAAGCTATAGTTGTTTTCCTGCTGAAGCCCGGCAAGGATCCGCTTTTGGCGGATTCCTAAAGGCCCATATCTCTACTCACAACGGATGTTAAAATTCTAGCTAAGATACTGGCCACTAGGCTGTCCTCTGTTGTCCAGGGGGTTGTCCATAGGGATCAATCGGGGTTTATCCTGACCAAATCGACGGCACTTAATCTCCGCCGACTATTTCTGAACCTTCAGATCCCAGTAGACAACCCTGGGAACCGGGCAGTCTTTTCGCTAGATGCCGCTAAGGCATTCGATAGTGTTGAATGGGTGTACCTATGGGAAGTTCTCAAACGCATTGGTGTGGGAGAGAACTTTCTGAACTGGGTGCGGGTACTGTACCCCCATGGCCAGACTGAGGGTGAAAGGGGAGCTTTCTGGACCCTTCTGTTTGCACAGGGTGACTAGACAGGGCTGCCCACTATCTCCATTGCTGTTTGCCATGGCACTGGAGACCTTAGCGGCGCGGATTCGGTCCTCCCCTGACATAGTGGGGTTCAGAAGGGGCTCCCATGCAGACGTTATCTCACTCTATGCGGATGACACACTGCTCTACCTAGGTGATACAGGGGAATCCTTGCGGGCGGTAATGTCCCTTATTGACTATTTTGGGTCCCTGTCGGGATTTTCCATAAATTGGGATAAATCAGTTTTAATGCCCCTTGATCCCATAACTCAGCCTCTTCCGGACTGTGCATCCACAGTGCGAGTGGTTGACTGCTTCAAATATTTGGGGATCCAGGTGTCTCCTGATCCTACCCAGTATATCACACTGAACCTCGTACCTCTGCTGCAAAGTTCCCTTGTCGGTGGCTGGGTGAGTCAATCTAATTAAGATGGTGTGGGCTCCTCAACTTCTTTATGTCTTGCACAACTCCCCAATCTGGATACCCAGGAAATGGTTGTATAGGATTGACTCCCAGTTCCGAGAACTGATCTGGTGCTAAAAAGTGGCTAGGATTAAATTGGCTACCCTGCAGATGGGCAAGGATAGTGGTGGCTTGGCAGTCCCCAACCCCAGAGTATATTTTCTAGCCTTCCAGGTTCAGCATATGGGGGGATGGGGTCTTTTGGATCCATTCGTTCCTATTGGGTCCCTACTGACTCGCCTCACCCTGTCCTTGTACACCTTGAAGCGGGGTTCTCCAATATGGGGACTCGGTTACCCACACTCGCCTTGATTCGCATGGTGTGGCACTGTGTCAAGGGGATGTTGCAGATCACGGGTTACCTTCCTCAGACTCCGATTAGGCATAATCGCAACTTTTCGGAACTGTTTCGTCTAGAGGGCGTGGAGATGTGGGAGGCCCATGGTGTATATTTTATAGCACAATTGTTCAGAGCTGGGGTACTGAAATATATTCAAGACTTACAGAGGGAGTTTGATGTTCCTAGGCACTGTTTCTTTCGCTACCTACAATTGAGACACGCGATGATGGCCCAGGCAGGCTTGGCTTCTTTGACACCCGACACTCACTGCCTGTTGGGTGAGGTGTTTCGGGTCTCGGACAAGAAGGGTATGATCTCACAGGTTTATGTCCTTCTGTTGGGATCCGTGCAGGACCCCTCTTCCCTCCCTGCTCGTGCGGGGTGGGAGGGGGGATCTTGGACCCATAGATGGGCAGACGTGGGATCTTTGCCTCTCATCAATCATCGATTTTGGATCGCCTCCAGGGTGCTGAGCAGGGGCCAGTGGATAACACAGGTCAATGCCTCTTTAATCAGGGAAAAGCCATACCAGCATCGAAATGCTCACAAGAAATTTGCCCCGTTATGGCAACCTTGGTTGGATGACCCGGCCTTGGCTCCCCCCAGTTGGTTATGGATCGGCTGCTCATTGGATAGGGTAGCATTTCTTGAGAAGGTCTAGCGTGCAGAGTCCTCCCTTCCTTTCCCCCTCCCCCCAACCTTTAAATTTTCTGCCACTGTTTTCCTTTTTTCCCTTCCCTTCTCCTTTGCACTTAGTACTTCAGGTGGGTTTTTGCTACTTTACGGAGGTGTGTGCTATATTGCTAGATGTTCATGGTCCTATTACTATTGGGAGGAAATAACTGTATGTTTTTATTTATCCTTCTCTTATGCACAGGGGCACATGCTCAGGTTTGTTTACTTGGCTGTAATTTTCACCTGAATGCAATGGTTTATGGATGACGTTTTCCTGTACTGTTGCTGTTATATCCTTTATATATTTGTATTTTTCCGAACACTGGTTCTGTAACTGATTATGTCTACCGTTCATGTTATTTATTCAGTGTACTGTTTATACTCAATAAATATTAAAAAAAATTCAGACCTTTGGTGATTAAATGCAAAAAAATAAATGCTTTTTAGACACTTGGAGACCAAAATAGAGTCATTTTGACCCAAACAAGTGTTTCAGGCGGTTGGTGACCAAATACAGTTATTTTGACTAAAAGGGGCTTTTTAGACACTTGGAGACCAAAATAGAGTCATTTTGACCAAAAAAATGTTTTCAGATCACTGGTTACGAAATGCAATTATCTTGTCTAAAACCGGCTTTTTAAGACTCTTAAAGAAAAAAATACAGTCATTTTGGCTAAAAAAGTTTTTCAGACCTTTGGTGACCAAATGCAGTTATTTTGACTAAAAAAGGCTTTTTAGACACTTGGAGACCAAAATAGAGTCATTTTGAGCCAAACAAATGTTTCAGGCGATTGGTTACCAAATGCAATTATCTTGTCAAAAACCGGCTTTTTAAGACCCTAATAGACCAAAATACAATAATTTTGACTACATTTTTTTTTCAGACCTTTGGTGAAAATAACTGCATTTGTTCACCAAAGGTCTGAAAACCTTTTTAAGCCAAAATGACTATATTTTTGTATTTAAGAGTCTTAAAACACCGCTTCTAGACAAAGTAAAGTACTCTTGGTAACCAATGGCCTGAAAAAATGTTTTTGGTCAAAATGACTCTATTTAGGTCTCCAAGTGTCCAAAAAGCCCTTTTTAGTCAAAATAACTACGTTTGGTCACCAAAGGTCTGAAAAACTTTTTTAGCCAAAATGACTGTATTTTAGTCTTTTGGAGTCTTAAAAAGCCGGTTTTAGACAAGATAATCGCATTTCGTATGCAGTGATCTGAAAACATTTTTTTAGTCAAAGTGACTCTATTTTGGTCTCCAAGTGTGTCTAAAAAGCCCCTTTGAGTCAAAATAACTGTATTTGGTCAAAAATGATTGTATTTTCGTCTATTAGAGTCTTAAAAAGCCGGTTTTGGACAAGATAATTGCATTTGGTAACCAATCGCCTGAAACATTTGTTTGGGTCAAAATGACTATTTTGGTCTCCAAGTGTCTAAAAAGCCTATTTTAGTCAAAATAAATGCATTTGTTCACCATAGGTCTGAAAACCTTTTTTTAGCCAAAATGACTGTATTTTTGTCTTTTAGAGGCTTAAAAAGCCGGTTTTAGACAAGATAATTGCATTTTGTAACCAGTGATCTGAAAACATTTTTTTGGTCAAAATGATTCTATTTTGGTCTCCAAGTGTCTAAAAAGCCTTTTTTAGTCAAAATAACTGCATTTGGTCACCAAAGGTCTGAAAATCTTTTTTAGCCAAAATGACTGTATTTTTGTCTTTTAGAGTCTTAAAACACTGCTTTTAGACAAGATAAACTACATTTGGTAACCAATGGCCTGAAAAAATGTTTTTGGTCAAAATGACTCTATTTAGGTCTCCAAGTGTCCAAAAAGCCCTTTTTAGTCAAAATAACTACGTTTGGTCACCAAAGGTCTGAAAAACTTTTGTAGCCAAAATGACTATATTTTTGTCTTTTAGAGTCTTAAAAAGCCGGTTTTAGACAAGATAATTGCATTTCGTTACCAGTGATCTGAAAAATTTTTTTCGTTAAAATGACTCTATTTTGGTCTCCATGTGTCTAAAAATCCCTTTTTAGTCAAAATAACTGCATTTGGTCACCGAAGGTTTGAAAAAAAATCTAGTAAAATGATTGTATTTTCGTCTATTAGAGTCTTAAAAAGCCGGTTTTGGACAAGATAATTGCATTTGGTAACCAATCGCCTGAAACATTTGTTTGGGTCAAAATGACTCTATTTTGGTCTCCAAGTGTCTAAAAAGCCTTTTTTTGTCAAAATAACTATATTTGGTCACCAAAGGTCTGAAATAAAAAATTAGTCAAAATGACTGTATTTTCATCTATTAGAGTCTTAAAAAGCCGGTTTTTGACAAGATAATTGCATTTGGTCACCAAAGGTCTGAAAAACTTTTTTGCCAAAATGACTGTATTTTTGTCTTTTAGAGTCTTAAAACACTGCTTTTAGACAAGATAAACTACATTTGGTAACCAATGGCCTGAAAAAATGTTTTTGGTCAAAATGACTCTATTTAGGTCTCCAAGTGTCCAAAAAGCCCTTTTTAGTCAAAATAACTACGTTTGGTCACCAAAGGTCTAAAAAACTTTTTTAGCCAAAATGACTGTATTTTTGTATTTTAGAGTCTTAAAAAGCCGGTTTTAGACAAGATAATTGCATTTCGTTACCAGTGATCTGAAAAAATGTTTTTGGTCAAAATGACTCTATTTAGGTCTCCAAGTGTCTAAAAAGCCATTTTTGATTTAAGTTTGTTGGGCACCCGGAGGTTGCCCTTAAGGGGGGGGGGTAATGTTAGGAATGCTTCCTGAGCACACTGATGTGCTGTCATGAATCTGCAATCTAAAGGGTTAACCTAGAGCAGACTAATTGCAGTAATTGGCAAAGAGGCTGCCTTATTTAAACAGCTCAGAAGCACTGTGTCTTTGCTGACTTGTCTGCAGCTCTTCCTGTGTTCCTGAAGCCTGCTTCCTGTTACCTGTTTGATATCCATTTTGACCTTTGGCTTGTTCCTGACCTTGTTAACCTGCTGCCCGTCCTGACCCCCGGCTTGTTTGACCATTCTCTCAGATCTCCCTTGTCTGCTTATCTGCCTTCGGATCTTGACCGGCTTCTCCCTTGGTGGGGTGACCCTGAGGACTGCGACCTGGTATCCACACGCAGCAAAATCCATCCTCACCACTAGAGGCTCTGGTGAAAACCGGTGGATACTTAGATTCCGCACCTCAGGTTAGCCTGTGTCACTTACCTTGGGGGTTCCCGTCTAAGCACCGCCCTCTGGCACACGTGGGGCCTTCCTCTGCCATCAGGCTACCTCTTGTATCCCTAACAGCCACCTTCCTGCCTCTATGTCCGAAGCTATAGTTGTTTTCCTGCTGAGACCTGGCAAGGACCCGCTTTTGGCGGATTCCTAAAGGCCCATATCTCTACTCACAACGGATGTTAAAATTCTAGCTAAGATACTGGCCACTAGGCTGTCCTCTGTTGTCCAGGGGGTTGTCCATAGGGATCAATCGGGGTTTATCCTGACCAGATCGATGGCACTTAATCTCCACCGACTATTTCTGAACCTTCAGATCCCAGTAGACAACCCTGGGAACCGGGCAGTCTTTTCGCTAGATGCCGCTAAGGCATTCGATAGTGTTGAATGGGTGTACCTATGGGAAGTTCTCAAACGCATTGTTGTAGGAGAGAACTTTCTGAACTGGGTGCGGGTACTGTACGCTGCCCCCACGGCCAGACTGAGGGTGAAAGGGGAGCTTTCTGGACCCTTCTGTTTGCACAGGGGGACTAGACAGGGCTGCCCACTATCTCCATTGCTGTTTGCCATGGCACTGGAGACCTTAGCGGCGCGGATTCGGTCCTCCCCTGACATAGTGGGGTTCAGAAGGGGCTCCCATGCAGACGTTATCTCACTCTATGCGGATGACACACTGCTCTACCTAGGTGATACAGGGGAATCCTTGCGGGCGGTAATGTCCCTTATTGACTATTTTGGGTCCCTGTCGGGATTTTCCATAAATTGGGATAAATCAGTTTTAATGCCCCTTGATCCCATAACTCAGCCTCTTCCGCACTGTGCATCCACAGTGCGAGTGGTTGACTGCTTCAAATATTTGGGGATCCAGGTGTCTCCTGATCCTACCCAGTATATCACACTGAACCTCGTACCTCTGCTGCAAAGTTCCCTTGTCGGTGGCTGGGCGAGTCAATCTAATTAAGATGGTGTGGGCTCCTCAACTTCTTTATGTCTTGCACAACTCCCCAATCTGGATACCCAGGAAATGGTTGTATAGGATTGACTCCCATTTCCGAGAACTGATCTGGTGCAAAAAAGTGGCTAGGATTAAATTGGCTACCCTTCAGATGGGCAAGGATAGTGGTGGCTTGGCAGTCCCCAACCCCAGAGTATATTTTCTAACCTTCCAGGTTCAGCATATGGGGGGCTGGGATCTTTTGGATCCATTCGTTCCTATTGGGTCCCTACTGACTCGCCTCACCCTGTCCTTGTACACCTTGAAGCGGGGTTCTCCAATATGGGGACTCGGTTACCCACACTCGCCTTGATTCGCATGGTGTGGCGCTGTGTCAAGGGGATGTTGCAGATCACGGGTTACATTCCTCAGGCTCCGATTTGGCATAATCGCAACTTTTCGGAACTGTTTCGTCTAGAGGGTGCGGAGATGTGGGAGGCCCATGGTGTATATTTTATAGCACAATTGTTCAGAGCTGGGGTACTGAAATATATTCAAGACTTACAATGGCCCAGGCAGGCTTGGCTTCTTTGACACCCGACACTCACTGCCTGTTGGGTGAGGTGTTTTGGGTCTCGGACAAGAAGGGTATGATCTCAAAGGTTTATGTCCTTCTGTTGGGATCCGTGCAGGACCCCTCTTCCCTCCCTGCTCGTGCGGGGTGGGAGGGGGGATCTTGGACCCATAGATGGGCAGACGTGGGATCTTTGCCTCTCATCAATCATCGATTTTGGATCGCCTCCAGGGTGCTGAGCAGGGGCCAGTGGATAACACAGGTCAATGCCTCTTTAATCAGGGAAAAGCCATACCAGCATCGAAATGTTCACAAGAAATTTGCCTCGTTATGGCAACCTTGTTTGGATGACCCGGCCTTGGCTCCCCCCAGTTGGTTATGGATCGGCTGCTCATTGGATAGGGTAGCATTTCTTGAGAAGGTCTAGCATGCAGAGTCCCCCCTTCCTTTCCCCCTCCCCCCAACCTTTAAATTTTCTGCCACTGTTTTCCTTTTTTCCCTTCCCTTCTCCTTTGCACTTAGTACTTCAGGTGGGTTTTTGCTACTTTACGGAGGTGTGTACTATATTGCTAGATGTTCATGGTCCTATTACTATTGGGAGGGAATAACTGTATGTTTTTATTTATCCTTCTCTTATGCACAGGGGCACATGCTCAGGTTTGTTTACTTGGCTGTAATTTTCACCTGAATGCAATGGTTTATGGATGACGTTTTCCTGTACTGTTGCTGTTATATCCTTTATATATTTGTATTTTGTATTTGTATTTGTAACACTGGTTCTGTAACTGATTATGTCTACCATTCATGTTATTTATTCAGTGTACTGTTTATACTCAATAAATATAAAAAAAATTCAGACCTTTGGTGATTAAATGCAAAAAAATAAATGCTTTTTAGACACTTGGAGACCAAAATAGAGTCATTTTGACCCAAACAAATGTTTCAGGCGGTTGGTTACCAAATGTAATTATCTTGTCCAAGACCGGCTTTTTAAGACTAATAGACGAAAATACAATCATTTTGACTAAATTTTTTTTCAGACCTTCGGTGACCAAATGCAGTTATTTTGACTAAAATGGGCTTTTTGGACACTTGGAGATCTAAATAGAGTCATTTTGACCAAAAACATTTTTTCAGGCCATTGGTTACCAAATGTAGTTTATCTTGTCTAAAAGCAGTGTTTTAAGACTCTAATAGACAAAAATACAGTCATTTTGGCTAAAAAAGTTTTTCAGACCTTTGGTGACCAAATGCAGTTATTTTGACTAAAAAAGGCTTTTTAGACACTTGGAGACCAAAATAGAATCATTTTGACCAAAAAAATGTTTTCAGATCACTGCATACGAAATGCAATTATCTTGTCTAAAACCGGCTTTTTAAGACTCTAAAAGACAAAAATACAGTCATTTTGGCTAAAAAAGTTTTTCAGACCTTTGGTGACCAAACGTAGTTATTTTGACTAAAAAGGGCTTTTTAGACACTTGGAGACCTAAATAGAGTCATTTTGACCAAAAACATTTTTTCAGGCCATTGGTTACCAAGAGTACTTTACCCTGTCTAAAAGCGGTGTTTTAAGACTCTAAAATACAAAAATATAGTCATTTTGGCTAAAAAAGGTTTTCAGACCTTTGGTGAACAAATGCATTTATTTTGACTAAAATAGGGTTTTTAGACACTTGGAGACCTAAATAGAGTCGTTTTGACCCAAACAAATGTTTCAGGCAATTGGTTACCAAATGCAATTATCTTGTCAAAAACCGGCTTTTTAAGACTCTAATACACGAAAATACAGTCATGTTGACTAATTTTTTATTTCAGACCTTTGGTGACCAAATATAGTTATTTTGACTAAAAAAGGCTTTTTAGACACTTGGAGACCTAAATAGAGTCATTTTGACCAAAAAGATGTTTTAAGATCACTGGTAACGAAATGCAATTATCTTGTCTAAAACCGGCTTTTTAAGACTCTAAAAGACAAAAATACAGTCATTTTGGCTAAAAAAGTCTTTCAGACCTTTGGTGACCAAATGCAGTAATTTTGACTAAAAAAGGCTTTTTAGACACTTGGAGACCAAAATAGAGTCATTTTGACCCAAACAAATGTTTCAGGCGATTGGTTACCAAATGCAATTATCTTGTCCAAAACCGGCTTTTTAAGACTCTAAAAGACAAAAATACAAATCATTTTGACTATTTTTTTTTTCAGTCCATCGGTGACCAAATGCAGTTATTTTGACTGAAAAGGGATTTTTAGACACATGGAGACCAAAATAGAGTCATTTTGACCAAAAAAATGTTTTCAGATCACTGGTAATGAAATGCAATTATCTTGTCTAAAACCGGCTTTTTAAGACTCTAAAAGACAAAAATACAGTCATTTTGGCTAAAAAAGTCTTTCAGACCTTTGGTGACCAAATGCAGTAATTTTGACTAAAAAAAGACTTTTTAGACACTTGGAGATCAAAATAGAGTCATTTTGACCCAAACAAATGTTTCAGGCGATTGGTTACCAAATGCAATTATCTTGTCCAAAACCGGCTTTTTAAGACTCTAATTAGACGAAAATACAATTATTTTGACTAAATTTGTTTTTCAGACCTTCGGTGACCAAATGCAGATATTTTGACAAAAAAAAGGGATTTTTAGACACATGGAGACCAAAATAGAGTCATTTTGACCAAAAAAATGTTTTCAGATCACTGGTAATGAAATGCAATTATCTTGTCTAAAACCGGCTTTTTAAGACTCTAAAAGACAAAAATACAGTCATTTTGGCTAAAAAAGTTTTTCAGACCTTTAGTGACCAAATGCAGTTATTTTGACTAAAAAAGGCTTTTTAGACACTTGGAGACCAAAATAGAGTCATTTTGATCAAAAAAATGTTTCCAGATCACTTTTAACGAAATGCAATTATCTTGTCTAAAACCGGCTTTTTAAGACTCTAAAATACAAAAATACAGTCATTTTGGCTAAAAAAGTTTTTCAGACCTTTGGTGACCAAACGTAGTTATTTTGACTAAAAAGGGCTTTTTGGACACTTGGAGACCTAAATAGAGTCATTTTGACCAAAAACATTTTTTCAGGCCATTTGTTACCAAATGTAGTTTATCTTGTCTAAAAGCAGTGTTTTAAGACTCTAAAAGACAAAAATACAGTCATTTTGGCTAAAAAAGTTTTTCAGACCTTTGGTGACCAAATGCAGTTATTTTGACCAAAAAGGCTTTTTAGACACTTGGAGACCAAAATAGAATCATTTTGATCGAAAAATGTTTTCAGATCACTGCATACGAAATGCAATTATCTTGTCTAAAACCGGCTTTTTAAGACTCTAAAAGACAAAAATACAGTCATTTTGACTAATTTTTTATTTCAGACCTTTGGTGACCAAATGCAGTTATTTTGACTAATAAAGGCTTTTTAGACACTTGAAGACCAAAATAGAGTCATTTTGACCCAAACAAATGTTTCAGGCGATTGGTTACCAAATGCAATTATCTTGTCAAAAACCGGCTTTTTAAGACTCTAATAGACGAAAATACAATCATTTAAACTACATTTTTTGTTTAAAACCTTTGGTGACCAAATACAGATATTTTGACCAAAGGGGTCTTTTAAGACACTTGGAGACCAAAATAGAGTCATTTTGACCAAAAAAATGTTTTCAGATCACTGGTAACGAAATGCAATTAACTTGTCTAAAACCGGCATTTTAAGACTAAAAGACAAAAATACAGTCATTTTGGTTAAAAAAAAGTTTTTCAGACCTTTGGTGACCAAACGTAGTTATTTTGACTAAAAAGGGCTTTTTGGACACTTGGAGACCTAAATAGAGTAATTTTGACCAAAAACATTTTT
Source organism: Pelophylax lessonae (assembly GCF_965119305.1). Classification (NCBI taxonomy): domain Eukaryota; kingdom Metazoa; phylum Chordata; class Amphibia; order Anura; family Ranidae; genus Pelophylax; species Pelophylax lessonae. The sequence continues at coordinate 153,173,723 of NC_138773.1, forward strand.
TCAGGCCATTGGTTACCAAATGTAGTTTATCTTGTCTAAAAGCAGTGTTTTAAGACTCTAAAAGACAAAAATACAGTCATTTTGGCTAAAAAAGTTTTTCAGACCTTTGGTGACCAAATGCAATTATCTTGTCAAAAACCGGCTTTTTAAGACTCTAATAGATGAAAATACAGTCATTTTGACTAATTTTTTTATTTCAGACCTTTGGTGACCAAATATAGTTATTTTGACTAAAAAAGGCTTTTTAGACACTTGGAGACCAAAATAGAGTCATTTTGACCCAAACAAATGTTTCAGGCGATTGGTTACCAAATGCAATTATCTTGTCCAAAACCGGCTTTATAAGACTCTAATAGACGAAAATACAATCATTTTGACTAGATTTTTTTTCAAACCTTCGGTGACCAAATGCAGTTATTTTGACTAAAAAGGGATTTTTAGACACATGGAGAACAAAATAGAGTCATTTTGACAAAAAAAAATTTTTCAGATCACTGGTAACGAAATGCAATTATCTTGTCTAAAACCGGCTTTTTAAGACTCTAAAAGACAAAAATACAGTCATTTTGGCTAAGAAAGTTTTTCAGACTTTTGGTGACCAAACGTAGTTATTTTGACTAAAAAGGGCTTTTTGGACACTTGGAGACCTAAATAAAGTCATTTTGACCAAAAACATTTTTTCAGGCCATTGGTTACCAAATGTAGTTTATCTTGTCTAAAAGCAGTGTTTTAAGACTCTAAAAGACAAAAATACAGTCATTTTGGCTAAAAAAGATTTTCAGACCTTTGGTGACCAAATGCAGTTATTTTGACTAAAAAAGGCTTTTTAGACACTTGGAGACCAAAATAGAATCATTTTGACCAAAAAAAAGTTTTCAGATCACTGCATACGAAATGGAATTAAATGGAATTAAAACCGCCTTTTTAAGACTCTAAAAGACAAAAATACAGTCATTTGGTCTAAAAAAGTTTTTCAAACCTTTGGTGACCAAACAAAGTTATTTTGACTAAAAAGGGCTTTTTAGACACTTGGAGACCTAAATAGAGTCATTTTGACCAAAAACATTTTTTCAGGCCATTGCTTACCAAGAGTACTTTACTTTGTCTAAAAGCGGTGTTTTAAGACTCTAAAATACAAAAATATAGTCATTTTGGCTTAAAAAGGTTTTCAGACCTTTGGTGAACAAATGCAGTTATTTTCACCAAAGGTCTGAAAAAAAACATGTAGTCAAAATTATTGTATTTTCGTCTATTAGAGTCTTAAAAAGCCGGTTTTTGACAAGATAATTGCATTTGGTAACCAATCGCCTGAAACATTTGTTTGGCTCAAAATGACTCTATTTTGGTCTCCAAGTGTCTAAAAAGCCTTTTTTAGTCAAAATAACTGCATTTGGTCACCAAAGGTCTGAAAAACTTTTTTAGCCAAAATGACTGTATTTTTGTCTTTAAGAGTCTTAAAAAGCCGGTTTTAGACAAGATAATTGCATTTCGTAACCAGTGATCTGAAAACATTTTTTGGTCAAAATGACTCTATTTTGGTCTCCAAGTGTCTAAAAAGCCCCTTTTAGTCAAAATAACTGTATTTGGTCACCAAAGGTCTGAAAAAAATGTAGTTTAAATTATTGTATTTTCGTCTATTAGAGTCTTAAAAAGCCGGTTTTGGACAAGAAAATTGCATTTGGTAACCAATCGCATGAAACATTTGTTTGGGTCAAAATGACTTTATTTTGGTCTCCAAGTGTCTAAAAAGCTTATTTTAGTCAAAATAAAGGCATTTTGTCACTAAAGGTCTGAAAACCTTTTTTTAGCCAAAATGACTGTATTTTTGTCTTTTAGAGTCTTAAAACACCGCTTTTAGACAAGATAAACTACTCTTGGTAACCAATGGCCTGAAAAAATGTTTTTGGTCAAAATGACTCTATTTAGGTCTCCAAGTGTCTTAAAAGCCCTTTTTAGTCAAAATAACTACGTTTGGTCACACAAGGTCTGAAAAACTTTTTTTTAGCCAAAATGACTGTGTTTTTGTCTATTAGTCTTAAAAAGCTTGTTTTAGACAAGTTAATTGCATTTTGTTACCAGTGATCTAAAAACATTTTTTGGTCAAAATGACTCTATTTTGATCTCCAAGTGTCTAAAAAGCTTATTTTAGTCAAAATAAATGCATTTTTTCACCAAAGGTCTGAAAAACGTTTTTAGCCAAAATGACTGTATTTTTGTCTTTTAGAGTCTTAAAACACTTCTTTTAGACAAGATAATTGCATTTCGTTACCAGTGATCTGAAAAATTTTTTTGGTCAAAATGACTCTATTTTGGTCTCCATGTGTCTAAAAATCCCTTTTTAAACAAAATAACTGCATTTGGTCACCGAAGGTTTGAAAAAAAATTTAGTCAAAATGATTGTGTTTTCGTCTAATAGAGTCTTAAAAAGCCGGTTTTGGACAAGATAATTGCATTTGGTAACCAATGGCCTGAAAATATGTTTTTGGTCAAAATGACTCTATTTAGGTCTCCAAGTGTCCAAAAAGCCCGTTTTAGTCAAAATAACTACGTTTGGTCACCAAAGGTCTGAAAAACTTTTTTAGCCAAAATGACTGTATTTTAGTCTTTTAGAGTCTTAAAAAGCCGGTTTTAGACAAGATAATCGCATTTCGTATGCAGTGATCTGAAAACATTTTTTTGGTCAAAGTGACTCTATTTTGGTCTCCAAGTGTGTCTAAAAAGCCCCTTTTAGTCAAAATAACTGTATTTGGTCAAAAATTATTGTATTTTCGTCTATTAGAGTCTTAAAAAGCCGGTTTTGGACAAGATAATTGCATTTGGTAACCAATCGCCTGAAACATTTGTTTGGGTCAAAATGACTATTTTGGTCTCCAAGTGTCTAAAAAGCCTATTTTAGTCAAAATAAATGCATTTGTTCACCAAAGGTCTGAAAACCTTTTTTTAGCCAAAATGACTGTATTTTTGTCTTTTATAGTCTTAAAAAGCCGGTTTTAGACAAGATAATTGCATTTCGTAACCAGTGATCTGAAAACATTTTTTTGGTCAAAATGACTCTATTTTGGTCTCCAAGTGTCTAAAAAGCCCTTTTTAGTAAAAAAAACTGCATTTGGTCACCAAAGGTCTGAAATAAAAATTTAGTCAAAATGACTGTATTTTCGTCTATTAGAGTCTTAAAAAGCCGGTTTTGGACATGATAATTGCATTTGGTAACCAATCGCCTGAAACATTTGTTTGGGTCAAAATGACTCTATTTTGGTCTCCAAGTGTCTAAAAAGACTATTTTAGTCAAAATAAATGCATTTGGTCACCAAAGGTCTGAAAAACATTAGTTAAATTTAGTCAAAATTACTATTTTTGTCTTTTAGAGTCTTAAAACACTGCTTTTAGACAAGATAAACTACATTTGGTAACCAATAGCCTAAAAAAAATGTTTTTGGTCAAAATGACTCTATTTAGGTCTCCAAGTGTCTACAAAGCCCTTTTTAGTCAAAATAACTACGTTTGGTCACCAAAGGTCTGAAAAACTTTTTTAGCCAAAATGACTGTATTTTTGTATTTTAGAGTCTTAAAAAGCCGGTTTTAGACAAGATAATTGCATTTCGTTACCAGTGATCTGAAAACATTTTTTTGGTCAAAATGACTCAATTTTGTCTCCATGTGTCTAAAAAGCCCTTTTTAGTCAAAATAACTGCATTTGGTCAACAACCGCCTGAAACATTTGTTTGGGTCAAAATGACTCTATTTTGGTCTCCAAGTGTCTAAAAAGCATTTATTTTTTTGCATTTAATCACCAAAGGTCTGAATTTTTTTTAAATATTTATTGAGTATAAACAGTACACTGAATAAATAACATGAACGGTAGACATAATCAGTTACAGAACCAGTGTTTGGAAAAATACAAATATATAAAGGATATAACAGCAACAGTACAGGAAAACGTCATCCATAAACCATTGCATTCAGGTGAAAATTACAGCCAAGTAAACAAACCTGAGCATGTGCCCATGTGCATAAGAGAAGGATAAATAAAAACATACAGTTATTCCCTCCCAATAGTAATAGGAGCATGAACATCTAGCAATATAGCACACACCTCCGTAAAGTAGCAAAAACCCACCTGAAGTACTAAGTGCAAAGGAGAAGGGAAGGGAAAAAAGGAAAACTGTGGCAAAAAATTTAAAGGTTGGGGGAGGGGGAAAGGAAGGGAGGACTCTGCACGCTAGACCTTCTCAAGAAATGCTACCCTGTCCAATGAGCAGCCGATCCATAACCAACTGGGGGGAGCCAAGGCCGGGTCATCCAACCAAGGTTGCCATAACGGGGCAAATTTCTTGTGAGCATTTCGATGCTGGTATGGCTTTTCCCTGATTAAAGAGGCATTGACCTGTGTTATCCACTGGCCCCTGCTCGGCACCCTGGAGGCGATCCAAAATCGATGATTGATGAGAGGCAAAGATCCCACGTCTGCCCATCTATGGGTCCAAGATCCCCCTCCCACCCCGCACGAGCAGGGAGGGAAGAGGGGTCCTGCACGGATCCCAACAGAAGGACATAAACCTGTGAGATCATACCCTTCTTGTCCGAGACCCGAAACACCTCACCCAACAGGCAGTGAGTGTCGGGTGTCAAAGAAGCCAAGCCTGCCTGGGCCATCATCGCGTGTCTCAATTGTAGGTAGCGAAAGAAACAGTGCCTAGGAACATCAAACTCCCTCTGTAAGTCTTGAATATATTTCAGTACCCCAGCTCTGAACAAGTGTGCTATAAAATATACACCATGTGCCTCCCACATCTCCGCGCCCTCTAGACGAAACAGTTCCGAAAAGTTGCGATTATGCCAAATCGGAGTCTGAGGAAGGTAACCCGTGATCTGCAACATCCCCTTGAAACAGTGCCACACCATGCGAATCAAGGCAAGTGTGGGTAACAGAGTCCCCATATTGGAGAACCCCGCTTCAAGGTGTACAAGGACAGGGTGAGGCGAGTCAGTAGGGACCCAATAGGAACGAATGGATCCAAAAGACCCCATCCCCCATATGCTGAACCTGGAAGGCTAGAAAATATATTCTGGGGTTGGGGACTGCCAAGCCACCACTATCCTTGTCCATCTGCAGGGTAGCCAATTTAATCCTAGCCACTTTTTAGCACCAAATCAGTTCTCTGAACTGGGAGTCAATCCTATGCAACCATTTCCTGGGTATCCAGATTGGGGAGTTGTGCAAGACATAAAGAAGTTGAGGAGCCCACACCATCTTAATTAGATTGACTCGCCCAGCCACCGACAAGGGAACTTTGCAGCAGAGGTACGAGGTTCAGTGTGATATACTGGGTAGGATCAGGAGACACCTGGATCCCCAAATATTTGAAGCAGTCAACCACTCGCACTGTGGATGCACAGTCCGGAAGAGGCTGAGTTATGGGATCAAGGGGCATTAAAACTGATTTATCCCAATTTATGGAAAATCCCGACAGGGACCCAAAATAGTCAATAAGGGACATTACCGCCCGCAAGGATTCCCCTGTATCACCTAGGTAGAGCAGTGTGTCATCCGCATAGAGTGAGATAACGTCTGCATGGGAGCCCCTTCTGAACCCCACTATGTCAGGGGAGGACCGAATCCACGCCGCTAAGGTCTCCAGTGCCATGGCAAACAGCAATGGAGATAGTGGGCAGCCCTGTCTAGTCCCCCTGTGCAAACAGAAGGGTCCAGAAAGCTCCCCTTTCACCCTCAGTCTGGCCATGGGGGCAGCGTACAGTACCCGCACCCAGTTCAGAAAGTTCTCTCCCACACCAATGCGTTTGAGAACTTCCCTATACAGGCCGACACTTATTTCTGAATCCTGTGAATGCCTAATGTACCTTCAGCCTCCAAATACTACATACTTAGCTGTCAGGTAAACCCATGTGAGCTAATTTTTGGGGCCTATACATGCCGACACTTACTTCTGTATACTGTGTGAATGCCTAATGTACCTCTAAACAAAACGATTCGGGATGCTCATAATTGTCTGTTATGTTCAGCGGAAAGACCTTCTCTTTGCCACAAGTTCTGGTCCTGTCCCTATATCACGACATTCTGGGACCAGGTACTGACCTTCAAGTGACGAAGTGGCACATACCCAAAGACCCTATATTGCTCCTGTTCGGTTACTGGGACAAACGCCTCCAAAAGTGGTCTAGCACCCCTGCCTCGCCACATCCTCTGTGGATCCTGACCTGTTTACTGGTGGCCAGAAGGACAATCCTAACTAATTGGATCTCCACGACTCCCCCCTTAGTTTCCCGGGTATGATCAGAGCTTTCCACACTTCTTTCCATTGACCGCCTCAACAGGTTTTTTTCAGCCCCATCCTCAGGGAAATCATTTCTACAGAAATGGGACAATTACATCAAGTACTCCTTCCCCAAATCCGACCCCTCTATGGATCAATATACATTTACGTTCCAGGACTCGCCCAAGAACTCTTCCCCACTCTCACATTCCCCATTAGTTTCCATGCTCTTTTGACCCTGAACCCCCCGCCCTGCCCTTCCCCAGTTCAGGTTACCCATACTATGAGTGACCTAATTTGCATAATGTCTGTATTTAATTGTACCTTTTCTGTTGTTGATACTCAAGTGTTATATTGCAAAATTTTAAATAAAAAAAAAAAGGAAAAGCCAAAAGCCTTACAGCACCTGGTATTCCCAGGCGGTCTCCAATCCAGGTACTAACCAGGCCCGACCCTGCTTAGCTTCCGAGATCAGACGAGATAGGTCACGTTCAGGGTGATGTGGCCATAGGCGATCACCCCTGCCACCCTCGACCCCTTTGAACTTGGCCATGGCAAGATGGCACCTCAGGAGAAACAAAAAGAAAGCCAACGAATAAAGGAAAAGCCAAAAGCCTACAGCACCTGGTATTCCCAGGCGGTTTCCCATCCAGATTCTAACCAGGCACGACCCTGCTTAGCTTCTGAGATCAGACGAGATTGGGCGCGTTCAGAGTTATGTGGCCATAGGCGATCACCACTGCCACCCTCGACCCCTTTGAACTTGGCCATGGCAAGATGGCACCTCAGGAGAAACAAAAAGAAAGCCAACGAATAAAGGAAAAGCCAAAAGCCTACAGCACCTGGTATTCCCAGGCAGTTTCCCATCCAGCTGCTAACCAGGCCCGACCCTGCTTATCTTCTGAGATCAAATGAGATCGGGCACTTTCAGGGTGATGTCGCCGTAGGCGATCACAAATGCCACCCTCGACCCCTTTAAACTTGGCCATGGCAAGATGGCACCTCAGGAGAAACAAAAAGAAAGCCAACGAATAAAGGAAAAGCCAAAAGCCTACAGCACCTGGTATTCCCAGGCGGTCTCCCATCCAGGTACTAACCAGGCCCAACCCTGCTTAGCTTCCGAGATTAGACAAGATCAGGTGCGTTGAGGGTGATGTGGCCGTAGGCGATCACCACTGCCACCCTCGACCCCTTTGAACTTGGCCATGGCAAGATGGCACCTCAAGTTATTCGTTGGCTTTCTTTTTGTTTCTCCTGTGTGAATGCCTAATTTACCTCTAGCCATCAAATACACTATGTTCTTTGCTGTCAGTTAAACCCATGTGAGCTAATTTTTGGGGCCTATATAGGCTGACACTTACTTCTGTATCCTGTGAAAGCCTAATTTACCTCCAGCCATCAAATACTACGTTCTGTGCTGTCAGTTAAACCCATGTGAGCTAATGTTTGGGGCCTATAAAGGCCGACACTTACTTCTGTCTACTGTGAATGCCTAATGTACCACCAGAATACTACATTCTTAGCTGTCAGGGCTCCAATGGGCTCCAATGGCCTGAAAAATTGTTTTTGGTCAAAATGACTCTATTTTTGTCTCCAAGTGTCTAAAAAGCCTTCTTTAGTCAAAATAACTGCATTTAGTCACCAAAGGTCTGACAACATTTTTTAGTCAAAATGACTGTATTTTTGTCTTTTAGAGTCTTTAAAAGCCGGTTTTAGACAAGATAACTGCATTTGGTCTCCAATGGTCTGAATTTTTTTTTGTCAAAATGAATGTATTTAGTATTCTGTGGCTGAAGGTACATTAGGCATTCACAGGATACAGAAGTAAGTGTCGGCCATAAAAGTCCCCAAAAATTAGCCTGACAGCTAAGAACGTAGTATTTGGTGGCTGAAGGTACATTAGGCATTCACAGGGTACAGAAGTAAGTGATGGCCTTTATCGGCCCCAAAAATTAGCCATGGGTTGAACTGACAGCTAAGAACGTAGTATTCTGTGGCTGAAGATGAGTGTCAGGTAAACCCATGTGGGCTAATTTCTGGGGCCTTTTATGGCCGACACTTATCCTGTGAATGCCTAATAGAGTCTTAAAAAGCCGGTTTTAGACAAGATAATTGCATTTCGTAACCAGTTATCTGAAAAAAATTTTTGGTCAAAATGACTCTATTTCTGGTCTCCAAGTGTCTAAAAAGCCCTTTTTAGTCAAAATAACTGCATTTGGTCACCAAAGGTCTGAAAACCTTTTTTTAGCCAATATGACGGTATTTCTGTCTTTTAGAGTCTTAAAACACTGCTTTTAGACAAGATAAACTACATTTGGTAACCAATGGCCTGAAAAAATGTTTTTGGTCAAAATGACTCTATTTAGGTCTCCAAGTGCCTAAAAAGCCCCTTTTAGTCAAAATAACTGCATTTGGTCACCAAAGGTCTGAAAAAAAAATTTAGTCAAAATGATTGTATTTTCGTCTATTAGAGTCTTAAAAAGCCGGTTTTGGACAAGATAATTGCATTTGGTACCAAATCACCTGAAACATTTGTTTGGGTCAAAATGACTCTATTTTGGTCTCCAAGTGTCTAAAAAGCTTATTTTAGTCAAAACAAATGAATTTTGTCACCAAAGGTCTGAAAACCTTTTTTAGCCAATATGACTGTATTTCTGTCTTTTAGAGTCTTAAAAAGCCGGTTTTAGACAAGATAATTGCATTTCGTTACCAGTGATCTGAAAACATTTTTTTGGTAAAAATGACTCTATTATGGTCTCCAAGTGTCTAAAAAGCCTTTTTTAGTCAAAATAACTGCATTTGGTCACCAAAGGTCTGAAAAACTTTTTTAGCCAAAATGACTATTTTTGTCTTTTAGAGTCTTAAAAAGCCGGTTTTAGACAAGATAATTGCATTTCGTAACCAGTGATTTGAAAACATTTTTTTGGTCAAAAGGACTTTATTTTGGTCTCCAAGTGCCTAAAAAGCCCCTTTTAGTCAAAATAACTGCATTTGGTCACCAAAGGTCTGAAAAAAAATGTAGTCAAAATGATTGTATTTTCGTCTATTAGAGTCTTAAAAAGCCGGTTTTGGACAAGATAATTGCATTTGGTAACCAATCGCCTGAAACATTGGTTTGGGTTAAGATGACTCTATTTTGGTCTCCAAGTGTCTAAAAAGCCCTTTTTAGTCAAAATAACTACGGTTGGTACCCCAATTCTGAAAAACTTTTTTTTATCCAAAATGACTGTATTTTTGTCTTTTAGAGTCTTAAAAAGCCGGTTTTAGACAAGATAATTGCATTTCGTTTCCAGTGATCTGAAAACATTTTTTGGTCAAAATGACTCTATTTTGATCTCCAAGTGTCTAAAAAGACCCTTTTGGTCAAAATATCTGTATTTGGTCACCAAAGGTCTGAAAAAAAATGTAGTTTAAATGATTCGTCTATTAGAGTCTTAAAAAGCCGGTTTTTGACAAGATAATTGCATTTGGTAACCAATCGCCTGAAACATTTGTTTGGGTCAAAATGACTCTATTTTGGTCTCCAAGTGTCTAAAAAGCCTTTATTAGTCAAAATAACTGCATTTGGTCACCAAAGGTCTGAAAAACCTTTTTAGCCAAAATGACTGTATTTCTGTCTTTTAGAGTCTTAAAAAGCCGGTTTTAGACAAGATAATTGCATTTCGTAACCAGTGATCTGAAAACATTTTTTTGGTCAAAATGACTCTATTTTGGTCTCCAAGTGTCTAAAATGCCCTTTTTAGTCAAAATAACTATATTTCGTCACCAAAGGTCTGAAATAAAAATTTAGTCAAAATGACTGTATTTTCGTCTATTAAAGTCTTAAAAAGCCGGTTTTTGACAAGATAATTGCATTTGGTAACCAATCGCCTGAAACATTTGTTTGGGTCAAAATGACTCTATTTAGGTCTCCAAGTGTCTAAAAACCCTATTTTAGTCAAAATAAATGCATTTGTTCACCAAAGGTCTGAAATTTTTTTTAGCCAAAATGACTATATTTTTGTATTTTAGAGTCTTAAAACACCTCTTTAAGACAAGATAAATTACTCTTGGTAACCAATGGCCTGAAAAAATTTTTTTGGTCAAAATGACTCTATTTAGGTCTCCAAGTGTCTAAAAAGCCCTTTTTAGGCAAAATAACTACGTTTGGTCACCAAAGGTTTGAAAAACTTTTTTTAGCCAAAATGACTGTATTTTTGTCTTTTAGAGTCTTAAAAAGCCGGTTTTAGACAAGATAATTGCATTTCGTTACCAGTGATCTGAAAACATTTTTTTGGTCAAAATGACTCTATTTTGGTCTCCAAGTGTCTAAATAGCCCCTTAAAGGAATTTAAACAATATGGGGACATGTCGAATCTCAAAATAAATTATGGGAAATCGGAAGCGTTGGGAATAGGGGTCTCGGAAGTAAAAATGAAGAGACTAAAAAGTAACTTTGGCTTTATCTGGGTGAAAGAGGCAGTGAAATATTTAGGGACATATATATCAGCAGACCTGTCAAGGTTAGTCGACCTGAATTTGCTCCCTCTGGTCAAGGAGACAAGGAGACTTCTTGACCAATGGGAGGGGGGACTCCAGTCTTGGTTTGGGAGGGGGAACCTAATAAAAATGAACATCTTACCAAAATATTTATATTTGATGCGAGCTCTGCCTATCAAAATAGCGAATAGCTTCTTTAAAACCATACATGGAATGTTTACTAGATATATCTGGGCCAAGAAGAAGCCACGCATAGCTCGTTATAGCTTAACTTTGCCTAAGCATATGGGAGGACTTGCGATCCCAGATCTACGTAGATACTATCATGCCATACAGCTAAATAGAATAATAGATTGGTGGCACCATTCGGAAATGAAAATTTGGGTTCAAATAGAACAGGCACAGACTGTTATGGTGCTATCAGAGTCTCCCTAAGACATTAAAAACACACCCGTTGATAGGAAATACTATAAAGATAGGTAATCAGCAATCCCTGAGGCAAAAGTTAACAACAATAGATTTCCCTCTATATCCTATATTGGGGAACCCAAACTTTACCCCAGGACTGGATAGACAGTATTTCAAAAAACTACGAGAATCCGGACAAGTAAGTGTAAAAACTTTTGCGAATCAGAGGAGCTGGCCCTCGATCCCTAATTTAACAGATAGGAACGGACCATTTGGCCTCCCCCTTTGGGAGGCGCTCCAGATACGACATTTCTTGGAGTCGCTCCCAAGGCCGGAGAAATTTGTAAAACCGTTGACAAACTTTGAGAGGCTATGTGAGAAGGGGGAGAGTAGTGGACGTGTCCTCTCTATGCTATATAAAAATGATGAATACCCCAATAGAACAACCAAAATTAAATTGGGTGGTAAAGTGGAAATCAGATTTAAATAGGGATATAACAATAGCACAGGTACAGAGAATATCTAGGTTAACATTCGGGCCAACAAAGTGCACTAAAATTCAGGAAACAAATTATAAGATCTTAACCAGATGGTATAATACACCAGATAAATTACATAAGTGGTATCCCCAGGAATCTGATAGGTGCTGGAGATGTGGGGAGGGAGAGGGTACGTTGTACCATATTTTCTGGAATTGCCCAGATATAAAGAAATACTGGTCGAAGTAGGGGGTATAATTCAGAAAATAACGGATTATAGAATTGAGGGAGATGCAGCCTTTTGCCTCTTGCAGATATCGGGGCTATCAAGGAAGAAATATGAAAGATCGATATTACCTCATATGATGAATGCTGCAAGAGCATGCATACCGCAATACTGGAGGAGGACAAATCCCCCCTCAGTATCTGAATGGGCACGGAAATTAGAGCATATAAATAAAATGGAGGATTTAGTACTTTCCTCACAAAACAAATACGAACAATATAAGGCGATATGGGGTATCTGGAACTTATTTACGACCTCGGATGAGGGGAAACAACTCCTCCACTTAGCACCCTAAAATATGAGCTTGGGGGACTAGACTACAAAGGTTCAGCGTTTTGAAGGCCCTGGTTGAGGGAGGAGAGGGGGAGGGGGGGAGGAGAAAAAATTTATAAAAAATGTTTTTTTTTTTGTGAGTGGATGTTTGTCTGATAGTATGAGTGAGGGAAGGGGGGAGGGTAGGGAGGGAGGGGAAAAGAGTGGAAAGGAGAAAAGAATAGTGTAGGAGACGGAAAGATGAACTCCATAGCTGTCTTCACGGAAGACACAATACAGAGGTAGATTAAAGGGGGCAGCAGTGATGTTTGGAGAGGAAGGGAGAGGGAAGAGTGAAAAGGAAGATTGGGTAAGAGCCTTGAGATCTGGACAAACTGTTTCCCCGTCAAGGAATTTTTTTCTCTTTCTTATTGCGGGCACTATTGGTACCCTGGAAAATGATGATTATTTCTTTGAATGTGAACACATTGTGTACTGGGAAGAGGATGGGGGCTTGTATTTTGGTTCTCGTTCTCTTTTTGTTTATGCCTTGGAGGTATATATTATACTTTGTGTTGTAATTATCCTTGAAATTGAAATAAAGAACAATAAATACAAAAAAAGAAAGCTAAGAACGTACTATTCTGTGGCTGAAGGTACATTAGGCATTCACTGGATAAAGAAGTAAGTGTCGGCCATAAAAGGCCCCAAAAAATAGCCCATATCAGTTTACCTGACAACTAAGAATGTAGTATTTGGTGGCTGGAGGTACATTAGGCATTCACACAGTATACAGAAGTAAGTGTCGGCCTGCATAGGCCCCAAAAATTAGCTCACATGGGTTTAACTGACAGCAAAGAACGTAGTATTTAATGGCTGGAGGTACATTAGGCATTCACATGATACAGAAGTAAGTGTCGGCCTGTATAGGCCCCAAAAATTAGCTCACATGGGTTTAACTGACAGCAAAGAACGTAGTATTCTGTGGCTGAAGGTACATTAGACTCTAAAAGACAGAAATACAGTCATATTGGCTAACAAAGGTTTTCAGACCTTTGGTAACCAAATGCAGTTATTTTCACCAAAGGTCTGAAAAAAAATGTAGTCAAAATGATTGTATTTTCGTTTATTAGAGTCTTAAAAAGCCGGTTTTGATCAAGATAATAGAAGACCAATTTAATATATAATGATTTTATTAATACATGTGTACAAAATTGTTAAAAAAGACACAGATGCAAGGGCATCAAAAGACAGTCAATATAGAAAATATGTGATCAATAAAATTATGAACCATATCCTAGAGTAGTGGGGTCACCCAGGTCCAACATGTTTCTCCGACTCTGCAGACTCTGACTTAAAAAGGCTTTTTAGACACTTGAAGACCAAAATAGAGTCATTTTGACCAAAAACTTTTTCAGGCCATTGGAGCCCAAATGGCCTGTTTTAGACAAATCAAGTCTAAAAACGGCTTTTTAAGGCTCTAACAGACAAAAATACAGTCATTTTTACAAAAAAATTTTCAGACCTTTGGTGACCAAATGCCGTTATTTTGACTAACAAAAGGTTTTTAGACACTTGGAGACCAAAATAGAGTCATTTAGACCAAAACATTTTTTTCAGGCCATTGGAGCCAAATGTCTAAAATCTGGTCTAAAACCAGCTTTTTAAGGCTCTAAAAGACAAAAATATAGTCATTTTGACTAAATTTTTTTTCTGACCTTTGGTGACCAAATGCCGTTATTTTGACTAAAAAAGGATTTTTAGACACTTGGAGACCAAAATAGTCATTTTGACCAAAAAAAAATTTCAGGCCATTGGAGAGCAAAATGCAGTTATCTTGTCTAAAACTGGCTTTTTAAGACTCTAAAAGACAAAAATACAGTCATTTTGACTAAAAAAGTTTTTCAGACCTTTGGTGACCAAATGCAGTTATTTTGACTAAAAAAGGCTTTTTAGACACTTGGAGACCAAAATAGTTATTTTAACAAAAAAAATTTTCAGGCCATTGGAGCCAAATGTCTAAAATCTTGTCTAAAACCGTCTTTTTAAGGCTCTAAAAGACAAAAATTTACAGCGAAGAACGTAGTAAGTGTCGGCCATAAAAGGCCCCAAAAATTAGCCCAAATGGGTTTACCTGACAGCTAAGAACGTAGTATTCTGTGGCTGAAGGTACATTAGGCATTAACAGGATAAAGAAGTAAGTGTCGGCCATAAAAGGCCCCAAAAATTAGCCCACATCAGTTTACCTGACAACTAAGAACTTAGTATTTGTTGGCTGGAGGTACATTAGGCATTCACACAGTATACAGAAGTTAGTGTCGGACTGTATAGGCTCCAAAAATTTGCTCACATGGGTTTAACTGACAGCAAAGAACGTAGTGTATTTGATGGCTGGTGGTACATTAGGCATTCACAGTAGACAGAAGTAAGTGTCGGCCTTTATAGGCCCCAAACATTAGCTCACATGGGTTTAACTGACAGCACAGAACGTAGTATTTTATGGCTGGAGGTAAATTAGGCTTTCACAGGATACAGAAGTAAGTGTCAGCCTGTATAGGCCCAAAAACTTAGCTCACATGGGTTTAACTGACAGCAAAGAACATAGTGTATTTGATGGCTAGAGGTAAATTAGGCATTCACACAGGAGAAACAAAAAGAAAGCCAACGAATAACTTGAGGTGCCATCTTGCCATGGCCAAGTTCAAAGGGTGGCAGTGGTGATCGCCTACGGCCACATCACCCTGAACGCACCCGATCTTGTCTAATCTCGGAAGCTAAGCAGGGTCGGGCCTGGTTAGTACCTGGATGGGAGACCGCCTGGGAATACCAGGTGCTGTAGGCTTTTGGCTTTTCCTTTATTCGTTGGCTTTCTTTTTGTTTCTCCTGAGGTGCCATCTTGCCATGGCCAAGTTCAAAGGGGTCGAGGGTGGCATTTGTCATCACCTATGGCCACGTCACCCTAAAAGCGCCCGATCTCATTTGATCTCAGAAGCTAAGCAGGGTCGGGCCTGGTTAGTAGCTGGATGGGAAACTGCCTGGGAATACCAGGTGCTGTAGGCTTTTGGCTTTTCCTTTATTCGTTGGCTTTCTTTTTGTTTCTCCTGAGGCGCCATCTAGCCATGGCCAAATTCACAGGGGTCGAGGGTGGCAGTGGTGATCGCCTATGGCCACATAACCCTTTAACGCGCCCAATCTCGTCTGATCTCAGAAGCTAAGCAGGGTCGTGCCTGGTTAGAACCTGGATGGGAAACCGCCTGGGAATACCAGGTGCTGTAGGCTTTTGGCTTTTCCTTTATTTGTTGGCTTTCTTTTTGTTTCTCCTGAGGTGCCATCTTGCCATGGCCAGTTCAGAAAGTTCTCTCCCACACCAATGCGTTTGAGAACTTCCCATAGGTGCACCCATTCAACACTATCGAATGCCTTAGCGGCATCTAGCGAAAAGACTGCCCGGTTCCCAGGGTTGTCTACTGGGATCTGAGATAATGTTCGTGGGTACCCTGTGGAGTTGCACGATCTCCCTAATGAAGACTTCTGCAGTTTCTTTTGCAGAGGGGGTACCTTTGAGGGGTAGAAAGTGGGCCATCTTAGTAAGCCGGTCTACAACCACAAAAATGGCAGAGCACCCGGCCGAAGGTGGAAGTTCCAGGATAAAGTCCATGGCGATAGTTTGCCAGGGCCAGTCAGGGATTGGGAGTGG
The DNA here is from genome assembly GCF_965119305.1 of Pelophylax lessonae. Taxonomy (NCBI): domain Eukaryota; kingdom Metazoa; phylum Chordata; class Amphibia; order Anura; family Ranidae; genus Pelophylax; species Pelophylax lessonae. The sequence continues at coordinate 153,189,596 of NC_138773.1, forward strand.
TCTGAGGAGACCCCACGCCTTACTTCTGGTAGTTTTACTTCTGGAGCAAGAAACACAGGAAGACACATAACTTCTGCAGTCTTTTCCCATCTCAGGCCACCAGAAGGTGCATTGCATGAGGTCAAGGGTCCTATGAACACCAAAATGGCCAGCCAGAGGGTGGTCATGGCAGGCAGCTAGACCCGAAACTCTGACTCCCTCCGGGACAAATATTTTGTCCTTAGCCCACAACAAACCATCCTTGCGTGACAGGGGTATCCCAGGTGGACCGGAAATTTTGGCAGAGGCTTGCTCAAGATGGGATTTCAGGCTAGTGAGCAGGAAGTTTTTCTCTGACAGGATAGTGTCAGGTACCAACTCTTCTTTAGTATTATCAAACATCCGGGATAGGGAATCCGGTTTGACATTTTTCGACCCGGGCCGATAGGTGATATGGAACGAGAATCTGGAGAAGAAGAGTGCCCATCGGGCCTGGCGGGGTCTAAGTCGCTTTGCAGATCTTAAGTACTCAAGGTTCTTATGATCGGTAAATATAAGAATCGGGTGTGATGCTCCTTCTAGTAGATATCTCCACTCTTCGAGAGTGGCTTTGATAGCCAGGAGTTCCCGCTCCCCGACATCATAGTTTTTCTCCGCGGGAGAGAGTTTCCGGGAAAAGATCCTCTCGTTCTTCTTCCGATAGTTTAGGGAGACCTGTTTGTATCAAATACTCATCCATCTCTTTCTGTGTTTTCCCTGTCTCCGGTAAATTATACAACAGAGAATAAAAATTCCTAAACTCATCAGAAATTTGTTTCGGTATCAGCTTCTTACTACCCTCTGATGTTACAATCTGTGGGATATAAGATCTTAATTTTTGGTTCTGAATAGATCTTGCTAAGGTCTTTCCACATTTGTTTCCTGATTCATAGGATACCTTTCTCGATATTTATATTGCAGCCTTAGCTCTATATTGGAGTAGATCTGATATTTGTTTTCTTACGATAACTAGTTCCTCTAGTGTCTTATTTACCTTTTTCTGTTTATGCTCTATTTCTAATATTTTAAGTTTCTCTAAAAATGTTGTTAATTGTTTATTTCTTTCTTTCTTTATTCTTGCTCCATGCTTAATCAGAACTCCTCTTATCACTGATTCATGGGCTTCCCACAATATTCCTATAGAGCATCCTGGCTGATCGTTAACATCGAAATAGTCCCTAAGCTTCTTCTGTACCTCCACCCTCACCTCTTCTATCTGCAAAAGACTCTCGTTTAATTTCCAAGATCTCTGTTTTATTGAATTAATTGTTGTGACACTATAAATCTTTGAGATCATTGCGTGATCTGACCATGTTATGAATGCAGGGCAGGCGCACGATCGCGTGCGCGCCGCCCTGCACTGCCGGTGTCGGGGTGTCCCCGGGACACCCCCCGTCACCGGCAGGGGGGAAACAGCCAATGGGCGTTTCTGTTTCCCACGTGATCGGCTGTGTTCCAATGACACAGCCGATCACAATGGAGGCGCCCGGGAGATGACCGCGCATGCGCGATCGGGAGCGCGCAGCGCGGTCATGTCGGTGGCGCTGTGTTCCGTAGGAACACAGCTGTCACCGGCAGTAGTAAACAGTCACTGACAGTGACTGTTTACTATGTGATCGGCTGTGAATCCATTCACAGCCGATCACAAAATGTAAACAAAGAGCAGTAACTCACTGTTACTAGCTCTTCTCCCCTCATACAGTTTCCAGTATGAGGGGAGCAGAGCTAGAAACAGTGAGTTACTGCTCTGTGTACCTGTAAAAGTAAAATCACAGTAAAATCACACTAATAAAGGTCCCCACACAGTCCTCAGCGCCCCCCCCCAATGTCACCTGTCACCCAACAGTCACCTCATCAGTGCCCAGAAATTGACACCCATAACGTTCACATGTGAGTGCAGCGATCGCGGGCAGAATCACCGCGATTCTGCCCGCGATCCGGAAATCATTGCATATTGCGGGAAGCCTGTGAGTTGCCCGTTTTTTGCAATAGCACCCCAAACGCTGTGCGATGTTGCCGCCATTTCCGCCTGCCGAATCGCGGTAACATCGCGCAAACATCGAATGACGCCCAAAAAAGGTACAAGAGCTTATTTGGGGCGTCATGCGTTGTTTGCGTGATGTTACCTCGATTCGGCAGGCGGAAATCGCAGCAACATCGCACAGCGTTTGGGGTGCTATTGCAAATCACGGGCAACGCACAGGCGTCCCGCGATTTGCAATGATTTCTGGATCGCACACATGTGAACGTAGCCTAAAGTTCACCGGTCACCAGAGACTGCCATCAGTACCGCCGTGCACCATCGCCCATCACCTGTCACCCATCAGTGACCATCGCCTGTCACCTGTCACCCCATCAATCACCGTCACCTGTCACCCCATCAGTCATCGTCATCTGTCACCCCATCAGTCATCGTCATCTGTCACCCTATCAATCATCGTCACTTGTCACCCCATCAGTGATCGTCACCTGTCACCCCATCAATCATCGTCACCTGTCACCTCATCAATCATCGTCACCTGTCACCTCATCAATTATCGTCACCTGTCACCCCAACAGTCATCATCACCTGTCACCCCATCAGTCATCGTCACCTGTCACCTCATCAATCATCGTCACCTGTCACCTCATCAATTATCGTCACCTGTCACCCCATCAGTCATTGTCACCTGTCACCCCATCAGTCATCGTCACCTGTTTGCCATATACATGCAATCACTTACTGACCGCCTAACGACTATATGCGTCGGCCATTAAAAGCTAAATACTGGGGTTATGGCAGCAGATAGCCCCCATAACCCCGTTATTTTTTGAAACGGCGGGCGGTCGGCTTTCAGATAAGGGTGGTCCCAGTGGCGGATTCGCCGCGGAATTACCCTTACGGTGCAGGGGAAGAGGTGACCCCCCCTCCTGCCGCGTCCCAGACGTTTTCCCAGCTTACCGGACCCGCCGGCAGCGGGGAAAACTATCCGGTCCCGGATCCTCAGAGACAGGAAGTCGAGTGAGGGCAAGATGGCCCTCACTCGACTCTATGGTCTTGGAGGACCGGAGCTACGTCAAAAGACGTTGCCCAGCAACCGGTTTAAAGGGCCACTTTTTTTTCCTCTTTCAACAATTTTTTTTTCTTTTTTAGTGCAGTTGTGAGGTGTGAGGTCTTTTTGACCCCAGATCTCACAATAAAGAGGACCTGTCATGCCTATTTCTATTACAAGGGATGTTTACATTCCTTGTAATAGGAATAAAAATGATCAAAACATTTTTTTTTAAACTGTGTAAAAATAAAAAAATAATAAATAAAATAAATAGGAAAAAAAAAGAAATTAAAGCGCCCTGTCCCCGTTAGCTCGCGCGCAGAAGCAAACGCATACGCAAGTCCCGCCCACATATGTAAACGGTGTTCAAACCATACATGTGAGGTATCACCGCGATCGTTAGAGCGAGAGCAACAATTTGAGCCCTAGACCTCCTCTGTAACTCTAAGCTAGTAACCTGCAGACATTTTTAAAATGTTGCCTATGGGGATTTTTATCGCGGTAACATCGCGCAAACATCGCATGACGCCCAAAAAAGGTACAAGAGCTTCTTTGGGGCGTCATGCGTTGTTTGTGTGATGTTACCTCGATTCGGCAGGCGGAAATCGCAGCAACATCGCACAGCGTTTGGGGTGCTATTGCAAATCACGGGCAACGCACAGGCGTCCCACGATTTGCAATGATTTCTGGATCGCGGGCGGAATCTCGGTGATTCTGCCCGCGATCGCTATGCTCACATGTGAATGTAGCCTAAAGTTCACCGGTCACCAGAGACTGCCATCAGTACCACCGTGCACCATTGCCCATCACCTGTCACCCATCAGTGACCATCGCCGGTCACCTGCCACCCCATCAATCACCGTCACCTGTTACCCCATCAGTCATCATCATCTGTCACCCTATCAATCATCATCACTTGTCACCCCATCAGTGATCGTCACCTGTCACCCCATCAATCATCGTCAATTGTCACCCCGTCAGTGATTGTCATCTGTCACCCCATCAATCATCGTCACCTGTCACCTCATCAATCATCGTCACCTGTCACCTCATCAATTATCGTCACCTGTCACCCCAACAGTCATCATCACCTGTAACCCCATCAGTCATCATCACCTGTCACCCCATCAGTCATCGTCACCTGTCACCCCATCAGTCATTGTCACCTGTCACCCTATCAGTCATCGTCACCTGTTTGCCATATACATGCAATCACTTACTGACCGCCTAATGACTATATGCGTCGGCCATTAAAAGCTAAATACTGGGGTTATGGCAGCAGATAGCCCCCATAACCCCGGTATTTTTTGAAACGGCGGGCGGTCGGCTTTCAGATAAGGGTGGTCCCAGTGGCGGATTTTACCCTTACGGTGCAGGGGAAGAGGTGCCCCCCCTCCTGCCGCGTCCCAGACGTTTTCCCAGCTTACCGGACCTGCCGGCAGCGGGGAAAACTATCCGGTCCCGGATCCTCAGAGACAGGAAAACGAGTGAGGGCAAGATGGCCCTCACTCGACTCTATGGTCTTGGAGGACCGGAGCTACGTCAAAAGACGTTGCCTAGCAACCGGTTTAAAGGGCCACTTTTTTTTTTCTTTTTTTTTTCCTCTTTCAACAATTTTTTTTTCTTTTTTAGTGCAGTTGTGAGGTGTGAGGTCTTTTTGACCCCAGATCTCACAATAAAGAGGACCTGTCATGCCTATTTCTATTACAAGGGATGTTTACATTCCTTGTAATAGGAATAAAAATGATCAAAACATTTTTTTTTAAACTGTGTAAAAATAAAAAATAATAAATAAAATAAATAGGAAAAAAAAGAAATTAAAGCGGTCTGTCCCCGTTAGCTCGCGCGCAGAAGCAAACGCATACGCAAGTCCCGCCCACCTATGTAAACGGTGTTCAAACCATACATGTGAGGTATCGCCGAGATCGTTAGAGTGAGAGCAATAATTTGAGCCCTAGACCTCCTCTGTAACTCTAAGCTAGTAACCTGCAGAATTTTTCAAAATGTTGCCTATGGGGATTTTTAAGTACCAATGTTTGGCGCCATTCTGTGAGAATGCGCAATTTTGAAGCATGACATGTTGGGTATCTAATTACTCGGCCATACTCAGGAGGAGTAGTAGAATGTGTTTTGGGGTGTAGTTGCAAGTATACATGTGCTGTGTGAGAGAAATAACCTGTTAATACGGCAATTTGTAAAAAAAAAAAAAAAAAAACCTCATTTTGCAAAGCATTGTGGGAAAAAATTACAACTTCAAAAAACTCACCATGCCCCTTATTAAATACCTTGGAATGTCTGCTTTCCAAAAAGGGGTCATTTGGGGGGTATTTGTACTTTCCTGACTTTTTAGTGTCTCAAGAAATGAGATAGGCCTTCAGTACATCAGGTGTGATCAAGTGTGATCAATTTTCAATGATTCGCACCATAGCTTGTGGACTCTATAACTTTCACAAAGACCAAATAATATACACTTATTTGGGTTTTTTTACCAAAGATAAGTAGCAGTATAAATTTTGGCCAAAATTTGTGAAGAAAAATGACTAATTTGCAAAATTTTATGACAGAAACAAAGAGAAATTTGTTTTTTCACAATATTTTCAGTCTTTTTTTATTTATAGCACAAAAAATAAAAAACCCAGTATTTATCAAATAGCATCAAAAGAAATCTCTATTTGTTTAAAAAAAAGGACACAATTTTTGTATGGGTACAGTGTTGCATGACTGAGTAATTCTCAGTCAAAGTGTGAGAGCGCTGAAAGCTGAAAATCGGTCTGGGCAGGAAGGGGGTGAAAGTGCAATGTAGGCAAGTGGATTATCAGAACTCCTCTTATCACTGATTTATGGGCATCACAATATTCCTATAGAGCATCCTGGCTTATCGTTAACATCGAAATAGTCCCTAAGCTCCTTCTGTACCTCCTCCACCCTCACCTCTTCTATCTGCAAAAGACTCTTGTTTAATTTCCAAGATCTCTGTTTTATTGAATTAATTGTTGTGACACTATAAATCATTGAGATCATTGCGTGATCTGACCATATTATGTTGTCTATATCAGTGCATTTAACCGCTTGGAGATGAGTGTGGGGGACCAGAAAGAAATCTATTCTCGAATAACTCCCATGTGAACTTGAATAAAATGTAAATTCCCTTTCCGTCGGGTGTTGAATACGCCATACATCTATCATTTGTTCCTTGTATAGAGTCCTCAGCATCCGTCTGCAAGCCATTGCAGAAATAGTCGATTTAGACCTAGAGGTATCGACCGTTGGAGACAGAGGCATATTAAAATAGCCTCCTAGCAATAATTGCCCTTGTGTAAATTTTCTAAGCGTGTTTAGTGTTTTAGCTACAAACCTATCCTGATGTTTATTAGGAGCGTATAAAGTGGCCAAGGTTAACTGGGTTTCCCCTATCTTTCCCTTTAAGAACAAGAATCTGCCAATATCATCGCTTAACTTCTCCTCCAACAGCCATGGAGTTTTCCAATCTGTTAGTATCGATACCCCTCGAGATTTTGTTTGCATATTAGTCGCGTGGTGTGTATATAAAAATTTCTATATCAACCCCCCCCCCTCTTATTTGTGCTGTGAGTAAAATATCACCCAGTTTTCTAAAAAACAAAAAAAACAAAAGGAAAGAAAAAAAAAAAAATATTTTCCCAGGATCAACCCCTCCCCCATGTTTGTGCTGTGAGTAAAATATCACCCAGTTTTCTAAAAAAAAAAAAATCCAATTAATTCTAAGTCAACCATCGACCCCCCCTCTTATTTGTGCTATGAGTGAAATACCACCCAATTTATCCAAACAAAAAAAAAATTCCCCTTTTTTCTCCCCCCCCCTTCCCTCCTCCCTAAGAGACACGTTTATTGGTGAGGGTTTTTTCTACCAAGGGATGCTCCGGCCTTCCCAGCTCAGTGCGAATCCCATGAATTTTATTCCTTCCCATTATTAAACCAGTTCACTAAAGGGGAAGAGGTGGTAAAAAAATCGCAAAAAGCGTATTTTGATTGGTTTGCGCAAAAGTTATCGCGTTTACTAACAAAGGGAAAGATTTTTGGCATTTTTGTTGTTTTTTTTTAATGCGTAATGGCGGCGATCTGCGATTTTTTTTGTGGTACTGCAAAATTGCGGTGGACAGATCGGACCCTTGACTGACATTTTTGACACTTTTGGGGTTACCAGTGACATTTCTACAGTAATCAGTGCTATACATAGTAGAACCGTATGATCACTGTTTCTACACAGGGGAGAATGACAGGTGGCTTGTTTACATCAGCCGCCTGACTTTCTCCCTCTGCAGCGACGATCGCCGAGTGACCGGTGGACATCGGGTCCGCCGGTCACACGCGCGGGGGGGTCCGTGACCACGCGGGAGCGCACCTCCGAGGGCGTGCGCTCGCTCCCTAGACCCTCACAGACTAGTGACGTAGATCAACGTCACTTTGCCTGTGAGGGGCTGACTGCCGACGTAAATAGTCGTGCGGCAGTCGGCAAGTGGTTAAGGCTCTAAAAGACAAAAATACAGTCACTTTGACTAAATTTTTTTTAGACCTTTGGTGACAAAATTCAGTTATTTTGACTAAAAAAGGCTTTTTAGACACTTGGAGACCCAAATTTGAGTCATTTTGACCAGAAAAAATGTTTCAGGCCATTGGAGCCCAAATGGCCGGTTTTAGACAACTCTTGTCTAAAACCGGCTTTTTAAGGCTCCAAAAGACAAAAATACAGTCATTTTGACTAAAAAAAATTTCAGACCTTTGGTGACCAAATGCAGTTATTTTGACTTAAAAAAGCTTTTTAGACACTTGGAGACAAAAATAGAGTCATTTTGAACAAAACATTTTTTTCAGGCCATTGGAGCCCAAATGGCCGGTTTTAGACAAATCGTGTCTAAACCCCGGCTTTTTAAAGCTCTAAAAGACAAAAATAGTCATTTTGACAAAAAAATTTCAGACCTTTATTGACCAAATGCAGTTATTTTGACTAAAATAGTCTTTTTGGAAACTTGGAGACCAAAATACAGTCATTTTGACCCAAAAAAATTTTCAGACCATTGGAGACAAAATGCAGTAATCTTGTCTAAAACCGGATTTTTAAGACTCTAAAAGACAAAAATTGGGTCATTTTGACTAAAAAAAATTTCAGACCTTTGGTGGCCAAATGCACTTATTTTGACTAAAAAAAGGCTTTTTAGACACTTGGAAACCAAAATAGAGTCATTTTGACCAAAAAATTTTTCAGGCCATTGGAGAGCAAAATGCAGTTATCTTGTCTAAAACCGGCTTTTTAAGACTCTAAAATACAAAAATACAGCCCTTTTGACTAAAAGTTTTTTTTCATTCACAGAATACAGAAGTGTCGGCCGTAAAATGAAATGCAGGTGAGGAGAAAGACCAGCGCTATGGATACATTCTCAGAGACTTTATTGCATAAAAATAGGTTGCAGCCACCAACCAACCCCTAAAACATTAGGGGTCAAGTATCATATGGGGGGAAGGTAGTTGGAAACGGTGCTACCTTTTATATATAAAGTAAAACCAACAGTGTATCCAGACCGTGGGGTAACTTTTAAGATATGTGCAAAATAAAGTGCCAGTGCAAAGAATATGTGTCGGCCGTAAAAGGCCCCAAAAATTAGCCCACATGGGTTTACCTAACAGCTAAGAACGTAGTATTTGGTGGCTGAAGGTACATTAGGCATTCACAGGATACAGAAGTAAGTGTCGGCCATAAAAGGCCCTAAAAATTAGCCCACATGGGTTTACCTAACAACTAAGAACGTAGTATTTGGTGTCTGAAGGTATATTAGGCATTCACAGGGTACAGAAGTAAGTGTCTGTAGAGGGCCCAAAAATTAGCCCACATGGGTTTAATTGATAGTTAAGAATGTAGTATTCTGTGGCTGAAGGTACATTAGGCATTCACGGGATACAGAAGCAAGTGTCGGCCGTAAAAGGCCCCAAAAATTAGCCCACATCAGTTTATCTGACAATAAGAACGTAGTATTTGGTGGCTGGAGGTACATTAGGCATTCACACAGTATACAGAAGTAAGTGTCGGCCTGTATAGGCCCCAAAAAATAGCTCACATGGGTTTAACTGACAGCAAAGAACATAGAATTTGATGGCTAGAGGTACATTAGGCATTCACACAGTATACAGAAGTAAGTGTCGGCATGTATAGGCCCCAAAAATTAGCTCACATGGGTTTACCTGACAGTTAAGAATGTAGTATTTGGTGGCTGAAGGTACATTAGGCATTCACAGGATACAGAAGTATCTGTCGGCCTGTATAGTCCCCAAAAACTAGCCCACATGGGTTTAACTGACAGCTAAGATCGTAGTATTCTGTGGCTGAAGGTACATTAGGCATTCACAGGATACAGAAGTAAGTGTCAGCCTGTATAGGCCCCAAAAATTAGCTCACATGGGTTTAACTGACAGCAAAGAACGTACTGTATTTGATGGCTGGAGGTACATTAGGCATTCACAGTATACAGAAGTGTCGGCCTGTAAAGGCCCCAAAAATTAGCTCACATGGGTTTAACTGACAGCAAAGAACCTAGTGTATTTGATGGCTGGAGGTACATTAGGCATTTCCAGTATACAGAAGTAAGTGTCGGCCTGTATAGGCCCCAAAAATTAGCTCACATGGGTTTAACTGACAGCAGAGAACGTAGTATTTGATGGCTGGAGGTATCTGGTTCTAGCTAAGATACTGGCCACTGTCCAGGGGGGGTTGTCCATAGGGATCAATCGGGGTTTATCCTGACCAGATCGACGGCACTTAATCTCTGCCGACTATTTCTGAACCTTCAGATCCCAGTAGACAACCCTGGGAACCGGGCAGTCTTTTCGCTAGATGCCGCTAAGGCATTCGATAGTGTTGAATGGGTGTACCTATGGGAAGTTCTCAAACGCTTTGGTGTGGGAGAGAACTTTCTGAACTGGGTGCGGGTACTGTACGCTGCCCCCACGGCCAGACTGAGGGTGAAAGGGGAGCTTTCTGGACCCTTCTGTTTGCACAGGGGGACTAGACAGGGATGCCCACTATCTCCATTGCTGTTTGCCATGGCACTGGAGACCTTAGCGGCGCGGATTCGGTCCTCCCCTGACATAGTGGGGTTCAGAAGGGGCTCCCATGCAGACGTTATCTCACTCTATGCGGATGACACACTGCTCTACCTAGGTGATACAGGGGAATCCTTGCGGGCGGTAATGTCCCTTATTGACTATTTTGGGTCCCTGTCGGGATTTTCCATAAATTGGGATAAATCAGTTTTAATGCCCCTTGATCCCATAACTCAGCCTCTTCCGGACTGTGCATCCACAGTGCGAGTGGTTGACTGCTTCAAATATTTGGGGATCCAGGTGTCTCCTGATCCTACCCAGTATATCACACTGAACCTCGTACCTCTGCTGCAAAGTTCCCTTGTCTGTGGCTGGGCGAGTCAATCTAATTAAGATGGTGTGGGCTCCTCAACTTCTTTATGTCTTGCACAACTCCCCAATCTGGATACCCAGGAAATGGTTGTATAGGATTGACTCCCAGTTCCGTGAACTGATCTGATGCAAAAAAGTGGCTAAGATTAAATTGGCTACACTTCAGATGGGCAAGGATAGTGGTGGCTTGGCAGTCCCCAACCCCAGAGTATATTTTCTAGCCTTCCAGGTTCAGCATATGGGGGGCTGGGGTCTTTTGGATCCATTCGATCCTATTGGGTCCTTATTGGTCCCTACTGACTCGCCTCACCCTTTCCTTGTACACCTTGAAGCGGGGTTCTCCAATATGGGGACTCGGTTACCCACACTCGCCTTGATTCGCATGGTGTGGCGCTGTGTCAAGGGGATGTTGCAGATCATGGGTTACCTTCCTCAGACTCCGATTTGGCATAATCGCAACTTTTCGGAACTGTTTCGTCTAGAGGGCGCGGAGATGTGGGAGGCCCATGGTGCATATTTTATAGCACAATTGTTCAGAGCTGGGGTACTGAAATATATTCAAGACTTACAGAGGGAGTTTGATGTTCCTAGGCACTGTTTCTTTCGCTACCTACAATTGAGACACGCGATGATGGCCCAGGCAGGCTTGGCTTCTTTGACACCCGACACTCACTGCCTGTTGGGTGAGGTGTTTCGGGTCTCGGACAAGAAGGGTATGATCTCACAGGTTTATGTCCTTCTGTTGGGATCCGTGCAGGACCCCTCTTCCCTCCCTGCTCGTGCGGGGTGGGAGGGGGGATCTTGGACCCATAGATGGGCAGACGTGGGATCTTTGCCTCTCATCGATCATCGATTTTGGATCACCTCCAGGGTGCCGAGCAGGGGCCAGTGGATAACACAGGTCAATGCCTCTTTAATCAGGGAAAAGCCATACCAGCATCGAAATGCTCACAAGAAATTTGCCTCGTTATGGCAACCTTGGTTGGATGACCCGGCCTTGGCTCCCCCCAGTTGGTTATGGATCGGCTGCTCATTGGATAGGGTAGCATTTCTTGAGAAGGTCTAGCGTGCAGAGTCCTCCCATCCTTTCCCTTCCTTTCCCCCCTCCCCCCTCCCTTTAAGTTTTCTGCCACTGTTTTCCTTTTTCCCTTCCCTTCTCCTTTGCACTTAGTACTTCAGGTAGGTTTTTGCTACTTTACGGAGGTGTGTGCTATATTGCTAGATGTTCATGGTCCTATTACTATTGGGAGGAAATAACTGTATGTTTTTATTTATCCTTCTCTTATGCACATGAGCACATGCTCAGGTTTGTTTACTTGGCTGTAATTTTCACCTGAATGCAATGGTTTATGGATGACGTTTTCCTGTACTGTTGCTGTTATATCCTTTATATATTTGTATTTTTCCAAACACTGGTTCTGTAACTGATTATGTCTACCGTTCATGTTATTTATTCAATGTACTGTTTATACTCAATAAATATTAAAAAAAATTTCAGACCTTTGGTGATTAAATGCAAAAAAATAAATGCTTTTTAGACACTTGGAGACCAAAATAGAGTCATTTTGACCCAAACAAATGTTTCAGGCGGTTGGTTACCAAATGCAATTATCTTGTCCAAAACCGGCTTTTTAAGACTCTAATAGACGAAAATACAGTCATTTTGACTAAATTTTTATTTCAGACCTTTGGTGACCAAATGCAGTTATTTTGACTAAAAAGGGCCTTTTAGACACATGGAGACCAAAATAGAGTCATTTTGACCAAAAAATGTTTTCAGATCACTGGTAACGAAATGCAATTATCTTGTCTAAAACCGGCTTTTTAAGACTCTAAAAGACAAAAATACAGTCATTTTGGCTAAAAAAGTTTTTCAGACCTTTGGTGACCAAACGTAGTTATTTTGACTAAAAAGGGCTTTTTAGACACTTGGAGACCTAAATAGAGTCATTTTTACCAAAAACATTTCTTCAGGCCATTGGTTACCAAATGTAGTTTATCTTGTCTAAAAGCAGTGTTTTAAGACTCTAAAAGACAAAAATAGTCATTTTGGCTAAAAAATGGTTTTCAGACCTTTGGTGACCAAATGCATTTATTTTGACTAAAATAGCCTTTTAAGACACTTGGAGACCAAAATAGAGTCATTTTGACCCAAACAAATGTTTCAGGCGATTGGTTACCAAATGCAATTATCTTGTCCAAAACCGGCTTTTTAAGACTCTAATAGACGAAAATACAGTCATTTTGACTAAATTTTTATTTCAGACCTTTGGTGACCAAATGCACTTTTTTTTTACTAAAAAGGGCTTTTTAGACACTTGGAGACCAAAATAGAGTCATTTTGACCAAAAAAATGTTTTCAGATCACTGGTTACGAAATGCAATTATCTTGTCTAAAACCGGCTTTTTAAGACTCTAAAAGACAAAAATACAGTCATTTTGGCTAAAAAAGTTTTTCAGACCTTTGGTGACCAAATGCAGTTATTTTGACTAAAAAAGGCTTTTAAGACACTTGGAGACCAAAATAGAGTCATTTTGACCAAAACAAATGTTTCAGGCGATTGGTTAACAAATGCAATTATCTTGTCCAAAACCGGATTTTTAAGACTCTAATAGACGAAAATACAATCATTTTGACTAAATATTTTTTCAGACCTTTGGTGACCAAATGCAGTTATTTTGACTAAAAGGGTCTTTTTAGACACTTGGAGACCAAAATAGAGTCATTTTGACCAAAAAAATGTTTTCAGATCACTGGTAACGAAATTCAATTATCTTGTCTAAAACCGGCTTTTTAAGACTCTAAAAGACAAAAATACAGTCATTTTGGCTAAAAAAGTTTTTCAAACCTTTGGTGACCAAACGTAGTTATTTTGCCTAAAAAGGGCTTTTTAGACACTTGGAGACCTAAATAGAGTAATTTTGACCAAAAAAATTTTTTCAAAATAACTGCATTTGGTCACCAAAGGTCTGAAATAAAAAATTAGTCAAAATGACTGTATTTTTGTCTTTTAGAGTCTTAAAAAGCCGGTTTTAGACAAGATAATTGCATTTCGTTACCAGTGATCTGAAAACATTTTTTTGGGTCAAAATTACTATTTTTTTCTCCAAGTGTCTAAAAAGCCTTTTTTAGTCAGAATAACTGCATTTGATCACCAAAGATCTGGAAAAAGTCATTTTGACTAAATCTGTTTTAGTCAAAATGACTGTATTTTCGGCTTTTAGAGTCTTAAAACGCCGGTTTTAGACCAGATAACTGCATTTGGTAAACCAATGGCCTGAAAAAAATTTTGGGGTCAAAGTTAAATTATTTTGGTCTCCAAGTGTCTAAAAAGCATTTTTTAGTCAAAATAACTACATTTGGTCACCAAAGGTCTGACTTTTTTTGTCAAAATTTTCATCTTTTAGTCTTTTAGAGTCTTAAACAGCCGCTTTTTAGACAAGATACGTGCATGTGGTAACCAATAGCCTGACAAAAATTTTTTTGGGTCAAAATGACTCTATTTTGGTTTTCAAGTGACTAAAAAGCCTACAAGCCTTTTAAGACTCTAAAAGACAAAAATACAGTCATTTTGACGAAATTTTTTTTCAGGGGGGGCGTGGCCGAGCTGCGGGTGTGAGCGGACGTGCATGCTGTGAGCTCCGCTGTTGATCCTGGTAGTTATCCTGTGTAACTCCTTATCCTGCTCCGATTTCTACCGTCACTCAGTGCCCTGTGTTCCCTGGAGTGCGGTGATCACCCGGTGAGTCCTCCATCTTCTCTCTGTGATGTCTGAGAAGGGTAAAGAGGGAAATCCGCACAGGCCAGCCCGATCCAAGATGGCGGCGCCTCGCAGCGTGCAGCACAGAAGGCCACATATCTGGAGGCTGCTCAAAAGCTTTTTGCTAAGCCTGCTGCCCGGGACCCCCATACTCTATCTGAGGACCATCGATCCGGCTCACCGGGGTCGCATGCAGACACGGATGACACTGTTCCCTTTGGGGATCTCTCCCGCCAGATTGCTGATTGGGAGGCAGCAGATGCAGACCAGGCCCCGAGGCAATCATCTCCTACCCCGGACACAGAACCCACTTTGTGGGACATTATGGCTGCGGTTACCACCTGTACCACCTCAATTACGGCCCTGACAGCGGAGTTAAAGGGGGTCAAGGCTGAGATATCGTTCATGAAACATGATATGCAGAAATTGAGGGAGAGGACAGCGGCAGTGGAAGGCAGGGTCAGCTCCCTGGAGGATGACATGGCGCCTTTGCAAAGGAAAGTGAAACATACTGCCCTGCTCTCGGCCCAGCAAGCTGCTCGTCTGGATGACTTGGAGAATAGGATGAGACGGAGTAATATCAGAGCAATTGGGATCCCTGAGCGGGCAGAAGGTAAAGATCCTGTGGCTTTCATTGAACAATGGCTGCTCTCTACTTTTGGGCAAGAATCCTTTACTTCCATGTTTTCGGTGGAATGTGCTCATAGGGTGCCTATGCGACCTCTTCCTCCTGGAGCCCCCGCCCCCCCCCGCGCACTTTCATCTTCAAATTCCTCAATTACTAAAGCCAGGGGAATGCAGGGGAGGCTCAAGATTGACAACTCAAGGATCTCCCTGTTCCCCGATTACTCTGTGGTGGTGCAGAAACAGCGTGTGAAATTCGTAGAGGTCAAGAGGAGATTGCGGGACTTGAATGTTCAATATGCTATGCTGTACCCTTCCAGGCTCTGGGTGGTGGCCCGGGATGAGGTGTTGTTCTTTGACAAGCCTTCTGCTACTGTTCAATGGCTGGATGCTAATGGTGGGGCCCTGCGGGCGGCCACTTCCCCCAGGCGAGAAGACCTTTGAGGATCGTTTCTACTTTTTGGAACTTTTGTACTCTTTTCGGCCGGTCATGGATCCTTTCGGTTCTCCTGCCTATACCTGGCACTTGATGTTACACACACTTTTCCTGTTATGATGGGAGCTCTTCTGCTGCACTAATGGTTGCTACCTCTCACACGGTTGCTAATTTTGAGGAGACTACACTGGCATCGGTGGTCCCTCTTCGGTTTCCCCCCCTTGGTCGTGACTGGACATGCCCTATTGACTCATTCCTTCCCCCACACGTGGCAGACGTGTATTGCCTTTTTGTTCCCCCCTTTTTGCCTTTTTTCTGGTCCTGGACTTTGGTTCGATTTTTGCTTTTCCTGCATGTAATTTGTCGCTCTACTGCTATTATTTTACCCTATGCTGTGGATGTTCCTATTGACTGTTCTCTATGCTGGGTCTGCACCGGTACTGTGTGGGCTGGGCGACTACTCCTGTTGCTCTCTCTATATAGCTGGGCTGTGCTGATGGGGTGTAGTGGGTTCACCCTTTCTGGGTGCCCTCTTTCGCCTCCCTGGCCGGGTTGCCTGACGCTCCGTGTATGGCTAAATTTTGACTATGGCTGATAATATTTGTGTGATGTCCTGGAATGTGCAGGGCCTCAGCAACCCGGTAAAGAGGACGGCGGTGCTCCGCACCATCAAACGCCTGCAGGCAGATGTGGTTTGCCTGCAGGAGACCCATATGTCTCCTTCCACTTCCCCGTGTCTAGCTCCTAGCGTATTTAGTCACCAGTTCCACTCTGTTTACTCCACTTATTCGAGAGGGGTGTGTATTTTGATTAAGAAGGGGGTACGGTTTCTATGCTCAAAGTCTGTGATTGACCCTGAGGGCCGGTTAGTTTTATCCTGCCAACTAGCAAGCCTTAGGTGTGTACTTGTGCCCCCCCCCGTATTCTGCAGGGGTACTTAAACTTATCGTGCCACATATTGCTCAACTTCCTGATGTGCCCCTGCTGATGTTGGGGGACTTTACTGCCTGGGATAGGTTTTCCTCTCACTCCGGTGGACCTATGCTGGCCGGGGGGGCTACGCCCCTTGCTCGGTTGGTGGGTGAACTCGGACTGACAGATGTCTGGAGGATGGGCCACCCTAAGGTACAAAAGTTTTCGTGCTTCTCGGCGTCACACTCTGGATTGTCTAGGATAGATCTGGTGCTGGGTAATGGTTCGCTACTGCCTCTGGTGGTCGTGGCGGGGAAATCCCTTTGGAAACTCAATACATTCTGGCTGACGCTCTTTCCTAGTTCTGATCCCCTGCCACCCAAACTAACGTCCTTTTTTGCTGACAATTTGGAATCCGCAGAGGTGGGGGTGGTGTGGGATGCAGCTAAGGCATTCATGGGAGGTCAGTTTATACATATGGTTAATGCCATTAAAACGGACACCAGGCAATGGGAGAATACTGTGTTGGACGCAGTGACTAGAGCGGAGGAAACTTATGTTAGGGACCCGTCAGATGATACTCAGAGGTCGCGGCTGGCTGCCCAATCTATGGCCAAGTCGGTCTCGATTCAAAAGGCTGAAAACAAGCGCTTCTTCTTGCAGCAGAGGTATTTTGAGAAGGGAGAAAACACGGGTCATATGTTGGCCATGCTGGTTCGCTCGCAGCAGCCTGCGGCATTTATACACCAGATTAAGGATCCTCAGGGGGTGCTCTGGCACGCCACGGCTGACATACGGAGAGTACTTGGGAACTTTTATGCTGATCTTTACTCCTCTAAGATCTCGGCTGACTCACGAGAAATTGCCGATTTTTTTGGCTTCCTGCGATTTGCCTTCTCTGTCTGCCTGGGACGTGGCTGTGCTTGGGGCCCCCCTTACGGAAAATGAACTTTATGCGGCCTTGAAATCTACTACACAGTTGGTGCCTGTGCTGCTGCGGGTATATAACGAAGCCTTCCATATTGCCCGCTGTTAGGAATGCTTCATGAGCACACTGATGTGCTGTCATGAATCTGCAATCTAAAGGGTTAACCTAGAGCAGACTAATTGCAGTAATTGGCAAACAGGCTGCCTTATTTAAACAGCTCAGAAGCACTGTGTCTTTGCTGACTTGTCTGCAGCTCTTCCTGTGTTCCTGAAGCCTGCTTCCTGTTACCTGTTTGATATCCGTTTTGACCTTTGGCTTGTTCCTGACCTTGTTGACCTGCTGCCCGTCCTGACCCCCGGCTTGTTTGATCATACTCTCGGATCTCCCTTGTCTGCTTATCTGCCTTCGGATCATGACCGGCTTCTCCCTTGGTGGGGCGACCCTGAGGACTGCGACCTGGTATCCACACGCAGCAAAATCCATCCTCCCCACTAGAGGCTCTGGGGAAAACTGGTGGATACTTAGATTCCGCACCTCAGGTTAGCCTGTGTCACTTACCTTGGGGGTTCCTGTCTAAGCTCCGCCCTCTGGCACACGTGGGGCCTTCCTCTGCCATCAGGCTACCACTTGTATCCCTAACAGTACAAGTCAGCCATGACGGAGCCTGCAAGAGAAGCCTCACCGTTGGAAGAGATCTGCCAGCACCTCGCAGCCCTATCTCAAACCGTAGAGTCGCTTCAAGACGGCTACACACAGCTAGAGGAAAGGCTGCTCTCTACGACACTTCAGGGGGATCCTCCTGTATTATCTGCTTCCTCTCCTGCTGCAGCACTCTCTGCACCTGCTTCTGGCCCTACCGTAGTGATGCTGCCACCAGAACCTCGAGTTCCTGCTCCCGAAAAATATTCCGGGGATCGCGGTAAATTCCGCGCCTTTCGCAATGCCTGCCAGCTGTATTTCTCCCTGCAACCTCGAACCTTTTCTTTGGAGACCACCAAGGTGGGGTTTGTTATCTCCCTGCTCCTAGGCGAACCCCAGTCCTGGGTTCATCGGCTCCTTGAAGAGGGCAGCCCCCATTAAACTCCTTACGGTAATTTTTTGAGGCCATGGCACAGCTCTATGATGACCCGCAGCGATCCTCCACCGCAGAAGCTGCGCTTCATGTTCTTCAGCAGGGTCGCTGGCCCGTAGAACACTACGTCACTGACTTCCGCCGCCTCAGTTCCGATACAAGCCTGCTTCCTGTTACCTGTTTGATATCCGTTTTGACCTTTGGCTTGTTCCTGACCTTGTTGACCTGCTGCCCATCCTGACCCCCGGCTTGTTTGACCATTCTCTCGGATCTCCCTTGTCTGCTTATCTGCCTTCGGATCATGACCGGCTTCTCCCTTGGTGGGGCGACCCTGAGGACTGCGACCTGGTATCCACCACTAGAGGCTCTGGTGAAAACCGGTGGATACTTAGATTCCGCACCTCAGGTTAGCCTGTGTCACTTACCTTGGGGGTTCCCGTCTAAGCACCGCCCTCTGGCACACGTGGGGCCTTCCTCTGCCATCAGGCTACCTCTTGTATCCCTAACAGCCACCTTCCTGCCTCTATGTCCAAAGCTATAGTTGTTTTCCTGCTGAAGCCCGGCAAGGATCCGCTTTTGGCGGATTCCTAAAGGCCCATATCTCTACTCACAATGGATGTTAAAATTCTAGCTAAGATACTGGCCACTAGGCTGTCCTCTGTTGTCCAGGGGGTTGTCCATAGGGATCAATCGGGGTTTATCCTGACCAAATCGACGGCACTTAATCTCCGCCAACTATTTCTGAACCTTCAGATCCCAGTAGACAACCCTGGGAACCGGGCAGTCTTTTCGCTAGATGCCGCTAAGGCATTCGATAGTTTTGAATGGGTGTACCTATGGGAAGTTCTCAAACGCATTGGTGTGGGAGAGAACTTTCTGAACTGGGTGCGGGTACTGTACGCTGCCCCCATGGCCAGACTGAGGGTGAAAGGGGAGCTTTCTGGACCCTTCTGTTTGCACAGGGGGACTAGACAGGGCTGCCCACTATCTCCATTGCTGTTTGCCATGGCACTGGAGACCTTAGCGGCGTGGATTCGGTCCTCCCCTGACATAGTGGGGTTCAGAAGGGGCTCCCATGCAGACGTTATCTCAGTCTATGCGGATGACAAACTGCTCTACCTAGGTGATACAGGGGAATCCTTGCGGGCGGTAATGTCCCTTATTGACTATTTTGGGTCCCTGTCGGGATTTTCCATAAATTGGGATAAATCAGTTTTAATGCCCCTTGATCCCATAACTCAGCCTCTTCCGGGGATCCAGGTGTCTCCTGATCCTACCCAGTATATCACACTGAACCTCGTACCTCTGCTGCAAAGTTCCCTTGTCGGTGGCTGGGCGAGTCAATCTAATTAAGATGGTGTGGGCTCCTCAACTTCTTTATGTCTTGCACAACTCCCCAATCTGGATACCCAGGAAATGGTTGCATAGGATTGACTCCCAGTTCCGAGAACTGATCTGGTGCTAAAAAGTGGCTAGGATTAAATTGGCTACCCTGCAGATGGACAAGGATAGTGGTGGCTTGGCAGTCCCCAACCCCAGAATATATTTTCTAGCCTTCCAGGTTCAGCATATGGGGGGATGGGGTCTTTTGGATCCATTCGTTCCTATTGGGTCCCTACTGACTCGCCTCACCCTGTCCTTGTACACCTTGAAGCGGGGTTCTCCAATATGGGGACTCGGTTACCCACACTTGCCTTGATTCGCATGGTGTGGCACTGTGTCAAGGGGATGTTGCAGATCACGGGTTACCTTCCTCAGACTCCGATTTGGCATAATCGCAACTTTTCGGAACTGTTTCGTCTAGAGGGCGCGGAGATGTGGGAGGCACATGGTGTATATTTTATAGCACAATTGTTCAGAGCTGGGGTACTGAAATATATTCAAGACTTACAGAGGGAGTTTGATGTTCCTAGGCACTGTTTCTTTCGCTACCTACAATTGAGACACGCGATGATGGCCCAGGCAGGCTTGGCTTCTTTGACACCCGACACTCACTGCCTGTTGGGTGAGGTGTTTCGGGTCTCGGACAAGAAGGGTATGATCTCACAGGTTTATGTCCTTCTGTTGGGATCCGTGCAGGACCCCTCTTCCCTCCCTGCTCGTGCGGGGTGGGAGGGGGGATCTTGGACCCATAGATGGGCAGACGTGGGATCTTTGCCTCTCATCAATCATCGATTTTGGATCGCCTCCAGGGTGCCGAGCAGGGGCCAGTGGATAACACAGGTCAATGCCTCTTTAATCAGGGAAAAGCCATACCAGCATCGAAATGCTCACAAGAAATTTGCCCCGTTATGGCAACCTTGGTTGGATGACCCGGCCTTGGCTCCCCCCAGTTGGTTATGGATCGCCTGCTCATTGGACAGGGTAGCATTTCTTGAGAAGGTCTAGCGTGCAGAGTCCTCCCTTCCTTTCCCCCTCCCCCCAACCTTTAAATTTTCTGCCACAGTTTTCCTTTTTTCCCTTCCCTTCTCCTTTGCACTTAGTACTTCAGGTGGGTTTTTGCTACTTTACGGAGGTGTGTGCTATATTGCTAGATGTTCATGGTCCTATTACTATTGGGAGGGAATAACTGTATGTTTTTATTTATCCTTCTCTTATGCACATGGGCACATGCTCAGGTTTTTTTACTTGGCTGTAATTTTCACCTGAATGCAATGGTTTATGGATGACGTTTTCCTGTACTGTTGCTGTTATATCCTTTATATATTTGTATTTTTCCGAACACTGGTTCTGTAACTGATTATGTCTACCGTTCATGTTATTTATTCAGTGTACTGTTTATACTCAATAAATATTTAAAAAAAATTCAGACCTTTGGTGATTAAATGCAAAAAAATAAATGCTTTTTAGACACTTGGAGACCAAAATAGAGTCATTTTGACCCAAACAAATGTTTCAGGCGGTTGGTGACCAAATGCAGTTATTTTGACTAAAAAGGGCTTTTTAGACACATGGAGACAAAATTGAGTCATTTTGACCAAAAAAATGTTTTCAGATCACTGGTAACGAAATGCAATTATCTTGTCTAAAACCGGCTTTTTAAGACTCTAAAATACAAAAATACAGTCATTTTGGCTAAAAAAGTTTTTCAGACCTTTGGTGACCAAACGTAGTTATTTTGACTAAAAAGGGCTTTTTAGACACTTGGAGACCTAAATAGAGTCATTTTGACCAAAAACATTTTTTTAGGCCATTGGTTACCAAATGTAGTTTATCTTGTCTAAAAGCAGTGTTTTAAGACTCTAAAAGACAAAAATAGTCATTTTGACTAAATGTAACTAATGTTTTTCAGACCTTTGGTGACCAAATGCATTTATTTTGACTAAAATAGTCTTTTTAGACACTTGGAGACCAAAATAGAGTCATTTTGACCCAAACAAATGTTTCAGGCGATTGGTTACCAAATGCAATTATCATGTCCAAAACCGGCTTTTTAAGACTCTAATAGACGAAAATACAGTCATTTTGACTAAATTTTTATTTCAGACCTTTGGTGACCAAATGCAGTTTTTTTTACTAAAAAGGGCTTTTTAGACACTTGGAGACCAAAATAGAGTCATTTTGACCAAAAAAAAATGTTTTCAGATCACTGGTTACGAAATGCAATTATCTTGTCTAAAACCGGCTTTTTAAGACTATAAAAGACAAAAATACAGTCATTTTGGCTAAAAAGAGGTTTTCAGACCTTTGGTGAACAAATGCATTTATTTTGACTAAAATAGGCTTTTTAGACACTTGGAGACCAAAATAGTCATTTTGACCCAAACAAATGTTTCAGGCGATTGGTTACCAAATGCAATTATCTTGTCCAAAACCGGCTTTTTAAGACTCTAATAGACGAAAATACAATCATTTTTGACCAAATACAGTTATTTTGACTAAAAGGGGCTTTTTAGACACACTTGGAGACCAAAATAGAGTCACTTTGACCAAAAAAATGTTTTCAGATCACTGCATACGAAATGCGATTATCTTGTCTAAAACCGGCTTTTTAAGACTCTAAAAGACTAAAATACAGTCATTTTGGCTAAAAAAGTTTTTCAGACCTTTGGTGACCAAACGTAGTTATTTTGACTAAAAAGGGCTTTTTGGACACTTGGAGACCTAAATAGAGTCATTTTGACCAAAAACATATTTTCAGGCCATTGGTTGTCTAAAAAGCCCTTTTTAGTCAAAATAACTTCGTTTGGTCACCAAAGGTTTGAAAAACTTTTTTAGACCAAATGACTGTATTTTTCTCTTTTAGAGTCTTAAAAAGGCGGTTTTAATTCCATTTAATTCCATTTCGTATGCAGTGATCTGAAAACATTTTTTTGGTCAAAACGATTCTATTTTGGTCTCCAAGTGTCTAAAAAGCCTTTTTTAGTCAAAATAACTGCATTTGGTCACCAAAGGTCTGAAAATCTTTTTTTAGCCAAAATGACTGTATTTTTGTCTTTTAGAGTCTTAAAACACTGCTTTTAGACAAGATAAACTACATTTGGTAACCAATGGCCTGAAAAAAATTTTTGGGTCAAAATGACTTTATTTAGGTCTCCAAGTGTCCAAAAAGCCCTTTTTAGTCAAAATAACTACGTTTGGTCACCAAAAGTCTGAAAAACTTTCTTAGCCAAAATGACTGTATTTTTGTCTTTTAGAGTCTTAAAAAGCCGGTTTTAGACAAGATAATTGCATTTCGTTACCAGTGATCTGAAAAATTTTTTTTAGTCAAAATGACTCTATTTTGGTCTCCATGTGTCTAAAAATCCCTTTTTAGTCAAAATAACTGCATTTGGTCACCGAAGGTTTGAAAAAAAATCTAGTCAAAATGATTGTATTTTCGTCTATTAGAGTCTTAAAAAGCCGGTTTTGGACAAGATAATTGCATTTGGTAACCAATCGCCTGAAACATTTGTTTGGGTCAAAATGACTCTATTTTGGTCTCCAAGTGTCTAAAAAGCCTTTTTTAGTCAAAATAACTATATTTGGTCACCAAAGGTCTGAAATAAAAAATTAGTCAAAATGACTGTATTTTCATCTATTAGAGTCTTAAAAAGCCGGTTTTTGACAAGATAATTGCATTTGGTCACCAAAGGTCTGAAAAACTTTTTTAGCCAAAATGACTGTATTTTTGTCTTTTAGAGTCTTAAAACTGCTTTTAGACAAGATAAACTACATTTGGTAACCAATGGCCTGAAAAAATGTTTTTGGTCAAAATTACTCTATTTAGGTCTCCAAGTGTCCAAAAAGCCCTTTTTAGTCAAAATAACTACGTTTGGTCACCAAAGGTCTGAAAAACTTTTTTAGCCAAAATGACTGTATTTTTGTCTTTTAGAGTCTTAAAAAGCCAGTTTTAGACAAGATAATTGCATTTCGTTACCAGTGATCTGAAAAAATGTTTTTGGTCAAAATGACTCTATTTAGGTCTCCAAGTGTCTAAAAAGCCATTTTTAGTCAAAATAACTACATTTGGTCACACAAGGTCTGAAAAACTTTTTTTTTAACCAAAATGACTGTATTTTTGTCTTTTAGTCTTAAAATGCCGGTTTTAGACAAGTTAATTGCATTTCGTTACCAGTGATCTGAAAACATTTTTGTGGTCAAAATGACTCTATTTTGGTCTCCAAGTGTCTTAAAAGACCCTTTTGGTCAAAATATCTGTATTTGGTCACCAAAGGTTTTAAACAAAAAATGTAGTTTAAATGATTGTATTTTCGTCTATTAGAGTCTTAAAAAGCCGGTTTTGACAAGATAATTGCATTTGGTAACCAATCGCCTGAAACATTTGTTTGGGTCAAAATGACTCTATTTTGGTCTTCAAGTGTCTAAAAAGCCTTTATTAGTCAAAATAACTGCATTTGGTCACCAAAGGTCTGAAATAAAAAATTAGTCAAAATGACTGTATTTTTGTCTTTTAGAGTCTTAAAAAGCCGGTTTTAGACAAGATAATTGCATTTCGTATGCAGTGATCTGAAAACATTTTTCGATCAAAATGATTCTATTTTGGTCTCCAAGTGTCTAAAAAGCCTTTTTTGGTCAAAATAACTGCATTTGGTCACCAAAGGTCTGAAAAACTTTTTTAGCCAAAATGACTGCATTTTTGTCTTTTAGAGTCTTAAAACACTGCTTTTAGACAAGATAAACTACATTTGGTAACAAATGGCCTGAAAAAATGTTTTTGGTCAAAATGACTCTTTTTAGGTCTCCAAGTGTCCAAAAAGCCCTTTTTAGTCAAAATAACTACGTTTGGTCACCAAAGGTCTGAAAAACTTTTTTAGCCAAAATGACTGTATTTTTGTATTTTAGAGTCTTAAAAAGCCGGTTTTAGACAAGATAATTGCATTTCGTTAAAAGTGATCTGGAAACATTTTTTTGATCAAAATGACTCTATTTTGGTCTCCATGTGTCTAAAAATCCCTTTTTAGTCAAAATAACTGCATTTGGTCAGCGAAGGTCTGAAAAAAGAATTTAGTCAAAATAATTGTATTTTCGTCTATTAGAGTCTTAAAAAGCCGGATTTGGACAAGATAATTGCATTTGGTAACTAATCGCCTGAAACATTTGTTTGGGTCAAAATGACTCTATTTTGGTCTCCAAGTGTCTAAAAAGCCTTTTTTAGTCAAAATAACTGCATTTGGTCACTAAAGGTCTGAAAAACTTTTTTAGCCAAAATGACTGTATTTTTGTCTTTTAGAGTCTTAAAAAGCCGGTTTTAGACAAGATAATTGCATTTCATTACCAGTGATCTGAAAACATTTTTTTGGTCAAAATGACTCTATTTTGGTCTCCATGTGTCTAAAAATCCCTTTTTAGTCAAAATATCTGCATTTGGTCACCGAAGGTCTGAAAAACAAATTTAGTCAAAATAATTGTATTTTCGTCTAATTAGAGTCTTAAAAAGCCGGTTTTGGACAAGATAATTGCATTTGGTAACCAATCGCCTGAAACATTTGTTTGGGTCAAAATGACTCTATTTTGATTTCCAAGTGTCTAAAAAGCCTTTTTTTAGTCAAAATTACTGCATTTGGTCACAAAAGGTATGAAAGACTTTTTTAGCCAAAATGACTGTATTTTTGTCTTTTAGAGTATTAAAAAGCCGGTTTTAGACAAGATAATTGCATTTCATTACCAGTGATCTGAAAACATTTTTTTGGTCAAAATGACTCTATTTTGGTCTCCATGTGTCTAAAAATCCCTTTTCAGTCAAAATAACTGCATTTGGTCACCGAAGGACTGAAAAAAAATTAGTCAAAATGATTTGTATTTTTGTCTTTTAGAGTTTTAAAAAGCCGGTTTTGGACAAGATAATTGCATTTGGTAACCAATCGCCTGAAACATTTGTTTGGGTCAAAATGACTCTATTTTGGTCTCCAAGTGTCTAAAAAGCCTTTTTTAGTCAAAATTACTGCATTTGGTCACCAAAGGTCTGAAAGACTTTTTTTTAGCCAAAATGACTGTATTTTTGTCTTTTAGAGTCTTAAAAAGCCGGTTTTAGACAAGATAATTGCATTTCGTTACCAGTGATCTTAAAACATCTTTTGGTCAAAATGACTCTATTTAGGTCTCCAAGTGTCTAAAAAGCCTTTTTTAGTCAAAATAACTATATTTGGTCACCAAAGGTCTGAAATAAAAAATTAGTCAACATGACTGTATTTTCGTGTATTAGAGTCTTAAAAAGCCGGTTTTTGACAAGATAATTGCATTTGGTAACCAATTGCCTGAAACATTTGTTTGGGTCAAAACGACTCTATTTAGGTCTCCAAGTGTCTAAAAACCCTATTTTAGTCAAAATAAATGCATTTGTTCACCAAAGGTCTGAAAACCTTTTTTAGCCAAAATGACTATATTTTTGTATTTTAGAGTCTTAAAACACCGCTTTTAGACAAGGTAAAGTACTCTTGGTAACCAATGGCCTGAAAAAATGTTTTTGGTCAAAATGACTCTATTTAGGTCTCCAAGTGTCTAAAAAGCCCTTTTTAGTCAAAATAACTACGTTTGGTCACCAAAGGTCTGAAAAACTTTTTTAGCCAAAATGACTGTATTTTTGTCTTTTAGAGTCTTAAAAAGCCGGTTTTCGACAAGATAATTGCATTTCGTTACCAGTGATCTGAAAACATTTTTTTTGGTCAAAATGACTCTATTTTAGTCTCCAAGTGTCTAAAAAGACCCTTTTGGTCAAAATATCTGTATTTGGTCACCAAAGGTTTTAAAAAAAATGTAGTTTAAATGATTGTATTTTCGTCTATTAGAGTCTTAAAAAGCCGGTTTTTGACAAGATAATTGCATTTGGTAACCAATCGCCTGAAACATTTGTTTGGGTCAAAATGACTTTTTTGGTCTCCAAGTGTCTAAAAAGCCTATTTTAGTCAAAATAACTGCATTTGGTCACCAAAGGTCTGTGAAAAACTTTTTTAGCCATGATTGCATTTTTTTTTTTAGAGTCTTAAAAAGCCGGTTTTAGACAAGATATTTGCATTTGGTAACCAAAGGTCTGAAAACCTTTTTTTTGGCAAAATGACTGTATTTTTGTCTTTTAGAGTCTTAAAAAGCCGGTTTTAGACAAGATAATTGCATTTCGTTACCAGTGATCTGAAAACATTTTTTTGGTCAAAATGACTCTATTTTGGTCTCCAAGTGTCTAAAAAGCCTTTTTTAGTCAAAATAACTGCATTTGGTCACCAAAGGTCTGAAAAACTTTTTTAGCCAAAATGACTGTATTTTTGTCTTTTAGAGTCTTAAAAAGCCGGTTTTAGACAAGATAATTGCATTTCGTTACCAGTGATCTGAAAACATGTTTTTGGTCAAAATGACTCTATTTTGGTCTCCAAGTGTCTAAAAAGCCTTTTTTAGTCAAAATAACTATATTTGGTCACCAAAGGTCTGAAATAAAAAATAAGTCAAAATGACTGTATTTTTGTCTTTTAGAGTCTTAAAAATCCGGTTTTTGACAAGATAATTGCATTTGGTAACCAATCGCCTGAAACATTTGTTTGGGTCAAAACGACTCTATTTAGGTCTCCAAATGTCTAAAAACCCTATTTTGTCAAAATAAATGCATTTGTTCACCAAAGGTTTGAAAACCTTTTTTAGCCAAATTACTATATTTTTGTATTTTAGAGTCTTAAAAAGCCGGTTTTAGACAAGATAATTGCATTTGGTAACCAATCGCCTGAAACATTTGTTTGGGTCAAAATGACTCTATTTTGGTCTCCAAGTGTCTAAAAAGCCTTTTTTAGTCAAAATAACTGCATTTGGTCACCAAAGTTCTGAAAAACTTTTTTAGCCAAAATGACTGTATTTTTGTCTTTTAGAGTCTTAAAAAGCCGTTTTTAGACAAGATAATTGCATTTCGTAACCAGTGATCTGAAAACATTTTTTTGGTCAAAATGACTCTATTTTGGTCTCCAAGTGTCTAAAAATCCCTTTTTAGTCAAAATAACTGCATTTGGTAAGCGAAGGTCTGAAAAAAAATGTAGTCAAAATAATTGTATTTTCGTCTATTAGAGTCTTAAAAAGCCGGTTTTGGACAAGATAATTGCATTTGGTAACCAATCGCCTGAAACAATTGTTTGGGTCAAAATGACTCTATTTTGGTCTCCAAGTGTCTAAAAAGCCTTTTTTAGTCAAAATAACTGCATTTGGTCACCAAAGGTCTGAAAAACTTTTTTAGCCAAAATGACTGTACTTTTGTCTTTTAGAGTCTTAAAAAGCCGGTTTTAGACAAGATAATTGCATTTCGTTACCAGTGATCTGAAAACATTTTTTTGGTCAAAATGACTCTATTTTGGTCTCCATGTGTCTAAAAATCCCTTTTTAGTCAAAATAACTGCATTTGGTCACCGAAGGTCTGAAAAAAATTTAGTCAAAATGATTGTATTTTCGTCTATTAGAGTCTTAAAAAGCCGGCTTTGGACAAGATAATTGCATTTGGTAACCAATCGCCTGAAACATTTGTTTTTCAGACCTTGTGTGACCAAACGTAGTTATTTTGACTAAAAATGGCTTTTTAGACACTTGGAGACCTAAATAGAGTCATTTTGACCAAAAACATTTTTTCAGATCACTGGTAACGAAATGCAATTATCTTGTCTAAAACCGGCTTTTTAAGACTCTAAAAGACAAAAATACAGTCATTTTGGCTAAAAAGGTTTTTCAGACCTTTGGTGACCAAACGTAGTTATTTTGACTAAAAAGGGCTTTTTGGACACTTGGAGACCTAAATAGAGTCATTTTGACCAAAAACATTTTTTCAGGCCATTGGTTACCAAATGTAGTTTATCTTGTCTAAAAGCAGTGTTTTAAGACTCTAAAAGATAAAAATACAGTCATTTTGGCTAAAAAAGTTTTTCAGACCTTTGGTGACCAAATGCAATTATCTTGTCAAAAACCGGCTTTTTAAGACTATAATAGACGAAAATACAGTCATTTTGACTAATTTTTTATTTCAGACCTTTGGTGTCCAAACCGGATTCCCTGTCCCGGATGTTTGATAATACTAAAGAAGAGTCGGTACCTGACACTATCTTGCTTCATGCTTAATCAGAACTCCTCTTATCACTGATTCATGGGCTTCCCACAATATTCCTATAGAGCATCCTGGCTGATAGTTAACATTGAAATAGTCCCTAAGCTTCTTCTGTATCTCCACCCTCACCTCTTCTATCTGCAAAAGACTCTCGTTTAATTTCCAAGATCTCTGTTTTATTGAATTAATTGTTGTGACACTATAAATCTTTGAGATCATTGCGTGATCTGACCATGTTATGTTGTCTATATCAGTGCATTTAACCGCTTGGAGATGAGTGTGGGGGACCAGAAAGAAATCTATTCTCGAATAACTCCCATGTGGACTTGAATAAAATGTAAATTCCCTTTCAGTCGGTTGTTGAATACGCCATACATCTATCATTTGTTCCTTGTATAGAGTCCTCAGCATCCGTCTGCAAGCCATTGCAGAAATGGTCGATTCAGACCTAGAGGTATCGACCGTTGGAGACAGAGGCATATTAAAATAGCCTCCTAGCAATAATTGCCCTTGTGTAAATTTTCTAAGCGTGTTTAGTGTTTTAGCTACAAACCTATCCTGATGTTTATTAGGAGTGTATAAAGTGGCCAAGGTTAACTGGGTTTCCCCTATCTTTCCCTTTAAGAACAAGAATCTGCCATTATCATCGCTTAACTTCTCCTCCAACAGCCATGGAGTTTTCCTATCTATTAGTATCGATACCCCTCGAGATTTTGTTTGCATATTAGTCGCGTGGTGTATATATATGGGAATGCATTATTAGTCTCCTGGATAAATGCTATATTTGCCTTTACCCGTTTGAGCTCTGACAGAAGTATCCGCCTTTTTTCCGGTACATTCAAGCCCTTCACATTAAGGGAGACAATCTTGATATCCTCCATTAACTACTCTCAGGGACCTAAGAGGCAGGGGGGAAGCGAACAGAGGAGGAAAAGGACGAGAGGGAGAAAAAAAAAACACACACAAAAAACCCCAAAGAAAACAAACAAGAGCAAACTCACTCTTTATTACACACTCAGACTTACCAAACCCCTCTTTCACTCGCCTGTGTCCCAATCCCAGTTGGGACGAGTAAAACTCTGTCCCAATAGGGTTCCCAGGTCGGATTTAAATCCTTCCAACACACGGCATCTTACTGCCACTAGTGTGTTCTTAATTTTTTGGGGGTAAAATACCCAAAGCGGTCTCCCAAGCTCCTGCTCCTCCCTCCCCTCTCCCTTTCCACCTACATCCATCTTGCCATTATTTCTCCCCTCTCCCCCCTCCCCTCTCCCCCCCTCAATGCCCCATACCCTCCTCCCCCTCCCCGGGGGCCCCTCCTTTCATTCTCCTATTCCAAAACCTCCCCTCTGTCTCCCTTCCAGGCATCTAATTTCAATAGAGTTTTAAACCCCCAGTATTCCAGAGCCTTGCTTTCTTAGCTTAATCTCTAATTATAAGTTAACCGCTCATCTTAAGACTCTTATTTTAATCCCAACATGAGGGTTTACACAACTTTGACATAAGTCTGGGGAGAAACGAAGAAAGAGGGGGAAAAGAGAGAAAAAAAACCGGCTTTTAAAGACTCTAAAAGACAAAAATACAGTCATTTTGACTAAAAAATGTTGTCAGACCTTTGGTGACTAAATGCAGTTATTTTGACTAAAGAAGGCTTTTTAGACACTTGGAGACAAAAATAGAGTCATTTTGACCAAAAACAATTTTTCAGGCCATTGGAGCCCATTGGAGCCCTGACAGCTAAGAATGTAGTATTCTGGTGGTACATTAGGCATTCACAGTAGACAGAAGTAAGTGTCGGCCTTTATAGGCCCCAAACATTAGCTCACATGGGTTTAACTGACAGCACAGAACGTAGTATTTGATGGCTGGAGGTAAATTAGGCTTTCACAGGATACAGAAGTAAGTGTCAGCCTGTATAGGCCCCAAAAATTAGCTCACATGGGTTTAACTGACAGCAAAGAACATAGTGTATTTGATGGCTAGAGGTAAATTAGGCATTCACACAGGAGAAACAAAAAGAAAGCCAACGAATAACTTGAGGTGCCATCTTGCCATGGCCAAGTTCAAAGGGGTCGAGGGTGGCAGTGGTGATCGCCTACGGCCACATCACCCTCAACGCACCTGATCTTGTCTAATCTCGGAAGCTAAGCAGGGTTGGGCCTGGTTAGTACCTGGATGGGAGACCGCCTGGGAATACCAGGTGCTGTAGGCTTTTGGCTTTTCCTTTATTCGTTGGCTTTCTTTTTGTTTCTCCTGAGGTGCCATCTTGCCATGGCCAAGTTTAAAGGGGTCGAGGGTGGCATTTGTGATCGCCTACGGCGACATCACCCTGAAAGTGCCCGATCTCATTTGATCTCAGAAGATAAGCAGGGTCGGGCCTGGTTAGCAGCTGGATGGGAAACTGCCTGGGAATACCAGGTGCTGTAGGCTTTTGGCTTTTCCTTTATTCGTTGGCTTTCTTTTTGTTTCTCCTGAGGTGCCATCTTGCCATGGCCAAGTTCAAAGGGGTCGAGGGTGGCAGTGGTGATCGCCTATGGCCACATAACTCTGAACGCGCCCAATCTCGTCTGATCTCAGAAGCTAAGCAGGGTCGTGCCTGGTTAGAATCTGGATGGGAAACCGCCTGGGAATACCAGGTGCTGTAGGCTTTTGGCTTTTCCTTTATTCGTTGGCTTTCTTTTTGTTTCTCCTGAGGTGCCATCTTGCCATGGCCAAGTTCAAAGGGGTCGAGGGTGGCAGGGGTGATCGCCTACGGCCACATCACCCTGAACGTGACCTATCTCGTCTGATCTCGGAAGCTAAGCAGGGTCGGGCCTGGTTAGTACCTGGATTGGAGACCGCCTGGGAATACCAGGTGCTGTAAGGCTTTTGGCTTTTCCTTTTTTTTTTTATTTAAAATTTTGTAATATAACACTTGAGTATCAACAACAGAAAAGGTACTATTAAATACAGACATTATGCAAATTAGGTCACTCATAGTATGGGTAACCTGAACTGGGGAAGGGCAGGGCGGGGGGTTCAGGGTCAAAAGAGCATGGAAACTAATGGGGAATGTGAGAGTGGGGAAGAGTTCTTGGGCGAGTCCTGGAACGTAAATGTATATTGATCCATAGAGGGGTCGGATTTGGGGAAGGAGTACTTGATGTAATTGTCCCATTTCTGTAGAAATGATTTCCCTGAGGATGGGGCTGAAAAAAACCTGTTGAGGCGGTCAATGGAAAGAAGTGTGGAAAGCTCTGATCATACCCGGGAAACTAAGGGGGGAGTCGTGGAGATCCAATTAGTTAGGATTGTCCTTCTGGCCACCAGTAAACAGGTCAGGATCCACAGACGATGTGGCGAGGCAGGGGTGCTAGACCACTTTTGGAGGCGTTTGTCCCAGTAACCGAACAGGAGCAATATAGGGTCTTTGGGTATGTGCCACTTCGTCACTTGAAGGTCAGTACCTGGTCCCAGAATGTCGTGATATAGGGACAGGACCAGAACTTGTGGCAAAGAGAAGGTCTTTCCGCTGAACATAACAGACAATTATGAGCATCCCGAATCGTTTTGTTTAGAGGTACATTAGGCATTCACACAGTATACAGAAGTAAGTGTCGGCATGTATAGGCCCCAAAAATTAGCTCACATGGGTTTACCTGACAGCTAAGTATGTAGTATTTGGAGGCTGAAGGTACATTAGGCATTCACAGGATTCAGAAATAAGTGTCGGCCTGTATAGGGAAGTTCTCAAACGCATTGGTGTGGGAGAGAACTTTCTGAACTGGGTACGGGTACTGTACGCTGCCCCCATGGCCAGACTGAGGGTGAAAGGGGAGCTTTCTGGACCCTTCTGTTTGCACAGGGGGACTAGACAGGGCTGCCCACTATCTCCATTGCTGTTTGCCATGGCACTGGAGACCTTAGCGGCGCGGATTCGGTCCTCCCCTGACATAGTGGGGTTCAGAAGGGGCTCCCATGCAGACGTTATCTCACTCTATGCGGATGACACACTGCTCTACCTAGGTGATACAGGGGAATCCTTGCGGGCGGTAATGTCCCTTATTGACTATTTTGGGTCCCTGTCGGGATTTTCCATAAATTGGGATAAATCAGTTTTAATGCCCCTTGATCCCATAACTCAGCCTCTTCCGGACTGTGCATCCACAGTGCGAGTGGTTGACTGCTTCAAATATTTGGGGATCCAGGTGTCTCC
Organism: Pelophylax lessonae; assembly: GCF_965119305.1. Classification (NCBI taxonomy): domain Eukaryota; kingdom Metazoa; phylum Chordata; class Amphibia; order Anura; family Ranidae; genus Pelophylax; species Pelophylax lessonae. The sequence continues at coordinate 153,222,521 of NC_138773.1, forward strand.
TGATCCTACCCAGTATATCACACTGAACCTCGTACCTCTGCTGCAAAGTTCCCTTGTCGGTGGCTGGGCGAGTCAATCTAATTAAGATGGTGTGGGCTCCTCAACTTCTTTATGTCTTGCACAACTCCCCAATCTGGATACCCAGGAAATGGTTGCATAGGATTGACTCCCAGTTCAGAGAACTGATTTGGTGCTAAAAAGTGGCTAGGATTAAATTGGCTACCCTGCAGATGGACAAGGATAGTGGTGGCTTGGCAGTCCCCAACCCCAGAATATATTTTCTAGCCTTCCAGGTTCAGCATATGGGGGATGGGGTCTTTTGGATCCATTCGTTCCTATTGGGTCCCTACTGACTCTCCTCACCCTGTCCTTGTACACCTTGAAGCGGGGTTCTCCAATATGGGGACTCTGTTACCCACACTTGCCTTGATTTGCATGGTGTGGCACTGTGTCAAGGGGATGTTGCAGATCACGGGTTACCTTCCTCAGACTCCGATTTGGCATAATCGCAACTTTTCGGAACTGTTTCGTCTAGAGGGCGCGGAGATGTGGGAGGCACATGGTGTATATTTTATAGCACAATTGTTCAGAGCTGGGGTACTGAAATATATTCAAGACTTACAGAGGGAGTTTGATGTTCCTAGGCACTGTTTCTTTCGCTACCTACAATTGAGACACGCGATGATGGCCCAGGCAGGCTTGGCTTCTTTGACACCCGACACTCACTGCCTGTTGGGTGAGGTGTTTCGGGTCTCGGACAAGAAGGGTATGATCTCACAGGTTTATGTCCTTCTGTTGGGATCCGTGCAGGACCCCTCTTCCCTCCCTGCTCGTGCGGGGTGGGAGGGGGGATCTTGGACCCATAGATGGGCAGACGTGGGATCTTTGCCTCTCATCAATCATCGATTTTGGATCGCCTCCAGGGTGCCGAGCAGGGGCCAGTGGATAACACAGGTCAATTCCTCTTTAATCAGGGAAAAGCCATACCAGCATCGAAATGCTCACAAGAAATTTGCCCCGTTATGGCAACCTTGGTTGGATGACCCGGCCTTGGCTCCCCCCAGTTGGTTATGGATCGGCTGCTCATTGGACAGGGTAGCATTTCTTGAGAAGGTCTAGCGTGCAGAGTCCTCCCTTCCTTTCCCCCTCCCCCAACCTTTAAATTTTTTGCCACAGTTTTCCTTTTTTCCCTTCCCTTCTCCTTTGCACTTAGTACTTCAGGTGGGTTTTTGCTACTTTACGGAGGTGTGTGCTATATTGCTAGATGTTCATGGTGCTATTACTATTGGGAGGGAATAACTGTATGTTTTTATTTATCCTTCTCTTATGCACATGGGCACATGCTCAGGTTTGTTTACTTGGCTGTAATTTTCACCTCAATGCAATGGTTTATGGATGACGTTTTCCTGTACTGTTGCTGTTATATCCTTTATATATTTGTATTTTTCCAAACACTGGTTCTGTAACTGATTATGTCTACCGTTCATGTTATTTATTCAGTGTACTGTTTATACTCAATAAATATTTAAAAAAAATTCAGACCTTTGGTGATTAAATGCAAAAAAATAAATGTTTTTTAGACACTTGGAGACCAAAATAGAGTCATTTTGACCCAAACAAATGTTTCAGGCGGTTGGTGACCAAATGCAGTTATTTTGACTAAAAAGGGCTTTTTAGACACATGGAGACAAAATTGAGTCATTTTGACCAAAAAAATGTTTTCAGATCACTGGTAACGAAATGCAATTATCTTGTCTAAAACCGGCTTTTTAAGACTCTAAAATACAAAAATACAGTCATTTTGGCTAAAAAAGTTTTTCAGACCTTTGGTGACCAAACGTAGTTATTTTGACTAAAAAGGGCTTTTTAGACACTTGGAGACCTAAATAGAGTCATTTTGACCAAAAACATTTTTTTAGGCCATTGGTTACCAAATGTAGTTTATCTTGTCTAAAAGCAGTGTTTTAAGACTCTAAAAGACAAAAATAGTCATTTTGACTAAATTTAACTAATGTTTTTCAGACCTTTGGTGACCAAATGCATTTATTTTGACTAAAATAGTCTTTTTAGACACTTGGAGACCAAAATAGAGTCATTTTGACCCAAACAAATGTTTCAGGCGATTGGTTACCAAATGCAATTATCATGTCCAAAACCGGCTTTTTAAGACTCTAATAGACGAAAATACAGTCATTTTGACTAAATTTTTATTTCAGACCTTTGGTGACCAAATGCAGTTTTTTTTACTAAAAAGGGCTTTTTAGACACTTGGAGACCAAAATATAGTCATTTTGACCAAAAAAATGTTTTCAGATCACTGGTAACGAAATGCAATTATCTTGTCTAAAACCGGCTTTTTAAGACTATAAAAGACAAAAATACAGTCATTTTGGCTAAAAAAAGGTTTTCAGACCTTTGGTGAACAAATGCATTTATTTTGACTAAAATAGGCTTTTTAGACACTTGGAGACCAAAATAGTCATTTTGACCCAAACAAATGTTTCAGGCGATTGGTTACCAAATGCAATTATCTTGTCCAAAACCGGCTTTTTAAGACTCTAATAGACGAAAATACAATAATTTTTGACCAAATACAGTTATTTTGACTAAAAGGGGCTTTTTAGACACACTTGGAGACCAAAAAGCTGGTTTTTGACAAGATAATTGCATTTGGTAACCAATCGCCTAAAACATTTGTTTGGCTCAAAATGACTCTATTTTGGTCTCCAAGTGTCTAAAAAGCCTTTTTTAGTCAAAATAACTGCATTTGGTCACCAAAGGTCTGAAAAACTTTTTTAGCCAAAATGACTGTATTTTTTTCTTTAAGAGTCTTAAAAAGCCGGTTTTAGACAAGATAATTGCATTTCGTAACCAGTGATCTGAAAACATTTTTTGGGTCAAAATGACTCTATTTTGGTCTCCAAGTGTCTAAAAAGCCCCTTTTAGTCAAAATAACTGTATTTGGTCACCAACCGCCTGAAACACTTGTTTGGGTCAAAATGACTCTATTTTGGTCTCCAAGTGTCTAAAAAGCATTTATTTTTTTGCATTTAATCACCAAAGGTCTGAATTTTTTTTAATATTTATTGAGTATAAACAGTACACTGAATAAATAACATGAACGGTAGACATAATCAGTTACAGAACCAGTGTTCGGAAAAATACAAATATATAAAGGATATAACAGCAACAGTACAGGAAAACGTCATCCATAAACCATTGCATTCAGGTGAAAATTACAGCCAAGTAAACAAACCTGAGCATGTGCCCCTGTGCATAAGAGAAGGATAAATAAAAACATACAGTTATTTCCTCCCAATAGTAATAGGACCATGAACATCTAGCAATATAGCACACACCTCCGTAAAGTAGCAAAAACCCACCTGAAGTACTAAGTGCAAAGGAGAAGGGAAGGGAAAAAAGGAAAACAGTGGCAGAAAATTTAAAGGTTGGGGGGAGGGGGAAAGGAAGGGAGGACTCTGCACGCTAGACCTTCTCAAGAAATGCTACCCTATCCAATGAGCAGCCGATCCATAACCAACTGGGGGGAGCCAAGGCCGGGTCATCCAACCAAGGTTGCCATAACGGGGCAAATTTCTTGTGAGCATTTCGATGCTGGTATGGCTTTTCCCTGATTAAAGAGGCATTGACCTGTGTTATCCACTGGCCCCTGCTCGGCACCCTGGAGGCGATCCAAAATCGATGATTGATGAGAGGCAAAGATCCCACGTCTGCCCATCTATGGGTCCAAGATCCCCCCTCCCACCCCGCACGAGCAGGGAGGGAAGAGGGGTCCTGCACGGATCCCAACAGAAGGACATAAACCTGTGAGATCATACCCTTCTTGTCCGAGACCCGAAACACCTCACCCAACAGGCAGTGAGTGTCGGGTGTCAAAGAAGCCAAGCCTGCCTGGGCCATCATCGCGTGTCTCAATTGTAGGTAGCGAAAGAAACAGTGCCTAGGAACATCAAACTCCCTCTGTAAGTCTTGAATATATTTCAGTACCCCAGCTCTGAACAATTGTGCTATAAAATATACACCATGGGCCTCCCACATCTCCACGCCCTCTAGACGAAACAGTTCCGAAAAGTTGCGATTATGCCTAATCGGAGTCTGAGGAAGGTAACCCGTGATCTGCAACATCCCCTTGACACAGTGCCACACCATGCGAATCAAGGCGAGTGTGGGTAACCGAGTCCCCATATTGGAGAACCCCGCTTCAAGGTGTACAAGGACAGGGTGAGGCGAGTCAGTAGGGACCCAATAGGAACGAATGGATCCAAAAGACCCCATCCCCCCATATGCTGAACCTGGAAGGCTAGAAAATATACTCTGGGGTTGGGGACTGCCAAGCCACCACTATCCTTGCCCATCTGCAGGGTAGCCAATTTATTCCTAGCCACTTTTTAGCACCAGATCAGTTCTCGGAACTGGGAGTCAATCCTATACAACCATTTCCTGGGTATCCAGATTGGGGAGTTGTGCAAGACATAAAGAAGTTGAGGAGCCCACACCATCTTAATTAGATTGACTCGCCCAGCCACCGACAAGGGAACTTTGCAGCAGAGGTACGAGGTTCAGTGTGATATACTGGGTAGGATCAGGAGACACCTGGATCCCCAAATATTTGAAGCAGTCAACCACTCGCACTGTGGATGCACAGTCCGGAAGAGGCTGAGTTATGGGATCAAGGGGCATTAAAACTGATTTATCCCAATTTATGGAAAATCCCGACAGGGACCCAAAATAGTCAATAAGGGACATTACCGCCCGCAAGGATTCCCCTGTATCACCTAGGTAGAGCAGTGTGTCATCCGCATAGAGTGAGATAACGTCTGCATGGGAGCCCCTTCTGAACCCCACTATGTCAGGGGAGGACCGAATCCGCGCCGCTAAGGTCTCCAGTGCCATGGCAAACAGCAATGGAGATAGTGGGCAGCCCTGTCTAGTCACCCTGTGCAAACAGAAGGGTCCAGAAAGCTCCCCTTTCACCCTCAGTCTGGCCATGGGGGCAGCGTACAGTACCCGCACCCAGTTCAGAAAGTTCTCTCCCACACCAATGCGTTTGAGAACTTCCCATAGGTACACCCATTCAACACTATCGAATGCCTTAGCGGCATCTAGCGAAAAGACTGCCCGGTTCCCAGGGTTGTCTACTGGGATCTGAAGGTTCAGAAATAGTCGGCGGAGATTAAGTGCCGTCGATTTGGTCAGGATAAACCCCGATTGATCCCTATGGACAACCCCCTGGACAACAGAGGACAGCCTAGTGGCCAGTATCTTAGCTAGAATTTTAACATCCGTTGTGAGTAGAGATATGGGCCTTTAGGAATCCGCCAAAAGCGGATCCTTGCCGGGCTTCAGCAGGAAAACAACTATAGCTTTGGACATAGAGGCAGGAAGGTGGCTGTTAGGGATACAAGAGGTAGCCTGATGGCAGAGGAAGGCCCCACGTGTGCCAGAGGGCGGTGCTTAGACGGGAACCCCCAAGGTAAGTGACACAGGCTAACCTGAGGTGCGGAATCTAAGTATCCACCGGTTTTCACCAGAGCCTCTAGTGGTGAGGATGGATTTTGCTGCGTGTGGATACCAGGTCGCAGTCCTCAGGGTCGCCCCACCAAGGGAGAAGCCGGTCATGATCCGAAGGCAGATAAGCAGACAAGGGAGATCCGAGAGAATGGTCAAACAAGCCGGGGGTTAGGACAGGCAGCAGGTCAACAAGGTCAGGAACAAGCCAAAGGTCAAAACGGATATCAAACAGGTAACAGGAAGCAGGCTTCAGGAACACAGGAAGAGCTGCAGACAAGTCAGCAAAGACACAGTGCTTCTGAGCTGTTTAAATAAGGCAGCCTGTTTGCCAATTACTGCAATTAGTCTGCTCTAGGTTAACCCTTTAGATTGCAGATTCATGACAGCACATCAGTGTGCTCAGGAAGCATTCCTAACAGCGGCCAATACGGAAGGCTTCGTTATATACCCGCAGCAGCACGGGCACCAACTGTTCAGCGTATCGGCTGTAAACCTCCGACGGGATACCATTAGCCCCCGGAGATTTACCAGGCTTAGTAGATTTCAAGGCCGCATAAAGTTAATTTTCCGTAAGGGGGGCCCCAAGCACAGCCACGTCCCAGGCAGACAGAGAAGGCAAATCGCAGGAAGCCAAAAAAATCGGCAATTTCTCGTGAGTCAGCCGAGATCTTAGAGGAGTAAAGATCAGCATAAAACTTCCCAAGTACTCTCCGTATGTCAGCCGTGGCGTGCCAGAGCACCCCCCGAGGATCCTTAATCTGGGGTATAAATGCCGCAGGCTGCTGCGAGCGAACCAGCATGGCCAACATATGACCCGTGTTTTCTCCCTTCTAAAAATACCTCTGCTGCAAGAATAAGCGCTTGTTTTCAGCCTTTTGAATCGAGACCGACTTGGCCATAGATTGGGCAGCCAGCCACGACCTCTGAGTATCATCTGACGGGTCCCTAACATAAGTTTCCTCCGCTCTAGTCACTGCGTCCAACACAGTATTCTCCCATTGCCTGGTGTCCGTTTTAATGGCATTAACCGTACGTATAAACTGACCTCCCATGAATGCCTTAGCCGCATCCCACACCACCCCCACCTCTGCGGATTCCAAATTGTCAGCAAAAAAGGATGTTAGTTTGGGTGGCAGGGGATCAGGACTAGGAAAGAGCGTCAGCCAGAATGCATTGAGTTTCCAAAGGGATTTCCCCGCCACGACCACCAGAGGCAGTAGCGAACCATTACCCAGCCCCAGATCTATCCTAGACAATCCCGAGTGTAACGCCAAGAAGCACGAAAACTTTCGTACCTCAGGGTGGCCCATCCTCTAGACATCTGTCAGTCCGAGTTCACCCACCAACCGAGCAAGGGGCGTAGCCCCCCGGCCAGCATAGGTCCACCGGAGTGAGAGGAAAACCTATCCCAGGCAGTAAAGTCCCCCAACATCAGCGGGGGCACATCAGGAAGTTGAGCAATATGTGGCACGATAAGTTTAAGTACCCCTGCAGAATACGGGGGGGGCACAAGTACACACCTAAGGCTTGCTAGTTGGCAGGATAAAACAAACCGGCCCTCAGGGTCAATCACAGACTTTGAGCATAGAAACCGTACGCCCTTCTTAATGAAAATACACACCCCTCTCGAATAAGTGGAGTAAACAGAGTGGAACTGGTGACTAAATACGCTAGGAGCTAGACACGGGGAAGTGGAAGGAGACATATGGGTCTCCTGCAGGCAAACCACATCTGCCTGCAGGCGTTTGATGGTGCGGAGCACCGCTGTCCTCTTTACCGGGTTGCTGAGGCCCCGCACATTCCAGGACATCGCACAAATATTATCAGCCATAGTCAAAATGTAGCCATACACGGAGCGTCAGGCAACCCGGCCAGGGAGGTGAAAGAGGGCACCCAGAAAAGGTGAACCCACTACACCCCATCAGCACAGCCCAGCTATATAGAGAGAGCAACAGGAGTAGTCGCCCAGCCCACACAGTACCGGTGCAGCCCCAGCATAGAGAACAGTCAATAGGAACATCCACAGCATAGGGTAAAATAATAGCAGTAGAGCGACAAATTACATGCAGGAAAAGCAAAAATCTAACCAAAATCCAGGACCAGAAAAAAGGCAAAAAGGGGGGAACAAAAAGGCAATACACGTCTGCCACGTGTGGGGGAAGGGACGAGTCAATAGGGCATGTCCAGTCACGACCAAGGGGGGGGGGGGAACCGAAGAGGGACCACCGATGCCAGTGTAGTCTCCTCAAAATTAGCAACCATGTGAGAGGTAGCAACCATTACTGCAGCAGAAGAGCTCCCATCATAACAGGAAAAGTGTGTGTAACATCAAGTGCCAGGTATAGGCAGGAGAACCGAAAGGATCCATGACCGGCCGAAAGAGTACAAAAGTTCCAAAAAGTAGAAACGATCCTCAAAGGTCTTCTCGCCTGGGGGAAGTGGCCGCCCGCAGGGCCCCACCATTAGAATCCAGCCATTGAACAGCAGCAGAAGGCTTGTCAAAGAACAACACCTCATCCCGGGCCACCACCCAGAGCCTGGAAGGGTACAGCATAGCGTATTGAAAAAAGCGTAAAAAAGCCCTTTTTAGTCAAAATAACTACGTTTGGTCACCAAAGGTCTGAAAAACTTTTTTAGCCAAAATGACTGTATTTTTGTATTTTAGAGTCTTAAAAAGCCGGTTTTAGACAAGATAATTGCATTTCGTTAAAAGTGATCTGGAAACATTTTTTTGATCAAAATGACTTTTTTTTGAAAAACTTTCAAAAAGTTTTTCAGACCTTTGGTGAATAAATGCAGTTATTTTGACTAAAAAAGGCTTTTTAGACACTTGGAGACCAAAATAGAGTCATTTTGACCAAAAAAATGTTTTCAGATCACTGGTAACGAAATGCAATTATCTTGTCTAAAACCGGCTTTTTAAGACTCTAAAAGACAAAAATACAGTCATTTTGCCAAAAAAAGGTTTTCAGACCTTTGGTTACCAAATTCAATTATCTTGTCCAAAACCGGCTTTTTAAGACTCTAATAGACGAAAATACAATCATTTTGACTAAATTTTTTTTCAGACCTTCGGTGACCAAATGCAGTTATTTTGACTAAAAAGGGATTTTTAGACACATGGAGACCAAAATAGAGTCATTTTGACCAAAAAAATGTTTTCAGATCACTGGTAACGAAATGCAATTATCTTGTCTAAAACCGGCTTTTTAAGACTCTAAAAGACAAAAATACAGTTATTTTGCCAAAAAAAGTTTTTCAGACCTTTGGTGACCAAATGCAGTTATTTTGACTAAAAAAGGCTTTTTAGACACTTGGAGACCAATATAGAGTCATTTTGACCTAAACAAATGTTTCAGGCGATTGGTTACCAAATGCAATTATCTTGTCCAAAACCGGCTTTTTAAGACTCTAATAGACAAAAATACAATCATTTTGACTAAATTTTTTTTCAGACCTTCGGTGACCAAATGCAGTTATTTTGACTAAAAAGGGATTTTTAGACACATGGAGACCAAAATAGAGTCATTTTGACCAAAAAAATGTTTTCAGATCACTGGTAACGAAATGCAATTATCTTGTCTAAAACCGGCTTTTTAAGACTCTAAAAGACAAAAATACAGTCATTTTGGCTAAAAAAGTTTTTCAGACCTTTGGTGACCAAATGCAGTTATTTTGACTAAAAAAGGCTTTTTAGACACTTGGAGACCAAAATAGAGTCATTTTGACCCAAACAATTGTTTCAGGCGATTGGTTACCAAATGCAATTATCTTGTCCAAAACCGGCTTTTTAAGACTCTAATAGACGAAAATACAATTATTTTGACTACATTTTTTTTTCAGACCTTCGCTTACCAAATGCAGTTATTTTGACTAAAAAGGGATTTTTAGACTGTACCCATACAAAAATTGTGTCCTTTTTTTTACACAAATAGAGCTTTCTTTTGATGCTATTTGATAAATACTGGGTTTTTTATTTTTTGTGCTATAAATAAAAAAAGACTGAAAATATCGTGAAAAAACAAATTTTTCTTTGTTTCTGTCATAAAATTTTGCAAATTAGTCATTTTTCTTCACAAATTTTGGCCAAAATTTATACTGCTACTTATCTTTGGTAAAAAAAACCAAATAAGTGTATATTATTTGGTCTTTGTGAAAGTTATAGAGTCCACAAGCTATGGTGCGAATCATTGAAAATTGATCACACTTGATCACACCTGATGTACTGAAGGCCTATCTCATTTCTTGAGACACTAAAAAGTCAGGAAAGTACAAATACCCCCCAAATGACCCCTTTTTGGAAAGTAGACATTCCAAGGTATTTAATAAGGGGCATGGTGAGTTTTTTGAAGTTGTAATTTTTTCCCACAATGCTTTGCAAAATGAGTTTTTTTTTTACAAATTGCCTTATTAACAGGTTATTTCTCTCACACAGCACATGTATACTTGCAACTACACCCCAAAACACATTCTACTACTCCTCCTGAGTATGGCGATACCACATGTGTGAGACTTTTTCACAGCCTGGCCACATACAGAGGCCTAACATCCAAGTAGTACCGTTCGGCATTCTAGGAGCACAAATTACACATATCATTTCCTGACAACCTATCGCACTTTTGAAGGCCCTGGAGCACCAGGACAATGGAAACCCCCATAAAATGACCCCATTTTGGAAAGCAAACAGCCCAACGTATAATTTTTGAGGCATAATGAGTCTTTTGAATGTCATTTTTTTCCACAAGTTTTTGGAAAATGTGGAAAGAAAATGAAAACACGTTTTTTTACACAAAGCTGTCCATTTATGCAATATTTCTAACACATAGCATGTACATAGCAAAAATTGCACCCCAAAATACATTCTGCTATTCCTCCTGAGTATGGCGATACCACATGTGTAACACTTTTTCACAGCCTGGCCACAAACATAGGCCTAACATTCCAGTAGCCCTTTTCACAAAGTTGTCCATTTATCCACTTTAAGACTGGGCCTATTTTTGACACTTGGTGTTTACAAGCTAAAATCATTTTTTTTGCTAGAAAACTACTTGGAACCCCCAAACATTATATATTTTTTTTTAGCAAAGACCCTAGAGAATAAAATGGAGATCGTTGCAATATTTTTTATCACACCATATTTGCGCAGCAGTCTTCCAAATGCGATTTTTTTGAAAAAAATTCACTTTTTTGAACTAAAAAATAAGAAAACAGTAAATTTAGCCCAATTTTTTTCCATAATGTGAAAGATAATGTTACGCCGAGTAATTAGATACCCAACATGTCATGCTTGAAAATTGCGCATTCTCACAGAATGGCGCCAAACATTGGTACTTAAAAATCCCCATAGGCAACATTTTGAAAATTTCTGCAGGTTACTAGCTTAGAGTTACAGAGGAGGTCTAGGGCTCAAATTATTGCTCTCACTCTAACGATCGCGGCGATACCTCACATGTATGGTTTGAATACCGTTTACATATGTGGGCAGGACTTGCGTATGCGTTTGCTTCTGCGGCGACAGACCGCTTTAATTTCTTTTTTTCCTATTTATTTTATTTATTATTTTTTTATTTTTATACAGTTTAAAAAAAAATGTTTTGATAATTTTTATTCCTATTACAAGGAATGTAAACATCCCTTGTAATAGAAATAGGCATGACAGGTCCTCTTTATTGTGAGATCTGGGGTCAAAAAGACCTCACACCTCACAACTGCACTAAAAAAGAAAAAAAAAATTGTTGAAAGAGGAAAAAAAAAAAAAGAAAAAAAAAAGTGGCCCTTTAAACCGGTTGCTAGGCAATGTCTTTTGACGTAGCTCCGGTCCTCCAAGACCATAGAGTCGAGTGAGGGCCATCTTGCCCTCACTCGACTTCCTGTCTCTGAGGATCCGGGACCGGATAGTTTTACCCGCTGCCGGCGGGTCCGCAAATGGTGGCCTGGCTGAGGACTGACCACCACGTCCACCCCTGCCTCTAGACACCCTAGAAGCTGTGCTCCTTTCCGCAGCAGGGCCACGTATGCCTTTTCTTGGTCTACCTGGCATATTTGTCACTGAGGCGTTGGCAACTCTGTGCGGTGAAAAATGCACACTGCTATGCGACCCACAGTTGTCGCTGAATACAGCACAGCAGATGCGTGTCACGCACAGTTGCAAAGCCTTTTTGGACCTAACGCTTTCAAGAACAGGCGTTAAGTTGTCACTGAGGCAATGTATTTTGCTGACTAGCAAGCACGTATACCTGCTGTAGATATATCAGCACTGTGGAACGTGCTCACTACACAGAACCCTCACACTTTCACTTTCACTTTCCCTACAGAAACTAGATTATTACATCTAACTACTGTGGTACAAAGTTCCCTAACTACACTAGATATCCCTTTCCTCATTTCTAACTCAAAAAACCAGCACAATCGCTGTATTTCTAACTACACTGACTGGCTGTAAGCTGAATGCAATTCTGCTATATGGAGCTTTAGAAGCACTCGCCTATGCAGAAAACATAGTGTAGCAAAGCAGGAGTAAGAGAAATGCTTCCACTCTCTTCAACAGACTCTGTATCACTGTGCTAGGGGTTAGGCGGGGCTATCTTATATACTGTGGGCGTATTCACTTCTGATTGGAACCTGGTCTCCGTAGTCACTCCAATCACGTTCCCAGAAGACTCCTGCCCCCTCATTGGCTTTTGCTGATGTTTCTGGGCCAATCACGTTCTTTTAAAGCCCAGTTCCTGTACCAGTGCATTTTGGGCGGTTCTGGTGGCTGAATTCTGAACTTTTACCGCAAAAAGTTCGGAATTCGGCCGAATTTCGAACACCCAATGTTCGGGTCGAACCGATGGTCGACCCAAACCGTTCGATCATCTATACGGGTTAGTACCTGGATGGGAGACCAGCTGGGAATACCAGGTGCTGTAGGCTTTTGGCTTTTACTTTATTCGTTGGCTTTTTTTTGTTTCTCCTGAGGTGCCATCTTGCCATGGCCAAGTTCAAAGGGGTCGATGGTGGCAGTGGTGATCGCCTACGGCCACATCACCCTGAACACGCCTGGTCCTGTCTGATCTCGGAAGCTAAGCAGGGTCAGGCCTGGTTAGTACCTGGATGGGAGACCAGCTGGGAATACCAGGTGCTGTAGGCTTTTGGCTTTTCCTTTATTCGTTGGCTTTCAAGATAACAGCATGTGGTAACCAATAGCCTGAAAAAATGTTTTTGGTCAAAATGACTATTTTCGTCTTTTAGAGTCTTAAAACGCTTGTTTTAGACAAGATAACTGCATTTGGTCTCCAATGGCCTGAAAAATTTTTTTGGTCAAAATGACTCTAATTTGGTCTCCAAGTGTCTAAAAAGCCTTTATTCCTCAAAATAACTGCATTTGGTCATTAAGGTCTGAAAATTGTTTTTAGTCAAAATGACTATATTTTCGCCTTTTAGAGTCTTAAAAAGCCGGTTTTAGACAAGATAACTGCATTTGGTAAACCAATGGCCTGAAAAAAATTTTTTGGTCAAAGTTAAATTATTTTGGTCTCCAAGTGTCTAAAAAGCATTTTTTAGTCAAATTAACTACATTTGGTCATCAAAGGTCTGACTTTTTTTTGTCAAAATTTTCATCTTTTCGTCTTTTAGAGTCTTAAACAGCCGCTTTTTAGACAAGATAACTGCATGTGGTAACCAATAGCCTGACAAAATTTTTTTGGGTCAAAATGACTCTATTTTGGTTTTCAAGTGTCTAAAAAGCCTACAAGCCTTTTAAGACTCTAAAAGACAAAAATACAGTCATTTTGACTAAAATTTTTTTCAGGGGGGCGTGGCCGAGCTGCGGGTGTGAGCGGACGTGCATGCTGTGAGCTCCGCTGTTGATCCTGGTAGTTATCCTGTGTAACTCCTTATCCTGCTCCGATTTCTACCGTCACTCGGTGCCCTGTGTTCCCTGGAGTGCGGTGATCACCCGGTGAGTCCTCCATCTTCTCGCTGTGATGTCTAAGAAGGGTAAAGAGGGAAATCCGCACAGGCCGGCCCGATCCAAGATGGCGGCGCCTCGCAGCGCGCAGCACAGAAGGCCACATATCTGGAGGCTGCTCAAAAGCTTTTTGCTAAGCCTGCTGCCCGGGACCCCCAAACTCTATCTGAGGACCATCGATGCGGCTCACCGGGGTCGCATGCAGACACGGATGACACTGTTCCCTTTAAGGATCTCTCCCGCCAGATTGCTGATTGGGAGGCAGCAGATGCAGACCAGGCCCTGAGGCAATCATCTCCTACCCCGGGCACAGAACCCACGTTGCAGGACATTATGGCTGTGGTTACCACCTGTACCACCTCAATTACGGCCCTGACAGCGGAGTTAAAGGGGGTCAAGGCTGAGATATCGTTCATGAGACATGATATGCAGAAATTGAGGGAGAGGACAGCGGCAGTGGAAGGCAGGGTCAGCTCCCTGGAGGATGACATGGCGCCTTTGCAAAGGAAAGTGAAACATACTGCCCTGCTCTCAGCGCAGCAAGCTGCTCGTCTGGATGACTTGGAGAATAGGATGAGACGGAGTAATATCAGAGCAATTGGGATCCCTGAGCGGGCGGAAGGTAAAGATCCTGTGGCTTTTATTGAACAATGGCTGCTCTCTACTTTTGGGCAAGAATCCTTTACTTCCATGTTTTCGGTGGAACGTGCTCATAGGGTGCCTATGCGACCTCTTCCTCCTGGAGCCCCCCCCCCCCCCGCGCACTTTCATCTTCAAATTCCTCAATTACTAAAGCCAGGGGAATGCAGGGTAGGCTCAAGATTGACAACTCAAGGATCTCCCTGTTCCCCGATTACTCTGTGGTGGTGCAGAAACATCGTGCGAAATTTGTAGAGGTCAAGAGGAGATTGCGGGACTTGAATGTTCAATACGCTATGCTGTACCCTTCCAGGCTCTGGGTGGTGGCCCGGGATGAGGTGTTGTTCTTTGACAAGCCTTCTGCTGCTGTTCAATGGCTGGATGCTAATGGTGGGGCCCTGCGGGCGGCCACTTCCCCCAGGCGAGAAGACCTTTGAGGATCGTTTCTACTTTTTGGAACTTTTGTACTCTTTCGGCCGGTCATGGATCCTTTCGGTTCTCCTGCCTATACCTGGCACTTGATGTTACACACACTTTTCCTGTTATGATGGGAGCTCTTCTGCTGCACTAATGGTTGCTACCTCTCACATGGTTGCTAATTTTGAGGAGACTACACTGGCATCGGTGGTCCCTCTTCGGTTTCCCCCCCCCTTGGTCGTGACTGGACATGCCCTATTGACTCGTCCCTTCCCCCACACGTGGCAGACGTGTATTGCCTTTTTGTTCCCCCCTTTTTGCCTTTTTTCTGGTCCTGGACTTTGGTTCGATTTTTGCTTTTCCTGCATGTACTTTGTCGCTCTACTGCTATTATTTTACCCTATGCTGTGGATGTTCCTATTGACTGTTCTCTATGCTGGGGCTGCACCGGTACTGTGTGAGCTGGGCGACTACTCCTGTTGCTCTCTCTATATAGCTGGGCTGTGCTGATGGGGTGTAGTGGGTTCACCTTTTCTGGGTGCCCTCTTTCACCTCCCTGGCCGGGTTGCCTGACGCTCCGTGTATGGCTACATTTTGACTATGGCTGATAATATTTGTGTGATGTCCTGGAATGTGCGGGGCCTCAGCAACCCGGTAAAGAGGACGGCGGTGCTCCGCACCATCAAACGCCTGCAGGCAGATGTGGTTTGCCTGCAGGAGACCCATATGTCTCCTTCCACTTCCCCGTGTCTAGCTCCTAGCGTATTTAGTCACCAGTTCCACTCTGTTTACTCCACTTATTCGAGAGGGGTGTGTATTTTGATTAAGAAGGGGGTACGGTTTCTATGCTCAAAGTCTGTGATTGACCCTGAGGGCCGGTTTGTTTTATCCTGCCAACTAGCAAGCCTTAGGTGTGTACTTGTGCCCCCCCCCGTATTCTGCAGGGGTACTTAAACTTATCGTGCCACATATTGCTCAACTTCCTGATGTGCCCCCGCTGATGTTGGGGACTTTACTGCCTGGGATAGGTTTTCCTCTCACTCCGGTGGACCTATGCTGGCCGGGGGGCTACGCCCCTTGCTCGGTTGGTGGGTTAACTCGGACTGACAGATGTCTGGAGGATGGGCCACCCTGAGGTACGAAAGTTTTCGTGCTTCTCGGCGTCACACTCGGGATTGTCTAGGATAGATCTGGGGCTGGGTAATGGTTCGCTACTGCCTCTGGTGGTCGTGGCGGGGAAATCCCTTTGGAAACTCAATGCATTCTGGCTGACGCTCTTTCCTAGTCCTGATCCCCTGCCACCCAAACTAACATCCTTTTTTGCTGACAATTTGGAATCCGCAGGGGTGGGGGTGGTGTGGGATGCGGCTAAGGCATTCATGGGAGGTCAGTTTATACGTACAGTTAATGCCATTAAAACGGACACCAGGCAATGGGAGAATACTGTGTTGGACGCAGTGACTAGAGCGGAGGAAACTTATGTTAGGGACCCGTCAGATGATACTCAGAGGTCGTGGCTGGCTGCCCAATCTATGGCCAAGTCGGTCTCGATTCAAAAGGCTGAAAACAAGCGCTTATTCTTGCAGCAGAGGTATTTTTAGAAGGGAGAAAACACGGGTCATATGTTGGCCATGCTGGTTCGCTCGCAGCAGCCTGCGGCATTTATACCCCAGATTAAGGATCCTCAGGGGGTGCTCTGGCACACCACGGCTGACATACGGAGAGTACTTGGGAAGTTTTATGCTGATCTTTACTCCTCTAAGATCTCGGCTGACTCACGAGAAATTGCCGATTTTTTTGGCTTCCTGCGATTTGCCTTCTCTGTCTGCCTGGGACGTGGCTGTGCTTGGGGCCCCCCTTACGGAAAATGAACTTTATGCGGCCTTGAAATCTACTAAGCCTGGTAAATCTCCGGGGGCTGATGGTATCCCGTCGGAGGTTTACAGCCGATACGCTGAACAGTTGGTGCCCGTGCTGCTGCGGGTATATAACGAAGCCTTCCGTATTGGCCGCTGTTAGGAATGCTTCCTGAGCACACTGATGTGCTGTCATGAATCTGCAATCTAAAGGGTTAACCTAGAGCAGACTAATTGCAGTAATTGGCAAACAGGCTGCCTTATTTAAACAGCTCAGAAGCACTGTGTCTTTGCTGACTTGTCTGCAGCTCTTCCTGTGTTCCTGAAGCCTGCTTCCTGTTACCTGT
The DNA here is from genome assembly GCF_965119305.1 of Pelophylax lessonae. Taxonomy (NCBI): domain Eukaryota; kingdom Metazoa; phylum Chordata; class Amphibia; order Anura; family Ranidae; genus Pelophylax; species Pelophylax lessonae. The sequence continues at coordinate 153,239,263 of NC_138773.1, forward strand.
TTGATATCCGTTTTGACCTTTGGCTTGTTCCTGACCTTGTTGACCTGCTGCCCGTCCTGACCCCCGGCTTGTTTGACCATTCTCTCGGATCTCCCTTGTCTGCTTATCTGCCTTCGGATCATGACCGGCTTCTCCCTTGGTGGGGCGACCCTGAGGACTGCGACCTGGTATCCACACGCAGCAAAATCCATCCTCACCACTAGAGGCTCTGGTGAAAACCGGTGGATACTTAGATTCCGCACCTCAGGTTAGCCTGTGTCACTTACCTTGGGGGTTCCCGTCTAAGCACTGCCCTCTGGCACACGTGGGGCCTTCCTCTGCCATCAGGCTACCTCTTGTATCCCTAACAGCCACCTTCCTGCCTCTATGTCCGAAGCTATAGTTGTTTTCCTGCTGAAGCCCGGCAAGGATCCGCTTTTGGCGGATTCCTAAAGGCCCATATCTCTACTCACAATGGATGTTAAAATTCTAGCTAAGATACTGGCCACTAGGCTGTCCTCTGTTGTCCAGGGGGTTGTCCATAGGGATCAATCGGGGTTTATCCTGACCAAATCGACGGCACTTAATCTCCGCCGACTATTTCTGAACCTTCAGATCCCAGTAGACAACCCTGGGAACCGGGCAGTCTTTTCGCTAGATGCCGCTAAGGCATTCGATAGTGTTGAATGGGTGTACCTATGGGAAGTTCTTAAACGCATTGGTGTGGGAGAGAACTTTCTGAACTGGGTGCGGGTACTGTACGCTGCCCCCATGGCCAGACTGAGGGTGAAAGGGGAGCTTTCTGGACCCTTCTGTTTGCACAGGGGGACTAGACAGGGCTGCCCACTATCTCCATTGCTGTTTGCCATGGCACTGGAGACCTTAGCGGCGCGGATTCGGTCCTCCCCTGACATAGTGGGTTTCAGAAGGGGCTCCCATGCAGACGTTATCTCACTCTATGCGGATGACAAACTGCCCTACCTAGGTGATACAGGGGAATCCTTGCGGGCGGTAATGTCCCTTATTGACTATTTTGGGTCCCTGTCGGGATTTTCCATAAATTGGGATAAATCAGTTTTAATGCCCCTTGATCCCATAACTCAGCCTCTTCCGGACTGTGCATCCACAGTGCGAGTGGTTGACTGCTTCAAATATTTGGGGATCCAGGTGTCTCCTGATCCTACCCAGTATATCACACTGAACCTCGTACCTCTGCTGCAAAGTTCCCTTGTCGGTGGCTGGGCGAGTCAATCTAATTAAGATGGTGTGGGCTCCTCAACTTCTTTATGTCTTGCACAACTCCCCAATCTGGATACCCAGGAAATGGTTGCATAGGATTGACTCCCAGTTCCGAGAACTGATCTGGTGCTAAAAAGTGGCTAGGATTAAATTGGCTACCCTGCAGATGGACAAGGATAGTGGTGGCTTGGCAGTCCCCAACCCCAGAATATATTTTCTAGCCTTCCAGGTTCAGCATATGGGGGGATGGGGTCTTTTGGATCCATTCGTTCCTATTGGGTCCCTACTGACTCGCCTCACCCTGTCCTTGTACACCTTGAAGCGGGGTTCTCCAATATGGGGACTCGGTTACCCACACTTGCCTTGATTCGCATGGTGTGGCACTGTGTCAAGGGGATGTTGCAGATCACGGGTTACCTTCCTCAGACTCCGATTTGGCATAATCGCAACTTTTCGGAACTGTTTCGTCTAGAGGGCGCGGAGATGTGGGAGGCACATGGTGTATATTTTATAGCACAATTGTTCAGAGCTGGGGTACTGAAATATATTCAAGACTTACAGAGGGAGTTTGATGTTCCTAGGCACTGTTTCTTTCGCTACCTACAATTGAGACACGCGATGATGGCCCAGGCAGGCTTGGCTTCTTTGACACCCGACACTCACTGCCTGTTGGGTGAGGTGTTTCGGGTCTCGGACAAGAAGGGTATGATCTCACAGGTTTATGTCCTTCTGTTGGGATCCGTGCAGGACCCCTCTTCCCTCCCTGCTCGTGCGGGGTGGGAGGGGGGATCTTGGACCCATAGATGGGCAGACGTGGGATCTTTGCCTCTCATCAATCATCGATTTTGGATCGCCTCCAGGGTGCCGAGCAGGGGCCAGTGGATAACACAGGTCAATGCCTCTTTAATCAGGGAAAAGCCATACCAGCATCGAAATGCTCACAAGAAATTTGCCCCGTTATGGCAACCTTGGTTGGATGACCCGGCCTTGGCTCCCCCCAGTTGGTTATGGATCGCCTGCTCATTGGATAGGGTAGCATTTCTTGAGAAGGTCTAGCGTGCAGAGTCCTCCCTTCCTTTCCCCCTCCCCCCAACCTTTAAATTTTCTGCCACTGTTTTCCTTTTTTCCCTTCCCTTCTCCTTTGCACTTAGTACTTCAGGTGGGTTTTTGCTACTTTACGGAGGTGTGTGCTATATTGCTAGATGTTCATGGTCCTATTACTATTGGGAGGGAATAACTGTATGTTTTTATTTATCCTTCTCTTATGCACATGGGCACATGCTCAGGTTTTTTTACTTGGCTGTAATTTTCACCTGAATGCAATGGTTTATGGATGACGTTTTCCTGTACTGTTGCTGTTATATCCTTTATATATTTGTATTTTTCCGAACACTGGTTCTGTAACTGATTATGTCTACCGTTCATGTTATTTATTCAGTGTACTGTTTATACTCAATAAATATTTAAAAAAAATTCAGACCTTTGGTGATTAAATGCAAAAAAATAAATGCTTTTTAGATACTTGGAGACCAAAATAGAGTCATTTTGACCCAAACAAATGTTTCAGGCGGTTGGTGACCAAATGCAGTTATTTTGACTAAAAAGGGCTTTTTAGACACATGGAGACAAAATTGAGTCATTTTGACCAAAAAAATGTTTTCAGATCACTGGTAACGAAATGCAATTATCTTGTCTAAAACCGGCTTTTTAAGACTCTAAAATACAAAAATACAGTCATTTTGGCTAAAAAAGTTTTTCAGACCTTTGGTGACCAAACGTAGTTATTTTGACTAAAAAGGGCTTTTTAGACACTTGGAGACCTAAATAGAGTCATTTTGACCAAAAACATTTTTTTAGGCCATTGGTTACCAAATGTAGTTTATCTTGTCTAAAAGCAGTGTTTTAAGACTCTAAAAGACAAAAATAGTCATTTTGACTAAATTTAACTAATGTTTTTCAGACCTTTGGTGACCAAATGCATTTATTTTGACTAAAATAGTCTTTTTAGACACTTGGAGACCAAAATAGAGTCATTTTGACCCAAACAAATGTTTCAGGCAATTGGTTACCAAATGCAATTATCATGTCCAAAACCGGCTTTTTAAGACTCTAATAGACGAAAATACAGTCATTTTGACTAAATTTTTATTTCAGACCTTTGGTGACCAAATGCAGTTTTTTTTACTAAAAAGGGCTTTTTAGACACTTGGAGACCAAAATAGAGTCATTTTGACCAAAAAAATGTTTTCAGATCACTGGTTACGAAATGCAATTATCTTGTCTAAAACCGGCTTTTTAAGACTATAAAAGACAAAAATACAGTCATTTTGGCTAAAAAGAGGTTTTCAGACCTTTGGTGAACAAATGCATTTATTTTGACTAAAATAGGCTTTTTAGACACTTGGAGACCAAAATAGTCATTTTGACCCAAACAAATGTTTCAGGCGATTGGTTACCAAATGCAATTATCTTGTCCAAAACCGGCTTTTTAAGACTCTAATAGACGAAAATACAATCATTTTTGACCAAATACAGTTATTTTGACTAAAAGGGGCTTTTTAGACACACTTGGAGACCAAAATAGAGTCACTTTGACCAAAAAAATGTTTTCAGATCACTGCATACGAAATGCGATTATCTTGTCTAAAACCGGCTTTTTAAGACTCTAAAAGACTAAAATACAGTCATTTTGGCTAAAAAAGTTTTTCAGACCTTTGGTGACCTAACGTAGTTATTTTGACTAAAAAGGGCTTTTTGGACACTTGGAGACCTAAATAGATTCATTTTGACCAAAAACATTTTTTCAGGCCATTGGTTACCAAATGCAATTATCTTGTCCAAAACCGGCTTTTTAAGACTCTATTAGACGAAAATACAATCATTTTGACTAAATTTTTTTTTCAAACCTTCGGTGACCAAATGCAGTTATTTTGTTTAAAAAGGGATTTTTAGACACATGGAGACCAAAATAGAGTCATTTTGACCAAAAAAATGTTTTCAGATCACTGGTAACGAAATGCAATTATCTTGTCTAAAAGCAGTGTTTTAAGACTCTAAAAGACAAAAATACAGTCATTTTGGCTAAAAAAGTTTTTCAGACCTTTGGTGACCAAATGCAGTTATTTTGACTAAAAAAGGCTTTTTAGACACTTGGAGACCAAAATAGAATCATTTTGACCAAAAAAATGTTTTCAGATCACTGCATACGAAATGCAATTATCTTGTCTAAAACCGGATTTTTAAGACTCTAATAGACAAACATACAGTCATTATGGCTAAATAAAGGTTTTCAGACCTTTGGTGAAAAAATGCATTTATTTTGACTAAAATAAGCTTTTTAGACACTTGGAGATCAAAATAGAGTCATTTTGACCAAAAAATGTTTTTAGATCACTGGTAACAAAATGCAATTAACTTGTCTAAAACAAGCTTTTTAAGACTAATAGACAAAAACACAGTCATTTTGGCTAAAAAAAAGTTTTTCAGACCTTGTGTGACCAAACGTAGTTATTTTGACTAAAAAGGGCTTTTAAGACACTTGGAGACCTAAATAGAGTCATTTTGACCAAAAACATTTTTTCAGGCCATTGGTTACCAAGAGTAGTTTATCTTGTCTAAAAGCGGTGTTTTAAGACTCTAAATGACAAAAATACAGTCATTTTGGCTAAAAAAAGGTTTTCAGACCTTTAGTGACAAAATGCATTTATTTTGACTAAAATAAGCTTTTTAGACACTTGGAGACCAAAATAAAGTCATTTTGACCCAAACAAATGTTTCATGCGATTGGTTACCAAATGCAATTTTCTTGTCCAAAACCGGCTTTTTAAGACTCTAATAGACGAAAATACAATAATTTAAACTACATTTTTTTCAGACCTTTGGTGACCAAATACAGTTATTTTGACTAAAAGGGGCTTTTTAGACACTTGGAGACCAAAATAGAGTCATTTTGACCAAAAAATGTTTTCAGATCACTGGTTACGAAATGCAATTATCTTGTCTAAAACCGGATTTTTAAGACTCTTAAAGACAAAAATACAGTCATTTTGGCTAAAAAAAGTTTTTCAGACCTTTGGTGACCAAATGCAGTTATTTTGACTAAAAAAGGCTTTTTAGACACTTGGAGACCAAAATAGAGTCATTTTGAGCCAAACAAATGTTTCAGGCGATTGGTTACCAAATGCAAATATCTTGTCAAAAACCGGCTTTTTAAGACTCTAATAGACGAAAATACAATAATTTTGACTACTTTTTTTTTCAGACCTTTGGTGAAAATAACTGCATTTGTTCACCAAAGGTCTGAAAACCTTTTTAAGCCAAAATGACTATATTTTTGTATTTTAGAGTCTTAAAACACCGCTTTTAGACAAAGTAAAGTACTCTTGGTAACCAATGGCCTGAAAAAATGTTTTTGGTCAAAATGACTCTATTTAGGTCTCCAAGTGTCTAAAAAGCCCTGTTTAGTCAAAATAACTTCGTTTGGTCACCAAAGGTTTGAAAAACTTTTTTAGCCCAAATGACTGTATTTTTGTCTTTTAGAGTCTTAAAAAGGCGGTTTTAATTCCATTTAATTCCATTTCGTATGCAGTGATCTGAAAACATTTTTTTGGTCAAAATGATTCTATTTTGGTCTCCAAGTGTCTAAAAAGCCTTTTTTAGTCAAAATAACTGCATTTGGTCACCAAAGGTCTGAAAATCTTTTTTAGCCAAAATGACTGTATTTTTGTCTTTTAGAGTCTTAAAACACTGCTTTTAGACAAGATAAACTACATTTGGTAACCAATGGCCTGAAAAAATGTTTTTGGTCAAAATGACTTTATTTAGGTCTCCAAGTGTCCAAAAAGCCCTTTTTAGTCAAAATAACTACGTTTGGTCACCAAAAGTCTGAAAAACTTTCTTAGCCAAAATGACTGTATTTTTGTCTTTTAGAGTCTTAAAAAGCCGGTTTTAGACAAGATAATTGCATTTCGTTACCAGTGATCTGAAAAAATTTTTTTAGTCAAAATGACTCTATTTTGGTCTCCATGTGTCTAAAAATCCCTTTTTAGTCAAAATAACTGCATTTGGTCACCGAAGGTTTGAAAAAACAATCTAGTCAAAATGATTGTATTTTCGTCTATTAGAGTCTTAAAAAGCCGGTTTTGGACAAGATAATTGCATTTGGTAACCAATCGCCTGAAACATTTGTTTGGGTCAAAATGACTCTATTTTGGTCTCCAAGTGTCTAAAAAGCCTTTTTTAGTCAAAATAACTATATTTGGTCACCAAAGGTCTGAAATAAAAAATTAGTCAAAATGACTGTATTTTCATCTATAAGAGTCTTAAAAAGCCGGTTTTTGACAAGATAATTGCATTTGGTCACCAAAGGTCTGAAAAACTTTTTTAGCCAAAATAACTGTATTTTTGTCTTTTAGAGTCTTAAAACACTGCTTTTAGACAAGATAAACTACATTTGGTAACCAATGGCCTGAAAAAATGTTTTTGGTCAAAATTACTCTATTTAGGTCTCCAAGTGTCCAAAAAGCCCTTTTTAGTCAAAATAACTACGTTTGGTCACCAAAGGTCTGAAAAACTTTTTTAGCCAAAATGACTGTATTTTTGTCTTTTAGAGTCTTAAAAAGCCAGTTTTAGACAAGATAATTGCATTTCGTTACCAGTGATCTGAAAAAATGTTTTTGGTCAAAATGACTCTATTTAGGTCTCCAAGTGTCTAAAAAGCCATTTTTAGTCAAAATAACTACGTTTGGTCACACAAGGTCTGAAAAACTTTTTTTTAACCAAAATGACTGTATTTTTGTCTTTTAGTCTTAAAATGCCGGTTTTAGACAAGTTAATTGCATTTCGTTACCAGTGATCTGAAAACATTTTTTTGGTCAAAATGACTCTATTTTGGTCTCCAAGTGTCTTAAAAGACCCTTTTGGTCAAAATATCTGTATTTGGTCACCAAAGGTTTTAAACAAAAAATGTAGTTTAAATGATTGTATTTTCGTCTTTTAGAGTCTTAAAAAGCCGGTTTTAGACAAGATAATTGCATTTCGTATGCAGTGATCTGAAAACATTTTTTGATCAAAATGATTCTATTTTGGTCTCCAAGTGTCTAAAAAGCCTTTTTTGGTCAAAATAACTGCATTTGGTCACCAAAGGTCTGAAAAACTTTTTTAGCCAAAATGACTGTATTTTTGTCTTTTAGAGTCTTAAAAAGCCGGTTTTAGACAAGATAATTGCATTTCGTTAAAAGTGATCTGGAAACATTTTTTGATCAAAATGACTCTATTTTGGTCTCCATGTGTCTAAAAATCCCTTTTTAGTCAAAATAACTGCATTTGGTCAGCGAAGGTCTGAAAAAAGAATTTAGTCAAAATAATTGTATTTTCGTCTATTAGAGTCTTAAAAAGCCGGTTTTGGACAAGATAATTGCATTTGGTAACCAATCGCCTGAAACATTTGTTTTTGGTCAAAATGACTCTATTTTGGTCTCCAAGTGTCTAAAAAGCCTTTTTTAGTCAAAATAACTGCATTTGGTCACCAAAGGTCTGAAAAACTTTTTTAGCCAAAATGACTGTATTTTTGTCTTTTAGAGTCTTAAAAAGCCGGTTTTAGACAAGATAATTGCATTTCATTACCAGTGATCTGAAAACATTTTTTTGGTCAAAATGACTCTATTTTGGTCTCCATGTGTCTAAAAATCCCTTTTTAGTCAAAATATCTGCATTTGGTCACCGAAGGTCTGAAAAACAAATTTAGTCAAAATAATTGTATTTTCCTCTAATTAGAGTCTTAAAAAGCCGGTTTTGGACAAGATAATTGCATTTGGTAACCAATCGCCTGAAACATTTGTTTGGGTCAAAATGACTTTTTTGGTCTCCAAGTGTCTAAAAAGCCTATTTTAGTCAAAATAACTGCATTTGGTCACCAAAGGTCTGTGAAAAACTTTTTTAGCCATGATTGCATTTTTTTTTAGAGTCTTAAAAGGCCGGTTTTAGACAAGATAATTGCATTTGGTAACCAAAGGTCTGAAAACCTTTTTTTTGGCAAAATGACTGTATTTTTGTCTTTTAGAGTCTTAAAAAGCCGGTTTTAGACAAGATAATAGCATTTCGTTACCAGTGATCTGAAAACATTTTTTTGGACAAAATGACTCTATTTTGGTCTCCAAGTGTCTAAAAAGCCTTTTTTAGTCAAAATAACTGCATTTGGTCACCAAAGGTCTGAAAAACTTTTTTAGCCAAAATGACTGTATTTTTGTCTTTTAGAGTCTTAAAAAGCCGGTTTTAGACAAGATAATTGCATTTCGTTACCTGTGATCTGAAAACATCTTTTTGGTCAAAATGACTCTATTTTGGTCTCCAAGTGTCTAAAAAGCCTTTTTTAGTCAAAATAACTATATTTGGTCACCAAAGGTCTGAAATAAAAAATAAGTCAAAATGACTGTATTTTCGTCTATTAGAGTCTTAAAAATCCGGTTTTTGACAAGATAATTGCATTTGGTAACCAATCGCCTGAAACATTTGTTTGGGTCAAAACGACTCTATTTAGGTCTCCAAATGTCTAAAAACCCTATTTTGTCAAAATAAATGCATTTGTTCACCAAAGGTTTGAAAACCTTTTTTAGCCAAAATGACTATATTTTTGTATTTTAGAGTCTTAAAAAGTGTGTTTTAGACAAGATAATTGCATTTCGTTACCAGTGATCTGAAAACATTTTTTTGGTCAAAATGACTCTATTTTGGTCTCCATGTGTCTAAAAATCCCTTTTTAGTCAAAATAACTGCATTTGGTCAGCGAAGGTCTGAAAAAAAATTTAGTCAAAATAATTGTATTTTCGTCTATTAGAGTCTTAAAAAGCCGGTTTTGGACAAGATAATTGCATTTGGTAACCAAAGTTCTGAAAAACTTTTTCAGCCAAAATGACTGTATTTTTGTCTTTTAGAGTCTTAAAAAGCCGGTTTTAGACAAGATAATTGCATTTCGTAACCAGTGATCTGAAAACATTTTTTTGGTCAAAATGACTCTATTTTGGTCTCCATGTGTCTAAAAAGCCCTTTTTAGTCAAAATAACTATATTTGGTCACCAAAGGTCTGAAATAAAAAATTAGTCAAAATGACGGTATTTTCGTCTATTAGAGTCTTAAAAAGCCGGTTTTGGACAAGATAATTGCATTTGGTAACCAATCGCCTGAAACATTTGTTTGGGTCAAAATGACTCTATTTTGGTCTCCAAGTGTCTAAAAAGCCTTTTTTAGTCAAAATAACTGCGTTTGGTCACCAAAGGTCTGAAAAACTTTTTTAGCCAAAATGACTGTATTTTTGTCTTTTAGAATCTTAAAAAGCCGGTTTTAGACAAGATAATTGCATTTGGTAACCAATCGCCTGAAACATTTGTTTGGGTCAAAATGACTCTATTTTGGTCTCCAAGTGTCTAAAAAGCCTTTTTTAGTCAAAATAACTTTATTTGGTCACCAAAGTTCTGAAAAATTTTTTTAGCCAAAATGACTGTATTTTTGTCTTTTAGAGTCTTAAAAAGCCGGTTTTAGACAAGATAATTGCATTTCGTTACCAGTGATCTGAAAACATTTTTTTGGTCAAAATGACTCTATTTTGGTCTCCATGTGTCTAAAAATCCCTTTTTAGTCAAAATAACTGCATTTGGTCACCGAAGGTCTGAAAAACTTTTTTAGCCAAAATGACTGTATTTTCGTCTATTAGAGTCTTAAAAAGCCGGTTTTGGACAAGATAATTGCATTTGGTAACCAATCGCCTGAAACATTTGTTTTTCAGACCTTGTGTGACCAAACGTAGTTATTTTGACTAAAAATGGCTTTTTAGACACTTGGAGACCTAAATAGTCATTTTGACCAAAAACATTTTTTCAGATCACTGGTAACGAAATGCAATTATCTTGTCTAAAACCGGCTTTTTAAGACTCTAAAAGACAAAAATACAGTCATTTTGGCTAAAAAGGTTTTTCAGACCTTTGGTGACCAAACGTAGTTATTTTGACTAAAAAGGGCTTTTTGGACACTTGGAGACCTAAATAGAGTCATTTTGACCAAAAACATTTTTTCAGGCCATTGGTTACCAAATGTAGTTTATCTTGTCTAAAAGCAGTGTTTTAAGACTCTAAAAGACAAAAATAAAGTCATTTTGGCTAAAAAAGTTTTTCAGACTTTTGGTGACCAAATGCAATTATCTTGTCCAAAACCGGCTTTTTAAGACTCTAATAGACGAAAATACAATCATTTTGACTACATTTTTTTTCAGACCTTTGGTGACCAAATACAGTTATTTTGACTAAAAGGGGCTTTTTAGACACTTGGAGACCGAAATAGAGTCATTTTGACCAAAAAAATGTTTTCAGATCACTGGTAACGAAATGCAATTATCTTGTCTAAAACAGGCATTTTGACTAATTTTTTATTTCAGACCTTTGGTGACCAAATATAGTTATTTTGACTAAAAAAGGCTTTTTAGACACTTGGAGACCAAAATAGAGTCATTTTGACCAAAAAAATGTTTTCAGATCACTGGTAACGAAATGGAATTATCTTGTCTAAAACCGCCTTTTTAAGACTCTAAAAGACAAAAATACAGTCATTTTGGCTAAAAAAGTTTTTCAAACCTTTGGTGACCAAACGAAGTTATTTTGACTAAAAAGGGCTTTTTAGACACTTGGAGACCTAAATAGAGTCATTTTGACCAAAAACATTTTTTCAGGCCATTGGTTACCAAGAGTACTTTACCTTGTCTAAAAGCGGTGTTTTAAGACTCTAAAAGACAAAAATACAGTCATTTTGGCTAAAAAAAGGTTTTCAGACCTTTAGTGACAAAAGGCCTTTATTTTGACTAAAATAAGCTTTTTAGACACTTGGAGACCAAAATAAAGTCATTTTGACCCAAACAAATGTTTCATGCGATTGGTTACCAAATGCAATTTTCTTGTCCAAAACCGGCTTTTTAAGACTCTAATAGACGAAAATACAATAATTTAAACTACATTTTTTTCAGACCTTTGGTGACCAAATACAGTTATTTTGACTAAAAGGGGCTTTTTAGACACTTGGAGACCAAAATAGAGTCATTTTGACCAAAAAATGTTTTCAGATCACTGGTTACGAAATGCAATTATCTTGTCTAAAATTCAAAAATATAGTCATTTTGGCTTAAAAAGGTTTTCAGACCTTTGGTGAACAAATGCAGTTATTTTCACCAAAGGTCTGAAAAAAAAATGTAGTCAAAATTATTGTATTTTCGTCTATTATAGTCTTAAAAAGCCGGTTTTTGAAAAGATAATTGCATTTGGTAACCAATCGCCTGAAACATTTGTTTGGCTCAAAATGACTCTATTTTGGTCTCCAAGTGTCTAAAAAGCCATTTTTAGTCAAAATAACTGCATTTGGTCACCAAAGGTCTGAAAAAAAAATGTAGCCAAAATGACTGTATTTTTGTCTTTAAGAGTCTTAAAACGTCGGTTTTAGACAAGATAATTGCATTTCGTAACCAGTGATCTGAAAACATTTTTTTGGTCAAAATGACTCTATTTTGGTCTCCAAGTGTCTAAAAAGCCCCTTTTAGTCAAAATAACTGTATTTGGTCACCAAAGGTCTGAAAAAAATGTAGTTTAAATTATTGTATTTTCGTCTATTAGAGTCTTAAAAAGCCGGTTTTGGACAAGATAATTGCATTTGGTAACCAATCGCATGAAACATTTGTTTGGGTCAAAATGACTCTATTTTGGTCTCCAAGTGTCTAAAAAAGCTTATTTTAGTCAAAATAAAGGCATTTTGTCACTAAAGGTCTGAAAACCTTTTTTTTAGCCAAAATGACTGTATTTTTATCTTTTAGAGTCTTAAAACACCGCTTTTAGACAAGATAAACTACTCTTGATAACCAATGGCCTGAAAAAATGTTTTTGGTCAAAATGACTCTATTTAGGTCTCCAAGTGTCTTAAAAGCCCTTTTTAGTCAAAATAACTACGTTTGGTCACACAAGGTCTGAAAAACTTTTTTTAGCCAAAATGACTGTGTTTTTGTCTATTAGTCTTAAAAAGGCGGTTTTAGACAAGTTAATTGCATTTTGTTACCAGTTATCTAAAAACATTTTTTGGTCAAAATGACTGTATTTTGATCTCCAAGTGTCTAAAAAGCTTATTTTAGTCAAAATAAATGCATTTTGTCACCAAAGGTCTGAAAACCTTTATTTAGCCATAATGACTTATTTTTGTCTTTTAGAGTCTTAAAAATCCGGATTTAAACAAGATAATTGCATTTCGTATGCAGTGATCTGAAAACATTTTTTTGGTCAAAATGATTCTATTTTGGTCTCCAAGTGTCTAAAAAGCCTTTTTTAGTCAAAATAACTGCATTTGGTCACCAAAGGTCTGAAAAACTTTTTTAGCCAAAATGACTGTATTTTTGTCTTTTAGAGTCTTAAAACACTGCTTTTAGACAAGATAATTGCATTTCGTTACCAGTGATCTGAAAACATTTTTTTGGTCAAAATGACTCTATTTTGGTCTCCATGTGTCTAAAAATCCCTTTTTAGTCAAAATAACTGCATTTGGTCACCGAAGGTTTGAAAAAAAAATTTAGTCAAAATGATTGTATTTTCGTCTATTAGAGTCTTAAAAAGCCGGTTTTGGACAAGATAATTGCATTTGGTAACCAATGGCCTGAAAAAATGTTTTTGGTCAAAATTACTCTATTTAGGTCTCCAAGTGTCCAAAAAGCCCTTTTTAGTCAAAATAACTACGTTTGGTCACCAAAGGTCTGAAAAACTTTTTTAGCCAAAATGACTGTATTTTAGTCTTTTAGAGTCTTAAAAAGCCGGTTTTAGACAAGATAATCGCATTTCGTATGCAGTGATCTGAAAACATTTTTTTGGTCAAAATGACTCTATTTTGGTCTCCAAGTGTGTCTAAAAAGCCCCTTTTAGTCAAAATAACTGTATTTGGTCAAAAATGATTGTATTTTCGTCTATTAGAGTCTTAAAAAGCCGGTTTTGGACAAGATAATTGCATTTGGTAACCAATCGCCTGAAACATTTGTTTGGGTCAAAATTACTATTTTGGTCTCCAAGTGTCTAAAAAGCCTATTTTAGTCAAAATAAATGCATTTGTTCCCCAAAGGTCTGAAAACCTTTTATTAGCCAAAATGACTGTATTTTAGTCTTTTAGAGTCTTAAAAAGCCGGTTTTAGACAAGATAATTGCATTTCGTAACCAGTGATCTGAAAACATTTTTTTGGTCAAAATGACTCTATTTTGGTCTCCAAGTGTCTAAAACGCCCTTTTTAGTAAAAAAAACTGCATTTGGTCACCAAAGGTCTGAAATAAAAATTTAGTCAAAAAGACTGTATTTTCGTCTATTAGAGTCTTAAAAAGCCGGTTTTGGACAAGATAATTGCATTTGGTAACCAATCGCCTGAAACATTTGTTTGGGTCAAAATGACTCTATTTTGGTCTCCAAGTGTCTAAAAAGACTATTTTAGTCAAAATAAATGCATTTGGTCACCAAAGGTCTGAAAACGTTTTTTTAGCCAAAATGACTATTTTTGTCTTTTAGAGTCTTAAAAAGCCGGTTTTAGACAAGATAATTGCATTTCGTTACCAGTGATCTGAAAACATTTTTTTGGTCAAAATGACTCTATTTTGGTCTCCATGTGTCTAAAAAGCCCTTTTTAGTCAAAATAACTGCATTTGGTCACCAACCGCCTGAAACATTTGTTTGGGTCAAAATGACTCTATTTTGGTCTCCAAGTGTCTAAAAAGCATTTATTTTTTTGCATTTAATCACCAAAGGTCTGAATTTTTTTTAATATTTATTGAGTATAAACAGTACACTGAATAAATAACATGAACGGTAGACATAATCAGTTACAGAACCAGTGTTCGGAAAAATACAAATATATAAAGGATATAACAGCAACAGTACAGGAAAACGTCATCCATAAACCATTGCATTCAGGTGAAAATTACAGCCAAGTAAACAAACCTGAGCATGTGCCCCTGTGCATAAGAGAAGGATAAATAAAAACATACAGTTATTCCCTCCCAATAGTAATAGGACCATGAACATCTAGCAATATAGCACACACCTCCGTAAAGTAGCAAAAACCCACCTGAAGTACTAAGTGCAAAGGAGAAGGGAAGGGAAAAAAGGAAAACAGTGGCAGAAAATTTAAAGGTTGGGGGGAGGGGGAAAGGAAGGGAGGACTCTGCACGCTAGACCTTCTCAAGAAATGCTACCCTATCCAATGAGCAGGCGATCCATAACCAACTGGGGGGAGCCAAGGCCGGGTCATCCAACCAAGGTTGCCATAACGGGGCAAATTTCTTGTGAGCATTTCGATGCTGGTATGGCTTTTCCCTGATTAAAGAGGCATTGACCTGTGTTATCCACTGGCCCCTGCTCGGCACCCTGGAGGCGATCCAAAATCGATGATTGATGAGAGGCAAAGATCCCACGTCTGCCCATCTATGGGTCCAAGATCCCCCCTCCCACCCCGCACGAGCAGGGAGGGAAGAGGGGTCCTGCACGGATCCCAACAGAAGGACATAAACCTGTGAGATCATACCCTTCTTGTCCGAGACCCGAAACACCTCACCCAACAGGCAGTGAGTGTCAGGTGTCAAAGAAGCCAAGCCTGCCTGGGCCATCATCGCGTGTCTCAATTGTAGGTAGCGAAAGAAACAGTGCCTAGGAACATCAAACTCCCTCTGTAATTCTTGAATATATTTCAGTACCCCAGCTCTGAACAATTGTGCTATAAAATATACACCATGGGCCTCCCACATCTCCGCGCCCTCTAGACGAAACAGTTCCGAAAAGTTGCGTTTATGCCAAATCGGAGTCTGAGGAAGGTAACCCCTGATCTGCAACATCCCCTTGACACAGTGCCACACCATGCGAATCAAGGCGAGTGTGGGTAACCGAGTCCCCATATTGGAGAACCCCGCTTCAAGGTGTACAAGGACAGGGTGAGGCGAGTCAGTAGGGACCCAATAGGAACGAATGGATCCAAAAGACCCCAGCCCCCCATATGCTGAACCTGGAAGGCTAGAAAATATACTCTGGGGTTGGGGACTGCCCTATCCTTGCCCATCTGCAGGGTAGCCAATTTAATCCTAGCCACTTTTTAGCACCAGATCAGTTCTCGGAACTGGGAGTCAATCCTATACAACCATTTCCTGGGTATCCAGATTGGGGAGTTGTGCAAGACATAAAGAAGTTGAGGAGCCCACACCATCTTAATTAGATTGACTCGCCCAGCCACCGACAAGGGAACTTTGCAGCAGAGGTACGAGGTTCAGTGTGATATACTGGGTAGGATCAGGAGACACCTGGATCCCCAAATATTTGAAGCAGTCAACCACTCGCACTGTGGATGCACAGTCCGGAAGAGGCTGAGTTATGGGATCAAGGGGCATTAAAACTGATTTATCCCAATTTATGGAAAATCCTGACAGGGACCCAAAATAGTCAATAAGGGACATTACCGCCCGCAAGGATTCCCCTGTATCACCTAGGTAGAGCAGTGTGTCATCCGCATAGAGTGAGATAACGTCTGCATGGGAGCCCCTTCTGAACCCCACTATGTCAGGGGAGGACCGAATCTGCGCTGCTAAGGTCTCCAGTGCCATGGCAAACAGCAATGGAGATAGTGGGCAGCCCTGTCTAGTCACCCTGTGCAAACAGAAGGGTCCAGAAAGCTCCCCTTTCACCCTCAGTCTGGCCGTGGGGGCAGCGTACAGTACCCACACCCAGTTCAGAAAGTTCTCTCCCACACCAATGCGTTTGAGAACTTCCCATAGGTACACCCATTCAACACTATCGAATGCCTTAGTGGCATCTAGCGAAAAGACTGCCCGGTTCCCAGGGTTGTCTACTGGGATCTGAAGGTTCAGAAATAGTCGGCGGAGATTAAGTGCCGTCGATTTGGTCAGGATAAACCCCGATTGATCCCTATGGACAACCCCCTGGACAACAGAGGACAGCCTAGTGGCCAGTATCTTAGCTAGAATTTTAACATCTGTTGTGAGTAGAGATATGGGCCTTTAGGAATCCGCCAAAAGCGGATCCTTGCCGGGCTTCAGCAGGAAAACAACTATAGCTTCGGACATAGAGGCAGGAAGGTGGCTGTTAGGGATACAAGAGGTAGCCTGATGGCAGAGGAAGGCCCCACGTGTGCCAGAGGGCGGTGCTTAGACGGGAACCCCCAAGGTAAGTGACACAGGCTAACCTGAGGTGCAGAATCTAAGTATCCACCGGTTTTCACCAGAGCCTCTAGTGGTGAGGATGGATTTTGCTGCGTGTGGATACCAGGTCGCAGTCCTCAGGGTCACCCCACCAAGGGAGAAGCCGGTCAAGATCCGAAGGCAGATAAGCAGACAAGGGAGATCCGAGAGAATGGTCAAACAAGCCGGGGGTCAGGACGGGCAGCAGGTCAACAAGGTCAGGAACAAGCCAAAGGTCAAAATGGATATCAAACAGGTAACAGGAAGCAGGCTTCAGGAACACAAGAAGAGCTGCAGACAAGTCAGCAAAGACACAGTGCTTCTGAGCTGTTTAAATAAGGCAGCCTCTTTGCCAATTACTGCAATTAGTCTGCTCTAGGTTAACCCTTTAGATTGCAGATTCATGACAGCACATCAGTGTGCTCAGGAAGCATTCCTAACATTACCCCCCCCCCTTAAGAGCAACCTCCGGGTGCCCAACAAACTGCTTTTCTGAGGATGGGCAAGAAAAAACGCCTGGATCAGGTCTGCGGCATGAATGTTACTCTCAGGTTCCCAGGAATTCTCTTCCGGCCCATAACCCTTCTATTTAATAAGGAACTGAAGCTGGTTACCTCTTTTCCGGCAATCAAGTACAGCCTCAACTTCGTACTCCATGTCGCCATCCACCATCACTGGTTCCGGAGGTCCAGGGCTTCTGCCGGGGAAGGCGTCGGGAACCGCGGGTTTTAAAAAAGAGTGACATGGAACACAGGATGGATCCGTAGGGTATCAGGTAAGGATAACTCATAGGACACGGCATTGAGTCTTATTTTAACGGGGAATTGGCCGATAAACCTGGAAGCCAACTTCTTGGATGGGCAGGCCAAGCGCAGGTTAGCTGTGGATAAAAAGACCTGGTCACCTGGTTGGAGAACCCCTCTTTTTCCCATCAAAGATTCTTTTGGACGCTATCTGAGCCTTGGCCAAGGTGTCCTGCAGAAGTTTGTTATTACTCGTGAAGAAGTCAATGGTGACCTGAACTGCGGGCACTCTGGAATCAGATGGGACGTCGGGCAGAAAGGAAGGATGAAAACCATAATTGGCAAAGAAGGGAGATTGCCCGGTAACGGAATGTCGTGAATTATTAAAGGCAAATTCCGCAAATGGTAGTAATGCTACCCAGTCATCCTGGACGAAGGTGGTAAAGCACCGGAGGTTCCAGGGTCTGGTTTGTCCTCTCTGTTTGCCCGTTCGTCTGCGGGTGGTAAGCTGAGAACATAGATAATTCAATTTTTAGTAGCTTACACAAGGCCCTCCAAAAGCGGGACGTGAACTGTACCCCTCTGTCCGAGATAATGTTCGTGGGTACCCTGTGGAGTCACACAATCTCCCTAATGAAGACTTCTGCAGTTTCTTTTGCAGAGGGGGTACCTTTGAGGGGTAGAAAGTGGGCCATCTTAGTAAGCCGGTCTACAACCACAAAAATGGCAGAGCACCCGGCCGAAGGTGGAAGTTCCAGGATAAAGTCCATGGCGATAGTTTGCCAGGGCCAGTCAGGGATTGGGAGTGGTCTGAGGAGACCCCACGCCTTACTTCTGGTAGTTTTACTTCTGGAGCAAGAAACACAGGAAGACACATAACTTCTGAAGTCTTTTCCCATCTCAGGCCACCAGAAGGTGCCTGGTTAGTACCTTGATGGGAGACTGCCTGGGAATACCAGGTGCTGTAGGCTTTTGGCTTTTCCCACCAATCACGGGCTTTTAAAGCCCATTTCCTGAAGCATTGCATTTTGGGCGGTTCTGGTTGCCGAATTCCGAACTTTTTGGGCAAAAAGTTCTAAATTCGGCCGAACCTCGAACACCCAATGTTCGGGCCGAAACGATGGTGGACCCGAATCGTTCGCTCATCCCTATTTGGATGCTGTCAGTTAAACCCATGTGAGCTACATTTGGGGCCTAAACAGGCCGACACTTCTGTATACTGTCAATGCCCGATGTACCTCCAGCCATCAAATACACTACGTTCTTTGGTGTCAGTTAAACCCATGTGAGCTAATTTTTGGGGCCTATACAGGCCGACACTTACTTCTGTATCCTGTGAATGCCTAATGTACTTCCATCCTTTAAATACTACGTTCCTTGCTGTCAGTTAAACTATGTGAGCTAATTTTTGGGGTCTATAAAGGCCGACACTTACTTCTGTATACTGTAAATGCCTAATGTACCTCCAGCCATCAAATACACTACGTTCTTTGCTGTCAATTAAACCCATGTGAGCTAATTTTTGGAGCCTATACAGGCCGACACTTCTGTATACTGTGAATGCCTAATGTACCTCCAGCCATCAAATACAGTACGTTCTTTGCTGTCAGTTAAACCCATGTGAGCTAATTTTTGGGGCCTATACAGGCTGACACTTACTTCTGTATCCTGTGAATGCCTAATGTACCTTCAGCCACAGAATACTACGTTATTAGCTGTCAGTTAAACCCATGTGGGCTAATTTTTGGGGACTATACAGGCCGACACTTACTTCTGTATCCTGTGAATGCCTAATGTACCTTGAGCGTCCAAATACTACATACTTAGCTGTCAGGTAAACCCATGTGAGCTAATTTTTGGGGCCTATACATGCCGACACTTACTTCTGTATACTGTGTAAATGCCTAATGTACCTCTAAACAAAACGATTCAGGATGCTCATAATTGTCCGTTATGTTCCGCGGAAAGACCTTCTCTTTGCCACAAGTTCTGGTCCTGTCCCTATATCACGACATTCTGGGAAGGTACTGACCTTCATGGGGGAAGTGACGAAGTGGCACATACCCAAAGACCCTATATTGCTCCTGTTCGGTTACTGGAACAAACGCCTCCAAAAGTGTTCTAGCACCCCTGCCTCGCCACATAGTCTGTGGATCCTGACCTGTTTATTGGTGGCCAGAAGGACAATCCTAACTAATTGGATCTCCACGACTCCCCCCTTAGTTTCCCGGGTCAGATCAGAGCTTTCCACACTTCTTTCCATTGACCGCCTCAACACGTTTTTTTCAGCCCCATTCTCATGGAAATCATTTCTACAGAAATTGGACAATTACATCAAGTACTCCTTCCCCAAATCCGACCCCTCTATGGATCAATATACATTTATGTTCCAGGACTCGCCCAAGAACTCTTCCCCACTCTCACATTCCCCATCAGTTTCCATGCTCTTTTGACCCTGGACCCCCCTCCCCCCGCCCTGCCCTTCCCCAGTTCAGGTTACCCATACTATGAGTGACCTAATTTGCATAATGTCTGTATTTAATTGTACCTTTTCTGTTGTTGATACTCACGTGTTATATTACAAAATTTAAAATAAAAAAGAAAAAGGAAAAGCCTTACAGCACCTGGTATTCCCAGGCGGTCTCCCATCCAGGTACTAACCAGGCCCGACCCTGCTTAGCTTCCGAGATCAGACGAGATAGGGCACGTTCAGGGTGATGTGGCTGTAGGCGATCACCCCTGCCACCCTTGACCCCTTTGAACTTGGCCATGCCAAGATGGCACCTCAGGAGAAACAAAAAGAAAGCCAATGCATAATGGAAAAGCCTACAGCACCTGGTATTCCAAGGCTGTAGCGGAATGGACACTGAGAGTGTGGCTTGTGTTGAAAGAATGGCCATAATATTACTGAACAGTGTCCCTGAGGAAATATATAAAGAAATATTGCAGATTGCTAGAATATGGCAGCAGTGTTTCTTAGACCCCTGCTAGTGGGGTGCGGTTTGTTATTGTGAATACCTGCATTCCATTGTCCTATTGTTTCTGTCTGCCTTGTAAGCATATTATGGGATGTGTGTTTGTGTGGAATGACTCGAAGAGGGAGGGGGTTTTGGAGAAGTGTAGATCTCTTGTGTTTTCAATAAACAATGCATTCTGAGTTGACTCCCAGCCTATGTGTCGTCTAGTTCTTGGGAGGAAAAGTGTACAGTGAAAAATCCAGGAAAATCAGAGGGGGAAATAAGAAAGTTCTTATCTGCTAACCAGAAAACAACAGAAACCAATAGAACAGCAGAAATGGGTGATACCCCTACAGAATGGGACTCTAGTGGTGTTACAGAATGTAGAACAACATCCCCCCTGCAGATGGGAGAAGCGGAAGTCACTCCAAATACATGATTAAGACAGAAAAGTGACTCAGTAGTCTCGCTAGGGCCCCAATGGGATATACAAATGGCTGAGTTTAGAGCCATGATAAGCTCCCTCCCAACAAAAGGGGACATGGAACAGTTAGTTGGACGAGTAGACTCACAGAAAGGAAATACAGCTGATTAAAAAAGAAGTTCAAACACTAGCTACTAAGGTACGAGATGAAGAGGTAGAAATATCCATGATAAAAGAACGATTAGTAAAGTTGGAAAAAAGGAAAGAACTTCAGGAGGAAAGAGAATTTAGAATGCAACTACAACTTGAGGATATGGAAAACCGGAATAGGCGCAATAACTTAAGGATTTGGGGACTATTGGAGTCCTTGAATGGCCCACAACTGGAAGATTCCGTAAATACCCTATTCAAAAATAGTCTGGGGGAAAATTATCCAGGCAAAATAGAGCTTGATAGGATACATAGGATCCAGAGCCCGCAGAAAAAGCCCCAGGAGAAACCAAGGGACGTTATCTGTAAATTGCATTATTATACTCAGAAGGATCTGATTTTGCAAAAAGCCCGGGTTTCCAGGGAGTGGAAGTTGGAGGATATGGACATTTTGATTTTTTTGGATATATTAAGAGAGACACTGCAGAGAAGGGCCATCCTGAAACCTATTCTGGAGTTGGCGAAGAAAAAAGGGTGCACCTATAGATGGGGCTTCCCATTTACAGTGACTTTCTGTAGAGAGGGACGTTTCTTCACTCTACGCAGTTATCAAGAAAGAGAAGCTTTGTTTGATTTTTTAGAAGTGGAGGCCATAGAAGTTCCAAACTGGTTGGGTAGAGTAACAGGTAGTGGGCCTAGGGGCCCTATATGAGCAGGGGTAAGGGGGTGGGAGGAGGGAAGGTGGAGGGGAGAAATCGTTCCCCGGATAGTTGAGTAGGAATTTAGGTTCACCTGCATTTTGGGAAAAAAAAAAAAAGAAAGTGAATTTGTTTTTTTGTTTTTTTTGGTTTTCACATTAAAATTGGATGGGTTACATCCTCGTATTATGTATAGCACAAACAAGGGATATCTGGGTTTTATAGAACTGGGTGATTTAACACCCTCGTCTACACTTGGATGGGTGGAGGGGGAAAAAAAAGGAAGAAAAAGGGAAAGGGGGAATTTTTTTTGGGGGGGAGGGGTTTTATTAGTAGATTATTGAAAATAAGGACCTAAAATGTAGGTGCTTGTATCGAGTACGAGACTGGAGGACTCTGGTTAAATAGTGGGAAGGAAGGGGGAAGAGGGAGGGAAGGGAAGGGTAAAGAAATGTATGATGTCTATAGGATGATTTGCCTTAAAAAAGGTTTCTCCCCTTTTTCGTTTCTCTCTTCTCCTTCTTTTTCCTCCTCTCCCTGTGTTCTTCTCCACCTCTTCCCCTTTAGTGAACTGGTTTAATAATGGGAAGGAATAAAATTCATGGGATTCGCACTGAGCTGGGAAGGCCGGAGCATCCCTTGGTAGGAAAAACCCTCACCAATAAACATGTCTCTTAGGGAGGAGGGAAGGGGGGAGGGGGGAGAAAAAAGGGGAAATCTTTTTTGTTTGTTTGGAAAAATTGGGTGGTATTTCACTCATAGCACAAATAAGAGGGGGGGGGTCGATGGTTGACTTAGAATTAATTGGATTTTTTTTTTTTTAGAAAACTGGGTGATATTTTACTCACAGCACAAACATGGGGGGGGGTTGATCCTGGGAAAATAATTTTTTTTTTCTTTCCTTTTTTTGTTTTTTTAGAAAACTGGGTGATATTTTACTCACAGCACAAATAAGAGGGGGGGGTTGCTATAGAATTTTTTTTCTCTCTTTTCCCCCTCTTTCTTTGTTTCTCCCCAGACTTATGTCAAAGTTGTGTAAACCCTCATGTTGGGATTAAAATAAGAGTCTTAAAATGAGCGGTTAACTTATAATTAGAGATTAAGCTAAGAAAGCAAGGCTCTGGAATACTGGGGGTTTAAAACTCTATTGAAATTAGATGCCTGGAAGGGAGACAGAGGGGAGGTTTTGGAATAGGAGAATGAAAGGAGGGGCCCCCGGGGAGGGGGAGGAGGGTATGGGGCATTGAGGGGGGGAGAGGGGAGGGGGGAGAGGGGAGAAATAATGGCAAGATGGATGTAGGTGGAAAGGGAGAGGGGAGGGAGGAGCAGGAGCTTGGGAGACCGCTTTGGGTATTTTACCCCCAAAAAATTAAGAACACACTAGTGGCAGTAAGATGCCGTGTGTTGGAAGGATTTAAATCCGACCTGGGAACCCTATTGGGACAGAGTTTTACTCGTCCCAACTGGGATTGGGACACAGGCGAGTGAAAGAGGGGTTTGGTAAGTCTGAGTGTGTAATAAAGAGTGAGTTTGCTCTTGTTTGTTTTCTTTGGGGTTTTTTGTGTGTGTTTTTTTTTTCTCCCTCTCGTCCTTTTCCTCCTCTGTTCGCTTCCCCCTGCCTCTTAGGTCCCTGAGAGTAGTTAATGGAGGATATCAAGATTGTCTCCCTTAATGTGAAGGGCTTGAATGTACCGGAAAAAAGGCGGATACTTCTGTCAGAGCTCAAACGGGTAAAGGCAAATATAGCATTTATCCAGGAGACTAATAATGCATTCCCATATATATACACCACGCGACTAATATGCAAACAAAATCTCGAGGGGTATCGATACTAATAGATAGGAAAACTCCATGGCTGTTGGAGGAGAAGTTAAGCGATGATAATGGCAGATTCTTGTTCTTAAAGGGAAAGATAGGGGAAACCCAGTTAACCTTGGCCACTTTATACACTCCTAATAAACATCAGGATAGGTTTGTAGCTAAAACACTAAACACGCTTAGAAAATTTACACAAGGGCAATTATTGCTAGGAGGCTATTTTAATATGCCTCTGTCTCCAACGGTCGATACCTCTAGGTCTGAATCGACCATTTCTGCAATGGCTTGCAGACGGATGCTGAGGACTCTATACAAGGAACAAATGATAGATGTATGGCGTATTCAACAACCGACGGAAAGGGAATTTACATTTTATTCAAGTCCACATGGGAGTTATTCGAGAATAGATTTCTTTCTGGTCCCCCACACTCATCTCCAAGCGGTTAAATGCACTGATATAGACAACATAACATGGTCAGATCACGCAATGATCTCAAAGATTTATAGTGTCACAACAATTAATTCAATAAAACAGAGATCTTGGAAATTAAACGAGAGTCTTTTGCAGATAGAAGAGGTGAGGGTGGAGATACAGAAGAAGCTTAGGGACTATTTCGATGTTAACTATCAGCCAGGATGCTCTATAGGAATATTGTGGGAAGCCCATGAATCAGTGATAAGAGGAGTTCTGATTAAGCATGAAGCAAGAATAAAGAAAGAAAGAAATAAACAATTAACAACATTATTAGAGAAACTTAAAATATTAGAAATAGAGCATAAACAAAAAAAGGTAAATAAGACACTAGAGGAACTAGTTATCGTAAGAAAACAAATATCAGATCTACTCCAATATAGAGCTAAGGCTGCAATACAAATATCGAGAAAGGTATCCTATGAATCAGGAAACAAATGTGGAAAGACCTTAGCAAGATCTATTCAGAACCAAAAATTAAGATCTTATATCCCACAGATTGTAACATCAGAGGGTAGTAAGAAGCTGATACCGAAACAAATTTCTGATGAGTTTAGGAATTTTTATTCTCTGTTGTATAATTTACCGGAGACAGGGAAAACACAGAAAGAGATGGATGAGTATTTGATACAAACAGGTCTCCCTAAACTATCGGAAGAAGAACGAGAGGATCTGGAAAAACAAATCTCATTAGAGGAAATACAATAGACTATAAAAAACATGAAGATAGGCAAAGCACCAGGACCGGATGGATTAACACCACAGTACTTCCATGTATTGTCGCCAATTTTGGGACCATACATGGAAAGACTATTTGATGAGAGAGGTCCAGAGGGGATGTTTGCCAGAGATACTTTGGCAGCCTACTTGACGCTGATTCTGAATTAGGGTAAGGACCCAGCAAATTGCGGAAGTTATAGGCCTATCTCCCTGTTAAATACAGATTTAAAAATCTTCACGAAAATATTAGCTACTAGAATGTCGAGGATCCTTTCGAGGGTAATTCATTTAGATCAAGTAGGATTCATGATGGCAAGAGAAGCGAAAGACAAAACTACGAGAGTCCTCAATTTAATCCACATAGTTAATAAAGCAAGGACCCCCTGTGTTATACTGAGCACCGACGCAGAAAAGGCTTTCGATAGAGTTGAGTGGGCCTTTATGCAGTCAGTGCTCAGATATATAGGAGTAGGAGAAGTAATGAGGGAAAGAATCACCAAAGTCTATTCAAATCCGACAGCGAGGGTGAAGGCTAATGGGGTACTCTCAGAACCTTTTTATATAAAGAACGGCACAAGACAAGGATGTCCACTTTCCCCATTGCTCTTCGCTCTAGTACTGGAACCTTTCTTATGTAAAATCTGCATGAATCCGGATATAAGAGGAGTTTCCCAGGGCAAAGAGCAATATAAAATCGCAGCCTATGCAGATGATCTGTTATTTTCCTTGACAGAGCCAGACATCTCACTACCTGTGCTCCTAAAGGAATTTAAACAATATGGGGACATGTCGAATCTCAAAATAAATTATGGGAAATCGGAAGCGTTGGGAATAGGGGTCTCGGAAGTAAAAATGAAGAGACTAAAAAGTAACTTTGGCTTTATCTGGGTGAAAGAGGCAGTGAAATATTTAGGGACATATATATCAGCAGACCTGTCAAGGTTAGTCGACCTGAATTTGCTCCCTCTGGTCAAGGAGACAAGGAGACTTCTTGACCAATGGGAGGGGGGACTCCAGTCTTGGTTTGGGAGGGGGAACCTAATAAAAATGAACATCTTACCAAAATATTTATATTTGATGCGAGCTCTGCCTATCAAAATAGCGAATAGCTTCTTTAAAACCATACATGGAATGTTTACTAGATATATCTGGGCCAAGAAGAAGCCACGCATAGCTCGTAATAGCTTAACTTTGCCTAAGCATATGGGAGGACTTGCGATCCCAGATCTACGTAGATACTATCATGCCATACAGCTAAATAGAATAATAGATTGGTGGCACCATTCGGAAATGAAAATTTGGGTTCAAATAGAACAGGCACAGACTGTTATGGTGCTATCAGAGTCTCCCTAAGACATTAAAAACACACCCGTTGATAGGAAATACTATAAAGATAGGTAATCAGCAATCCCTGAGGCAAAAGTTAACAACAATAGATTTCCCTCTATATCCTATATTGGGGAACCCAAACTTTACCCCAGGACTGGATAGACAGTATTTCAAAAAACTACGAGAATCCGGACAAGTAAGTGTAAAAACTTTTGCGAATCAGAGGAGCTGGCCCTCGATCCCTAATTTAACAGATAGGAACGGACCATTTGGCCTCCCCCTTTGGGAGGCGCTCCAGATACGACATTTCTTGGAGTCGCTCCCAAGGCCGGAGAAATTTGTAAAACCGTTGACAAACTTTGAGAGGCTATGTGAGAAGGGGGAGAGTAGTGGACGTGTCCTCTCTATGCTATATAAAAATGATGAATACTCCAATAGAACAACCAAAATTAAATTGGGTGGTAAAGTGGAAATCAGATTTAAATAGGGATATAACAATAGCACAGGTACAGAGAATATCTAGGTTAACATTCGGGCCAACAAAGTGCACTAAAATTCAGGAAACAAATTATAAGATCTTAACCAGATGGTATAATACACCAGATAAATTACATAAGTGGTATCCCCAGGAATCTGATAGGTGCTGGAGATGTGGGGAGGGAGAGGGTACGTTGTACCATATTTTCTGGAATTGCCCAGATATAAAGAAATACTGGTCGAAGTAGGGGGTATAATTCAGAAAATAACGGATTATAGAATTGAGGGAGATGCAGCCTTTTGCCTCTTGCAGATATCGGGGCTATCAAGGAAGAAATATGAAAGATCGATATTACCTCATATGATGAATGCTGCAAGAGCATGCATACCGCAATACTGGAGGAGGACAAATCCCCCCTCAGTATCTGAATGGGCACGGAAATTAGAGCATATAAATAAAATGGAGGATTTAGTACTTTCCTCACAAAACAAATACGAACAATATAAGGCGATATGGGGTATCTGGAACTTATTTACGACCTCGGATGAGGGGAAACAACTCCTCCACTTAGCACCCTAAAATATGAGCTTGGGGGACTAGACTACAAAGGTTCAGCGTTTTGAAGGCCCTGGTTGAGGGAGGAGAGGGGGAGGGGGGGAGGAGAAAAAATTTATAAAAAATGTTTTTTTTTTTGTGAGTGAATGTTTGTCTGATAGTATGAGTGAGGGAAGGGGGGAGGGTAGGGAGGGAGGGGAAAAGAGTGGAAAGGAGAAAAGAATAGTGTAGGAGACGGAAAGATGAACTCCATAGCTGTCTTCACGGAAGACACAATACAGAGGTAGATTAAAGGGGGCAGCAGTGATGTTTGGAGAGGAAGGGAGAGGGAAGAGTGAAAAGGAAGATTGGGTAAGAGCCTTGAGATCTGGACAAACTGTTTCCCCGTCAAGGAATTTTTTTCTCTTTCTTATTGCGGGCACTATTGGTACCCTGGAAAATGATGATTATTTCTTTGAATGTGAACACATTGTGTACTGGGAAGAGGATGGGGGCTTGTATTTTGGTTCTCGTTCTCTTTTTGTTTATGCCTTGGAGGTATATATTATACTTTGTGTTGTAATTATCCTTGAAATTGAAATAAAGAACAATAAATACAAAAAAAGAAAGCTAAGAACGTACTATTCTGTGGCTGAAGGTACATTAGGCATTCACTGGATAAAGAAGTAAGTGTCGGCCATAAAAGGCCCCAAAAAATAGCCCATATCAGTTTACCTGACAACTAAGAACGTAGTATTTGGTGGCTGGAGGTACATTAGGCATTCACACAGTATACAGAAGTAAGTGTCGGCCTGCATAGGCCCCAAAAATTAGCTCACATGGGTTTAACTGACAGCAAAGAACGTAGTATTTAATGGCTGGAGGTACATTAGGCATTCACATGATACAGAAGTAAGTGTCGGCCTGTATAGGCCCCAAAAATTAGCTCACATGGGTTTAACTGACAGCAAAGAACGTAGTATTCTGTGGCTGAAGGTACATTAGGCATTCACAGGATAAGTGTCGGCCATAAAAGGCCCCAGAAATTAGCCCACATGGGTTTACCTGACACTCATCTTCAGCCACAGAATACTACGTTCTTAGCTGTCAGTTCAACCCATGGCTAATTTTTGGGGCCGATAAAGGCCATCACTTACTTCTGTACCCTGTGAATGCCTAATGTACCTTCAGCCACCAAATACTACGTTCTTAGCTGTCAGGCTAATTTTTGGGGACTTTTATGGCCGACACTTACTTCTGTATCCTGTGAATGCCTAATGTACCTTCAGCCACAGAATACTAAATACATTCATTTTGACAAAAAAAAATTCAGACCATTGGAGACCAAATGCAGTTATCTTGTCTAAAACCGGCTTTTACAGACTCTAAAAGACAAAAATACAGTCATTTTGACTAAAAAATGTTGTCAGACCTTTGGTGACTAAATGCAGTTATTTTGACTAAAGAAGGCTTTTTAGACACTTGGAGACAAAAATAGAGTCATTTTGACCAAAAACAATTTTTCAGGCCATTGGAGCCCATTGGAGCCCTGACAGCTAAGAATGTAGTATTCTGGTGGTACATTAGGCATTCACAGTAGACAGAAGTAAGTGTCGGCCTTTATAGGCCCCAAACATTAGCTCACATGGGTTTAACTGACAGCACAGAACGTAGTATTTGATGGCTGGAGGTAAATTAGGCTTTCACAGGATACAGAAGTAAGTGTCAGCCTGTATAGGCCCCAAAAATTAGCTCACATGGGTTTAACTGACAGCAAAGAACATAGTGTATTTGATGGCTAGAGGTAAATTAGGCATTCACACAGGAGAAACAAAAAGAAAGCCAACGAATAACTTGAGGTGCCATCTTGCCATGGCCAAGTTCAAAGGGGTCGAGGGTGGCAGTGGTGATCGCCTACGGCCACATCACCCTCAACGCACCTGATCTTGTCTAATCTCGGAAGCTAAGCAGGGTTGGGCCTGGTTAGTACCTGGATGGGAGACCGCCTGGGAATACCAGGTGCTGTAGGCTTTTGGCTTTTCCTTTATTCGTTGGCTTTCTTTTTGTTTTTCCTGAGGTGCCATCTTGCCATGGCCAAGTTTAAAGGGGTCGAGGGTGGCATTTGTGATCGCCTACGGCGACATCACCCTGAAAGTGCCCGATCTCATTTGATCTCAGAAGATAAGCAGGGTCGGGCCTGGTTAGCAGCTGGATGGGAAACTGCCTGGGAATACCAGGTGCTGTAGGCTTTTGGCTTTTCCTTTATTCGTTGGCTTTCTTTTTGTTTCTCCTGAGGTGCCATCTTGCCATGGCCAAGTTCAAAGGGGTCGAGGGTGGCAGTGGTGATCGCCTATGGCCACATAACTCTGAACGCGCCCAATCTCGTCTGATCTCAGAAGCTAAGCAGGGTCGTGCCTGGTTAGAATCTGGATGGGAAACCGCCTGGGAATACCAGGTGCTGTAGGCTTTTGGCTTTTCCTTTATTCGTTGGCTTTCTTTTTGTTTCTCCTGAGGTGCCATCTTGCCATGGCCAAGTTCAAAGGGGTCGAGGGTGGCAGGGGTGATCGCCTACGGCCACATCACCCTGAACGTGACCTATCTCGTCTGATCTCGGAAGCTAAGCAGGGTCGGGCCTGGTTAGTACCTGGATTGGAGACCGCCTGGGAATACCAGGTGCTGTAAGGCTTTTGGCTTTTCCTTTTTTTTTTTATTTAAAATTTTGCAATATAACACTTGAGTATCAACAACAGAAAAGGTACAATTAAATACAGACATTATGCAAATTAGGTCACTCATAGTATGGGTAACCTGAACTGGGGAAGGGCAGGGCGGGGGGTTCAGGGTCAAAAGAGCATGGAAACTAATGGGGAATGTGAGAGTGGGGAAGAGTTCTTGGGCGAGTCCTGGAACGTAAATGTATATTGATCCATAGAGGGGTCGGATTTGGGGAAGGAGTACTTGATGTAATTGTCCCATTTCTGTAGAAATGATTTCCCTGAGGATGGGGCTGAAAAAAACCTGTTGAGGCGGTCAATGGAAAGAAGTGTGGAAAGCTCTGATCATACCCGGGAAACTAAGGGGGGAGTCGTGGAGATCCAATTAGTTAGGATTGTCCTTCTGGCCACCAGTAAACAGGTCAGGATCCACAGACGATGTGGCGAGGCAGGGGTGCTAGACCACTTTTGGAGGCGTTTGTCCCAGTAACCGAACAGGAGCAATATAGGGTCTTTGGGTATGTGCCACTTCGTCACTTGAAGGTCAGTACCTGGTCCCAGAATGTCGTGATATAGGGACAGGACCAGAACTTGTGGCAAAGAGAAGGTCTTTCCGCTGAACATAACAGACAATTATGAGCATCCCGAATCGTTTTGTTTAGAGGTACATTAGGCATTCACACAGTATACAGAAGTAAGTGTCGGCATGTATAGGCCCCAAAAATTAGCTCACATGGGTTTACCTGACAGCTAAGTATGTAGTATTTGGAGGCTGAAGGTACATTAGGCATTCACAGGATTCAGAAATAAGTGTCGGCCTGTATAGGGAAGTTCTCAAACGCATTGGTGTGGGAGAGAACTTTCTGAACTGGGTGCGGGTACTGTACGCTGCCCCCATGGCCAGACTGAGGGTGAAAGGGGAGCTTTCTGGACCCTTCTGTTTGCACAGGGGGACTAGACAGGGCTGCCCACTATCTCCATTGCTGTTTGCCATGGCACTGGAGACCTTAGCGGCGCGGATTCGGTCCTCCCCTGACATAGTGGGGTTCAGAAGGGGCTCCCATGCAGACGTTATCTCACTCTATGCAGATGACACACTGCTCTACCTAGGTGATACAGGGGAATCCTTGCGGGCGGTAATGTCCCTTATTGACTATTTTGGGTCCCTGTCGGGATTTTCCATAAATTGGGATAAATCAGTTTTAATGCCCCTTGATCCCATAACTCAGCCTCTTCCGGACTGTGCATCCACAGTGCGAGTGGTTGACTGCTTCAAATATTTGGGGATCCAGGTGTCTCCTGATCCTACCCAGTATATCACACTGAACCTCGTACCTCTGCTGCAAAGTTCCCTTGTCGGTGGCTGGGCGAGTCAATCTAATTAAGATGGTGTGGGCTCCTCAACTTCTTTATGTCTTGCACAACTCCCCAATCTGGATACCCAGGAAATGGTTGCATAGGATTGACTCCCAGTTCAGAGAACTGATTTGGTGCTAAAAAGTAGCTAGGATTAAATTGGCTACCCTGCAGATGGACAAGGATAGTGGTGGCTTGGCAGTCCCCAACCCCAGAATATATTTTCTAGCCTTCCAGGTTCAGCATATGGGGGATGGGGTCTTTTGGATCCATTCGTTCCTATTGGGTCCCTACTGACTCGCCTCACCCTGTCCTTGTACACCTTGAAGCGGGGTTCTCCAATATGGGGACTCTGTTACCCACACTTGCCTTGATTTGCATGGTGTGGCACTGTGTCAAGGGGATGTTGCAGATCACGGGTTACCTTCCTCAGACTCCGATTTGGCATAATCGCAACTTTTCGGAACTGTTTCGTCTAGAGGGCGCGGAGATGTGGGAGGCACATGGTGTATATTTTATAGCACAATTGTTCAGAGCTGGGGTACTGAAATATATTCAAGACTTACAGAGGGAGTTTGATGTTCCTAGGCACTGTTTCTTTCGCTACCTACAATTGAGACACGCAATGATGGCCCAGGCAGGCTTGGCTTCTTTGACACCCGACACTCACTGCCTGTTGGGTGAGGTGTTTCGGGTCTCGGACAAGAAGGGTATGATCTCACAGGTTTATGTCCTTCTGTTGGGATCCGTGCAGGACCCCTCTTCCCTCCCTGCTCGTGCGGGGTGGGAGGGGGGATCTTGGACCCATAGATGGGCAGACGTGGGATCTTTGCCTCTCATCAATCATCGATTTTGGATCGCCTCCAGGGTGCCGAGCAGGGGCCAGTGGATAACACAGGTCAATGCCTCTTTAATCAGGGAAAAGCCATACCAGCATCGAAATGCTCACAAGAAATTTGCCCCGTTATGGCAACCTTGGTTGGATGACCCGGCCTTGGCTCCCCCCAGTTGGTTATGGATCGGCTGCTCATTGGACAGGGTAGCATTTCTTGAGAAGGTCTAGCGTGCAGAGTCTTCCCTTCCTTTCCCCCTCCCCCAACCTTTAAATTTTTTGCCACAGTTTTCCTTTTTTCCCTTCCCTTCTCCTTTGCACTTAGTACTTCAGGTGGGTTTTTGCTACTTTACGGAGGTGTGTGCTATATTGCTAGATGTTCATGGTCCTATTACTATTGGGAGGGAATAACTGTATGTTTTTATTTATCCTTCTCTTATGCACATGGGCACATGCTCAGGTTTGTTTACTTGGCTGTAATTTTCACCTGAATGCAATGGTTTATGGATGACGTTTTCCTGTACTGTTGCTGTTATATCCTTTATATATTTGTATTTTTCCAAACACTGGAAACGGTAGATTATGTCTACCGTTCATGTTATTTATTCAGTGTACTGTTTATACTCAATAAATATTTAAAAAAAATTCAGACCTTTGGTGATTAAATGCAAAAAAATAAATGCTTTTTAGACACTTGGAGACCAAAATAGAGTCATTTTGACCCAAACAAATGTTTCAGGCGGTTGGTGACCAAATGCAGTTATTTTGACTAAAAAGGGCTTTTTAGACACATGGAGACAAAATTGAGTCATTTTGACCAAAAAAATGTTTTCAGATCACTGGTAACGAAATGCAATTATCTTGTCTAAAACCGGCTTTTTAAGACTCTAAAATACAAAAATACAGTCATTTTGGCTAAAAAAGTTTTTCAGACCTTTGGTGACCAAACGTAGTTATTTTGACTAAAAAGGGCTTTTTAGACACTTGGAGACCTAAATAGAGTCATTTTGACCAAAAACATTTTTTTAGGCTATTGGTTACCAAATGTAGTTTATCTTGTCTAAAAGCAGTGTTTTAAGACTCTAAAAGACAAAAATAGTCATTTTGACTAAATTTAACTAATGTTTTTCAGACCTTTGGTGACCAAATGCATTTATTTTGACTAAAATAGTCTTTTTAGACACTTGGAGACCAAAATAGAGTCATTTTGACCCAAACAAATGTTTCTGGCGATTGGTTACCAAATGCAATTATCATGTCCAAAACCGGCTTTTTAAGACTCTAATAGACGAAAATACAGTCATTTTGACTAAATTTTTATTTCAGACCTTTGGTGACCAAATGCAGTTTTTTTTACTAAAAAGGGCTTTTTAGACACTTGGAGACCAAAATAGAGTCATTTTGACCAAAAAAATGTTTTCAGATCACTGGTTACGAAATGCAATTATCTTGTCTAAAACCGGCTTTTTAAGACTATAAAAGACTAAAATACAGTCATTTTGGCTAAAAAAGTTTTTCAGACCTTTGGTGACCAAACGTAGTTATTTTGACTAAAAAGGGCTTTTTGGACACTTGGAGACCTAAATAGAGTCATTTTGACCAAAAACATATTTTCAGGCCATTGGTTACCAAATGCAATTATCTTGTCCAAAACCGGCTTTTTAAGACTCTATTAGACGAAAACACAATCATTTTGACTAAATTTTTTTTTTTCAAACCTTCGGTGACCAAATGCAGTTATTTTGTTTAAAAAGGGATTTTTAGACACATGGAGACCAAAATAGAGTCATTTTGACCAAAAAAATGTTTTCAGATCACTGGTAACGAAATGCAATTATCTTGTCTAAAAGCAGTGTTTTAAGACTCTAAAAGACAAAAATACAGTCATTTTGGCTAAAAACGTTTTTCAGACCTTTGGTGACCAAATGCAGTTATTTTGACTAAAAAAGGCTTTTTAGACACTTGGAGACCAAAATAGAATCATTTTGACCAAAAAAATGTTTTCAGATCACTGCATACGAAATGCAATTATCTTGTCTAAAACCGGATTTTTAAGACTCTAATAGACAAACATACAGTCATTATGGCTAAATAAAGGTTTTCAGACCTTTGGTGAAAAAATGCATTTATTTTGACTAAAATAAGCTTTTTAGACACTTGGAGATCAAAATAGAGTCATTTTGACCAAAAAATGTTTTTAGATCACTGGTAACAAAATGCAATTAACTTGTCTAAAACAAGCTTTTTAAGACTAATAGACAAAAACACAGTCATTTTGGCTAAAAAAAAGTTTTTCAGACCTTGTGTGACCAAACGTAGTTATTTTGACTAAAAAGGGCTTTTAAGACACTTGGAGACCTAAATAGAGTCATTTTGACCAAAAACATTTTTTCAGGCCATTGGTTACCAAGAGTAGTTTATCTTGTCTAAAAGCGGTATTTTAAGACTCTAAAAGACAAAAATACAGTCATTTTGGCTAAAAAAAAGGTTTTCAGACCTTTAGTGACAAAATGCCTTTATTTTGACTAAAATAAGCTTTTTAGACACTTGGAGACCAAAATAAAGTCATTTTGACCCAAACAAATGTTTCATGCGATTGGTTACCAAATGCAATTTTCTTGTCCAAAACCGGCTTTTTAAGACTCTAATAGACGAAAATACAATAATTTAAACTACATTTTTTTCAGACCTTTGGTGACCAAATACAGTTATTTTGACTAAAAGGGGCTTTTTAGACACTTGGAGACCAAAATAGAGTCATTTTGACCAAAAAATGTTTTCAGATCACTGGTTACGAAATGCAATTATCTTGTCTAAAACCGGCTTTTTAAGACTCTTAAAGACAAAAATACAGTCATTTTGGCTAAAAAAGTTTTTCAGACCTTTGGTGACCAAATGCAGTTATTTTGACTAAAAAAGGCTTTTTAGACACTTGGAGACCAAAATAGAGTCATTTTGAGCCAAACAAATGTTTCAGGCGATTGGTTACCAAATGCAATTATCTTGTCAAAAACCGGCTTTTTAAGACTATTTTGGTCTCCATGTGTCTAAAAATCCCTTTTTAGTCAAAATAACTGCATTTGGTCACCGAAGGTTTGAAAAAAAAATCTAGTCAAAATGATTGTATTTTCGTCTATTAGAGTCTTATAAAGCCGGTTTTGGACAAGATAATTGCATTTGGTACAATGCTACAATGGCCTGAAAAAATGTTTTTGGTCAAAATTACTCTATTTAGGTCTCCAAGTGTCCAAAAAGCCCTTTTTAGTCAAAATAACTACGTTTGGTCACCAAAGGTCTGAAAAACTTTTTTAGCCAAAATGACTGTATTTTTGTCTTTTAGAGTCTTAAAAAGCCAGTTTTAGACAAGATAATTGCATTTCGTTACCAGTGATCTGAAAAAATGTTTTTGGTCAAAATGACTCTATTTAGGTCTCCAAGTGTCTAAAAAAGCCATTTTTAGTCAAAATAACTACGTTTGGTCACACAAGGTCTGAAAAACTTTTTTTTAACCAAAATGACTGTATTTTTGTCTTTTAGTCTTAAAATGCCGGTTTTAGACAAGTTAATTGCATTTCGTTACCAGTGATCTGAAAACATTTTTTTGGTCAAAATGACTCTATTTTGGTCTCCAAGTGTCTTAAAAGACCCCTTTGGTCAAAATATCTGTATTTGGTCACCAAAGGTTTTAAACAAAAAATGTAGTTTAAATGATTGTATTTTCGTCTATTAGAGTCTTAAAAAGCCGGTTTTTGACAAGATAATTGCATTTGGTAACCAATGGCCTGAAACATTTGTTTGGGTCAAAATGACTCTATTTTGGTCTTCAAGTGTCTAAAAAGCCTTTATTAGTCAAAATAACTGCATTTGGTCACCAAAGGTCTGAAATAAAAAATTAGTCAAAATGACTGTATTTTTGTCTTTTAGAGTCTTAAAAAGCCGGTTTTAGACAAGATAATTGCATTTCGTATGCAGTGATCTGAAAACATTTTTCGATCAAAATGATTCTATTTTGGTCTCCAAGTGTCTAAAAAGCCTTTTTTGGTCAAAATAACTGCATTTGGTCACCAAAGGTCTGAAAAACTTTTTTAGCCAAAATGACTGTATTTTTGTCTTTTAGAGTCTTAAAAAGCCGGTTTTAGACAAGATAATTGCATTTGGTAACCAATCGCCTGAAACATTTGTTTGGGTCAAAATGACTCTATTTTGATCTCCAAGTGTCTAAAAAGTCTTTTTTTAGTCAAAATTACTGCATTTGGTCACCAAAGGTCTGAAAGACTTTTTTAGCCAAAATGACTGTATTTTTGTCTTTTAGAGTCTTAAAAAGCCGGTTTTAGACAAGATAATTGCATTTCATTACCAGTGATCTGAAAACATTTTTTTGGTCAAAATGACTCTATTTTGGTCTCCATGTGTCTAAAAATCCCTTTTCAGTCAAAATAACTGCATTTGGTCACCGAAGGACTGAAAAAAAAATTAGTCAAAATGATTTGTATTTTTGTCTTTTAGAGTCTTAAAAAGCCGGTTTTGGACAAGATAATTGCATTTGGTAACCAATCGCCTGAAACATTTGTTTGGGTCAAAATGACTCTATTTTGGTCTCCAAGTGTCTAAAAAGCCTTTTTTAGTCAAAATTACTGCATTTGGTCACCAAAGGTCTGAAAGACTTTTTTAGCCAAAATGACTGTATTTTTGTCTTTTAGAGTCTTAAAAAGCCGGTTTTAGACAAGATAATTGCATTTCGTTACCAGTGATCTTAAAACATCTTTTTGGTCAAAATTACTCTATTTAGGTCTCCAAGTGTCTAAAAAGCCTTTTTTAGTCAAAATAACTATATTTGGTCACCAAAGGTCTGAAATAAAAAATTAGTCAACATGACTGTATTTTCATGTATTAGAGTCTTAAAAAGCCGGTTTTTGACAAGATAATTGCATTTGGTAACCAATTGCCTGAAACATTTGTTTGGGTCAAAACGACTCTATTTAGGTCTCCAAGTGTCTAAAAACCCTATTTTAGTCAAAATAAATGCATTTGTTCACCAAAGGTCTGAAAACCTTTTTTAGCCAAAATGACTATATTTTTGTATTTTAGAGTCTTAAAACACCGCTTTTAGACAAGGTAAAGTACTCTTGGTAACCAATGGCCTGAAAAAATGTTTTTGGTCAAAATGACTCTATTTAGGTCTCCAAGTGTCTAAAAAGCCCTTTTTAGTCAAAATAACTACGTTTGGTCACCAAAGGTCTGAAAAACTTTTTTAGCCAAAATGACTGTATTTTTGTCTTTTAGAGTCTTAAAAAGCCGGTTTTAGACAAGATAATTGCATTTCGTATGCAGTGATCTGAAAACATTTTTTTGGTCAAAATGATTCTATTTTGGTCTCCAAGTGTCTAAAAAGCCTTTTTTAGTCAAAATAACTGCATTTGGTCACCAAAGGTCTGAAAAACTTTTTTAGCCAAAATGACTGTATTTTTGTCTATTAGAGTCTTAAAACACTGCTTTTAGACAAGATAAACTACATTTGGTAACCAATGGCCTGAAAAAATGTTTTTGGTCAAAATGACTCTATTTAGATCTCCA
Source organism: Pelophylax lessonae (assembly GCF_965119305.1). Lineage (NCBI taxonomy): Eukaryota > Metazoa > Chordata > Amphibia > Anura > Ranidae > Pelophylax > Pelophylax lessonae. Next base: position 153,276,513 of record NC_138773.1, read on the forward strand.
AGTGTCCAAAAAGCCCATTTTAGTCAAAATAACTGCATTTGGTCACCGAAGGTCTGAAAAAAAATTTAGTCAAAATGATTGTATTTTCGTCTATTAGTCTTAAAAAGCCGGTCTTGGACAAGATAATTACATTTGGTAACCAACCGCCTGAAACATTTGTTTGGGTCAAAATGACTCTATTTTGGTCTCCAAGTGTCTAAAAAGCATTTATTTTTTTGCATTTAATCACCAAAGGTCTGAATTTTTTTTATATTTATTGAGTATAAACAGTACACTGAATAAATAACATGAATGGTAGACATAATCAGTTACAGAACCAGTGTTACAAATACAAATACAAAATACAAATATATAAAGGATATAACAGCAACAGTACAGGAAAACGTCATCCATAAACCATTGCATTCAGGTGAAAATTACAGCCAAGTAAACAAACCTGAGCATGTGCCCCTGTGCATAAGAGAAGGATAAATAAAAACATACAGTTATTCCCTCCCAATAGTAATAGGACCATGAACATCTAGCAATATAGTACACACCTCCGTAAAGTAGCAAAAACCCACCTGAAGTACTAAGTGCAAAGGAGAAGGGAAGGGAAAAAAGGAAAACAGTGGCAGAAAATTTAAAGGTTGGGGGGAGGGGGAAAGGAAGGGGGGACTCTGCATGCTAGACCTTCTCAAGAAATGCTACCCTATCCAATGAGCAGCCGATCCATAACCAACTGGGGGGAGCCAAGGCCGGGTCATCCAAACAAGGTTGCCATAACGAGGCAAATTTCTTGTGAACATTTCGATGCTGGTATGGCTTTTCCCTGATTAAAGAGGCATTGACCTGTGTTATCCACTGGCCCCTGCTCAGCACCCTGGAGGCGATCCAAAATCGATGATTGATGAGAGGCAAAGATCCCACGTCTGCCCATCTATGGGTCCAAGATCCCCCCTCCCACCCCGCACGAGCAGGGAGGGAAGAGGGGTCCTGCACGGATCCCAACAGAAGGACATAAACCTTTGAGATCATACCCTTCTTGTCCGGGACCCGAAACACCTCACCCAACAGGCAGTGAGTGTCGGGTGTCAAAGAAGCCAAGCCTGCCTGGGCCATTGTAAGTCTTGAATATATTTCAGTACCCCAGCTCTGAACAATTGTGCTATAAAATATACACCATGGGCCTCCCACATCTCCGCACCCTCTAGACGAAACAGTTCCGAAAAGTTGCGATTATGCCAAATCGGAGCCTGAGGAATGTAACCCGTGATCTGCAACATCCCCTTGACACAGCGCCACACCATGCGAATCAAGGCGAGTGTGGGTAACCGAGTCCCCATATTGGAGAACCCTGCTTCAAGGTGTACAAGGACAGGGTGAGGCGAGTCAGTAGGGACCCAATAGGAACGAATGGATCCAAAAGATCCCAGCCCCCCATATGCTGAACCTGGAAGGTTAGAAAATATACTCTGGGGTTGGGGACTGCCAAGCCACCACTATCCTTGCCCATCTGAAGTGTAGCCAATTTAATCTTAGCCACTTTTTTGCATCAGATCAGTTCACGGAACTGGGAGTCAATCCTATAGAACCATTTCCTGGGTATCCAGATTGGGGAGTTGTGCAAGACATAAAGAAGTTGAGGAGCCCACACCATCTTAATTAGATTGACTCGCCCAGCCACCGACAAGGGAACTTTGCAGCAGAGGTACGAGGTTCAGTGTGATATACTGGGTAGGATCAGGAGACACCTGGATCCCCAAATATTTGAAGCAGTCAACCACTCGCACTGTGGATGCACAGTCCGGAAGAGGCTGAGTTATGGGATCAAGGGGCATTAAAACTGATTTATCCCAATTTATGGAAAATCCCGACAGGGACCCAAAATAGTCAATAAGGGACATTACCGCCCGCAAGGATTCCCCTGTATCACCTAGGTAGAGCAGTGTGTCATCCGCATAGAGTGAGATAACGTCTGCATGGGAGCCCCTTCTGAACCCCACTATGTCAGGGGAGGACCGAATCCGCGCCGCTAAGGTCTCCAGTGCCATGGCAAACAGCAATGGAGATAGTGGGCATCCCTGTCTAGTCCCCCTGTGCAAACAGAAGGGTCCAGAAAGCTCCCCTTTCACCCTCAGTCTGGCCGTGGGGGCAGCGTACAGTACCCGCACCCAGTTCAGAAAGTTCTCTCCCACACCAAAGCGTTTGAGAACTTCCCATAGGTACACCCATTCAACACTATCGAATGCCTTAGCGGCATCTAGCGAAAAGACTGCCCGGTTCCCAGGGTTGTCTACTGGGATCTGAAGGTTCAGAAATAGTCGGCGGAGATTAAGTGCCGTCGATCTGGTCAGGATAAACCCCGATTGATCCCTATGGACAACCCCCCTGGACAACAGAGGACAGCCTAGTGGCCAGTATCTTAGCTAGAACCAGATACCTCCAGCCATCAAATACTACGTTCTCTGCTGTCAGTTAAACCCATGTGAGCTAATTTTTGGGGCCTATACAGGCCGACACTTACTTCTGTATACTGGAAATGCCTAATGTACCTCCAGCCATCAAATACACTAGGTTCTTTGCTGTCAGTTAAACCCATGTGAGCTAATTTTTGGGGCCTTTACAGGCCGACACTTCTGTATACTGTGAATGCCTAATGTACCTCCAGCCATCAAATACAGTACTTTCTTTGCTGTCAGTTAAACCCATGTGAGCTAATTTTTGGGGCCTATACAGGCTGACACTTACTTCTGTATCCTGTGAATGCCTAATGTACCTTCAGCCACAGAATACTACGATCTTAGCTGTCAGTTAAACCCATGTGGGCTAGTTTTTGGGGACTATACAGGCCGACACTTACGTCTGTATCCTGTGAATGCCTAATGTACCTTTAGCCTCCAAATACTACATACTTAGCTGTCAGGTAAACCCATGTGAGCTAATTTTTGGGGCCTATACATTCTGACACTTACTTCTGTATACTGTGTGAATGCCTAATGTACCTTCAGCCACAGAATACTACGTTCTTAGCTGTCAGTAAAACCCATGTGGGCTAATTTTTGGGGACTATACAGGCCGACAGATACTTCTGTATCCTGTGAATGCCTAATGTACCTTCAGTCACCAAATACTACATTCTTAACTGTCAGGTAAACCCATGTGAGCTAATTTTTGGGGCCTATACATGCCGACACTTACTTCTGTATACTGTGTGAATGCCTAATGTACCTCTAGCCATCAAATTCTATGTTCTTTGCTGTCAGTTAAACCCATGTGAGCTATTTTTTGGGGCCTATACAGGCCGACACTTACTTCTGTATACTGTGTGAATGCCTAATGTACCTCCAGCCACCAAATACTACGTTCTTATTGTCAGGTAAACTGATGTGGGCTAATTTTTGGGGCCTTTTACGGCCGACACTTGCTTCTGTATCCCGTGAATGCCTAATGTACCTTCAGCCACAGAATACTACATTCTTAACTATCAATTAAACCCATGTGGGCTAATTTTTGGGCCCTCTACAGACACTTACTTCTGTACCCTGTGAATGCCTAATATACCTTCAGACACCAAATACTACGTTCTTAGTTGTTAGGTAAACCCATGTGGGCTAATTTTTAGGGCCTTTTATGGCCGACACTTACTTCTGTATCCTGTGAATGCCTAATGTACCTTCAGCCACCAAATACTACGTTCTTAGCTGTTAGGTAAACCCATGTGGGCTAATTTTTGGGGCCTTTTACGGCCGACACATATTCTTTGCACTGGCACTTTATTTTGCACATATCTTAAAAGTTACCCCACGGTCTGGATACACTGTTGGTTTTACTTTATATATAAAAGGTAGCACCGTTTCCAACTACCTTCCCCCCATATGATACTTGACCCCTAATGTTTTAGGGGTTGGTTGGTGGCTGCAACCTATTTTTATGCAATAAAGTCTCTGAGAATGTATCCATAGCGCTGGTCTTTCTCCTCACCTGCATTTCATTTTACGGCCGACACTTACTTCTGTATTCTGTGAATGAAAAAAAACTTTTAGTCAAAAGGGCTGTATTTTTGTATTTTAGAGTCTTAAAAAGCCGGTTTTAGACAAGATAACTGCATTTTGCTCTCCAATGGCCTGAAAAATTTTTTGGTCAAAATGACTCTATTTTGGTTTCCAAGTGTCTAAAAAGCCTTTTTTTAGTCAAAATAAGTGCATTTGGCCACCAAAGGTCTGAAATTTTTTTTAGTCAAAATGACCCAATTTTTGTCTTTTAGAGTCTTAAAAATCCGGTTTTAGACAAGATTACTGCATTTTGTCTCCAATGGTCTGAAAATTTTTTTGGGTCAAAATGACTGTATTTTGGTCTCCAAGTTTCCAAAAAGACTATTTTAGTCAAAATAACTGCATTTGGTCAATAAAGGTCTGAAATTTTTTTTGTCAAAATGACTATTTTTGTCTTTTAGAGCTTTAAAAAGCCGGGTTTTAGACACGATTTGTCTAAAACCGGCCATTTGGGCTCCAATGGCCTGAAAAAAATGTTTTGTTCAAAATGACTCTATTTTTGTCTCCAAGTGTCTAAAAAGCTTTTTTAAGTCAAAATAACTGCATTTGGTCACCAAAGGTCTGAAATTTTTTTTAGTCAAAATGACTGTATTTTTGTCTTTTGGAGCCTTAAAAAGCCGGTTTTAGACAAGAGTTGTCTAAAACCGGCCATTTGGGCTCCAATGGCCTGAAACATTTTTTCTGGTCAAAATGACTCAAATTTGGGTCTCCAAGTGTCTAAAAAGCCTTTTTTAGTCAAAATAACTGAATTTTGTCACCAAAGGTCTAAAAAAAATTTAGTCAAAGTGACTGTATTTTTGTCTTTTAGAGCCTTAACCACTTGCCGACTGCCGCACGACTATTTACGTCGGCAGTCAGCCCCTCACAGGCAAAGTGACGTTGATCTACGTCACTAGTCTGTGAGGGTCTAGGGAGCGAGCGCACGCCCTCGGAGGTGCGCTCCCGCGTGGTCACGGACCCCCCCGCGCGTGTGACCGGCGGACCCGATGTCCACCGGTCACTCGGCGATCGTCGCTGCAGAGGGAGAAAGTCAGGCGGCTGATGTAAACAAGCCACCTGTCATTCTCCCCTGTGTAGAAACAGTGATCATACGGTTCTACTATGTAGGACCGTTGATCACTGTTCCTACAGCTCAAGGCACAGCCAATCACAGTTAGAATCACGCCCCTAGGGACACACACAGCCCCTCCCTCTCAAAAAAAGTTAACCCCTTCACTGCCAGTGTAATTTTACAGTAACAGTGCATATGTATAGCACTGATTACTGTAGAAATGTCACTGGTAACCCCAAAAGTGTCAAAAATGTCAGTCAAGGGTCCGATCTGTCCACCGCAATTTTGCAGTACCACAAAAAAAATCGCAGATCGCCGCCATTACGCATTAAAAAAAAACAACAAAAATGCCAAAAATCTTTCCCTTTGTTAGTAAACGCGATAACTTTTGCGCAAACCAATCAAAATACGCTTTTTGCGATTTTTTTACCACCTCTTCCCCTTTAGTGAACTGGTTTAATAATGGGAAGGAATAAAATTCATGGGATTCGCACTGAGCTGGGAAGGCCAGAGCATCCCTTGGTAGAAAAAACCCTCACCAATAAACGTGTCTCTTAGGGAGGAGGGAAGGGGGGGAGAAAAAAGGGGAATTTTTTTTTGTTTGGATAAATTGGGTGGTATTTCACTCATAGCACAAATAAGAGGGGGGGTCGATGGTTGACTTAGAATTAATTGGATTTTTTTTTTTTTAGAAAACTGGGTGATATTTTACTCACAGCACAAACATGGGGGAGGGGTTGATCCTGGGAAAATATTATTTTTTTTTTTCTTTCCTTTTGTTTTTTTTTTTTTTTAGAAAACTGGGTGATATTTTACTCACAGCACAAATAAGAGGGGGGGGGGTTGATATAGAAATTTTTATATACACACCACGCGACTAATATGCAAACAAAATCTCGAGGGGTATCGATACTAACAGATTGGAAAACTCCATGGCTGTTGGAGGAGAAGTTAAGCGATGATATTGGCAGATTCTTGTTCTTAAAGGGAAAGATAGGGGAAACCCAGTTAACCTTGGCCACTTTATACGCTCCTAATAAACATCAGGATAGGTTTGTAGCTAAAACACTAAACACGCTTAGAAAATTTACACAAGGGCAATTATTGCTAGGAGGCTATTTTAATATGCCTCTGTCTCCAACGGTCGATACCTCTAGGTCTAAATCGACTATTTCTGCAATGGCTTGCAGACGGATGCTGAGGACTCTATACAAGGAACAAATGATAGATGTATGGCGTATTCAACACCCGACGGAAAGGGAATTTACATTTTATTCAAGTTCACATGGGAGTTATTCGAGAATAGATTTCTTTCTGGTCCCCCACACTCATCTCCAAGCGGTTAAATGCACTGATATAGACAACATAATATGGTCAGATCACGCAATGATCTCAATGATTTATAGTGTCACAACAATTAATTCAATAAAACAGAGATCTTGGAAATTAAACAAGAGTCTTTTGCAGATAGAAGAGGTGAGGGTGGAGGAGGTACAGAAGGAGCTTAGGGACTATTTCGATGTTAACGATAAGCCAGGATGCTCTATAGGAATATTGTGGGAAGCCCATAAATCAGTGATAAGAGGAGTTCTGATAATCCACTTGCCTACAGTGCACTTTCACCCCCTTCCTGCCCAGACCGATTTTCAGCTTTCAGCGCTCTCACACTTTGACTGAGAATTACTCAGTCATGCAACACTGTACCCATACAAAAATTGTGTCCTTTTTTTTAAACAAATAGAGATTTATTTTGATGCTATTTGATAAATACTGGGTTTTTTATTTTTTGTGCTATAAATAAAAAAAGACTGAAAATATTGTGAAAAAACAAATTTCTCTTTGTTTCTGTCATAAAATTTTGCAAATTAGTCATTTTTCTTCACAAATTTTGGCCAAAATTTATACTGCTACTTATCTTTGGTAAAAAAACCCAAATAAGTGTATATTATTTGGTCTTTGTGAAAGTTATAGAGTCCACAAGCTATGGTGCGAATCATTGAAAATTGATCACACTTGATCACACCTGATGTACTGAAGGCCTATCTCATTTCTTGAGACACTAAAAAGTCAGGAAAGTACAAATACCCCCCAAATGACCCCTTTTTGGAAAGCAGACATTCCAAGGTATTTAATAAGGGGCATGGTGAGTTTTTTGAAGTTGTAATTTTTTCCCACAATGCTTTGCAAAATGAGGTTTTTTTTTTTTTTTTTTACAAATTGCCGTATTAACAGGTTATTTCTCTCACACAGCACATGTATACTTGCAACTACACCCCAAAACACATTCTACTACTCCTCCTGAGTATGGCCGAGTAATTAGATACCCAACATGTCATGCTTCAAAATTGCGCATTCTCACAGAATGGCGCCAAACATTGGTACTTAAAAATCCCCATAGGCAACATTTTGAAAAATTCTGCAGGTTACTAGCTTAGAGTTACAGAGGAGGTCTAGGGCTCAAATTATTGCTCTCACTCTAACGATCTCGGCGATACCTCACATGTATGGTTTGAACACCGTTTACATATGTGGGCGGGACTTGCGTATGTGTTTGCTTCTGCGCGCGAGCTAACGGGGACAGACCGCTTTAATTTCTTTTTTTTCCTATTTATTTTATTTATTATTTTTTATTTTTACACAGTTTAAAAAAAAAATGTTTTGATCATTTTTATTCCTATTACAAGGAATGTAAACATCCCTTGTAATAGAAATAGGCATGACAGGTCCTCTTTATTGTGAGATCTGGGGTCAAAAAGACCTCACACCTCACAACTGCACTAAAAAAGAAAAAAAAATTGTTGAAAGAGGAAAAAAAAAGAAAAAAAAAAGTGGCCCTTTAAACCGGTTGCTAGGCAACGTCTTTTGACGTAGCTCCGGTCCTCCAAGACCATAGAGTCGAGTGAGGGCCATCTTGCCCTCACTCGTTTTCCTGTCTCTGAGGATCCGGGACCGGATAGTTTTCCCCGCTGCCGGCGGGTCCGGTAAGCTGGGAAAACGTCTGGGACGCGGCAGGAGGGGGGGCACCTCTTCCCCTGCACCGTAAGGGTAAAATCCGCCACTGGGACCACCCTTATCTGAAAGCCGACCGCCCGCCGTTTCAAAAAATACTGGGGTTATGGGGGCTATCTGCTGCCATAACCCCAGTATTTAGCTTTTAATGGCCGACGCATATAGTCATTAGGCGGTCAGTAAGTGATTGCATGTATATGGCAAACAGGTGACGATGACTGATAGGGTGACAGGTGACAATGACTGATGGGGTGACAGGTGACGATGACTGATGGGGTGACAGGTGACGATGACTGATGGGGTTACAGGTGATGATGACTGTTGGGGTGACAGGTGACGATAATTGATGAGGTGACAGGTGACGATGATTGATGAGGTGACAGGTGACGATGATTGATGGGGTGACAGATGACAATCACTGACGGGGTGACAATTGACGATGATTGATGGGGTGACAGGTGACGATCACTGATGGGGTGACAAGTGATGATGATTGATAGGGTGACAGATGATGATGACTGATGGGGTAACAGGTGACGGTGATTGATGGGGTGGCAGGTGACCGGCGATGGTCACTGATGGGTGACAGGTGATGGGCGATGGTGCACGGTGGTACTGATGGCAGTCTCTGGTGACCGGTGAACTTTAGGCTACATTCACATGTGAGCATAGCGATCGCGGGCAGAATCACCGAGATTCCGCCCGCGATCCAGAAATCATTGCAAATCGTGGGACGCCTGTGCGTTGCCCGTGATTTGCAATAGCACCCCAAACGCTGTGCGATGTTGCTGCGATTTTCGCCTGCCGAATCGAGGTAACATCACACAAACAACGCATGACGCCCCAAAGAAGCTCTTGTACCTTTTTTGGGCGTCATGCGATGTTTGCGCGATGTTACCGCGATAAAAATCCCCATAGGCAACATTTTAAAAATGTCTGCAGGTTACTAGCTTAGAGTTACAGAGGAGGTCTAGGGCTCAAATTGTTGCTCTCGCTCTAACGATCGCGGTGATACCTCACATGTATGGTTTGAACACCGTTTACATATGTGGGCGGGACTTGCGTATGCGTTTGCTTCTGCGCGCGAGCTAACGGGGACAGGGCGCTTTAATTTCTTTTTTTTCCTATTTATTTTATTTATTATTTTTTTTATTTTTACACAGTTTAAAAAAAAATGTTTTGATCATTTTTATTCCTATTACAAGGAATGTAAACATCCCTTGTAATAGAAATAGGCATGACAGGTCCTCTTTATTGTGAGATCTGGGGTCAAAAAGACCTCACACCTCACAACTGCACTAAAAAAGAAAAAAAAATTGTTGAAAGAGGAAAAAAAAGTGGCCCTTTAAACCGGTTGCTGGGCAACGTCTTTTGACGTAGCTCCGGTCCTCCAAGACCATAGAGTCGAGTGAGGGCCATCTTGCCCTCACTCGACTTCCTGTCTCTGAGGATCCGGGACCGGATAGTTTTCCCCGCTGCCGGCGGGTCCGGTAAGCTGGGAAAACGTCTGGGACGCGGCAGGAGGGGGGGTCACCTCTTCCCCTGCACCGTAAGGGTAATTCCGCGGCGAATCCGCCACTGGGACCACCCTTATCTGAAAGCCGACCGCCCGCCGTTTCAAAAAATAACGGGGTTATGGGGGCTATCTGCTGCCATAACCCCAGTATTTAGCTTTTAATGGCCGACGCATATAGTCGTTAGGCGGTCAGTAAGTGATTGCATGTATATGGCAAACAGGTGACGATGACTGATGGGGTGACAGGTGACAATGACTGATGGGGTGACAGGTGACGATGACTGATGGGGTGACAGGTGACGATGACTGATGGGGTGACAGGTGATGATGACTGTTGGGGTGACAGGTGACGATAATTGATGAGGTGACAGGTGACGATGATTGATGAGGTGACAGGTGACGATGATTGATGGGGTGACAGGTGACGATCACTGATGGGGTGACAAGTGACGATGATTGATAGGGTGACAGATGACGATGACTGATGGGGTGACAGATGACGATGACTGATGGGGTGACAGGTGACGGTGATTGATGGGGTGACAGGTGACAGGCGATGGTCACTGATGGGTGACAGGTGATGGGCGATGGTGCACGGCGGTACTGATGGCAGTCTCTGGTGACCGGTGAACTTTAGGCTACGTTCACATGTGTGCGATCCAGAAATCATTGCAAATCGCGGGACGCCTGTGCGTTGCCCGTGATTTGCAATAGCACCCCAAACGCTGTGCGATGTTGCTGCGATTTCCGCCTGCCGAATCGAGGTAACATCACGCAAACAACGCATGACGCCCCAAATAAGCTCTTGTACCTTTTTTGGGCGTCATTCGATGTTTGCGCGATGTTACCGCGATTCAGCAGGCGGAAATGGCGGCAACATCGCACAGCGTTTGGGGTGCTATTGCAAAAAACGGGCAACTCACAGGCTTCCCGCAATATGCAATGATTTCCGGATCGCGGGCAGAATCGCGGTGATTCTGCCCGCGATCGCTGCACTCACATGTGAACGTTATGGGTGTCAATTTCTGGGCACTGATGAGGTGACTGTTGGGTGACAGGTGACATTGGGGGGGGGGGGCGCTGAGGACTGTGTGGGGACCTTTATTAGTGTGATTTTACTGTGATTTTACTTTTACAGGTACACAGAGCAGTAACTCACTGTTTCTAGCTCTGCTCCCCTCATACTGGAAACTGTATGAGGGGAGAAGAGCTAGTAACAGTGAGTTACTGCTCTTTGTTTACATTTTGTGATCGGCTGTGAATGGATTCACAGCCGATCACATAGTAAACAGTCACTGTCAGTGACTGTTTACTACTGCCGGTGACAGCTGTGTTCCTACGGAACACAGCGCCACCGACATGACCGCGCTGCGCGCTCCCGATCGCGCATGCGCGGTCATCTCCCGGGCGCCTCCATTGTGATCGGCTGTGTCATTGGAACACAGCCGATCACGTGGGAAACAGAAACGCCCATTGGCTGTTTCCCCCCTGCCGGTGACGGGGGGTGTCCCGGGGACACCCCGACACCGGCAGTGCAGGGCGGCGCGCACGCGATCGCGCGCCTGCCCTGCATTCATAACATGGTCAGATCACGCAATGATCTCAAAGATTTATAGTGTCACAACAATTAATTCAATAAAACAGAGATCTTGGAAATTAAACGAGAGTCTTTTGCAGATAGAAGAGGTGAGGGTGGAGGTACAGAAGAAGCTTAGGGACTATTTCGATGTTAACGATCAGCCAGGATGCTCTATAGGAATATTGTGGGAAGCCCATGAATCAGTGATAAGAGGAGTTCTGATTAAGCATGGAGCAAGAATAAAGAAAGAAAGAAATAAACAATTAACAACATTTTTAGAGAAACTTAAAATATTAGAAATAGAGCATAAACAGAAAAAGGTAAATAAGACACTAGAGGAACTAGTTATCGTAAGAAAACAAATATCAGATCTACTCCAATATAGAGCTAAGGCTGCAATACAAATATCGAGAAAGGTATCCTATGAATCAGGAAACAAATGTGGAAAGACCTTAGCAAGATCTATTCAGAACCAAAAATTAAGATCTTATATCCCACAGATTGTAACATCAGAGGGTAGTAAGAAGCTGATACCGAAACAAATTTCTGATGAGTTTAGGAATTTTTATTCTCTGTTGTATAATTTACCGGAGACAGGGAAAACACAGAAAGAGATGGATGAGTATTTGATACAAACAGGTCTCCCTAAACTATCGGAAGAAGAACGAGAGGATCTGGAAAAACAAATCTCGTTAGAGGAAATACAATAGACTATAAAAAACATGAAGATAGGCAAAGCACCAGGACCGGATGGATTAACACCACAGTACTTCCATGTATTGTCCCCAATTTTGGGACCATACATGGAAAGACTATTTAATGAGAGAGGTCCAGAGGGGATGTTTGCCAGAGATACTTTGGCAGCCTACTTGACGCTGATTCTGAAGGAGGGTAAGGACCCAGCAAATTGCGGAAGTTATAGGCCTATCTCCCTGTTAAATACAGATTTAAAAATCTTCACGAAAATATTAGCTACTAGAATGTCGAGGATCCTTTCGAGGGAAATTCATTTAGATCAAGTAGGATTCATGATGGCAAGAGAAGCGAAAGACAATACTACGAGAGTCCTCAATTTAATCCACATAGTTAATAAAGCAAGGACCCCCTGTGTTATACTGAGCACCGACGCAGAAAAGGCTTTCGATAGAGTTGAGTGGGCCTTTATGCAGTCAGTGCTCAGATATATAGGAGTAGGAGAAGTAATGAGGGAAAGAATCACCAAAGTCTATTCAAATCCGACAGCGAGGGTGAAGGCTAATGGGGTACTCTCAGAACCTTTTTATATAAAGAACGGCACAAGACAAGGATGTCCACTTTCCCCATTGCTCTTCGCTCTAGTACTGGAACCTTTCTTATGTAAAATCCGCATGAATCCGGATATAAGAGGAGTTTCCCAGGGCAAAGAGCAATATAAAATCGCAGCCTATGCAGATGATCTGTTATTTTCCTTGACAGAGCCAGACATCTCACTACCTGTGCTCCTAAAGGAATTTAAACAGTATGGGGACATGTCGAATCTCAAAATAAATTATGGGAAATCGGAAGCGCTGGGAATAGGGGTCTCGGAAGTAAAAATGAAGAGACTAAAAAGTAACTTTGGCTTTATCTGGGTGAAAGAGGCAGTGAAATATTTAGGGACATATATATCAGCAGACCTGTCAAGGTTAGTCGACCTGAATTTGCTCCCTCTGGTCAAGGAGACAAGGAGACTTCTTGACCAATGGGAGGGGGACTCCAGTCTTGGTTTGGGAGGGGGAACCTAATAAAAATGAACATCTTACCAAAATATTTATATTTGATGCGAGCTCTGCCTATCAAAATAGCGAATAGCTTCTTTAAAACCATACATGGAATGTTTACTAGATATATCTGGGCCAAGAAGAAGCCACGCATAGCTCGTAATAGCTTAACTTTGCCTAAGCATATGGGAGGACTTGCGATCCCAGATCTACGTAGATACTATCATGCCATACAGGTAAATAGAATAATAGATTGGTGGCACCATTCGGAAATGAAAATTTGGGTTCAAATAGAACAGGCACAGACTGTTATGGTGCTATCAGAGTCTCCCTAAGACATTAAAAACACACCTGTTGATAGGAAATACTATAAAGATAGGTAATCAGCAATCCCTGAGGCAAAAGTTAACAACAATAGATTTCCCTCTATATCCTATATTGGGGAACCCAAACTTTACCCCAGGACTGGATAGACAGTATTTCAAAAAACTAAGAGAATCCGGACAAGTAAGTGTAAAAACTTTTGCGAATCAGAGGAGCTGGCCCTCGATCCCTAATTTAACAGATAGGAACGGACCATTTGGCCTCCCCCTTTGGGAGGCGCTCCAGATACGATATTTCTTGGAGTCGCTCCCAAGGCCGGAGAAATTTGTAAAACCGTTGACAAACTTTGAGAGGCTATGTGAGAAGGGGGAGAGTAGTGGACGTGTCCTCTCTATGCTATATAAAAATGATGAATACCCCAATAGAACAACCAAAATTAAATTGGGTGGTAAAGTGGAAATCAGATTTAAATAGGGATATAACAATAGCACAGGTACAGAGAATATCTAGGTTAACATTCGGGCCAACAAAGTGCACTAAAATTCAGGAAACAAATTATAAGATCTTAACCAGATGGTATAATACACCAGATAAATTACATAAGTGGTATCCCCAGGAATCTGATAGGTGCTGGAGATGTGGGGAGGGAGAGGGTACGTTGTACCATATTTTCTGGAATTGCCCAGATATAAAGAAATACTGGTCGAAGTAGGGGGTATAATTCAGAAAATAACGGATTATAGAATTGAGGGAGATGCAGCCTTTTGCCTCTTGCAGATATCGGGGCTATCAAGGAAGAAATATGAAAGATCGATATTACCTCATATGATGAATGCTGCAAGAGCATGCATACCGCAATACTGGAGGAGGACAAATCCCCCCTCAGTATCTGAATGGGCACAGAAATTAGAGCATATAAATAAAATGGAGGATTTAGTACTTTCCTCACAAAACAAATACGAACAATATAAGGCGATATGGGGTATCTGGAACTTATTTACGACCTCGGATGAGGGGAAACAACTCCTCCACTTAGCACCCTAAAATATGAGCTTGGGGGACTAGACTACAAAGGTTCAGCGTTTTGAAGGCCCTGGTTGAGGGAGGAGAGGGGGAGGGGGGAGGAGAAAAAATTTATAAAAAATGTTTTTTTTTTGTGAGTGGATGTTTGTCTGATAGTATGAGTGAGGGAAGGGGGGAGGGTAGGGAGGGAGGGGAAAAGAGTGGAAAGGAGAAAAGAATAGTGTAGGAGACGGAAAGATGAACTCCATAGCTGTCTTCACGGAAGACACAATACAGAGGTAGATTAAAGGGGGCAGCAGTGATGTTTGGAGAGGAAGGGAGAGGGAAGAGTGAAAAGGAAGATTGGGTAAGAGCCTTGAGATCTGGACAAACTGTTTCCTCGTCAAGGAATTTTTTTCTCTTTCTTATTGCGGGCACTATTGGTACCCTGGAAAATGATGATTATTTCTTTGAATGTGAACACATTGTGTACTGGGAAGAGGATGGGGGCTTGTATTTTTGTTCTCGTTCTCTTTTTGTTTATGCCTTGGAGGTATATATTATACTTTGTGTTGTAATTATCCTTGAAATTGAAATAAAGAACAATAAATACAAAAAAAGAAAGCTAAGAACGTACTATTCTGTGGCTGAAGGTACATTAGGCATTCACTGGATAAAGAAGTAAGTGTCGGCCATAAAAGGCCCCAAAAAATAGCCCATATCAGTTTACCTGACAACTAAGAACGTAGTATTTGGTGGCTGGAGGTACATTAGGCATTCACACAGTATACAGAAGTAAGTGTCGGCCTGCATAGGCCCCAAAAATTAGCTCACATGGGTTTAACTGACAGCAAAGAACGTAGTATTTAATGGCTGGAGGTACATTAGGCATTCACATGATACAGAAGTAAGTGTCGGCCTGTATAGGCCCCAAAAATTAGCTCACATGGGTTTAACTGACAGCAAAGAACGTAGTATTCTGTGGCTGAAGGTACATTAGGCATTCACAGGATAAGTGTCGGCCATAAAAGGCCCCAGAAATTAGCCCACATGGGTTTACCTGACACTCATCTTCAGCCACAGAATACTACGTTCTTAGCTGTCAGTTCAACCCATGGCTAATTTTTGGGGCCGATACAGGCCATCACTTACTTCTGTACCCTGTGAATGCCTAATGTACCTTCAGCCACCAAATACTACGTTCTTAGCTGTCAGGCTAATTTTTGGGGACTTTTATGGCCGACACTTACTTCTGTATCCTGTGAATGCCTAATGTACCTTCAGCCACAGAATACTAAATACATTCATTTTGACAAAAAAAAATTCAGACCATTGGAGACCAAATGCAGTTATCTTGTCTAAAACCGGCTTTTAAAGACTCTAAAAGACAAAAATACAGTCATTTTGACTAAAAAATGTTGTCAGACCTTTGGTGACTAAATGCAGTTATTTTGACTAAAGAAGGCTTTTTAGACACTTGGAGACAAAAATAGAGTCATTTTGACCAAAAACAATTTTTCAGGCCATTGGAGCCCATTGGAGCCCTGACAGCTAAGAATGTAGTATTCTGGTGGTACATTAGGCATTCACAGTAGACAGAAGTAAGTGTCGGCCTTTATAGGCCCCAAACATTAGCTCACATGGGTTTAACTGACAGCACAGAACGTAGTATTTGATGGCTGGAGGTAAATTAGGCTTTCACAGGATACAGAAGTAAGTGTCAGCCTGTATAGGCCCCAAAAATTAGCTCACATGGGTTTAACTGACAGCAAAGAACATAGTGTATTTGATGGCTAGAGGTAAATTAGGCATTCACACAGGAGAAACAAAAAGAAAGCCAACGAATAACTTGAGGTGCCATCTTGCCATGGCCAAGTTCAAAGGGGTCGAGGGTGGCAGTGGTGATCGCCTACGGCCACATCACCCTCAACGCACCTGATCTTGTCTAATCTCGGAAGCTAAGCAGGGTTGGGCCTGGTTAGTACCTGGATGGGAGACCGCCTGGGAATACCAGGTGCTGTAGGCTTTTGGCTTTTCCTTTATTCGTTGGCTTTCTTTTTGTTTCTCCTGAGGTGCCATCTTGCCATGGCCAAGTTTAAAGGGGTCGAGGGTGGCATTTGTGATCGCCTACGGCGACATCACCCTGAAAGTGCCCGATCTCATTTGATCTCAGAAGATAAGCAGGGTCGGGCCTGGTTAGCAGCTGGATGGGAAACTGCCTGGGAATACCAGGTGCTGTAGGCTTTTGGCTTTTCCTTTATTCGTTGGCTTTCTTTTTGTTTCTCCTGAGGTGCCATCTTGCCATGGCCAAGTTCAAAGGGGTCGAGGGTGGCAGTGGTGATCGCCTATGGCCACATAACTCTGAACGCGCCCAATCTCGTCTGATCTCAGAAGCTAAGCAGGGTCGTGCCTGGTTAGAACCTGGATGGGAAACCGCCTGGGAATACCAGGTGCTGTAGGCTTTTGGCTTTTCCTTTATTCGTTGGCTTTCTTTTTGTTTCTCCTGAGGTGCCATCTTGCCATGGCCAAGTTCAAAGGGGTCGAGGGTGGCAGGGGTGATCGCCTACGGCCACATCACCCTGAACGTGACCTATCTGGTCTGATCTCGGAAGCTAAGCAGGGTTGGATTGGAGACCGCCTGGGAATACCAGGTGCTGTAAGGCTTTTGGCTTTTCCTTTTTTTTTATTTAAAATTTTGTAATATAACACTTGAGTATCAACAACAGAAAAGGTACAATTAAATACAGACATTATGCAAATTAGGTCACTCATAGTATGGGTAACCTGAACTGGGGAAGGGCAGGGCGGGGGGTTCAGGGTCAAAAGAGCATGGAAACTAATGGGGAATGTGAGAGTGGGGAAGAGTTCTTGGGCGAGTCCTGGAACGTAAATGTATATTGATCCATAGAGGGGTCGGATTTGGGGAAGGAGTACTTGATGTAATTGTCCCATTTCTGTAGAAATGATTTCCCTAAGGATGGGGCTGAAAAAAACCTGTTGAGGCGGTCAATGGAAAGAAGTGTGGAAAGCTCTGATCATACCCGGGAAACTAAGGGGGGAGTCGTGGAGATCCAATTAGTTAGGATTGTCCTTCTGGCCACCAGTAAACAGGTCAGGATCCACAGACGATGTGGCGAGGCAGGGGTGCTAGACCACTTTTGGAGGCGTTTGTCCCAGTAACCGAACAGGAGCAATATAGGGTCTTTGGGTATGTGCCACTTCGTCACTTGAAGGTCAGTACCTGGTCCCAGAATGTCGTGATATAGTGACAGGACCAGAACTTGTGGCAAAGAGAAGGTCTTTCCGCGGAACATAACGGATAATTATGAGCATCCCAAATCGTTTTGTTTAGAGGTACATTAGGCATTCACACAGTATACAGAAGTAAGTGTCGGCATGTATAGGCCCCAAAAATTAGCTCACATGGGTTTACCTGACAGCTAAGTATGTAGTATTTGGAGGCTGAAGGTACATTAGGCATTCACAGGATTCAGAAATAAGTGTCGGCCTGTATAGGGAAGTTCTCAAACGCATTGGTGTGGGAGAGAACTTTCTGAACTGGGTGCGGGTACTGTACGCTGCCCCCATGGCCAGACTGAGGGTGAAAGGGGAGCTTTCTGGACCCTTCTGTTTGCACAGGGGGACTAGACAGGGCTGCCCACTATCTCCATTGCTGTTTGCCATGGCACTGGAGACCTTAGCGGCGCGGATTCGGTCCTCCCCTGACATAGTGGGGTTCAGAAGGGGCTCCCATGCAGACGTTATCTCACTCTATGCGGATGACACACTGCTCTACCTAGGTGATACAGGGGAATCCTTGCGGGCGGTAATGTCCCTTATTGACTATTTTGGGTCCCTGTCGGGATTTTCCATAAATTGGGATAAATCAGTTTTAATGCCCCTTGATCCCATAACTCAGCCTCTTCCGGACTGTGCATCCACAGTGCGAGTGGTTGACTGCTTCAAATATTTTGGGATCCAGGTGTCTCCTGATCATACCCAGTATATCACACTGAACCTCGTACCTCTGCTGCAAAGTTCCCTTGTCGGTGGCTGGGCGAGTCAATCTAATTAAGATGGTGTGGGCTCCTCAACTTCTTTATGTCTTGCACAACTCCCCAATCTGGATACCCAGGAAATGGTTGCATAGGATTGACTCCCAGTTCCGAGAACTGATCTGGTGCTAAAAAGTGGCTAGGATTAAATTGGCTACCCTGCAGATGGACAAGGATAGTGGTGGCTTGGCAGTCCCCAACCCCAGAATATATTTTCTAGCCTTCCAGGTTCAGCATATGGGGGGATGGGGTCTTTTGGATCCATTCGTTCCTATTGGGTCCCTACTGACTCGCCTCACCCTGTCCTTGTACACCTTGAAGCGGGGTTCTCCAATATGGGGACTCTGTTACCCACACTTGCCTTGATTCGCATGGTGTGGCACTGTGTCAAGGGGATGTTGCAGATCACTGGTTACCTTCCTCAGACTCCGATTTGGCATAATCGCAACTTTTCGGAACTGTTTCGTCTAGAGGGCGCGGAGATGTGGGAGGCACATGGTGTATATTTTATAGCACAATTGTTCAGAGCTGGGGTACTGAAATATATTCAAGACTTACAGAGGGAGTTTGATGTTCCTAGGCACTGTTTCTTTCGCTACCTACAATTGAGACACGCGATGATGGCCCAGGCAGGCTTGGCTTCTTTGACACCCGACACTCACTGCCTGTTGGGTGAGGTGTTTCGGGTCTCGGACAAGAAGGGTATGATCTCACAGGTTTATGTCCTTCTGTTGGGAACCCGTGCAGGACCCCTCTTCCCTCCCTGCTCGTGCGGGGTGGGAGGGGGGATCTTGGACCCATAGATGGGCAGACGTGGGATCTTTGCCTCTCATCAATCATCGATTTTGGATCGCCTCCAGGGTGCCGAGCAGGGGCCAGTGGATAACACAGGTCAATACCTCTTTAATCAGGGAAAAGCCATACCAGCATCGAAATGCTCACAAGAAATTTGCCTCGTTATGGCAACCTTGGTTGGATGACCCGGCCTTGGCTCCCCCCAGTTGCTTATGGATCGGCTGCTCATTGGATAGGGTAGCATTTCTTGAGAAGGTCTAGCGTGCAGAGTCCTCCCTTCCTTTCCCCCTCCCCCCAACCTTTAAATTTTCTGCCACAGTTTTCCTTTTTTCCCTTCCCTTCTCCTTTGCACTTAGTACTTCAGGTGGGTTTTTGCTACTTTACGGAGGTGTGTGCTATATTGCTAGATGTTCATGGTCCTATTACTATTGGGAGGGAATAACTGTATGTTTTTATTTATCCTTCTCTTATGCACATGGGCACATGCTCAGGTTTGTTTACTTGGCTGTAATTTTCACCTGAATGCAATGGTTTATGGATGACGTTTTCCTGTACTGTTGCTGTTATATCCTTTATATATTTGTATTTTTCCGAACACTGGTTCTGTAACTGATTATGTCTACCGTTCATGTTATTTATTCAGTGTACTGTTTATACTCAATAAATATTAAAAAAAATTTCAGACCTTTGGTGATTAAATGCAAAAAAATAAATGCTTTTTAGACACTTGGAGACCAAAATAGAGTCATTTTGACCCAAACAAATGTTTCAGGCGGTTGGTTACCAAATGCAATTATCTTGTCCAAAACCGGCTTTTTAAGACTCTAATAGACGAAAATACAGTCATTTTGACTAAATTTTTATTTCAGACCTTTGGTGACCAAATGCAGTTATTTTGACTAAAAAGGGCCTTTTAGACACATGGAGACCAAAATAGAGTCATATCACTGGTAACGAAATGCAATTATCTTGTCTAAAACCGGCTTTTTAAGACTCTAAAAGACAAAAATACAGTCATTTTGGCTAAAAAAGTTTTTCAGACCTTTGGTGACCAAACGTAGTTATTTTGACTAAAAAGGGCTTTTTAGACACTTGGAGACCTAAATAGAGTTGGCGATTGGTTACCAAATGCAATTATCTTGTCCAAAACCGGCTTTTTAAGACTCTAATAGACGAAAATACAGTCATTTTGACTAAATTTTTATTTCAGACCTTTGGTGACCAAATGCACTTTTTTTTTTACTAAAAAGGGCTTTTTAGACACTTGGAGACCAAAATAGAGTCATTTTGACCAAAAAAAATGTTTTCAGATCACTGGTTACGAAATGCAATTATCTTGTCTAAAACCGGCTTTTTAAGACTCTAAAAGACAAAAATACAGTCATTTTGGCTAAAAAAGTTTTTCAGACCTTTGGTGACCAAATGCAGTTATTTTGACTAAAAAAGGCTTTTAAGACACTTGGAGACCAAAATAGAGTCATTTTGACCAAAACAAATGTTTCAGGCGATTGGTTAACAAATGCAATTATCTTGTCAAAAACCGGCTTTTTAAGACTAATACACGAAAATACAGTCATGTTGACTAATTTTTTATTTCAGACCTTTGGTGACCAAATATAGTTATTTTGACTAAAAAAGGCTTTTTAGACACTTGGAGACCTAAATAGAGTCATTTTGACCAAAAAGATGTTTTAAGATCACTGGTAACGAAATGCAATTATCTTGTCTAAAACCGGCTTTTTAAGACTCTAAAAGACAAAAATACAGTCATTTTGGCTAAAAAAGTCTTTCAGACCTTTGGTGACAAAATGCAGTAATTTTGATTAAAAAAGGCTTTTTAGACACTTGGAGACCAAAATAGAGTCATTTTGACCCAAACAAATGTTTCAGGCGATTGGTTACCAAATGCAATTATCTTGTCCAAAACCGGCTTTTTAAGACTCTAAAAGACAAAAATACAAATCATTTTGACTAATTTTTTTTTCAGTCCTTCGGTGACCAAATGCAGTTATTTTGACTGAAAAGGGATTTTTAGACACATGGAGACCAAAATAGAGTCATTTTGACCAAAAAAATGTTTTCAGATCACTGGTATTGAAATGCAATTATCTTGTCTAAAACCGGCTTTTTAAGACTCTAAAAGACAAAAATACAGTCATTTTGGCTAAAAAAGTCTTTCAGACCTTTGGTGACCAAATGCAGTAATTTTGACTAAAAAAAGGCTTTTTAGACACTTGGAGATCAAAATAGAGTCATTTTGACCCAAACAAATGTTTCAGGCGATTGGTTACCAAATGCAATTATCTTGTCCAAAACCGGCTTTTTAAGACTCTAATTAGACGAAAATACAATTATTTTGACTAAATTTGTTTTTCAGACCTTCGGTGACCAAATGCAGATATTTTGACTAAAAAGGGATTTTTTAGACACATGGAGACCAAAATAGAGTCATTTTGACCAAAAAAATGTTTTCAGATCACTGGTATTGAAATGCAATTATCTTGTCTAAAACCGGCTTTTTAAGACTCTAAAAGACAAAAATACAGTCATTTTGGCTAAAAAAGTCTTTCAGACCTTTGGTGACCAAATGCAGTAATTTTGACTAAAAAAAGGCTTTTTAGACACTTGGAGATCAAAATAGAGTCATTTTGACCCAAACAAATGTTTCAGGCGATTGGTTACCAAATGCAATTATCTTGTCCAAAACCGGCTTTTTAAGACTCTAATTAGACGAAAATACAATTATTTTGACTAAATTTGTTTTTCAGACCTTCGGTGACCAAATGCAGATATTTTGACTAAAAAGGGATTTTTAGACACATGGAGACCAAAATAGAGTCATTTTGACCAAAAAAATGTTTTCAGATCACTGGTAATGAAATGCAATTATCTTGTCTAAAACCGGCTTTTTAAGACTCTAAAAGACAAAAATACAGTCATTTTGGCTAAAAAAGTTTTTCAGACCTTTGGTGACCAAATGCAGTTATTTTGACTAAAAAAGGCTTTTTAGACACTTGGAGACCAAAATAGAGTCATTTTGACCCAAACAAATGTTTCAGGCGATTGGTTACCAAATGCAATTATCTTGTCCAAAACCGGCTTTTTAAGACTCTAATAGACGAAAATACAATTATTTTGACTAAATTCTTTTTTCAGACCTTCGCTGACCAAATGCAGTTATTTTGACTAAAAAGGGATTTTTAGACACATGGAGACCAAAATAGAGTCATTTTGATCAAAAAAATGTTTCCAGATCACTTTTAACGAAATGCAATTATCTTGTCTAAAACCGGCTTTTTAAGACTCTAAAATACAAAAATACAGTCATTTTGGCTAAAAAAGTTTTTCAGACCTTGTGTGACCAAACGTAGTTATTTTGACTAAAAATGGACCTAAATAGAGTCATTTTGACCAAAAACATTTTTTCAGATCACTGGTAACGAAATGCAATTATCTTGTCTAAAACTGGCTTTTTAAGACTCTAAAAGACAAAAATACAGTCATTTTGGCTAAAAAAGTTTTTCAGACCTTTGGTGACCAAACGTAGTTATTTTGACTAAAAAGGGCTTTTTGGACACTTGGAGACCTAAATAGAGTAATTTTGACCAAAAACATTTTTTTCAGGCCATTGGTTACCAAATGTAGTTTATCTTGTCTTAAGGCAGTGTTTTAAGACTCTAAAAGACAAAAATACAGTCATTTTGGCTAAAAAAGTTTTTCAGACCTTTGGTGACCAAATGCAATTATCTTGTCAAAAACCGGCTTTTTAAGACTCTAATAGATGAAAATACAGTCATTTTGACTAATTTTTTATTTCAGACCTTTGGTGACCAAATATAGTTATTTTGACTAAAAAAAGGCTTTTTAGACACTTGGAGACCAAAATAGAGTCATTTTGACCCAAACAAATGTTTCAGGCGATTGGTTACCAAATGCAATTATCTTGTCCAAAACCGGCTTTTTAAGACTCTAATAGACGAAAATACAATCATTTTGACTAGATTTTTTTTCAAACCTTCGGTGACCAAATGCAGTTATTTTGACTAAAAAGGGATTTTTAGACACATGGAGACCAAAATAGAGTCATTTTGACTAAAAAAAAATTTCAGATCACTGGTAACGAAATGCAATTATCTTGTCTAAAACCGGCTTTTTAAGACTCTAAAAGACAAAAATACAGTCATTTTGGCTAAAAAAGTTTTTCAGACCTTTGGTGACCAAACGTATTTATTTTGACTAAAAAGGGCTTTTTGGACACTTGGAGACCTAAATAGAGTCATTTTGACCAAAAACATTTTTTCAGGCCATTGGTTACCAAATGTAGTTTATCTTGTCTAAAAGCAGTGTTTTAAGACTCTAAAAGACAAAAATACAGTCATTTTGGCTGAAAAAGATTTTCAGACCTTTGGGGACCAAATGCAGTTATTTTGACTAAAAAAGGCTTTTTAGACAATTGGAGACCAAAATAGTCATTTTGACCCAAACAAATGTTTCAGGCGATTGGTTACCAAATGCAATTATCTTGTCCAAAACCGGCTTTTTAAGACTCTAATAGACGAAAATACAATCATTTTGACTACATTTTTTTTTCAGACCTTTGGTGACCAAATACAGTTATTTTGACTAAAAGGGGCTTTTTAGACACTTGGAGACCAAAATAGATTCATTTTGACCAAAAAAATGTTTTCAGTTCACTGCATACGAAATGCAATTATCTTGTCTAAAACCGGCTTTTTAAGACTCTAAAAGACAAAAATACAGTCATTTTGGCTTAAAAAAGGTTTTCAGACCTTTGGTGAACAAATGCATTTATTTTGACTAAAATAGGCTTTTTAGACAATTGGAGACCAAAATAGTCATTTTGACCCAAACAAATGTTTCAGGCGATTGGTTACCAAATGCAATTATCTTGTCCAAAACCGGCTTTTTAAGACTCTAATAGACGAAAATACAATCATTTTGACTACATTTTTTTTTCAGACCTTTGGTGACCAAATACAGTTATTTTGACTAAAAGGGGCTTTTTAGACACTTGGAAACCAAAATAGAGTCATTTTGACCAAAAATATGTTTTCAGATCACTGGTAACGAAATGCAATTATCTTGTCTAAAACCGGCATTTTGACTAATTTTTTATTTCAGACCTTTGGTGACCAAATATAGTTATTTTGACTAAAAAAGGCTTTTTAGACACTTGGAGACCAAAATAGAGTCATTTTGACCAAAAAAATGTTTTCAGATCACTGGTAACGAAATGGAATTATCTTGTCTAAAACCGCCTTTTTAAGACTCTAAAAGACAAAAATACAGTCATTTTGGCTAAAACAGTTTTTCAAACCTTTGGTGACCAAACGAGGTTATTTTGACTAAAAAGGGCTTTTTAGACACTTGGAGACCTAAATAGAGTCATTTTGACCAAAAACATTTTTTCAGGCCATTGGTTACCAAGAGTACTTTACCTTGTCTAAAAGCGGTGTTTTAAGACTCTAAAATTCAAAAATATAGTCATTTTGGCTTAAAAAGGTTTTCAGACCTTTGGTGAACAAATGCAGTTATTTTCACCAAAGGTCTGAAAAAAAATGTAGTCAAAATTATTGTATTTTCGTCTATTATAGTCTTAAAAAGCCGGTTTTTGAAAAGATAATTGCATTTGGTAACCAATCGCCTGAAACATTTGTTTGGCTCAAAATGACTCTATTTTGGTCTCCAAGTGTCTAAAAAGCCATTTTTAGTCAAAATAACTGCATTTGGTCACCAAAGGTTTAAAAAAAAAAATGTAGCCAAAATGACTGTATTTTTGTCTTTAAGAGTCTTAAAAAGTCGGTTTTAGACAAGATAATTGCATTTCGTAACCAGTGATCTGAAAACATTTTTTTGGTCAAAATGACTCTATTTTGGTCTCCAAGTGTCTAAAAAGCCCCTTTTAGTCAAAATAACTGTATTTGGTCACCAAAGGTCTGAAAAAAATGTAGTTTAAATTATTGTATTTTCGTCTATTAGAGTCTTAAAAAGCCGGTTTTGGACAAGATAATTGCATTTGGTAACCAATCGCATGAAACATTTGTTTGGGTCAAAATGACTCTATTTTGGTCTCCAAGTGTCTAAAAAGCTTATTTTAGTCAAAATAAAGGCATTTTGTCACTAAAGGTCTGAAAACCTTTTTTTTAGCCAAAATGACTGTATTTTTGTCTTTTAGAGTCTTAAAACACCGCTTTTAGACAAGATAAACTACTCTTGATAACCAATGGCCTGAAAAAATGTTTTTGGTCAAAATGACTCTATTTAGGTCTCCAAGTGTCTTAAAAGCCCTTTTTAGTCAAAATAACTACGTTTGGTCACACAAGGTCTGGAAAACTTTTTTTAGCCAAAATGACTGTGTTTTTGTCTATTATTCTTAAAAAGCTTGTTTTAGACAAGTTAATTGCATTTTGTTACCAGTTATCTAAAAACATTTTTTGGTCAAAATGACTGTATTTTGATCTCCAAGTGTCTAAAAAGCTTATTTTAGTCAAAATAAATGCATTTTGTCACCAAAGGTCTGAAAACCTTTATTTAGCCATAATGACTTATTTTTGTCTTTTAGAGTCTTAAAAATCCGGATTTAACCACTTACCGCCCGCCCGCCGTCATATGACGGCGGGACGGTGCTGCTATTATCCTGGGCGGACGTCATATGACGTCCGCCCATTCAAGCACGGCAGGCGCGCGATCGCGGGCGCTCCGCCGTGCACTGCCGGTGTCGGTGTGTCCCCGGGACACAGCCGGTCACCGGCAGGGGGGAAACAGCCAATAGGCATGGCTGTTTCCCACGTGATCGGCTGTGTTCCAATGACACAGCCGATCACAATGGAGGCGGCCGGGAGATGACCGATCGGGAGCGCGCAGCGCTGTCATGTCGGTGGCACTGTGTTCCGTAGGAACACAGCTGTCACCGGCGGTAGTAAACAGTCACTGACAGTGACTGTTTACTAAGTGATCGGCTGTGAATCCATTCACAGCCGATCACCAAATGTAAACACAGAGCAGTAACTGACTGTTACTAGCTCTTCTCTCCTCATACAGTTTCCAGTATGAGGGGAGAAGAGCTAGAAATAGTGAGTTACTGCTCTGTACACATGTAAAAAGTAAAATCACACTAAAATCACAGTAATAAAGGTCCCCACACAGTCCCCAGCCCCCCCCCCAATGTCACCTGTCACCCAAAAGTCACCTCATCAGTGCCCAGAAATTGACACCCATAACGTTCACATGTGAGCGCAGCGATCGCGGGCAAAATCACTGCGATTCTGCCCGCGATCCGGAAATCATTGCAAATTGCGGGACGCCTGTGCGATGTTGCCGCCATTTCCGCCTGCCGAATCGCAGTAACATCGCGCAAACATCACATGACGCCCAAAAAAGTACAAGAGTTTCTTTGGGGCGTCATGCGTTGTTTGCGTGATGTTACCGCGATTCGGCAGGCGGAAATCGCAGCAACATCGCACAGCGGGCAACGCACAGGCGTCCCGCCATTTGCAATGATTTCTGGATCGCGGGCAGAATCGCAGTGATTCTGCCCGCGATCGCTACGCTCACATGTGAATGTAGCCTAAAGTTCACCGGTCACCAGAGACTGCCATCAGTACCGCCGTGCACCATCGCCCGTCACCTGTCACCCATCAGTGACCATCGCCTGTCACCTGTCACCCCATCAATCACCGTCACCTGTCACCCCATCAGTCATCGTCATCTGTCACCCCATCAGTCATCGTAACCTGTCACCCCATCAGTCACCGTCACCTGTCACCCCATCAGTCATCGTCACCTGTCACCCCATCAGACACCGTCATCTGTCACCCTATCAATCATCGTCACTTGACACCCCATCAGTGATCGTCACTTGTCACCCCATCAATCATCGTCACATGTCACCTGGTCAGTGATTGTCATCTGTCACCTCATCAATCATCGTCACCTGTCACCTCATCAATCATCATCACCTGTCACCCCATCAGTCATCATCACCTGTCACCCCATCCGTCATCGTCACCTGTCACCCCATCAGTCATCGTCACCTGTCACCCCATCAGTCATCGTCACCTGTTTGCCATATACATGCAATCACTTACTGACCGCCTAACGACTATATGCGTCGGCCATTAAAAGCTAAATACTGGGGTTATGGCAGAAGATAGCCCCCATAACCCCAGTATTTTTTGAAACGGCGGGCGGTCGGCTTTCAGATAAGGGTGGTCCCAGTGGCGGATTCGCCGCGGAATTACCCTTACGGTGCAGGGGAAGAGGTGCCCCCCCCCTCCTGCCGCGTCCCAGACGTTTTCCCAGCTTACCGGACCCGCCGGCAGCGGGGAAAACTATCCGGTCCCGGATCCTCAGAGACAGGAAGTCGAGTGAGGGCAAGATGGCCCTCACTCAACTCTATGGTCTTGGAGGACCGGAGCTACGTCAAAAGACGTTGCCTAGCAACCGGTTTAAAGGGCCGCTTTTTTTTTTTGCTTTTTTTTTTTCCTCTTTCAACAATTTTTTTTTTTTTTCTTTTTTAGTGTAGTTGTGAGGTGTGAGGTCTTTTTGACCCCAGATCTCACAATAAAGAGGACCTGTCATGCCTATTTCTATTACAAGGGATGTTTACATTCCTTGTAATAGGAATAAAAATTATCAAAACATTTTTTTTTTAAACTGTGTAAAAATAAAAAAATAATAAATAAAATAAATAGGAAAAAAAAAAAATTAAAGCGCCCTGTCCCCGTTAGCTCGCGCGCAGAAGCAAACGCATACGCAAGTCCCGCCCACATATGTAAACGGTGTTCAAACCATACATGTGAGGTATCGCCGCGATTGTTAGAGCGAGAGCAATAATTTAAGCCCTAGACCTCTTCTGTAACTCTAAGCTAGTAACCTGCAGAAATTTTTAAAATGTTGCCTATGGGGATTTTTAAGTACCAATGTTTGGCGCCATTCTGTGAGCATGCGCAATTTTGAAGCATGACATGTTGGGTATCTAATTACTCGGCGTAACATTATCGTTCACATTATGGAAAAAAATTTGCTAAATTTACTGGTTTCTTATTTTTTAGATCAAAAAAGTGATTTTTTTTCAAAAAAATCGCATTTGGAAGACTGCTGCGCAAATATGGTGTGATAAAAAATATTGCAACGATCTCCATTTTATTCTCTAGGGTCTCTGCTAAAAAAAATATATAATGTTTGGGGTTCCAAGTAGTTTTCTAGCAAAAAAATGATTTTAGCTTGTAAACACCAAGTGTCAAAAATAGGCCCAGTCTTAAAGTGGATAAATGGACAACTTTGTGTAAAGCGCTACTTGGATGTTAGGCCTATGTATGTGGCCAGGCTGTGAAAAAGTGTTACACATGTGGTATCGCCATACTCAGGAGGAATAGCAGAATGTATTTTGGGGTGCAATTTTTGCTATGTACATGCTATGTGTTAGAAATATTGCATAAATGGACAGCTTTGTGTAAAAAAAATGTGTTTTCATTTTCTTTCCACATTTTCCAAAAACTTGTGGAAAAAAATGACATATTCAAAAGACTCATTATGCCTCAAAAATTATACGTTGGGGTGTTTGCTTTCCAAAATGGGGTCATTTTATAGGGGTTTCCATTGTCCTGGTGCTCCAGGGCCTTCAAAAGTACGATAGGTTGTCAGGAAATTATATGTGAAATTTGTTCTCCTAGAATGCCGGACGGTGCTGGTTGGATGTTAGGCCTCTGTATGTGGCCAGGCTGTGAAAAAGTCTCACACATGTGGTATCGCCATAGTCAGAAGGAGTAGTAGAATGTGTTTTGGGGTGTAGTTGCAAGTATACATGTGCTGTGTGAGAGAAATAACCTGTTAATACGGCAATTTGTAAAAAAAAAAAAAAATAAAATAAAAAAATCTTCATTTTGCAAAGCATTGTGGGAAAAAATTACAACTTCAAAAAACTCACCATGCCCCTTATTAAATACCTTGGAATGTCTACTTTCCAAAAAGGGGTCATTTGGGGGGTATTTGTACTTTCCTGACTTTTTAGTGTCTCAAGAAATGAGATAAGCCTTCAGTACATCAGGTGTGATCAAGTGTGATCAATTTTCAATGATTCGCACCATAGCTTGTGGACTCTATAACTTTCACAAAGACCAAATAATATACACTTACTTGGGTTATTTTTACCAAAGATAAGTAGCAGTATAAATTTTGGCCAAAATTTGTGAAGAAAAATTACTAATTTGCAAAATTGTATGACAGAAACAAAGAAAAATGCGTTTTTCACAATATTTTCAGTCTTTTTTTATTTATAGCACAAAAAATAAAAAACCCAGTAGTGATTAAATACCATCAAAAGAAAGGGGGGATCTTGGACCCATAGATGGGCAGACGTGGGATCTTTGCCTCTCATCAATCATCGATTTTGGATCTCCTCCAGGGTGCTGAGCAGGGGCCAATGGATAACACAGGTCAATGCCTCTTTAATCAGGGAAAAGCCATACCAGCATCGAAATGCTCACAAGAAATTTGCCTCGTTATGGCAACCTTGTTTGGATGACCCGGCCTTGGCTCCCCCCAGTTGGTTATGGATCGGCTGCTCATTGGATAGGGTAGCATTTCTTGAGAAGGTCTAGCATGCAGAGTCCTCCCTTCCTTTCCCCCTCCCCCCAACCTTTAAATTTTCTGCCACTGTTTTCCTTTTTTCCCTTCCCTTCTCCTTTGCACTTAGTACTTCAGGTGGGTTTTTGCTACTTTACGGAGGTGTGTACTATATTGCTAGATGTTCATGGTCCTATTACTATTGGGAGGGAATAACTGTATGTTTTTATTTATCCTTCTCTTATGCACAGGGGCACATGCTCAGGTTTGTTTACTTGGCTGTAATTTTCACCTGAATGCAATGGTTTATGGATGACGTTTTCCTGTACTGTTGCTGTTATATCCTTTATATATTTGTATTTTGTATTTGTATTTGTAACACTGGTTCTGTAACTGATTATGTCTACCATTCATGTTATTTATTCAGTGTACTGTTTATACTCAATAAATATAAAAAAAATTCAGACATTTGGTGATTAAATGCAAAAAAATAAATGCTTTTTAGACACTTGGAGACCAAAATAGAGTCATTTTGACCCAAACAAATGTTTCAGGCGGTTGGTTACCAAATGCAATTATCTTGTCCAAGACCGGCTTTTTAAGACTCTAATAGACGAAAATACAATCATTTTGACTAAATTTTTTTTCAGACCTTCGGTGACCAAATGCAGTTTTTTTGACGAAAAAGGGCTTTTTGGACACTTGGAGACCTAAATAGAGTCATTTTGACCAAAAACATTTTTTCAGGCCATTGGTTACCAAATGTAGTTTATCTTGTCTAAAAGCAGTGTTTTAAGACTCTAATAGACAAAAATACAGTCATTTTGGCTAAAAAAGTTTTTCAGACCTTTGGTGACCAAATGCAGTTATTTTGACTAAAAAAGGCTTTTTAGACACTTGGAGACCAAAATAGAATCATTTTGACCAAAAAAATGTTTTCAGATCACTGCATACGAAATGCAATTATCTTGTCTAAAACCGGCTTTTTAAGACTCTAAAAGACAAAAATACAGTCATTTTGGCTAAAAAAAATTTTCAGACCTTTGGTGAACAAATGCATTTATTTTGACTAAAATAGGGTTTTTAGACACTTGGAGACCTAAATAGAGTCATTTTGACCCAAACAAATGTTTCAGGCGATTGGTTACCAAATGCAATTATCTTGTCAAAAACCGGCTTTTTAAGACTTTAATAGACGAAAATACAGTCATTTTGACTAAATTTTTATTTCAGACCTTTGGTGACGAAATATAGTTATTTTGACTAAAAAGGGCTTTTTAGACACTTGGAGACCATAGTAGAGTCATTTTGACCAAAAAAATGTTTTCAGATCACTGGTTACGAAATGCAATTATCTTGTCTAAAACCGGCTTTTTAAGAATCTAAAAGACAGAAATACAGTCATTTTGGCTAAAAAGGTTTTTCAGACCTTTGGTGACCAAATGCAGTTATTTTGACTAATAAAGTCTTTTTAGACACTTGGAGACCAAAATAGAGTCATTTTGACCCAAACAAATGTTTCAGGCGATTGGTTACCAAATGCAATTATCTTGTCAAAAACCGGCTTTTTAAGACTCTAATAGACTAATCATTTAAACTACATTTTTTTCAGACCTTTGGTGACCAAATACAGATATTTTGACCAAAAGGGTCTTTTTAGACACTTGGAGATCAAAATAGAGTCATTTTGACCAAAAAATGTTTTCAGATCACTGGAAACGAAATGCAATTATCTTGTCTAAAACCGGCTTTTTAAGACTCTAAAAGACAAAAATACAGTCATTTTGGCTAAAAAAAGTTTTTCAGAATTGGGGTACCAACCGTAGTTATTTTGACTAAAAAGGGCTTTTTAGACACTTGGAGACCAAAATAGAGTCATCTTAACCCAAACCAATGTTTCAGGCGATTGGTTACCAAATGCAATTATCTTGTCCAAAACCGGCTTTTTAAGACTCTAATAGACGAAAATACAATCATTTTGACTACATTTCTTTTCAGACCTTTGGTGACCAAATGCAGTTATTTTGCCTAAAAGGGGCTTTTTAGGCACTTGGAGACCAAATTAAAGTCATTTTGACCAAAAAAATGTTTTCAAATCACTGGTTAAGAAATGCAATTATCTTGTCTAAAACCGGCTTTTTAAGACTCTAAAAGACAAAAATAGTCATTTTGGCTAAAAAAGTTTTTCAGACCTTTGGTGACCAAATGCAGTTATTTTGACTAAAAAAGGCTTTTTAGACACTTGGAGACCATAATAGAGTCATTTTTACCAAAAAAAATGTTTTCAGATCACTGGTAACGAAATGCAATTATCTTGTCTAAAACCGGCTTTTTAAGACTCTAAAAGACAGAAATACAGTCATATTGGCTAAAAAAGGTTTTCAGACCTTTGGTGACAAAATGCATTTGTTTTGACTAAAATAAGCTTTTTAGACACTTGGAGACCAAAATAGAGTTATTTTGACCCAAACAAATGTTTCAGGCGATTTGGTACCAAATGCAATTATCTTGTCCAAAACCGGCTTTTTAAGACTCTAATAGACGAAAATACAATCATTTTGACTAAATTTTTTTTTCAGACCTTTGGTGACCAAATGCAGTTATTTTGACTAAAAGGGGCTTTTTAGGCACTTGGAGACCTAAATAGAGTCATTTTGACCAAAAACATTTTTTTCAGGCCATTGGTTACCAAATGTAGTTTATCTTGTCTAAAAGCAGTGTTTTAAGACTCTAAAAGACAGAAATACCGTCATATTGGCTAAAAAAAGGTTTTCAGACCTTTGGTGACCAAATGCAGTTATTTTGACTAAAAAGGGCTTTTTAGACACTTGGAGACCAAAATAGAGTCATTTTGACCAAAAATTTTTTTTCAGATAACTGGTTACGAAATGCAATTATCTTGTCTAAAACCGGCTTTTTAAGACTCTAAAAGACAGAAATACAGTCATATTGGCTAACAAAGGTTTTCAGACCTTTGGTGACCAAATGCAGTTATTTTCACCAAAGGTCTGAAAAAAAATGTAGTCAAAATGATTGTATTTTCGTTTATTAGAGTCTTAAAAAGCCGGTTTTGATCAAGATAATAGAAGACCAATTTAATATATAATGATTTTATTAATACATGTGTACAAAATTGTTAAAAAAGACACAGATGCAAGGGCATCAAAAGACAGTCAATATAGAAAATATGTGATCAATAAAATTATGAACCATATCCTAGAGTAGTGGGGTCACCCAGGTCCAACATGTTTCTCCGACTCTGCAGACTCTGACTTAAAAAGGCTTTTTAGACACTTGAAGACCAAAATAGAGTCATTTTGACCAAAAACTTTTTCAGGCCATTGGAGCCCAAATGGCCTGTTTTAGACAAATCAAGTCTAAAAACGGCTTTTTAAGGCTCTAACAGACAAAAATACAGTCATTTTTACAAAAAAAAATTTCAGACCTTTGGTGACCAAATGCCGTTATTTTGACTAACAAAAGGTTTTTAGACACTTGGAGACCAAAATAGAGTCATTTAGACCAAAACATTTTTTTCAGGCCATTGGAGCCAAATGTCTAAAATCTGGTCTAAAACCAGCTTTTTAAGGCTCTAAAAGACAAAAATATAGTCATTTTGACTAAATTTTTTTTCTAACCTTTGGTGACCAAATGCCGTTATTTTGACTAAAAAATGATTTTTAGACACTTGGAGACCAAAATAGTCATTTTGACCCCAAAAAAATTTCAGGCCATTGGAGAGCAAAATGCAGTTATCTTGTCTAAAACTGGCTTTTTAAGACTCTAAAAGACAAAAATACAGTCATTTTGACTAAAAAAGTTTTTCAGACCTTTGGTGACCAAATGCAGTTATTTTGACTAAAAAAGGCTTTTTAGACACTTGGAGACCAAAATAGTTATTTTAACAAAAAAAATTTTCAGGCCATTGGAGCCAAATGTCTAAAATCTTGTCTAAAACCGGCTTTTTAAGGCTCTAAAAGACAAAAATTTACAGCGAAGAACGTAGTAAGTGTCGGCCATAAAAGGCCCCAAAAATTAGCCCAAATAGGTTTACCTGACAGCTAAGAACGTAGTATTCTGTGGCTGAAGGTACATTAGGCATTAACAGGATAAAGAAGTAAGTGTCGGCCATAAAAGGCCCCAAAAATTAGCCCACATCAGTTTACCTGACAACTAAGAACTTAGTATTTGTTGGCTGGAGGTACATTAGGCATTCACACAGTATACAGAAGTTAGTGTCGGACTGTATAGGCCCCAAAAATTTGCTCACATGGGTTTAACTGACAGCAAAGAACGTAGTGTATTTGATGGCTGGTGGTACATTAGGCATTCACAGTAG
Organism: Pelophylax lessonae; assembly: GCF_965119305.1. NCBI lineage: Eukaryota > Metazoa > Chordata > Amphibia > Anura > Ranidae > Pelophylax > Pelophylax lessonae. The sequence goes on from NC_138773.1 coordinate 153,310,543, forward strand.
ACAGAAGTAAGTGTCGGCCTTTATAGGCCCCAAACATTAGCTCACATGGGTTTAACTGACAGCACAGAACGTAGTATTTTATGGCTGGAGGTAAATTAGGCTTTCACAGGATACAGAAGTAAGTGTCAGCCTGTATAGGCCCAAAAACTTAGCTCACATGGGTTTAACTGACAGCAAAGAACATAGTGTATTTGATGGCTAGAGGTAAATTAGGCATTCACACAGGAGAAACAAAAAGAAAGCCAACGAATAACTTGAGGTGCCATCTTGCCATGGCCAAGTTCAAAGGGTGGCAGTGGTGATCGCCTACGGCCACATCACCCTGAACGCACCCGATCTTGTCTAATCTCGGAAGCTAAGCAGGATCGGGCCTGGTTAGTACCTGGATGGGAGACCGCCTGGGAATACCAGGTGCTGTAGGCTTTTGGCTTTTCCTTTATTCGTTGGCTTTCTTTTTGTTTCTCCTGAGGTGCCATCTTGCCATGGCCAAGTTCAAAGGGGTCGAGGGTGGCATTTGTCATCACCTATGGCCACGTCACCCTAAAAGCGCCCGATCTCATTTGATCTCAGAAGCTAAGTAGGGTCGGGCCTGGTTAGTAGCTGGATGGGAAACTGCCTGGGAATACCAGGTGCTGTAGGCTTTTGGCTTTTCCTTTATTCGTTGGCTTTCTTTTTGTTTCTCCTGAGGCGCCATCTAGCCATGGCCAAATTCACAGGGGTCGAGGGTGGCAGTGGTGATCGCCTATGGCCACATAACCCTTTAACGCGCCCAATCTCGTCTGATCTCAGAAGCTAAGCAGGGTCGTGCCTGGTTAGAACCTGGATGGGAAACCGCCTGGGAATACCAGGTGCTGTAGGCTTTTGGCTTTTCCTTTATTTGTTGGCTTTCTTTTTGTTTCTCCTGAGGTGCCATCTTGCCATGGCCAGTTCAGAAAGTTCTCTCCCACACCAATGCGTTTGAGAACTTCCCATAGGTGCACCCATTCAACACTATCGAATGCCTTAGCGGCATCTAGCGAAAAGACTGCCCGGTTCCCAGGGTTGTCTACTGGGATCTGAAGGTTCAGAAATAGTCGGCGGAGATTAAGTGCCGTCGATTTGGTCAGGATAAACCCCGATTGATCCCTATGGACAACCCCCTGGACAACAGAGGACAGCCTAGTGGCCAGTATCTTAGCTAGAATTTTAACATCCATTGTGAGTAGAGATATGGGCCTTTAGGAATCCGCCAAAAGCGGATCCTTGCCGGGCTTCAGCAGGAAAACAACTATAGCTTCGGACATAGAGGCAGGAAGGTGGCTGTTAGGGATACAAGAGGTAGCCTGATGGCAGAGGAAGGCCCCACGTGTGCCAGAGGGCGGTGCTTAGACGGGAACCCCCAAGGTAAGTGACACAGGCTAACCTGAGGTGCGGAATCTAAGTATCCACCGGTTTTCACCAGAGCCTCTAGTGGTGAGGATGGATTTTGCTGCGTGTGGATACCAGGTCGCAGTCCTCAGGGTCACCCCACCAAGGGAGAAGCCGGTCAAGATCCGAAGGCAGATAAGCAGACAAGGGAGATCCGAGAGAATGGTCAAACAAGCCGGGGGTCAGGACGGGCAGCAGGTCAACAAGGTCAGGAACAAGCCAAAGGTCAAAATGGATATCAAACAGGTAACAGGAAGCAGGCTTCAGGAACACAGGAAGAGCTGCAGACAAGTCAGCAAAGACACAGTGCTTCTGAGCTGTTTAAATAAGGCAGCCTCTTTGCCAATTACTGCAATTAGTCTGCTCTAGGTTAACCCTTTAGATTGCAGATTCATGACAGCACATCAGTGTGCTCAGGAAGCATTCCTAACATTACCCCCCCCCCCTTAAGAGCAACCTCCGGTGCCCAACAAACTGCTTTTCTGAGGATGGGAAAGAAAAAACGCCTGGATCAGGTCTGCGGCATGAATGTTACTCTCAGGTTCCCAGGAATTCTCTTCCGGCCCATAACCCTTCTATTTAATAAGGAACTGAAGCTGGTTACCTCTTTTACGGCAATCAAGTACAGCCTCAATTTCGTACTCCATGTCGCCATCCACCATCACTGGTTCCGGAGGTCCAGGGCTTCTGCCGGGGAAGGCGTCGGGAACCGTGGGTTTTAAAAAAGAGTGACATGGAACACAGGATGGATCCGTAGGGTATCAGGTAAGGATAACTCATAGGACACGGCATTGAGTCTTATTTTAACGGGGAATGGGCCGATAAACCTGGAAGCCAACTTCTTGGATGGGCAGGCCAAGCGCAGGTTAGCTGTGGATAAAAAGACCTGGTCACCTGGTTGGAGAACAGTTCTCCCCTCTTTTTCCCATCAAAGATTCTTTTGGACGCTATCTGAGCCTTGGCCAAGGTGTCCTGCATAAGTTTGTTATTACTCGTGAAGAAGTCAATGGTGACCTGAACTGCGGGCACTCTGGAATCGGATGGGACGTCGGGCAGAAAGAAAGGATGAAAACCATAGTTGGCAAAGAAGGGAGATTGCCCGGTAACGGAATGTCGTGAATTATTAAAGGCAAATTCCGCAAATGGTAGTAATGCTACCCAGTCGTCCTGGACGAAGGTGGTAAAGCACCGGAGATATTGTTCCAGGGTCTGGTTTGTCCTCTCTGTTTGCCCGTTCATCTGCGGGTGGTAAGCTGAGGACATAGATAATTCAATTTTTAGTAGCTTACACAAGGCCCTCCAAAAGCGGGACGTGAACTGTACCCCTCTGTCTGAGATAATGTTCGTGGGTACCCTGTGGAGTCGCACGATCTCCCTAATGAAGACTTCTGCAGTTTCTTTTGCAGAGGGGGTACCTTTGAGGGGTAGAAAGTGGGCCATCTTAGTAAGCCGGTCTACAACCACAAAAATGGCAGAGCACCCGGCCGAAGGTGGAAGTTCCAGGATAAAGTCCATGGCGATAGTTTGCCAGGGCCAGTCAGGGATTGGGAGTGGTCTGAGGAGACCCCACGCCTTACTTCTGGTAGTTTTACTTCTGGAGCAAGAAACACAGGAAGACACATAACTTCTGCAGTCTTTTCCCATCTCAGGCCACCAGAAGGTGCATTGCATGAGGTCAAGGGTCCTATGAACACCAAAATGGCCAGCCAGAGGGTGGTCATGGCAGGCAGCTAGACCCGAAACTCTGACTCCCTCCGGGACAAATATTTTGTCCTTAGCCCACAACAAACCATCCTTGCGTGACAGGGGTATCCCAGGTGGACCGGAAATTTTGGCAGAGGCTTGCTCAAGATGGGATTTCAGGCTAGTGAGCAGGAAGTTTTTCTCTAACAGGATAGTGTCAGGTACCAACTCTTCTTTAGTATTATCAAACATCCGGGACAGGGAATCCGGTGTATTGGAACACCAGGACCTTTCTAGGGTCGGCACCTAACATTTTCTACTTACTTCTGCATCCTGTGAATGCCTAATGTACCTTTAGCCACAGAATACTACGTTCTTAGCAGTCAGGTAAACCCATGTGAGCTAATTTTTGGGGCCTATACAGGCCGACACTTACTTCTGTATACTGTCAATGCCTGATGTACCTCCAGCCATCAAATACACTACGTTCTTTGGTGTCAGTTAAACCCTTGTGAGCTAATTTTTGGGGCCTATACAGGCCGACACTTACTTCTGTATACTGGAAATGCCTAATGTACCTCCAGCCATCAAATACACTAGGTTCTTTGCTGTCAGTTAAACCCATGTGAGCTAATTTTTGGAGCCTATACAGGCCGACACTTCTGTATACTGTGAATGCCTAATGTACCTCCAGTCATCAAATACAGTACGTTCTTTGCTGTCAGTTAAACCCATGTGAGCTAATTTTTGGGGCCTATACAGGCTGACACTTACTTCTGTATCCTGTGAATGCCTAATGTACCTTCAGCCACAGAATACTACGTTATTAGCTGTCAGGTAAACCCATGTGAGCTAATTTTTGGGGCCTATACATGCCGACACTTACTTCTGTATACTGTGTGAATGCCTAATGTACCTCTAAACAAAACGATTCAGGATGCTCATAATTGTCCGTTATGTTCCGCGGAAAGACCTTCTCTTTGCCACATTCTGGGAAGGTACTGACCTTCATCGGGGAAGTGACGAAGTGGCACATACCCAAAGACCCTATATTGCTCCTGTTCGGTTACTGGGACAAACGCCTCCAAAAGTGTTCTAGCACCCCTGCCTCGCCACATAGTCTGTGGATCCTGACCTGTGTACTGGTGGCCAGAAGGACAATCCTAACTAATTGGATCTCCACGACTCCCCCCTTAGTTTCCCGGGTCAGATCAGAGCTTTCCACACTTCTTTCCATTGACCGCCTCAACACGTTTTTTTCAGCCCCATTCTCACGGAAATCATTTCTACAGAAATGGGACAATTACGTCAAGTACTCCTTCCCCAAATCCGACCCCTCTATGGATCAATATACATTTAAGTTCCAGGACTCGCCCAAGAACTCTTCCCCACTCTCACATTCCCCATCAGTTTCCATGCTCTTTTGACCCTGGACCCCCCTCCCCCCACCCTGCCCTTCCCCAGTTCAGGTTACCCATACTATGAGTGACCTAATTTGCATAATGTCTGTATTTAATTGTACCTTTTCTGTTGTTGATACTCACGTGTTATATTACAAAATTTTAAATAAAAAAAAAAAGGAAAAGCCAAAAGCCTTACAGCACCTGGTATTCCCAGGCGGTCTCCCATCCAGGTACTAACCAGGCCTGACCCTGCTTAGCTTCCGAGATCAGACGAGATAGGGCACGTTCAGGGTGATGTGGCCGTAGGCGATCACCCCTGCCACCCTTGACCCATTTGAACTTGGCCATGGCAAGATGGCACCTCAGGAGAAACCAAAAGAAAGCCAACAAATAAAGGAAAAGCCAAAAACCAGCAGCACCTGGTATTCCCAGGCGGTCTCCCATCCAGGTTCTAACCGGGCCCAACCCTGCTTAGCTTCTGAGATCAGACGAGATTGGGCGCATTCAGGGTTATGTGGCCGTAGGCGATCACCACTGCCACCCTCGACCCCTTTGAACTTGGCCATGACAATATGGCACCTCAGGAGAAACAAAAAGAAAGCCAACGAATAATGGAAAAGCCTACAGCACCTGGTATTCCCAGGCTGTAGCGGAATGGACACTGAGAGTGTGGCTTGTGTTGAAAGAATGGCCATAATATTACTGAACAGTGTCCCTGAGGAAATATATAAAGAAATATTGCAGATTGCTAGAATATGGCAGCAGTGTTTCATAGACCCCTGCTAGTGGGGTGGGGTGGGGTTTGTTATTGTGAATACCTGCATTCCATTGTCCTATTGTTCCTGTCTGCCTTGTAAGCATATTATGGGATGTGCGTTTGTGTGGAATGACTCGAAGAGGGAGGGGGTTTTGGCAGAGTGTAGATCTCTTGTGTTTTCAATAAACAAGGCATTCTGAGTTGACTCCCAGATTATGTGTCGTCTAGTTTTTGGGGGGGAAGGATTGTATAAGGCTACATGGATTGTTGCATGCTGTACCTGCCTAGTTGGATTATTACCTGTTTTCCTATCTACCAGCAGAGCCAATGTAGATTAAACTACTGCTCCGCTACACAGGCGGTCTCCCATCCAGGTACTAACCAGGCCCGACCCTGCTTAGCTTCTGAGATCAGACCAGATTGGGGGTTTTCAGGGTGATGTGGCCGTAGACGATCACCACTTCCACCCTCGACCCTTTTGAACTTGGCCATGGCAACATGGCACCTCAGGAGAAACAAAAAGAAAGCCAACGAATAAAGGAAAAGCCAAAAGCCTACAGCACCTGGTATTCCCAGGCGGTCTCCCATCCAGGTACTAACCAGGCCCGACCCTGCTTAGCATCCAAGATCAGACGAAATCGGGCACGCTCAGGGTAATGTGGCCGTAGGCGATCACCACTGCCACCCTCGACCCCTTTGAACTTGGCCATGGCAAGATGGCACCTCAGGAGAAACAAAAAGAAAGCCAACGAATAAAGGAAAAGCCAAAAGCCTACAGCACCTGGTATTCCCTGGCAGTCTCCCATCAAGGTACTAACCAGGCCCGACCCTGCTTAGCTTCCGAGATCAGACGAGATCAGGCGCTTTCAGTGTGATGTGGCCATAGGCGATCACCACTGCCACCCTCGACCCCTTTGAACTTTGCCATGGCAAGATGGCACCTCAGGAGAAACAAAAAGAAAGCCAACAAATAAAGGAAAAGCCAAAAGCCTACAGCACCTGGTATTCCCAGGCGGTTTCCCATCCAGGTACTAACCAGGCCCGACCCTGCTTAGCATCCAAGATCAGACGAAATCGGGCGCTCTCAGGGTAATGTGGCCATAGGCGATCACCACTGCCACCCTCGACCCCTTTGAACTTGGCCATGGCAAGATGGCACCTCAGGAGAAACAAAAAGAAAGCCAACAAATAAAGGAAAAGCCAAAAGCCTAGAGCACCTGGTATTCCCAGGCAGTCTCCCATCAAGGTACTAACCAGGCCCGACCCTGCTTAGCGTCCGAGATCAGACGAGATCGAGCGCTTTCAGTGTGACATGGCCGTAGGCGGTCACCACTGCCACCCTCGACCCCTTTGAACTTTGCCATGGCAAGATGGCACCTCAGAAGAAACAAAAAGAAAGCCAACAAATAAAGGAAAAGCCAAAAACCAACAGCATCTGGAATACCTGAAATCCCAGGCGGTCTCCCATCCATTTTCTAACCGGGCCCAACCCTGCTTAGCTTCTGAGATCAGACGAGATTGGGCGCATTCAGGGATATGTGGCCGTAGGCGATCACCACTGTCACCCTCGACCCCTTTGAACTTGGCCATGCCAAGATGGCACCTCAGGAGAAACAAAAAGAAAGCCAATGAATAATGGAAAAGCCTACAGCACCTGGTATTCCAAGGCTGTAGCAGAATGGACACTGAGAGTGTGGCTTGTGTTGAAAGAATGGCCATAATATTACTGAACAGTGTCCCTGAGGAAATATATAAAGAAATATTGCAGATTGCTAGAATATGGCAGCAGTGTTTCTTAGACCCCTGCTAGTGGGGTGCGGTTTGTTATTGTGAATACCTGCATTCCATTGTCCTATTGTTTCTGTCTGCCTTGTAAGCATATTATGGGATGTGTGTTTGTGTGGAATGACTCGAAGAGGGAGGGGGTTTTGGAGAAGTGTAGATCTCTTGTGTTTTCAATAAACAATGCATTCTGAGTTGACTCCCAGCCTATGTGTCGTCTAGTTCTTGGGAGGAAAAGTGTACAGTGAAAAATCCAGGAAAATCAGAGGGGGAAATAAGAAAGTTCTTATCTGCTAACCAGAAAACAACAGAAACCAATAGAACAGCAGAAATGGGTGATACCACTACAGAATGGGACTCTAGTGGTGTTACAGACTCTAGAACAACATCCCCCCTGCAGATGGGAGACGCGGAAGTCACTCCAAATACATGATTAAGACAGAAAAGTGACTCAGTAGTCTCGCTAGGGCCCCAATGGGATATACAAATGGCTGAGTTTAGAGCCATGATAAGCTCCCTCCCAACAAAACGGGACATGGAACAGTTAGTTGGACGAGTAGACGAGACTCACAGAAAGGAAATACAGCTGATTAAAAAAGAAGTTCAAACACTAGCTACTAAGTTACGAGATGAAGAGGTAGAAATATCCATGATAAAAGAACGATTAGTAAAGTTGGAAAAAAGGAAAGAAATTCAGGAGGAAAGAGAATTTAGAATGCAACTACAACTTGAGGATATGGAAAACCGGAATAGGCGCAATAACTTAAGGATTTGGGGACTATTGGAGTCCTTGAATGGCCCACAACTGGAAGATTCCGTAAATACCCTATTCAAAAATATTCTGGGGGAAAGTTATCCAGGCAAAATAGAGCTTGATAGGATACATAGGATCCAGAGCCCGCAGAAAAAGCCCCAGGAGAAACCAAGGGACGTTATCTGTAAATTGCATTATTATACTCAGAAGGATCTGATTTTGCAAAAAGCCCGGGTTTCCAGGGAGTGGAAGTTGGAGGATATGGACATTTTGATTTTTTTGGATATATTAAGAGAGACACTGCAGAGAAGGGCCATCCTGAAACCTATTCTGGAGTTGGCGAAGAAAAAAGGGTGCACCTATAGATGGGGCTTCCCATTTACAGTGACTTTCTGTAGAGAGGGACGTTTCGTCACTCTACGCAGTTATCAAGAAAGAGAAGCTTTGTTTGATTTTTTAGAAGTGGAGGCCATAGAAGTTCCAAACTGGTTGGGTAGAGTAACAGGTAGTGGGCCTAGGGGCCCTATATGAGCAGGGGTAAGGGGGTGGGAGGAGGGAAGCTGGAGGGGAGAAATCGTTCCCCGGATAGTTGAGTAGGAATTTAGGTTCACCTGCATTTTGGAAAAAAAAAAAAAAAGAAAGTGAATTTGTTTTTTTGTTTTTTTTGGTTTTCATATTAAAATTGGATGGGTTACATCCTCGTATTATGTATAGCACAAACAAGGGATATCTGGGTTTTATAGAACTGGGTGATTTAACACCCTCGTCTACACTTGGATGGGTGGAGGGGAAAAAAAAAGGAAGAAAAAGGGAAAGGGGGAATTTTTTTTTGGACACTATTGGAGTTGAAGAAGAAATTGAGTTCTGCACTTTGGGTTTTTTTTTTTTTTTTGGGGGAGGGGTTTTATTAGTAGATTATTGAAAATAAGGACCTAAAATGTAGGTGCTTGTATTGAGTACGAGACTGGAGGACTCTGGTTAAATAGTGGGAAGGAAGGGGGAAGAGGGAGGGAAGGGAAGGGTAAAGAAATGTATGATGTCTATAGGATGATTTGCCTTAAAAAAGGTTTCTCCCCTTTTTCGTTTCTCTCTTCTCCTTCTTTTTCCTCCTCTCCCTGTGTTCTTCTCCACCTCTTCCCCTTTAGTGAACTGGTTTAATAATGGGAAGGAATAAAATTCATGGGATTCGCACTGAGCTGGGAAGGCCGGAGCATCCCTTGGTAGGAAAAACCCTCACCAATAAACATGTCTCTTAGGGAGGAGGGAAGGGGGGGAGGGGGAGAAAAAAGGGGAAATTTGTTTTTTGTTTGTTTGGAAAAATTGGGTGGTATTTCACTCATAGCACAAATAAGAGGGGGGGGGGTCGATGGTTGACTTAGAATTAATTGGATTTTTTTTTTTTTTAGAAAACTGGGTGATATTTTACTCACAGCACAAACATGGGGGGGGGTTGATATAGAATTTTTTTTCTCTTTTTTTCTCTCTTTTCCCCCTCTTTCTTCGTTTCTCCCCAGACTTATGTCAAAGTTGTGTAAACCCTCATGTTGGGATTAAAATAAGAGACTTAAGATGAGCGGTTGACTTATAATTAGAGATTAAGCTAAGAAAGCAAGGCTCTGGAATACTGGGGGTTTAAAACTCTATTGAAATTAGATGCCTGGAAGGGAGACAGAGGGGAGGTTTTGGAATAGGAGAATGAAAGGAGGGGCCCCCGGGGAGGGGGAGGAGGGTATGGGGCATTGAGGGGGGGGGAGAGGGGAGGGGGGAGAGGGGAGATATAATGGCAAGATGGATGTAGGTGGAAAGGGAGAGGGGAGGGAGGAGCAGGAGCTTGGGAGACCGCTTTGGGTATTTTACCCCCAAAAAATTAAGAACACACTAGTGGCAGTAAGATGCCGTGTGTTGGAAGGATTTAAATCCGACCTGGGAACCCTATTGGGACAGAGTTTTACTCGTCCCAACTGGGATTGGGACACAGGCGAGTGAAAGAGGGGTTTGGTAAGTGTGAGTGTGTAATAAAGAGTTAGTTTGCTCTTGTTTGTTTTCTTTGGGGTTTTTTGTGTGTGTTTTTTTTTTCTCCCTCTCGTCCTTTTCCTCCTCTGTTCGCTTCCCCCCTGCCTCTTAGGTCCCTGAGAGTAGTTAATGGAGGATATCAAGATTGTCTCCCTTAATGTGAAGGGCTTGAATGTACCGGAAAAAAGGCGGATACTTCTGTCAGAGCTCAAACGGGTAAAGGCAAATATAGCATTTATCCAGGAGACTCATTTTAAGTCAGATAAACTCCCGTACTTGAAAAATAATGCATTCCCATATATATACACCACGCGACTAATATGCAAACAAAATCTCGAGGGGTATCGATACTAATAGATAGGAAAACACCATGGCTGTTGGAGGAGAAGTTAAGCGATGATAATGGCAGATTCTTGTTCTTAAAGGGAAAGATAGGGGAAACCCAGTTAACCTTGGCCACTTTATACGCTCCTAATAAACATCAGGATAGGTTTGTAGCTAAAACACTAAACACGCTTAGAAAATTTACACAAGGGCAATTATTGCTAGGAGGCTATTTTAATATGCCTCTGTCTCCAACGGTCGATACCTCTAGGTCTAAATCGACCATTTCTGCAATGGCTTGCAGACGGATGCTGAGGACTCTATACAAGGAACAAATGATAGATGTATGGCGTATTCAACACCCGATGGAAAGGGAATTTACATTTTATTCAAGTCCACATGGGAGTTATTCGAGAATAGATTTCTTTCTGGTCCCCCACACTCATCTCCAAGCGGTTAAATGCACTGATATAGACAACATAACATGGTCAGATCACGCAATGATCTCAAAGATTTATAGTGTCACAACAATTAATTCAATAAAACAGAGATCTTGGAAATTAAACGAGAGTCTTTTGCAGATAGAAGAGGTGAGGGTGGAGGTACAGAAGAAGCTTAGGGACTATTTCGATGTTAACGATCAGCCAGGATGCTCTATAGGAATATTGTGGGAAGCCCATGAATCAGTGATAAGAGGAGTTCTGATTAAGCATGGAGCAAGAATAAAGAAAGAAAGAAATAAACAATTAACAACATTTTTAGAGAAACTTAAAATATTAGAAATAGAGCATAAACAGAAAAAGGTAAATAAGACACTAGAGGAACTAGTTATCGTAAGAAAACAAATATCAGATCTACTCCAATATAGAGCTAAGGCTGCAATACAAATATCGAGAAAGGTATCCTATGAATCAGGAAACAAATGTGGAAAGACCTTAGCAAGATCTATTCAGAACCAAAAATTAAGATCTTATATCCCACAGATTGTAACATCAGAGGGTAGTAAGAAGCTGATACCGAAACAAATTTCTGATGAGTTTAGGAATTTTTATTCTCTGTTGTATAATTTACCGGAGACAGGGAAAACACAGAAAGAGATGGATGAGTATTTGATACAAACAGGTCTCCCTAAACTATCGGAAGAAGAACGAGAGGATCTGGAAAAACAAATCTCGTTAGAGGAAATACAATAGACTATAAAAAACATGAAGATAGGCAAAGCACCAGGACCGGATGGATTAACACCACAGTACTTCCATGTATTGTCCCCAATTTTGGGACCATACATGGAAAGACTATTTAATGACTGAAAGGTCCAGAGGGGATGTTTGCCAGAGATACTTTGGCAGCCTACTTGACGCTGATTCTGAAGGAGGGTAAGGACTCAGCAAATTGCGGAAGTTATAGGCCTATCTCCCTGTTAAATACAGATTTAAAAATCTTCACGAAAATATTAGCTACTAGAATGTCGAGGATCCTTTCGAGGGAAATTCATTTGTCCTCCTCCAGTATTGCGGTATGCATGCTCTTGCAGCATTCATCATATGAGGTAATATCGATCTTTCATATTTCTTCCTTGATAGCCCCGATATCTGCAAGAGGCAAAAGGCTGCCTCTCCCTTAATTCTATAATCCGTTATTTTCTGAATTATACCCCCTACTTCGACCAGTATTTCTTTATATCTGGGCAATTCCAGAAAATATGGTACAACGTACCCTCTCCCTCCCCACATCTCCAGCACCTATCAGATTCCTGGGGATACCACTTATGTAATTTATCTGGTGTATTATACCATCTGGTTAAGATCTTATAATTTGTTTCCTGAATTTTAGTGCACTTTGTTGGCCCGAATGTTAACCTAGATATTCTCTGTACCTGTGCTATTGTTATATCCCTATTTAAATCTGATTTCCACTTTACCACCCAATTTAATTTTGGTTGTTCTATTGGGGTATTCATCATTTTTATATAGCATAGAGAGGACACGTCCACTACTCTCCCCCTTCTCACATAGCCTCTCAAAGTTTGTCAACGGTTTTACAAATTTCTCCGGCCTTGGGAGCGACTCCAAGAAATGTCGTATCTGGAGCGCCTCTCAAAGGGGGAGGCCAAATGGTCCGTTCCTATCTGTTAAATTAGGGATCGAGGGCCAGCTCCTCTGATTCGCAAAAGTTTTTACACTTACTTGTCCGGATTCTCGTAGTTTTTTGAAATACTGTCTATCCAGTCCTGGGGTAAAGTTTGGGTTCCCCAATATAGGATATAGAGGGAAATCTATTGTTGTTAACTTTTGCCTCAGGGATTGCTGATTACCTATCTTTATAGTATTTCCTATCAACGGGTGTGTTTTTAATGTCTTAGGGAGACTCTGATAGCACCATAACAGTCTGTGCCTGTTCTATTTGAACCCAAATTTTCATTTCCGAATGGTGCCACCAATCTATTATTCTATTTAGCTGTATGGCATGATAGTATCTACGTAGATCTGGGATCGCAAGTCCTCCCATATGCTTAGGCAAAGTTAAGCTATTACGAGCTATGCGTGGCTTCTTCTTGGCCCAGATATATCTAGTAAACATTCCATGTATGGTTTTAAAGAAGCTATTCGCTATTTTGATAGGCAGAGCTCGCATCAAATATAAATATTTTGGTAAGATGTTCGTTTTTATTAGGTTCCCCCTCTTACTTTTTAGTCTCTTCATTTTTACTTCCAAGACCCCTATTCCCAGCGCTTCCGATTTCCCATAATTTATTTTGAGATTCGACATGTCCCCATACTGTTTAAATTCCTTTAGGAGCACCGGTAGTGAGATGTCTGGCTCTGTCAAGGTAAATAACAGATCATCCGTATAGGCTGCGATTTTATATTGCTCTTTGCCCTGGGAAACTCCTCTTATATCCGGATTCATGGGGATTTTACATAAGAAAGGTTCCAGTACTAGAGCGAAGAGCAATGGGGAAAGTGGACATCCTTGTCTTGTGCCGTTCTTTATATAAAAAGGTTCTGAGAGTACCCCATTAGCCTTCACCCTCGCTGTCGGATTTGAATAGACTTTGGTGATTCTTTCCCTCATTACTTCTCCTACTCCTATATATCTGAGCACTGACTGCATAAAGGCCCACTCAACTCTATCGAAAGCCTTTTCTGCATCGGTGCTCAGTATAACACAGGGGGTCCTTGCTTTATTAACTATGTGGATTAAATTGAGGACTCTCGTAGTATTGTCTTTCGCTTCTCTTGCCATCATGAATCCTACTTGATCTAAATGAATTACCCTCGAAAGGATCCTCGACATTCTAGTAGCTAATATTTTCGTGAAGATTTTTAAATCTGTATTTAACAGGGAGATAGGCCTATAACTTTCTCAATTTGCTGGGTCCTTACCCTCCTTTAGAATCAGCGTCAAGTAGGCTCCCCTCTGGACCTCTCTCATTAAATAGTCTTTCCATGTATGGTCCCAAAATTGGGGACAATACATGGAAGTACTGTGGTGTTAATCCATCCGGTCCTGGTGCTTTGCCTATCTTCATGTTTCTTATAGTCTGTTGTATTTCCTCTAAGAAGATTTGTTTTTCCAGATCCTCTCGTTCTTCTTCCGATAGTTTAGGGAGACCTGTTTGTATCAAATACTCATCTATCTCTTTCTGTGTTTTCCCTGTCTCCGGTAAATTATACAACAGAGAATAAAAATTCCTAAACTCATCAGAAATTTGTTTCGGTATCACCTTCTGATGTTACAATCTGTGGGATATAAGATCTTAATTTTTGGTTCTGAATAGATCTTGCTAAGGTCTTTCCACATTTGTTTCCTGATTCATAGGATACCTTTCTCGATATTTGTATTACAGCCTTAGCTCTATATTGGAGTAGATCTGATATTTGTTTTCTTACGATAACTAGTTCCTCTAGTGTCTTATTTACCTTTTTTTGTTTATGCTCTATTTCTAATATTTTAAGTTTCTCTAATAATGTTGTTAATTGTTTATTTCTTTCTTTCTTTATTCTTGCTCCATGCTTAACTACTTGCCGCCCGCCCGCCGTCAATTGACGGCGGAGCGGTGCGACCATTATCCTGGGAAGACGTCATATGAGGTGATCCCAGGAATGCAGGGCAGGCGCGCGATCGCGTGCGCGCCGCCCTGCACTGCCGGTGTCGGGGTGTCCCCGGGACACCCCCCGTCACCGGCAGGGGGGAAACAGCCAATGGGCGTGGCTGTTTCCCACGTGATCGGCTGTGTTCCAATGACACAGCCGATCACAATGGAGGCGCCCGGGAGATGACCGCGCATGCGCGATCGGGAGCGCGCAGCGCGGTCATGCCGGTGGCGCTGTGTTCCGTAGGAACACAGCTGTCACCGGCAGTAGTAAACAGTCACTGACAGTGACTGTTTACTATGTGATCGGCTGTGAATCCATTCACAGCCGATCACAAAATGTAAACAAAGAGCAGTAACTCACTGTTACTAGCTCTTCTCCCCTCATACAGTTTCCAGTATGAGGGGAGCAGAGCTAGAAACAGTGAGTTACTGCTCTGTGTACCTGTAAAAGTAAAATCACAGTAAAATCACACTAATAAAGGTCCCCACACAGTCCTCAGTGCCCCCCCCCAATGTCACCTGTCACCCAACAGTCACCTCATCAGTGCCCAGAAATTGACACCCATAACGTTCACATGTGAGCGCAGCGATCGCGGGCAGAATCACCGCGATTCTGCCCGCGATCCGGAAATCATTGCAAATTGCGGGACGCCTGTGCGTTGCCCGTTTTTTGCAATAGCACCCCAAACGCTGTGCGATGTTGCCGCCATTTCCGCCTGCCGAATTGCGGTAACATCGCACAAACATCGAATGACGCCCAAAAAAGGTACAAGAGCTTATTTGGGGCGTCATGCGTTGTTTGCGTGATGTTACCTCGATTTGGCAGGCGGAAATCGCAGCAACATCGCACAGCGTTTGGGGTGCTATTGCAAATCACGGGCAATGCACAGGCGTCCCGCGATTTGCAATGATTTCTGGATCGCGGGCGGAATCGCGGTGATTCTGCCCGCGATCGCTATGCTCACATGTGAACGTAGCCTAAAGTTCACCGGTCACCAGAGACTGCCATCAGTACCGCCATGCACCATCGCCCATCACCTGTCACCCATCAGTGACCATCGCCCGTCACCTGTCACCCCATCAATCACCGTCACCTGTCACCCCATCAGTCATCGTCATCTGTCACCCCATCAATCATCGTCACCTGTCACCTCATCAATTATCGTCACCTGTCACCCCAACAGTCATCGTCACCTGTCACCCCATCAATCATAGTCACTTGTCACCCCGTCAGTGATTGTCATCTGTCACCCCATCAATCATTGTCACCTGTCACCTCATCAATCATCATCACCTGTTTGCCATATACATGCAATCACTTACTGACCGCCTAACGACTATATGCGTCGGCCATTAAAAGCTAAATACTGGGGTTATGGCAGCAGATAGCCCCCATAACCCTGGTATTTTTTGAAACGGCGGGCGGTCGGCTTTTAGATAAGGGTGGTTCCAGTGGCGGATTCGCCGCGGAATTACCCTTACGGTGCAGGGGAAGAGGTGACCCCCCCCCCCCTGCCGTGTCCCAGACGTTTTCCCAGCTTACCGGACCCGCCGGCAGCGGGGAAAACTATCCGGTCCCGGATCCTCAGAGACAGGAAGTCGAGTGAGGGCAAGATGGCCCTCACTCGACTCTATGGTCTTGGAGGACCGGAGCTACGTCAAAAGACGTTGCCTAGCAACCGGTTTAAAGGGACACTTGTTTTTTTCCTCTTTCAACAATTTTTTTTTCTTTTTTAGTGCAGTTGTGAGGTGTGAGGTCTTTTTGACCCCAGATCTCACAATAAAGAGGACCTGTCATGCCTATTTCTATTACAAGGGATGTTTACATTCCTTGTAATAGGAATAAAAATGATCAAAACATTTTTTTTTTAAACTGTATAAAAATAAAAAAATAATAAATAAAATAAATAGGAAAAAAATAAATTAAAGCGGTCTGTCCCCGCAGAAGCAAAGGCATACGCAAGTCCCGCCCACATATGTAAACGGTATTCAAACCATACATGTGAGGTATCGCCGCGATCGTTAGAGTGAGAGCAATAATTTGAGCCCTAGACCTCCTCTGTAACTCTAAGCTAGTAACCTGCAGAAATTTTCAAATGTTGCCTATGGGGATTTTTAAGTACCAATGTTTGGCGCCATTCTGTGAGAATGCGCAATTTTGAAGCATGACATGTTGGGTATCTAATTACTCGGCGTAACATTATCTTTCACATTATGGAAAAAAATTGGGCTAAATTTACTGTTTTCTTATTTTTTAGTTCAAAAAAGTGAATTTTTTTCAAAAAAATCGCATTTGGAAGACTGCTGCGCAAATATGGTGTGATAAAAAATATTGCAACGATCTCCATTTTATTCTCTAGGGTCTTTGCTAAAAAAAAATATATAATGTTTGGGGGTTCCAAGTAGTTTTCTAGCAAAAAAAATGATTTTAGCTTGTAAACACCAAGTGTCAAAAATAGGCCCAGTCTTAAAGTGGATAAATGGACAACTTTGTCAAAAGGGCTACTTGGATGTTAGGCCTATGTTTGTGGCCAGGCTGTGAAAAAGTGTTACACATGTGGTATCGCCATACTCAGGAGGAATAGCAGAATGTATTTTGGGGTGCAATTTTTGCTATGTACATGCTATGTGTTAGAAATATTGCATAAATGGACAGCTTTGTGTAAAAAAACGTGTTTTCATTTTCTTTCCACATTTTCCAAAAACTTGTGGAAAAAAATGACATTCAAAAGACTCATTATGCCTCAAAAATTATACGTTGGGCTGTTTGCTTTCCAAAATGGGGTCATTTTATGGGGGTTTCCATTGTCCTGGTGCTCCAGGGCCTTCAAAAGTGCGATAGGTTGTCAGGAAATGATATGTGTAATTTGTGCTCCTAGAATGCCGGACGGTACTACTTGGATGTTAGGCCTCTGTATGTGGCCAGGCTGTGAAAAAGTCTCACACATGTGGTATCGCCATACTCAGGAGGAGTAGTAGAATGTGTTTTGGGGTGTAGTTGCAAGTATACATGTGCTGTGTGAGAGAAATAACCTGTTAATAAGGCAATTTGTAAAAAAAAAAAAAAACCTCATTTTGCAAAGCATTGTGGGAAAAAATTACAACTTCAAAAAACTCACATGCCCCTTATTAAATACCTTGGAATGTCTACTTTCCAAAAAGGGGTCATTTGGGGGGTATTTGTACTTTCCTGACTTTTTAGTGTCTCAAGAAATGAGATAGGCCTTCAGTACATCAGGTGTGATCAAGTGTGATCAGTTTTCAATGATTCGCACCATAGCTTGTGGACTCTATAACTTTCACAAAGACCAAATAATATACACTTATTTGGTTTTTTTTTTTACCAAAGATAAGTAGCATTATAAATTTTGGCCAAAATTTGTGAAGAAAAATGACTAATTTGCAAAATTTTATGACAGAAACAAAGAAAAATTTGTTTTTTCACGATATTTTCAGTCTTTTTTTATTTATAGCACAAAAAATAAAAAACCCAGTATTTATCAAATAGCATCAAAAGAAAGCTCTATTTGTGTAAAAAAAAGGACACAATTTTTGTATGGGTACAGTGTTGCATGACTGAGTAATTCTCAGTCAAAGTGTGAGAGCGCTGAAAGCTGAAAATCGGTCTGGGCAGGAAGGGGGTGAAAGTGCACTGTAGGCAAGTGGTTAATCAGAACTCCTCTTATCACTGATTTATGGGCTTCCCACAATATTCCTATAGAGCATCCTGGCTGATCGTTAACATTGAAATAGTCCCTAAGCTCCTTCTGTACCTCCACCCTCACCTCTTCTATCTGAAAAAGACTCTTGTTTAATTTCCAAGATCTCTGTTTTATTGAATTAATTGTTGTGACACTATAAATCATTGAGATCATTGCGTGATCTGACCATATTATGTTGTCTATATCAGTGCATTTAACCGCTTGGAGATGAGTGTGGGGGACCAGAAAGAAATCTATTCTCGAATAACTCCCATGTGAACTTGAATAAAATGTAAATTCCCTTTCCGTCGGGTGTTGAATACGCCATACATCTATCATTTGTTCCTTGTATAGAGTCCTCAGCATCCGTCTGCAAGCCATTGCAGAAATGGTCGATTTAGACCTAGAGGTATCGACCGTTGGAGACAGAGGACTGTTCAGCATAGCTGGACATCCGATCTGTCCATGACTCACACAGTCACCTCCCCCCCTACACGTCAGTAAGCACCAGGCATACATTAACCCCTCCCTCTCCAATAAAATTAACCCCTTCCCTGCCAGTGTCATTTTTACAGTAACAGTGCATATATATAGCACTGATTACTGCAGTAATGTCACTGGTAACCCCAAAAGTGTCAAAAATGTCAGTCAAGGGTCCGATCTGTCCGCCGCAATGTCGCAGTCCCACAAAAAAAATCGCAGATCGCCGCCATTACGCCTTAAAAAAAAAACACCAAAAATGACAGAAATCTTTCCCTTTGTTAGTAAACGCAATAACTTTTGCGCAAACCAATCAAAATACGCTTATTGTGATTTTTTTTACCAAACATAGGTAGCAGAAAACAAATTGGCCAAAAGTTTTTTAAAAAATTGTTTTTTACATCTTTTTTGGGGGGAATTTCATATAAAAAAATGTTAAAAATATTGTTATTTTTTTAAAATAAACGCTCTTTTTTTGTTTATAGCGCAAAAAGTAAAAATCGCACAGGTGATCAAATACCACCAAAAGAAAGCTCTGTTTGTGGGAAAAAAAGGACGTAAATTTCGTTTGGGTACGGCGTCGCACGACCGCGCAATTGTCAGTTGAAGTTGCACAGCGCCGAATCGCAAAAAGTGGCCTGGACGGAAGACAGCAAAATCCTCCGGTGGTAAAAGTGGTTAAGGCTCAAAAAGACAAAAATAGAGTAATTTTGAGAAAAAAAAATTTCAGACCTTTGATGACCAAATGCAGTTATTCTGACTAAAAAAGGCTTTTTAGACACTTGGAGACCAAAATAAAGTCATTTTGACCAAAAACATTTTTTCAGGCCATTGGAGCCAAATGTCTAAAATCTTGCCTAAAACCGGCTTTTTAAGGCTCTACAAGACATAAATGTAGTCATTTTGACTACATTTTTTTTCAGACCTTTGGTGACCAAATGCAGTTATTTTGACTAAAAAAGGATTTTCAGACACTTGGAGACCAAAATAGAGTAATTTTGACCGAAAATATCTTTTCAGGCCATTGGAGCCCAAATGGACAGTTTTAGACAAATCTTGTCTAAACCCGGCTTTTTAAGGCTCTAAAAGACAAAAATACAGTCATTTTGACTAAAAAAATGTTCAGACCTTTGGTGACCAAATGCCATTATTTTGACTAAAAAAGGATTTTTAGACACTTGGAGACCAAAATAGTCATTTTGACCAAAAAAATTTTCAGGCCATCGGAGAGCAAAATGCAGTTATCTTGTCTAAAACTGGCTTTTTAAGACTCTAAAAGACAAAAATTGACAGCTAAGAACGTAGTATTCTGTGGCTGAAGGTACATTAGGCATTTACAGGATAAAGAAGTAAGTGTCGGCCATAAAAGGCCCCAAAAATTAGCCCAAATGGGTTTACCTGACAGCTAAGTACGTAGTATTCTGTGGCTGAAGGTACATTAGGCATTAACAGGATAAAGAAGTAAGTGTCGGCCATAAAAGGCCCCAAAAATTAGCCCACATCAGTTTACCTGACAACTAAGAACGTAGTATTTGGTGGCTGGAGGTACATTAGGCATTCACACAGTATACAGAAGTAAGTTAAGGTGCTCCTAAGGACACTCCAAACACTGATATCCCCGTGCAGGAAGTACCACCACCAAAGGTAAAGGTTGGCCTCTTACCACAATGATTTGACCCCCATGACAGAGATCAAAAACAGCATATTTCAACCTCCACTGGCAAATCCTGCACCGGCTCACTCTCTGATCACGTCCACTTCCTCACAGATAGTTATAACATGTAAAGAGGGAGACAAGTGCCATAGTGTAGTACCATTAAACAACTTTATTGGACGCAATTCTCAAAGTGGCAACTCACATTTGGCTGTAGTTTGTATGGCGTGTGTAAATCAGGGTGTCCTCGAGGCTCGATTCCTGCCAAAAAAATGGCCGCTGCGTCCCCTCCGTGGTCTCAGTGTGACGCACCGCAGGCTCCTCCTACGCGTTTCGTCAGAGACTGACGTCGTCAGGGGGTGTGGCCTGCGGTGAACGTCCACAATTTATGCGCTGACGGAGATGGATAGGCGGGGCAATAGACAGGTCCCGTATCCCGGAAGAAAGACACTTGCGTGTCAGCGACCGCAACCGGCATTTCACAAGAAGAGACATCCGGACTTAGAATGCGGTTCACGTGCGTACCAACGTCCGGAACCAAACATTAACCGGATGTCACATTAAGAGTCAATCAAGACCAATATTAGCACTCATACAATATTCATTGCAAAATAAATCCTATGCAGATGGATACAGCATATGTAAGCCCAATTGAGCTAAACACACAAGTATCCATTAGCTTTGCATGATTAGATGGTCACAATGGACCACAGTGGAAACCGGCGCCATCTCTCAGCAGAAATAAAAAAATCGGGAGACTCCGACCACACCGCCAAATACAACACTAATACATAAAAGATATATTAGCAATATTACCAATCATAAATCTAAAATACATGATCTTAAATAAAAACATATTAAAAAGGCCTCTCAAAAAGAAAATACAGATAAAAACACATGAACTCATTTGTTATAGGCTAATTGGTAACTAGTATACAGGCAATCTACCTTCAAACTATGAATTATGAATTATTGATGAAGGAATTGATGTCCCAATCAATATTGAGCCCGTGAGGGGCATAGGATTTGAGGCGGTAAATCCAACTGGTCTCCAACTGGGCGACCCCTCTCGTCAGATTGCTACCCCTCCAATTACCCGGGAATTTATCAATCCCCATAAAAATAGTGCCACTAGGATCTTTATTATGGCAGAGAGCATAGTGCCTCGACACGCTATGTTTAGGGAAAGCTTTTATAATATTAGCCACATGCTCGTTTAACCGTACATGCAGCTTGCGTATCGTGCGGCCCACGTGTTCTAAACCACATGGGCAACGCAAAAGATACACGACATAGCGTGTAGAGCATGTAATGAATGGTTTAATCTTGTACTCCTGCTGTGTGTTATTAGAGAAGAAAGATTTATTCTGCCATAATAAAGATCCTAGTGGCACTATTTTTATGGGGATTGATAAATTCCCGGGTAATTGGTGGGGTAGCAATCTGACGAGAGGGGTCTCCCAGTTGGAGACCAGTTGGATTTACCGCCTCAAATCCTATGCCCCTCACGGGCTCAATATTGATTGGGACATCAATTCCTTCATCAATAATTCATAATTCATAGTTTGAAGGTAGATTGCCTGTATACTAGTTACCATTTAGCCTATAACAAATGAGTTCATGTGTTTTTATCTGTATTTTCTTTTTGAGAGGCCTTTTTAATATGTTTTTATTTAAGATTATGTATTTTAGATTTATGATTGGTAATAGTGCTAATATATATTTTATGTATTAGTGTTGTATTTGGCGGTGTGGTCGGAGTCTCCCGATTTTTGATTTCTGCTGAGAGATGGCGCCGGTTTCCACTGTGGTCCATTGTGACCATCTAATCATGCAAAGCTAATGGATACTTGTGTGTTTAGCTCAATTGGGCTTACATATGCTGTATCCATCTGCATAAGATTTATTTTGCACTGAATATTGTATGAGTGCTAATATTGGTCTTGATTGATTCTTAATGTGACATCCGGTTAATGTTTGGTTCTGGATGTTGGTACGCACGTGAACCGCATTCTAAGTCCGGATGTCTCTTCTTGTGAAATGCCGGTTGCGGTCGCTGACACGCAAGTGTCTTTCTTCCGGGATCCGGACCTGTCTATTGCCCCGCCTATCCGTCTCCTTCAGCGCATAAATTGTGGACGTTCACCGCAGGCCACACCCCCTGACAACGTCAGTCTCTGACGAAACGCGTAGGAGGAGCCTGAGACCACGGAGGGGACGCGGCGGCCATTTTTTCGGCAGGAATCGAGCCTCGAGGACACCCTAATTTACACACGCCATACAAACTACAGCCAAATGTGAGTTTGAGAATTGCGTCCAATAAAGTTGTTTAATGGTACTACACTATGGCACTTGTTTCCCTCTTTACATGTTATAACTATCTGTGAGGAAGTGGACGTGATCAGAGAGTGAGCCGGTGCAGGATTTGCCAGTGGAGGTTGAAATATGCTGTTTTTGATCTCTGTCATGGGGGTCAAATCATTGTGGTAAGAGGCCAACCTTTACCTTTGGTGGTGGTACTTCCTGCACGGGGATATCGGTGTTTGGAGTTTCCTTAGGAGCACCTTAACTTACTTCTGTATACTGTGTGAATGCCTAATGTACCTCCAGCCACCAAATACTACGTTCTTAGTTGTCAGGTAAACTGATGTGGGCTAATTCTTGGGGCCTTTTATGGCCGACACTTACTTCTTTATCCTGTTAATGCCTAATGTACCTTCAGCCACAGAATACTAGGTTCTTAGCTGTCAGGTAAACCCATTTGGGCTAATTTTTGGGGCCTTTTATGGCCGACACTTACTTCTTTATCCTGTAAATGCCTAATGTACCTTCAGCCACAGAATACTACGTTCTTAGCTGTCAGGTAAACCCATGTTGGCTAATTTTTGGGGCCTTTTATGGCCGACACTTACTTCTTTATCCTGTAAATGCCTAATGTACCTTCAGCCACAGAATACTACGTTCTTAGCTGTCAATTTTTGTCTTTTAGAGCCTTAAAAAGCTGGTTTTAGACAAGATTTTAGACATTTGGCTCCAATGGCCTGAAAAAATTTTTTGGTTAAAATAACTCTATGTTGGTCTTCAAGTGTCTAAAAAGCCTTTTTTAGTCAAAATAACTGCATTTGGTCACCAAAGGTCTGAAATTTTTTTTAGTCAAAATGACTGTATTTTTGTCTTTTAGAGTCTTAAAAATCCAGTTTTAGACAAGATAACTGCATTTTGCTCTCCAATGGCCTGAAATTTATTTTGGTCAAAATGACTATTTTGGTCTCCAAGTGTCTAAAAATCCTTTTTTAGTCAAAATAACGGCATTTGGTCACCAAAGGTCTGAACATTTTTTTAGTCAAAATGACTATATTTTTGTCTTTTAGAGCCTTAAAAAGCCGGTTTTAGACATTATTTGTCTAAAACCGGCCATTTGGGCTCCAATGACCTGAAAAGAAATTTTTGGTCAAAATTACTCTATTTTGGTCTCCAAGTGTCTAAAAAGCCTTTTTAAATCAGAGTCTGCAGAGTCGGCGAAACATGTTGGACCTGGGTGACCCCACTACTCTAGGATATGGTTCATAATTTTATGTATCACATATTTTCTATATTGACTGTCTTTTGATGCCTTTGCATCAGTGTCTTTTTTAACAATTTTGTACACATGTATTAATAAAATCATTATATTTTAAATTGGTCTTCTATTTATCTATTCATGCCAAGTAACTCCTGCCTACAATGTCCCAGGTTGGGTGTTTCCTCAGAATACACAGTTCCCTGCGGGGCTCATTTACGGTCTGGTTTATTGGAACACCAATACCACTTGATACACTTTTTTCTCATATGTCCTTAGGGATGTGGCAGGACCTTTCTTGGCTTACTGGCATTTAGGGTCGGCACATAACATTTTCTACTTACTTCTGCATCCTGTGAATGCCTAATGTACCTTTATCCACAGAATACTACGTTCTTAGCAGTCAGGTAAACCCATGGGAGCTAATTTTTGGGGCCTATACATGCCGACACTTACTTCTGTATACTGTGTGAATGCCTGATGTACCTCTAGCCATCCAATAATACATTCTGTGCTGTCAGTTAAACCCATGTGAGCTACGTTTTGGGGCCTAAACAGGCCGACACTTACTTCTGTATACTGTCAATGCCTGATGTACCTCCAGCCATCAAATACACTACGTTCTTTGGTGTCAGTTAAACCCATGTGAGCTAATTTTTGGGGCCTATACAGGCCGACACTTACTTCTGTATCCTGTGAATGCCTAATGTACTTTCATCCTTTAAATACTACGTTCCTTGCTGTCAGTTAAACCTATGTGAGCTAATTTTTGGGGTCTATAAAGGCCCGACACTTACTTCTGTATACTGGAAATGCCTAATGTACCTCCAGCCATCAAATACACTACGTTCTTTGCTGTCAGTTAAACCCATGTGAGCTAATTTTTGGGCCTATACAGGCCGACACTTCTGTATACTGTGAATGCCTAATGTACCTCCAGCCATCAAATACAGTACGTTCTTTGCTGTCAGTTAAACCCATGTGAGCTAATTTTTGGGGCCTATACAGGCTGACACTTACTTCTGTATCCTGTGAATGCCTAATGTACCTTCAGCCACAGAATACTACGTTAGTAGGTGTCAGTTAAACCCATGTGGGCTAATTTTTGGGGACTATACAGGCCAACACTTATTTCTGAATCCTGTGAATGCCTAATGTACCTTCAGCCTCCAAATACTACATACTTAGCTGTCAGGTAAACCCATGTGAGCTAATATTTGGGGCCTATACATGCCGACACTTACTTCTGTATACTGTGTGAATGCCTAATGTACCTCTAAACAAAACGATTCGGGATGCTCATAATTGTCCGTTATGTTCCGCGGAAAGACCTTCTCTTTGCCACAAGTTCTGGTCCTGTCCCTATATCACGACATTCTGGGACCAGGTACTGACCTTCAAGTGACGAAGTGGCACATACCCAAAGACCCTATATTGCTCCTGTTCGGTTACTGGGACAAACGCCTCCAAAAGTGGTCTAGCACCCCTGCCTCGCCACATCGTCTGTGGATCCTGACCTGTTTACTGGTGGCCAGAAGGACAATCCTAACTAATTGGATCTCCACGACTCCCCCCTTAGTTTCCCGGGTCAGATCAGAGCTTTCCACACTTCTTTCCATTGACCGCCTCAACAGGTTTTTTTCAGCCCCATCCTCACGGAAATCATTTCTACAGAAATGGGACAAATACGTCAAGTACTCCTTCCCCAAATCCGACCCCTCTATGGATCAATATACATTTACGTTCCAGGACTCGCCAAAGAACTCTTCCCCACTCTCACATTCCCCATTAGTTTCCATGCTCTTTTGACCCTGAACCCCCCACCCTGCCCTTCCCCAGATCAGGTTACCCATACTATGAGTGACCTAATTTGCATAATGTCTGTATTTAATTGTACCTTTTCTGTTGTTGATACTCAAGTGTTATATTACAAAATTTTAAATAAAAAAAAAAAAGGGAAAAGCCAAAAGCCTTACAGCACCTGGTATTCCCAGGCGGTCTCCAATCCAGGTACTAACCAGGCCCGACCCTGCTTAGCTTCCGAGATCAGACGAGATAGGTCACGTTCAGGGTGATGTGGCCGTAGGCGATCACCCCTGCCACCCTCGACCCCTTTGAACTTGGCCATGGCAAGATGGCACCTCAGGAGAAACAAAAAGAAAGCCAACGAATAAAGGAAAAGCCAAAAGCCTACAGCACCTGGTATTCCCAGGCGGTTTCCCATCCAGGTTCTAACCAGGCACGACCCTGCTTAGCTTCTGAGATCAGACGAGATTGGGCGCGTTCAGAGTTATGTGGCCATAGGCGATCACCACTGCCACCCTCGACCCCTTTGAACTTGGCCATGGCAAGATGGCACCTCAGGAGAAACAAAAAGAAAGCCAACGAATAAAGGAAAAGCCAAAAGCCTACAGCACCTGGTATTCCCAGGCAGTTTCCCATCCAGCTACTAACCAGGCCCGACCCTGCTTATCTTCTGAGATCAAATGAGATCGGGCGCTTTCAGGGTGATGTCGCCGTAGGCGATCACAAATGCCACCCTCGACCCCTTTAAACTTGGCCATGGCAAGATGGCACCTCAGGAGAAACAAAAAGAAAGCCAACGAATAAAGGAAAAGCCAAAAGCCTACAGCACCTGGTATTCCCAGGCGGTCTCCCATCCAGGTACTAACCAGGCCCAACCCTGCTTAGCTTTCGAGATTAGACAAGATCAGGTGCGTTCAGGGTGATGTGGCCGTAGGCGATCACCCCTGCCACCCTCGACCCCTTTGAACTTGGCCATGGCAAGATGGCACCTCAAGTTATTCGTTGGCTTTCTTTTTGTTTCTCCTGTGTGAATGCCTAATTTACCTCTAGCCATCAAATACACTATGTTCTTTGCTGTCAGTTAAACCCATGTGAGCTAATTTTTGGGGCCTATACAGGCTGACACTTACTTCTGTATCCTGTGAAAGCCTAATTTACCTCCAGCCATCAAATACTACGTTCTGTGCTGTCAGTTAAACCCATGTGAGCTAATGTTTGGGGCCTATAAAGGCCGACACTTACTTCTGTCTACTGTGAATGCCTAATGTACCACCAGAATACTACATTCTTAGCTGTCAGGGCTCCAATGGGCTCCAATGGCCTGAAAAATTGTTTTTGGTCAAAATGACTCTATTTTGGTCTCCAAGTGTCTAAAAAGCCTTCTTTAGTCAAAATAACTGCATTTAGTCACCAAAGGTCTGACAACATTTTTTAGTCAAAATGACTGTATTTTTGTCTTTTAGAGTCTTTAAAAGCCGGTTTTAGACAAGATAACTGCATTTGGTCTCCAATGGTCTGAATTTTTTTTGTCAAAATGAATGTATTTAGTATTCTGTGGCTGAAGGTACATTAGGCATTCACAGGATACAGAAGTAAGTGTCGGCCATAAAAGTCCCCAAAAATTAGCCTGACAGCTAAGAACGTAGTATTTGGTGGCTGAAGGTACATTAGGCATTCAAAGGGTACAGAAGTAAGTGTCGGCCTGTATCGGCCCCAAAAATTAGCCATGGGTTGAACTGACAGCTAAGAACGTAGTATTCTGTGGCTGAAGGTGAGTGTCAGGTAAACCCATGTGGGCTAATTTCTGGGGCCTTTTATGGCCGACACTTACTTCTGTATCCTGTGAATGCCTAATGTACCTTCAGCCACAGAATACTACGTTCTTTGCTGTCAGTTAAACCCATGTAAGCTAATTTTTGGGGCCTATACAGGCCGACACTTACTTCTGTATCATGTGAATGCCTAATGTACCTCCAGCCATTAAATACTACGTTCTTTGCTGTCAGTTAAACCCATGTGAGCTAATTTTTGGGGCCTATGCAGGCCGACACTTACTTCTGTATACTGTGTGAATGCCTAATGTACCTCCAGCCACCAAATACTACGTTCTTAGTTGTCAGGTAAACTGATATGGGCTATTTTTTGGGGCCTTTTATGGCCGACACTTACTTCTTTATCCAGTGAATGCCTAATGTACCTTCAGCCACAGAATACTACGTTCTTAGCTTTCTTTTTTTGTATTTATTGTTCTTTATTTCAATTTCAAGGATAATTACAACACAAAGTATAATATATACCTCCAAGGCATAAACAAAAAGAGAACGAGAACCAAAATACAAGCCCCCATCCTCTTCCCAGTACACAATGTGTTCACATTCAAAGAAATATTCATCATTTTCCAGGGTACCAATAGTGCCCGCAATAAGAAAGAGAAAAAAATTCCTTGACGAGGAAACAGTTTGTCCAGATCTCAAGGCTCTTACCCAATCTTCCTTTTCACTCTTCCCTCTCCCTTCCTCTCCAAACATCACTGCTGCCCCCTTTAATCTACCTCTGTATTGTGTCTTCCGAGAAGACAGCTATGGAGTTCATCTTTCCGTCTCCTACACTATTCTTTTCTCCTTTCCACTCTTTTCCCCTCCCTCCCTACCCTCCCCCCTTCCCTCACTCATACTATCAGACAAACATCCACTCACAAAAAAAAAAAACATTTTTTATAAATTTTTTCTCCTCCCCCCCTCCCCCTCTCCTCCCTCAACCAGGGCCTTCAAAACGCTGAACCTTTGTAGTCTAGTCCCCCAAGCTCATATTTTAGGGTGCTAAGTGGAGGAGTTGTTTCCCCTCATCCGAGGTCGTAAATAAGTTCCAGATACCCCATATCGCCTTATATTGTTCGTATTTGTTTTGTGAGGAAAGTACTAAATCCTCCATTTTATTTATATGCTCTAATTTCCGTGCCCATTCAGATACTGAGGGGGGATTTGTCCTCCTCCAGTATTGCGGTATGCATGCTCTTGCAGCATTCATCATATGAGGTAATATCGATCTTTCATATTTCTTCCTTGATAGCCCCGATATCTGCAAGAGGCAAAAGGCTGCATCTCCCTCAATTCTATAATCCGTTATTTTCTGAATTATACCCCCTACTTCGACCAGTATTTCTTTATATCTGGGCAATTCCAGAAAATATGGTACAACGTACCCTCTCCCTCCCCACATCTCCAGCACCTATCAGATTCCTGGGGATACCACTTATGTAATTTATCTGGTGTATTATACCATCTGGTTAAGATCTTATAATTTGTTTCCTGAATTTTAGTGCACTTTGTTGGCCCGAATGTTAACCTAGATATTCTCTGTACCTGTGCTATTGTTATATCCCTATTTAAATCTGATTTCCACTTTACCACCCAATTTAATTTTGGTTGTTCTATTGGGGTATTCATCATTTTTATATAGCATAGAGAGGACACGTCCACTACTCTCCCCCTTCTCACATAGCCTCTCAAAGTTTGTCAACGGTTTTACAAATTTCTCCGGCCTTGGGAGCGACTCCAAGAAATGTCGTATCTGGAGCGCCTCCCAAAGGGGGAGGCCAAATGGTCCGTTCCTATCTGTTAAATTAGGGATCGAGGGCCAGCTCCTCTGATTCGCAAAAGTTTTTACACTTACTTGTCCGGATTCTCGTAGTTTTTTGAAATACTGTCTATCCAGTCCTGGGGTAAAGTTTGGGTTCCCCAATATAGGATATAGAGGGAAATCTATTGTTGTTAACTTTTGCCTCAGGGATTGCTGATTACCTATCTTTATAGTATTTCCTATCAGCGGGTGTGTTTTTAATTTCTTAGGGAGACTCTGATAGCACCATAACAGTCTGTGCCTGTTCTATTTGAACCCAAATTTTCATTTCCGAATGGTGCCACCAATCTATTATTCTATTTAGCTGTATGGCATGATAGTATCTACGTAGATCTGGGATCGCAAGTCCTCCCATATGCTTAGGCAAAGTTAAGCTATTACGAGCTATGCGTGGCTTCTTCTTGGCCCAGATATATCTAGTAAACATTCCATGTATGGTTTTAAAGAAGCTATTCGATATTTTGATAGGCAGAGCTCGCATCAAATATAAATATTTTGGTAAGATGTTCGTTTTTATTAGGTTCCCCCTCCAAAACCAAGACTGGAGTCCCCCCTCCCATTGGTCAAGAAGTCTCCTTGTCTCCTTGACCAGAGGGAGCAAATTCAGGTTGACTAACCTTGACAGGTCTGCTGATATATATGTCCCTAAATATTTCACTGCCTCTTTCACCCAGATAAAGCCAAAGTTACTTTTTAGTCTCTTCATTTTTACTTCCGAGACCCCTATTCCCAGCGCTTCCGATTTCCCATAATTTATTTTGAGATTCGACATGTCCCCATACTGTTTAAATTCCTTTAGGAGCACAGGTAGTGAGATGTCTGGCTCTGTCAAGGAAAATAACAGATCATCCGCATAGGCTGCGATTTTATATTGCTCTTTGCCCTGGGAAACTCCTCTTATATCCGGATTCATGCAGATTTTACATAAGAAAGGTTCCAGTACTAGAGCGAAGAGCAATGGGGAAAGTGGACATCCTTGTCTTGTGCCGTTCTTTATATAAAAAGTTTCTGAGAGTACCCCATTAGCCTTCACCCTCGCTGTCGGATTTGAATAGACTTTGGTGATTCTTTCCCTCATTACTTCTCCTACTCCTATATATCTGAGCACTGACTGCATAAAGGCCCACTCAACTCTATCGAAAGCCTTTTCTGCGTCGGTGCTCAGTATAACACAGGGGGTCCTTGCTTTATTAACTATGTGGATTAAATTGAGGACTCTCGTAGTATTGTCTTTCGCTTCTCTTGCCATCATGAATCCTACTTGATCTAAATGAATTACCCTCGAAAGGATCCTCGACATTCTAGTAGCTAATATTTTCGTGAAGATTTTTAAATCTGTATTTAACAGGGAGATAGGCCTATAACTTCCGCAATTTGCTGGGTCCTTACCCTCCTTCAGAATCAGCGTCAAGTAGGCTGCCAAAGTATCTCTGGCAAACATCCCCTCTGGACCTCTCTCATTAAATAGTCTTTCCATGTATGGTCCCAAAATTGGGGACAATACATGGAAGTACTGTGGTGTTAATCCATCCGGTCCTGGTGCTTTGCCTATCTTCATGTTTTTTATAGTCTGTTGTATTTCCTCTAACGAGATTTGTTTTTCCAGATCCTCTCGTTCTTCTTCCGATAGTTTAGGGAGACCTGTTTGTATCAAATACTCATCCATCTCTTTCTGTGTTTTCCCTGTCTCCGGTAAATTATACAACAGAGAATAAAAATTCCTAAACTCATCAGAAATTTGTTTCGGTATCAGCTTCTTACTACCCTCTGATGTTACAATCTGTGGGATATAAGATCTTAATTTTTGGTTCTGAATAGATCTTGCTAAGGTCTTTCCACATTTGTTTCCTGATTCATAGGATACCTTTCTCGATATTTGTATTGCAGCCTTAGCTCTATATTGGAGTAGATCTGATATTTGTTTTCTTACGATAACTAGTTCC
Source organism: Pelophylax lessonae (assembly GCF_965119305.1). Taxonomy (NCBI): domain Eukaryota; kingdom Metazoa; phylum Chordata; class Amphibia; order Anura; family Ranidae; genus Pelophylax; species Pelophylax lessonae. The sequence goes on from NC_138773.1 coordinate 153,341,547, forward strand.
TCTAGTGTCTTATTTACCTTTTTCTGTTTATGCTCTATTTCTAATATTTTAAGTTTCTCTAATAATGTTGTTAATTGTTTATTTCTTTCTTTCTTTATTCTTGCTCCATGCTTAATCAGAACTCCTCTTATCACTGATTCATGGGCTTCCCACAATATTCCTATAGAGCATCCTGGCTGATCGTTAACATCGAAATAGTCCCTAAGCTTCTTCTGTACCTCCACCCTCACCTCTTCTATCTGCAAAAGACTCTCGTTTAATTTCCAAGATCTCTGTTTTATTGAATTAATTGTTGTGACACTATAAATCTTTGAGATCATTGCGTGATCTGACCATGTTATGTTGTCTATATCAGTGCATTTAACCGCTTGGAGATGAGTGTGGGGGACCAGAAAGAAATCTATTCTCGAATAACTCCCATGTGGACTTGAATAAAATGTAAATTTAAATTCCCTTTCCGTCGGGTGTTGAATACGCCATACATCTATCATTTGTTCCTTGTATAGAGTCCTCAGCATCCGTCTGCAAGCCATTACAGAAATGGTCGATTTAGACCTAGAGGTATCGACCGTTGGAGACAGAGGCATATTAAAATAGCCTCCTAGCAATAATTGCCCTTGTGTAAATTTTCTAAGCGTGTTTAGTGTTTTAGCTACAAACCTATCCTGATGTTTATTAGGAGCGTATAAAGTGGCCAAGGTTAACTGGGTTTCCCCTATCTTTCCCTTTAAGAACAAGAATCTGCCATTATCATCGCTTAACTTCTCCTCTAACAGCCATGGAGTTTTCCTATCTATTAGTATCGATACCCCTCGAGATTTTGTTTGCATATTAGTCGCGTGGTGTATATATATGGGAATGCATTATTTTTCAAGTACGGGAGTTTATCTGACTTAAAATGAGTCTCCTGGATAAATGCTATATTTGCCTTTACCCGTTTGAGCTCTGACAGAAGTATCCGCCTTTTTTCCGGTACATTCAAGCCCTTCTCATTAAGGGAGACAATCTTGATATCCTCCATTAACTACTCTCAGGGACCTAAGAGGCAGGGGGGAAGCGAACAGAGGAGGAAAAGGACGAGAGGGAGAAAAAAAAAACACACACAAAAAACCCCAAAGAAAACAAACAAGAGCAAACTCACTCTTTATTACACACTCACACTTACCAAACCCCTCTTTCACTCGCCTGTGTCCCAATCCCAGTTGGGACGAGTAAAACTCTGTCCCAATAGGGTTCCCAGGTCGGATTTTAATCCTTCCAACACACGGCATCTTACTGCCACTAGTGTGTTCTTAATTTTTTGGGGGTAAAATACCCAAAGCGGTCTCCCAAGCTCCTGCTCCTCCCTCCCCTCTCCCTTTCCACCTACATCCATCTTGCCATTATTTCTCCCCTCTCCCCCCTCCCCTCTCCCCCCCTCAATGCCCCATACCCTCCTCCCCCTCCCCGGGGGCCCCTCCTTTCATTCTCCTATTCTAAAACCTCCCCTCTGTCTCCCTTCCAGGCATCTAATTTCAATAGAGTTTTAAACCCCCAGTATTCCAGAGCCTTGCTTTCTTAGCTTAATCTCTAATTATAAGTCAACCGCTCATCTTAAGTCTCTTATTTTAATCCCAACATGAGAGTTTACACAACTTTGACATAAGTCTGGGGAGAAACGAAGAAAGAGGGGGAAAAGAGAGAAAAAAAGAGAAAAGAAAATTCTATATCAACCCCCCCCCCCATGTTTGTGCTATGAGTAAAATATCACCCAGTTTTCTAAAAAAAAAAAAATCCAATTAATTCTAAGTCAACCATCGACCCCCCCCCCCCCTCTTATTTGTGCTATGAGTGAAATACCACCCAATTTTTCCAAACAAACAAAAAAAAAATTTCCCCTTTTTTCTCCCCCCTCCCCCCCTTCCCTCCTCCCTAAGAGACATGTTTATTGGTGAGGGTTTTTCCTACCAAGGGATGCTCCGGCCTTCCCAGCTCAGTGCGAATCCCATGAATTTTATTCCTTCCCATTATTAAACCAGTTCACTAAAGGGGAAGAGGTGGAGAAGAACACAGGGAGAGGAGGAAAAAGAAGGAGAAGAGAGAAACGAAAAAGGGGAGAAACCTTTTTTAAGGCAAATCATCCTATAGACATCATACATTTCTTTACCCTTCCCTTCCCTCCCTCTTCCCCCTTCCTTCCCACTATTTAACCAGAGTCCTCCAGTCTCATACTCGATACAAGCACCTACATTTTAGGTCCTTATTTTCAATAATCTACTAATAAAACCCCTCCCCCCAAAAAAAAAAAAAAACCCAAAGTGCAGAACTCAATTTCTTCTCCAACTCCAATAGTGTCCAAAAAAAAAATTCCCCCTTTCCCTTTTTCTTCCTTTTTTTTTCCCCTCCACCCATCCAAGTGTAGACGAGGGTGTTAAATCACCCAGTTCTATAAAACCCAGATATCCCTTGTTTGTGCTATACATAATACGAGGATGTAACCCATCCAATTTTAATATGAAAACCAAAAAAACAAAAAAACAAATTCACTTTCTTTTTTTTTTTTCCCGAAATGCAGGTGAACCTAAATTCCTACTCAACTATCCGGGGAACGATTTCTCCCCTCCAGCTTCCCTCCTCCCACCCCTTACCCCTGCTCATATAGGGCCCCTAGGCCCACTACCTGTTACTCTACCCAACCAGTTTGGAACTTCTATGGCCTCCACTTCTAAAAAATCAAACAAAGCTTCTCTTTCTTGATAACTGCGTAGAGTGACGAAACGTCCCTCTCTACAGAAAGTCACTGTAAATGGGAAGCCCCATCTATAGGTGCACCCTTTTTTCTTCGCCAACTCCAGAATAGGTTTCAGGATGGCCCTTCTCTGCAGTGTCTCTCTTAATATATCCAAAAAAATCAAAATGTCCATATCCTCCAACTTCCACTCCCTGGAAACCCGGGCTTTTTGCAAAATCAGATCCTTCTGAGTATAATAATGCAATTTACAGATAACTTCCCTTGGTTTCTCCTGGGGCTTTTTCTGCGGGCTCTGGATCCTATGTATCCTATCAAGCTCTATTTTGCCTGGATAATTTTCCCCCAGAATATTTTTGAATAGGGTATTTACGGAATCTTCCAGTTGTGGGCCATTCAAGGACTCCAATAGTCCCCAAATCCTTAAGTTATTGCGCCTATTCCGGTTTTCCATATCCTCAAGTTGTAGTTGCATTCTAAATTCTCTTTCCTCCTGAAGTTCTTTCCTTTTTTCCAACTTTACTAATCGTTCTTTTATCATGGATATTTCTACCTCTTCATCTCGTACCTTAGTAGCTAGTGTTTGAACTTCTTTTTTAATCAGCTGTATTTCCTTTCTGTGAGTCTCGTCTACTCGTCCAACTAACTGTTCCATGTCCCGTTTTGTTGGGAGGGAGCTTATCATGGCTCTAAACTCAGCCATTTGTATATCCCATTGGGGCCCTAGCGAGACTACTGAGTCACTTTTCTGTCTTAATCATGTATTTGGAGTGACTTCCGCGTCTCCCATCTGCAGGGGGGATGTTGTTCTAGAGTCTGTAACACCACTAGAGTCCCATTCTGTAGGGGTATCACCCATTTCTGCTGTTCTATTGGTTTCTGTTGTTTTCTGGTTAGCAGATAAGAACTTTCTTATTTCCCCCTCTGATTTTCCTGGATTTTTCACTGTACACTTTTCCTCCCAAGAACTAGACGACACATAGGCTGGGAGTCAACACAGAATGCATTGTTTATTGAAAACACAAGAGATCTACACTTCTCCAAAACCCCCTCCCTCTTCGAGTCATTCCACACAAACACACATCCCATAATATGCTTACAAGACAGACAGAAACAATAGGACAATGGAATGCAGGTATTCACAATAACGAACCGCACCCCACTAGCAGGGGTCTAAGAAACACTGCTGCCATATTCTAGCAATCTGCAATATTTCTTTATATATTTCCTCAGGGACACTGTTCAGTAATATTATGGCCATTCTTTCAACACAAGCCACACTCTCAGTGTCCATTCTGCTACAGCCTTGGAATACCAGGTGCTGTAGGCTTTTCCATTATTCATTGGCTTTCTTTTTGTTTCTCCTGAGGTGCCATCTTGGCATGGCCAAGTTCAAAGGGGTCGAGGGTGACAGTGGTGATCGCCTACGGCCACATAACCCTGAATGCGCCCAATCTCGTCTGATCTCAGAAGCTAAGCAGGGTTGGGCCCGGTTAGAAAATGGATGGGAGACCGCCTGGGAATACCAGGTGCTGTTGGTTTTTGGCTTTTCCTTTATTTGTTGGCTTTCTTTTTGTTTCTTCTGAGGTGCCATCTTGCCATGGCAAAGTTCAAAGGGGTCGAGGGTGGAAGTGGTGACTGCCTATGGCCACGTCACACTGAAAGCGCCTGATCTCGTCTGATCTCGCAAGCTAAGCAGGGTCGGGCCTGGTTAGTACCTTGATGGGAGACTGCCTGGGAATACCAGGTGCTGTAGGCTTTTGGCTTTTCCTTTATTTGTTGGCTTTCTTTTTGTTTCTCCTGAGGTGCCATCTTGCCATGGCAAAGTTCAAAGGGGTCGAGGGTGGCAGTGGTGATCGCCTATGGCCAAATAACCTTGAACGTGCCCAATCTCGTCTGATCTCTTTTTAATCAGCTGTATTTCCTTTCTGTGAGTCTCATCTACTCGTCCAACTAACTGTTCCATGTCCCGTTTTGTTGGGAGGGAGCTTATCATGGCTCTAAACTCAGCCATTTGTATATCCCATTGGGGCCCTAGCGAGACTACTGAGTCACTTTTCTGTCTTAATCATGTATTTGGAGTGACTTCCGCGTCTCCCATCTGCAGGGGGGATGTTGTTCTAGAGTCTGTAACACCACTAGAGTCCCATTCTGTAGGGGTATCACCCATTTCTGCTGTTCTATTGGTTTCTGTTGTTTTCTGGTTAGCAGATAAGAACTTTCTTATTTCCCCCTCTGATTTTCCTGGATTTTTCACTGTACACTTTTCCTCCCAAGAACTAGACGACACATAGGCTGGGAGTCAACTCAGAATGCATTGTTTATTGAAAACACAAGAGATCTACACTTCTCCAAAACCCCCTCCCTCTTCGAGTCATTCCACACAAACACACATCCCATAATATGCTTACAAGACAGACAGAAACAATAGGACAATGGAATGCAGGTATTCACAATAACAAACCGCACCCCACTAGCAGGGGTCTAAGAAACACTGCTGCCATATTCTAGCAATCTGCAATATTTCTTTATATATTTCCTCAGGGACACTGTTCAGTAATATTATGGCCATTCTTTCAACACAAGCCACACTCTCAGTGTCCATTCTGCTACAGCTTTGGAATACCAGGTGCTGTAGGCTTTTCCATTATTCATTGGCTTTCTTTTTGTTTCTCCTGAGGTGCCATCTTGGCATGGCCAAGTTCAAAGGGGTCGAGGGTGACAGTGGTGATCGCCTACGGCCGCATAACCCTGAATGCGCCCAATCTCGTCTGATCTCAGAAGCTAAGCAGGGTTGGGCCCGGTTAGAAAATGGATGGGAGACCGCCTGGGAATACCAGGTTCTGTTGGTTTTTGGCTCTTCCTTTATTTGTTGGCTTTCTTTTTGTTTCTCCTGAGGTGCCATCTTGCCATGGCAAAGTTCAAAGGGGTCGAGGGTGGCAGTGGTGATCGCCTATGGCCACATCACATTGAAAGCCCCTGATCTCGTCTGATCTCGGAAGCTAAGCAGGGTCAGGCCTGGTTAGTACCTTGATGGGAGACTGCCTGGGAATACCAGTGTCCATTCCGCTACAGCCTTGGAATACCAGGTGCTGTAGGCTTTTCCATTATGCATTGGCTTTCTTTTTGTTTCTCCTGAGGTGCCATCTTGGCATGGCCAAGTTCAAAGGGGTCGAGGGTGGCAGTGGTGAGCGCCTACGGCCACGTCACACTGAAAGCGCCCGATCTCGTCTTATCTCGAAAGCTAAGCAGCGTCGGGCCTGGTTAGTACCTTGATGGGAGACTGCCTGGGAATACCAGGTGCTGTAGGCTTTTGGCTTTTCCTTTATTTGTTGGCTTTCTTTTTGTTTCTCCTGAGGTGCCATCTTGCCATGGCAAAGTTCAAAGGGGTCGAGGGTGGCAGTGGTGATCGCCTATGGCCACATCACATTGAAAGCCCCTGATCTCGTCTGATCTCGGAAGCTAAGCAGGGTCAGGCCTGGTTAGTACCTTGATGGGAGACTGCCTGGGAATACCAGTGTCCATTCCGCTACAGCCTTGGAATACCAGGTGCTGTAGGCTTTTCCATTATGCATTGGCTTTCTTTTTGTTTCTCCTGAGGTGCCATCTTGGCATGGCCAAGTTCAAAGGGGTCGAGGGTGACAGTGGTGATCGCCTACGGCCGCATAACCCTGAATGCGCCCAATCTCGTCTGATCTCAGAAGCTAAGCAGGGTTGGGCCCGGTTAGAAAATGGATGGGAGACCGCCTGGGAATACCAGGTTCTGTTGGTTTTTGGCTCTTCCTTTATTTGTTCGCTTCTCGGCCTTTTGGCTAAGATCAAGTGTAGTATCGACTTTAGCCCTTAGGGGTGTCTCTGCTTTACGGCTAGGACGTTGAGAAACATTTGTATCTATCCAAGCCATTTGGTCCTTGTGGGGTACCCTCTGCTCGGCCTTGTAGGATCGTTGATTAAATTCAGCTTCACCTACTCGCTGCTATTGGGTTAGAGGCTTAGCCCCCACAAGGAACGAGATTGCGATCTACCCTCCTCCCCCCCCACTCTGCGCTACTACCTTCGGGCAGTAGGCGCACAAGGGCCTTTTTAAAGGCTGCGAAAGAGTGAAGACGCCGAGGAATAAGAAGGAAGCCGCCGAAGTTCTCCTGAAGCGACTACCGACGAACTCCTCCGTCATGGGGAAGAGCACTGGGAAGAAGAAGCATGTCCCCGCCACTTCTGCCAAGACTCCGGGAGAAGTCGCCTCAACCTCCACCCCCACCCCGGCGGCCACCAGCCAGCCGGGCTCAGCAAGGCCAACCAGGTCCGCAGACGGGCTTCCTACCCTGGAACCCTGGATGAGGCAGACAGTGGTGCTGCAGCTGAAGGAGGTGGATGGAAGAATCCCCGACATGACCCCGGAAATCTTTGGCAAGAAAATGATCCTCGAGCAGGGGTTCAGCAAGGCGGAGACACTGTCCGTGCAGACCTTCATGAAAGGTATATTCTATATAACTTTTGTGTCTTTACAGGTCTGTAGAAGATACTGGGAGGCGGTGAAGAATTGTGGCCCGGAATCCCCTTTCCGCAACTTCGTTGCGAACACTCCCATTCAACGGGATGAAAGGCGGGTAACGGTGTCCATGAGGAACCCCCATACCCCAGGAAAAGACATCGCCACCTACCTCCAGAGGTTTTGCATCGTGGCCAAGGACCCAGTCCGAATCCTCGATGTCAACGGCTTCTGGACAGGTAAGTGGGCAGTTTCTTGCAGGTTAAGGAGAGAGCCTTCGGGGGATCTCCAACACCTGAAGTCCCACTTCTCTCTGGGAGCCTCCGCAGGACTCCTGTACTACGCGGACATGCCCCATATCTGCCACAGGTGTGGCAAGCATGGCCACGTAAGTATGGAATGTCAGGAACCTTCTTGCAGGTTCTGTCGGGTTGCAGGCCATGAGACCAAGGATTGGCCGAGGTCCAAGACCTGTAACCTCTGCGGATTGGCGGAGCACGTCTACAGAGACTGCCCACAGAGATCCCGGTCCTACGCTGGAGCCCTGCTCAAGGGCAGAGCCCCAGACAGCGCTGGGAAAAAGAAGCCAGGGGAAAAGACTGCGAAGGAACCTCGGAAAGCCACTGGTGAGTCCCCCCCTCCCCAGGCCCCTACCACCTCCTCCGACCCATCCCTCCCCAACCCCCCTGAGTCGGAGGTGACCTCACCTGCCCCTGCCCCTCCCCCCTCCCAGCCCCCCCCCGCCCTGTCCTCCATGGAGGACTTCCCCACCCTGCCCACCGCCCCCCCCACCCCACCCCCCACCAGCAAAGGCCGAAAACGGAACCTAGACAGCCCGACAACTGAAGAACCCACCAAGCGGCCCACCGTGGCCCAGCAAGATGACAACGCTGGACTGGACCCAGTGGTGGAGGACCTCGAGGACCTTGAGTCTGCGGGGGAAGATGAAGGAGGAATGCAGGAAGGTAAGGATCTGGCTCCCCCAGAGACTGACCTCACCCAGGACCTGATGGACAGCATCCTTGAGGAGAACGGCCTGAACCAGGACACTGGACAGGCACAAGAGGCAGTGGAAGAACCACCCCCCCCTCAGGGGAGGTAAGTTCAGCCCACCTGCTAGCTAGCCCCTTTATCTCCTTTACATGATGGCAGAGATCTCCATCTTTTCCATTAATGTTAGGAGCATCAAGGATGCGTCTAGGGGACAGGTGGCGCTGACTTTTCTTTCCACTCAGCAGAGTGATGTCTACATGCTCCAGGAGTGTGCCCTACCCTTCTCGAGGAGGTACACTCATCTGTCCTCCCAGTGGACCCATGGTCCCTCCTACTGGTCTGGGGGTGTCGATTGTAAGTCTGCAGGGGTAGCCATTCTTGTCAGGGGTAGTCGTTTCACGCTTGACTCTGTCCATGAGCTCGTCTGTGGCCGTCTTTTGGTCATAGACGGCTCGTGGGCGGGAGAGCCAGTTAGGCTCATCAACGTGTACGCCTCCCCAGATAAGAATGAGCGACTGGAGCTTTTCCAGACCCTGCGGACCCAACTCGTCACCACCAGGGCAGTAGTAATCGGCGGTGATTTTAACTGTCCGATCGAGGAGGATGGGCGCAGCTCCAGCATGTACGCAAAGCTCGACACCACATCTAGGCTGCTCAAGGAGATGATTGCGGAGGCCTCCTTGAAGGACGCCGTGGGATCCATAGGGAAAGGTTCCGTGAACTATTCGTGGTGCCGTCCTGATGGATCTGTGCGTTCCAGGATAGACTTCGTGCTCACCTCCAAGACAGTCAGACATCGCGGGTTCTCCATGGTCCCCTGCTTTTTCTCTGACCACAGGGCCATTCACTTTCGGGGTGACCTGGGCGAGGGCTTTGCCCCCGGCCCGGGCTCCTGGAAGCTGAATGGTACCCTGCTGGAAAATGAGGAACTGCTGGAGGAACTCAGGGAAGCCTACATTACCTGGAAGGAGGACAAGAGGTTCTTCAGAAAGGTAAGCGACTACTGGGAGTTTGTGAAAGTCAAGCTACGCAGCTTCTTTCAGGCAAGGGGACGCCAGCAAGTGTGTGCCAGGAAGAGGGAACTCAGGAGACTGCAACGTCAGTTGCAGTCCCTGCAGGACCTTCACCACTGTGGCTGGGACGTTAGGCAGGACCTGGAGGACACCAAGAAGAGCCTGAGAGGACACTTTGAGGAAGAATCCAGGCACCTCGTCTTCCGTTCCAAGGTGGAGAATCTTGAGAAAGGTGAGAAATGTAACTCTTTCTTTTTCAGGAAACTCCACTCAGGACACACTCCCTTGTCTGAGCTGCGGGACGAGACCGGAACACTCCAGAAGGGGAAGGAGGCTGTGATGCAAGTGGTCAGCGACTACTACACCAACCTCTACTCCCCGAAAGAAACAGATACGGCTGAGGCCGACAGGTTCTTGTCAGGTATCACTAACCAAATTGATCCTGCAGGTATGTCGGCAATCAACGCCCCCTTGGCGCTGGAGGAACTGCACTCTGCCGTCAGATCCTTTAGGCAAGGCAGGACCCCGGGCTGCGACGGTCTCCCAGCGGAGCTCTATGTAGCGCTGTGGGATCTCGTTGGCCCGGACCTGCTCGAGCTGTACGAGGAGATGGTGGTGGAGGGCACAATGCCTCCGTCGCTGAGGGAGGGGATGATCACGATTTTGTATAAGCGTAAGGGGGAGAGAGGGGATCTGAAAAATTGGCGTCCCATCTCTCTCTTGAACGTGGACTACAAAATCCTCGCCAAGGTTCTGGCCAACAGGCTGAAATCTGTCATCGGACAGATCATCCACCCGGATCAGACTTGTGGCATTCCTGGTCGCAGGATTGCGGACAGCCTTGCGCTTGTCCGGGACACGGTCCAGTACATTCGAGGCCGCCGTGTGCACGCGGCCCTGGTCAGTCTTGACCAGGAAAAGGCCTTTGACCGTGTCTCCCATGAGTTTATGTGCAGAGCTCTGCGCAGGTTTGGTCTTGGGGACATGTTTTGTTCGTATGTGAATGTGATGTACAATGACATTTGTAGTACGGTGTTGGTGAATGGCTGGAAAACTGACCCTTTCCCTGTTCTCTCTGGGGTCAGACAAGGCTGCCCTCTCTCACCTCTGCTTTTTGTTTGCTGTATAGAGCTCTTTGCCGAATGCATCCGACAGAACCCAGAGATCAGAGGGATCACCGCACCGGGACCGGACAGAAGGGTTGTCAAGTGCTCACTCTACATGGACGACGTAACGGTGTTCTGTGCTGACCAGCGCTCCATCGACTCGCTCGTCCAGACCTGTGAGGACTTCGGCAAAGCTTCAGGGGCAAAAGTCAACTGCGGGAAGTCAGAGATCATGCTCTTCGGAAAGTGGTTCCTGCCTTCTTCTGCATCAATCCCTTTCAGCATCAAGGCGGACTTCATCAAAATTCTTGGAGTTTGGTTTGGAGCTGAGGGCGCAGCCCTGAAGTCTTGGGAGGAGAGACTGTCCAAGATGAGACAAAAGTTTGGACTATGGAGCCTCAGAGAACTCACCATCGAAGGGAAAACACTGGTACTCCGCAGCGAGATCCTCCCTGTGTTGCAGTACCTCGCCCAGGCCTGGCCCCCCCGGGTCAACACCTGCAAGGCCATCACCAGGGCGGTGTTCCACTTCATCTGGGGCTCCAAGATGGACAGAGTGAAGCGAGCAGTCATGTTCAAGGAACCCCTCAAGGGCGGTAAGGGCGTGCCCGACATCGCAACGTTACTGGGGGTGTTCTTTGCCTGCAACTGCATCCGCAGAACTTTGATTGACAGAACTTCGGACTCTGGAGGCAACTCCATGTCCCGTTTTTTCCTCCTGCCTCTCTGGAGGTCCCTTGGATGGGACAAATGGGACAGCTCCATCCCCTACAACTGGGACACTCCTTGGTACTACTTGGACACTTTCAAGTTCATCAAGGAGCTGGGGCTGCATGGAGTTAAACCCGACTTGTGGAAGCCAAAAACTATCTACAAGTTGATCAGAGCATCGGACATTGCTGAGACTGTTCCAGGCCTCCCTTCAGCCACTTGCAAAGTGGTCTGGAGGAATGTTTCTTCAAAGAGACTCACCAACAGGCATAAAGATCTGGCGTGGATGGCTGTCCAGGGGGGTTTGCCACTCAGGACATTTATGCATGCCAGAAACTTGTGCAGATACAGGCACTGCCC